>NW_021703766.1:53878955-53961079 GCF_005190385.1 Monodon monoceros
CAGGCTCCGGACGCGCAGGCTCAGCGGCCATGGCTCACGGGCCCAGCCGCTCCGCGGCGTGTGGGATCTTCCCAGACCGGGGCATGAACCCGTGTCCCCTGTATCGGCAGGCGGACTCTCAACCACTGCGCCACCAGGGAAGCCCTCCTAATAATTTTTATATGCTTACTGTATCTTCATCTCCTGTAAAGGTGCAACCCAGGGGTCTTGTTTTGGCACACACAAAAAAAGGTATGTAGAAATCTGATCATGTGGTGCATATTTACAAATAGGGAGGTAGGTTTCAGGGGGTTTGAGTCTGAAATTGTACTGCTATGGTATTTTCATTATAGTTACAGAAATAATCTGGGTTACACTATGGAGTTCATAGCTCACATGCAAATTATGAATATACATATATTTCAAAAACTGTTGTTTGAATCTAAATAGAAAGAAATTGTTACAGATGTCAGTCAACTTAGAAAGCATGATGATGTGTAATTAGTGACCATTTATTATAAAGTGCCCCAATGCGGTGGGATATGCTTGGGTTAACAGAGGGCACATGATTCATTAAGGGCTGTAAATAAGATTACATTTTACTTATTTGTTGTTGTTTTCCTTTTTTTGGCCTCACCCCGAGAAATGTGGGATCTTAGCTCCCCGACCAGGGATCGAACCCATGCCCCCTGCAGGGTCTTAACCACTGGACCTCCAGGGAAGTCCCAACATGTTACTTATTTGGATGTGAGTATGATACATTCTATATAAAATGGTGTCAAAATGCAATTCCAGAGGCCAAATCTGCAGCCTTCACAAGCACACTCTACTCTGGTTCTTTTGATTACTGTCCTCTATAATACTGTGTCTTCAGTCTTCAGTTTCCAAAAATAAGACTAATTTTTATTATTTTATATATAGAGCAGCCATTCCCTTTCAAAAGACAGGGAGACCACTGTTCCCCCCCCATTTTCCTCCCACGTATGCCATGTCTAGTAACCCATCATTCTACTCACATGAAAACCTCGTTCTCGCAATATCCTGTCCTGCTCTCGTCCATGATGTGCTGGTAGAGTAGGCCCTTCCTATAATAATCAACAGAGGCCCTGAGTCCCGTCAACAAATCCAGAGAAGGGGCTGTGACCCCCAAAAGCACAGTAATTTAGAAAACAGTTTTATATTTATATTCTGTCACTCCATACATTTGTGTAGTTTTTCCTCAAAGATGTATAATCTAATATCAAGTGAGGTATGAGTCCTGGCTACAGGCTTTGCCATACACATTGGTTTTACACGGTGTCTCTCCATGATGGAGTCTATTTTTCCCTTCACTGAAACACAGGTGATATACAATATTTTGTTTCAGGTGTACTACATAATGGTTTAACAATTGCATACATTACGAAATAATCACTTCGGTAAGTCTAGTAGCCATCTGTCCCCATACACTTATTATTACTATGTTCCTTATGCTGTACATTACACCCCCGTGCTTTATCATGTAACTGCAGATTTGTACTTCTTAAAGCCCTTCTGTTTCACACACACCTCGAACCCTCCCTCCTACCTTCTGGCAACCATTTATTTGTTCTATGTATGAGTCTATTTTCCTTGTATTTTGTTTTCTAAATTCCACATATAAGTCATGTGCTATGCCATTCTCTGACATTTCACCTAGCAAAATACCCTGCAGAGCTATTCATGTTGTTAAAATGCTAAGACTTCATTTTTTCATGGCTAATATTGCATTGTGTGTGTGTTTGTATGTACGTATATATATGTATCACATTTTCTTTATCCATTCACCTATCAGTGGACATTTAGGTGGTTTTCTTAACTTGGCTATTATAAATAATAATACAACGAAGTGCATATATTTTTTTGAATTAGTATTTTTGTTTTCCCTAGGTAAATACCCAGATGAGCAATTGCTGGATCATACGGCAGTTCTATTTTTAATTTTTTGAGGACCCACCATATAGTTTTCCATAGTAGCTGCACCAATTTACAATCCTACCAACAGTGCCCAAGGGTTCCCTTTTCTCCTCATTTTCACCAACACTTGTGATTTGTGGTCTTTTTGATGACAGCCATTCTGAGAGATGTGAGGTGGTAGCTCACTGTGGTTTTGATTTGAATTTCCCTGATGATTAGGGATGTGCCTCTTTTCACGCACCTGTTGGCCATCTGTATGTCTTCCTTTTCCATGATGGGAGTCTCTCAGCCTGAGTAAGGCTTGGATACTTGCACAAGTTATGTGTCAATCATTACCTTTTAAGGTTTCTTTTTGCTGTGAATTGTCTGATGATCCCCAAAGCCTGAGCTTTGAATAAAAGCATTGCCACATATGTTAGGTTTATGTTTGTTTTCAGTATGTATTTTCTGATGCCTAGTAAGGCTTGCGAATTGGGTATAAGCTTTGCCACACTGACTACATTTGTAAGGTTTCTCTCCAGTGTGGATTGTTTTATGTTGAGTGAGATATGAACGCATTGTAAAAGCTTTGCCACACTCATTACATTTGTAAGGTTTCTCTCCAGTGTGAGTTCTCTCATGACCCCAAAGTTGTGAACGTTGTATGAAAGCCTTATCACAGTCTTTACATTTGTAAGATTTTTCTCCTGTATGAATTCTCTGATGTGCCATAAGGCTTGAACGTTGGGTAAATCCCTTGCCACACACGTTACATTTGTGTGGCTTCTCACCAGTATGAATTCTCTCATGACCCCAAAGTTGTGAAAGTTCAATAAAAGCCTTGCCGCACACATTACATTTGTGGGGTTTCTCCCCAGCATGCATTTTCTGATGCCTAGTAAGGCGTGAAAATTGGGTAAAAGCTCTGCCACACTCATGACATTTGTAAGGCTTCTCTCCAGTATGGATTGTCTCATGTTGAGTAAGATTTGATCGCATGGTAAAGGCTCTGCCACACACGATACATTTGTAAGGTTTCTCTCCAGTATGGATCTTCTGATGTTTGTTAAGGCTTGACCGCTCAGCAAAGGCTTTGCCACACTCATTACAATTGTAAGGTTTCTCACCAGTATGCAATTTCTCATGACTCCAAAGGAGTGAATGTTGGATAAAGGCCTTACCACACTCATGACATTTGTAAGGTTTCTCCCCAGTGTGCATTCTCTGATGATTTGCAAGGTGTGAATTTCGACTAAAGACCTTGCCACACTCAGGACATTTGTAAGGTTTCTCTCCTGTATGCACTCTCTGATGTGTAGTGAGATTAGAACACTGGTTAAAGGCTTTGCCACACTCACTACATCTGTAAGGTTTCTGTCCAGAATGAATTCTCCTGTGATTCCTGAGGTTTGAGCTTTTGCTAAAAGCCTTCCCACAGTCATTACAGCTGTAAGATTTTTCTCGAGTGTGTGTTCTCCTGTACTGCGCAGGTGACAACGTGTTTTCCACACTAGGAGGAACTCTGTGAAGTGGTGAAACTGAGGAACCACTGCTGACTGGCTTCTCACCTTGACCGCACGCATACACTTTCTCCTCAGCTGCACATCTCTGCAGCTGAGCCGCCTGGGCCTGCAGCCTCACTCCAGGTCTGCTTTCCAAACACTTGAGATCTCTGTTTCCAGCAACGCTGACGTTATTTTTCGTTGTTAACAAACTTCTTATGGATGGCTTGTCGTGTGTGAAATATTCACGTGCATTACTTCGTACAGAAACACTCTGAGGAAAATTAATTAAGGACTTATTATCGTGATCTTCTCCATGAGTGAGATTTTTGTTATGAGTCAAAAGTACTTCTTTATCATTTCTTGCATCACATCCCCACTCACTCTCACACTCCTGCACATCTGCACAGACTTCCTCGAGGTCAAAATCCTTGATGCCATGGTTGTCATTTCTGTCCAGTATCACTAGATGGTATAATTCTCCTTTATTAATGCCCTCTCTTGGTGATAACTCCTTGATTGTAAATCCAGCAGAAAGGCTTCCTATTAAATCAGTTGGAAAATAAATATTTTATATTGAATTACATAATTATACAAAAAATAGGTTTAACAACATGTGGAAATATATACGAAAATAGATATTTAAAAAAGTCTGTATATCACAATAATAATTAATAAAATGTTTTAGAAACCCATGATAAATCTAGCAGGTAAGTTAATAAGTAACCACAATTATACAAAATAATAGTCTCTGGCATTCTAAAGGATTTTTCCATAAAAACCAAAGAAAGAATTTACATTCTAGAAGGAACATATAAAAGGAAAAGTGAAATATATGTTGAGAATCACTGAACTTTGTCTATCTCCTGAGTTCTTCCAAGGATATAAAATATGAAAGGAAACTAAATAGGTCCTGCGGTCAGGACTACAGAGGACTTAGCCCTGATACGTATTAAATGAAAACCAAAAGAGATCAAGGGGAAAGAGGACTCCAGAGAGAACCATCTCAGTCCCTCTCAAACCAAGGCACCAAAATGGTCAATGGTGTCAGAAAATAAGAGTATTGTAGGTCATGACAAAGCTTCTCCTCAGCTCTGAATGAGCTGGAGCATCACGGTAGAGGGGGAGCTTAAGCTTTTATATATTTGAATAACAGAGTGACAAGTTTTAGTGTGTGGGAGGGGTTTCCTTTGAGCACCCAAAAGAAACAAACTTGTATTCTTCCACAGATCCTTCCCATTTGAGGAGAATTTCCTAAACAATATTTAATGGAGCAGTTTACTTTGTGCCCACTTGAGCTCACATCTTGATATGTTCCCACTTGCCTGGATTTTTTCCTATTTTCACTTTACCCTCCAAAGTCCAGGGCTCTTTCCCTTGTTCTGAAATGGAGGTAATATTCAGCTTAAGAGAGATTTCCATTCATAAAGTAAAATGGAGTATGACATGCTATGCTGTTCCAGAACACATGCCCAGCTCTTTGTTCAGCTAAGAAGAAAGAAAACTATAGTTGGGTCTAGAAATGTATTATAAAACTTAGTCAACTGACTGCCTCCTGAATGCTTGGATTATTTTAAGTATGCAGATATCTAGCTCTCTTCCACGAACTACAGAATCAAAAGCACAAGAGTGAAACCACAGAATGACATATTTTTAAAAATTTGCCATAAGGCTTTCTGACTGCTGATGTTCTGCAACCACCACTAATCAAGCATGAATGCAGAACGTCTGAAGAAACGAGGAGTTATAGAGTCATAAGCCACATTATGAAGGCTTTTCATTCTGAATCCAAACAGCTTCAATCACTCTCTCAAGAACAGAGGAGATCTGAAACTCTCACAGGCATGCTAGGGGCTCATAAAAGACTCAGAAGGGAAAATGCAAAGATATACAGTAGTTACCAACTTCCGGAGAGGAGTTATCCTCACCCAGGGAGAGCAGGTTCCTGTAGGTCTCTAACATCACGTCCCTATACAAGGCCCTCTGAGCAGGGTCCAGGCATTCCCACTCCTCCTGAGAGAACGTGATGGCCACATCCTTGAATGTCAACAGTCCCTGAAAGGAAAGCACATTTCACCAAGTGGACAAGGAGAGAGTTCTGAGTTTGACACAAAATTACAGAAGCAGCTCTGGCTAGAGCAAATGTTCTGACTGATCCATAAGATAATTGTAAGCAAGTTACATTTCTCGATTTTTTTTCAACTGAGGTGAAATTCATGTAACATAAGGTTCGCTATTTTAAGGTATCACTCAGAGGCATTTAGTACATTCACAATGTTGCACAAACACCACCTGTTTAGTTCAAAAACATTTTTATCATGCTAAAGGAAATTTACCCATTAAGCAATCGCTTCCCATTCTCCTTTGCCCCCATCCCTGTACACCACTAATGCCTACTGTCATTACACATTTACCTATTTGTGATATTTCCATATAAATGGAATGGTATGAAATGAGCTTTTCCGTGTGGCTTCTTTCACTTAGAATGGTGTTTTTGGTTCATCCATGATGTAGTATCAGTACTACATTCCTACAGTATCAGTACTGCATTCCTTTTTTAGGGCTGAATAATATTTAATTCTATGACTACACCACATTTTACTTATTCACTCATCCCTTGATGGCCATTTAGCTTGTTACCACTTCTTGCCTAGTGTTAACAGTGCTGCTGGGACTTTCATGTACAAATATGTGTTTGAATACCTGTTTTCAATTTTTTTTTTGGTATATAGCTAGAGAGGAATCAGAATCACATTGTTTAAACTTTTTAAGGTCTGCCACACTGTTTTCCACAGCAGTACATTTTACCAGCAATGTGTCAGGATTCTCATTTCTCCACATTTTTACTAATACTTGCTATTTTGCATTTTATTATACTCATCCTAGCTGGTGTGAAATGATATCTCTTTTTTAAAAATTTATTATTTTTGGCTGCATCAGGTCTTAGTTGCGGCATGCAGGATCTTTTGTTGCCGTGCGTAGGTTTCTCTCTAGCTGTGGTGTGCGGGCTCAGTAGTTGCAGCATGTGGTCTTAGTTGCCCAGAGGCACGTGGGATCTTAGCTCCCCAACCAGGGATGGAACCCGTGTCCGCTGCACTGGAAGGCGGATTCTTAACCACTGGACCACCAGGGAAGTCCCAAATGATGTCTCATGGTGGTTTTAATTTTGCATTTTCCTAATGACTAATTTCGTTGAACATCTTTTCATGTGCTTCTTGGCTGTTTCTATATCTTCTATTCTTGAATTTTAGGATCAGAGAAATGTCTACTAGAAGTCTTTCGACCAACTTATAATTGGGTTCTTTGTATTTTTGTTGCTGATGTGTAGGCGTTCATATACTCTATAGAGAGTAGACCCTTACCAGATATGTGATTTGCAAATATTTCCTCCCATTTGGTAGATTATGTTTTCACTTACATGACAGTGTCATTCAGTGCACAACCATTATTAATTCTGTTGAAGACAAATTTATGTATTTTGTCTTTCTGTTTTTTGCTTTTGGTGTCATATCAAAAAAATCCACTGCCAAGCCCAAGGTCATGAAGATTTGCTCCTATGCATTCATCTAAGGGTTTTATAGTTTTAGCTCTTATATTTAGTTTTTGATTCATTTTGAATTATTTATATGCAGAAAGGCAAAGGTTCAATTTCATTCTCTTTCACATGGATATCCAGTTGTCCCAGCACCACTTAAGAGACTATTCTTTTTCCATTGTATATTCTTGGCACCCTGGCAAAAAAAGGAATTGACCACAGATGTATGGGTTTATTTGTGGACTCTCATTCTATTGCTTTGATCTGTATTTCTATCCTCATGCTAGAACCCCAGTCTTGATTACTCTAGGTCTGTAGTAAGCTTTGATGTTGGGAACAGTAAGTCCTCCAACTTTGTTGGTTTTTTTCACATTTATTTTGGTTATCTGGGGTCTGTTCAAATTTAATATGAATTTTATTTTATTTTATTTCTTTGATTTATTTATTTTTGGCAGTGTTAGGTCTTTGTTGTTGCATGCGGGCTTTCTCTAGTTGCGGAAAGTGGGGACTACTCTTCGTCACGGTGCGTGGGCTTCTCATTGCGGTGGCTTCTCTTGTTGCATAGCACAGGCTCTAGGTACGTAGGCTTCAGTAGTTCTGGCACACGGGCTCAGTAGTTGTGGCTCATGGACTCTAGAGCACAGGATCAGTAGTTGTGGCGCATGGGCTTAGTTGCTCCTCAGCATGTAGGATCTTCCTGGACCAGGGCTCGAACCCGTGGCCCCTGCATTAGCGGGTGGATTCTTAACCACTGCGCCACCAGGGAAGTCCCCAATATGAATTTTAGGATCAACTTTTCCGTTTGTGCAATAGAGACTGCTGGGATTTGATGGGGATTGCATTGAATCTTCGTAACACTTCAGAGAGCACTGCCATCTTTTTTTTTTTTTTTTTTTTTGCGGTACGTGGGCCTCCCATGGCTGTGGCCTCTCCTGTTGCGGAGCACAGGCTCTGGACGCGCAGGCTCAGCAGCCATGGCTCACGGGCCCAGCCGCTCCACGGCATGTGGAGTCTTCCCGGACCGGGGCACGAACCCGTGTCCCCTGCATCGGCAGGCGGACTCTCAACCACTGCGCCACCAGGGAAGCCCAATATTGCCATCTTAACAACTAAGTCTTCCAATCCATGAACAGAGGATAACTTTACATTTATTTTTTTTTCATTTCTTTCGGCAATACTTGTAGTATTCATTATATAAATCTTCCATTTCCTTGGTTAAATTCTTATTCTTTTTGATGCTGTTGTAAATGGAATTGTTTTACTTTGAATTTGTTGATTGCTAGGTACAGAAATACAACTGATATTGAGTACTGATATTGTATTCTGTAATTTCAGTAAATTTGCTTATATCGCTAGTAGTTTTTTGAGGATTCTTTAGGTCTTTCTAAATATGACATCATGTATCCTGTAAATATAGTTTGACTTCTTTTCTAATTTTGATACCTTTTATTTCTTTTCTTTCTAATTTGTATGGCTACAACTTCCAGTACAATATCAAAGTATAGTTGCAAAATGGGGCTCGTTGTCTTCTATCTAACATTATAAGAAAGTTTTCAGTCTTCTACCAGTGAGTATGATGTTAGCTGTGGGATTTTAATAAACATGCCTTTTCAGATCAAGGATATCCCTTCTATTATTAATTTTGAGTGCACTCTGTTTTTGTTACATGGAGTGTTCTGTACATGTCTGTTACATCTCATTGTTTACAGAGTTGCTCAGTCCTTTATTTCCTTATTGGTCTTCCATCTGGTTGTTCTACTTATTATAAAGGGAGTACTGAAGTCTCCAACTATTATAGTCTAACTGTCCATCTCTCTTCAATTTTTGCTTCAAAATATTTGGGGTTTAGTTGTTATGTGCATATCATTTATGGTTGTTTCATCATATTGATGGCTCGATCATTTTATTGATATATAATGTCCTTAAAAATCGCTGGTAACAATTTTATGACTTAAAGTCTATTTAGTCTGATATTAGCATAGCTAGGATGGGTTACTATTTCCATGGAATATCTTTCTCTATCCTTTCACTTTCAACCTATCTGAGTATCTTAAAGTGAGCATTTTGTAGAAAGATACAGTGGAATCATTTTTTTAAATTCCTGCAATTGTTGCCTTTTAATGTAGAATTTAATCTTTTTACATTTAAAGTAACTCTAAACAACGGAAGAATTGCTTCTGCCATTTAGCTATTTGCTTTCTATATGTCCAATATCTTCTTTGTTTTGTAATTCCTCCCTTTCTTCCTTCTTTGTGCCTCTGTGTGCATAACATTTGGATTCCCTTCATATTTACTTTTCTGTATACTTTAAAATTATTTTCTTAGTGGTTACCCTGGAAATTAGTTTATTAGTTTATATTAAACTAATATCTGAGTTCCAGTTGATACTCACTTAGCTTTAATAGCATATAACAATTGCTCCTATACTGTCCCCCTTTGTATTGTTATTGTCAAAAATTACTTCTTTATACATTTTGCACTCAGTAACACATTTACAATTACTGTTTTACACATTTGTCTCTTAAGTTGCATAGGAAAAAATGAGTTAAAAATCGAAAATACAATAATACTGGCTTTTAGGTATGCCTATGTAGTTACATTACCACTGTTCTTTATTTGTTCCCACGGCTTTGAGGTACTGCTGTTATCCTTTCATTTCAGTCTAAAGAACTCCATTTAATATTTCATGTAGGATAAGTGAGTCAGCATGAACTCCTTCAGTTTTTGTTTATGTAGGCATCTCTAAATTTCACAATCAGTTTTAAGTCATACTTTCCCTGATAATGAATTCCTGGTAGTTTTTTTATTTTAACCTTTCAAACTTTAAATATATCATCAGACTCCTTCCTGGCCTCCAGTTTCTGATGAGTAATAGGCTGTTAATCTTATTGAGGATCCCTGTACATGAGAAGTTGTTTCTGTTTGCTACCTTCCCCATTCTCTTTTTGTCTTTTAACAGTTGGTTATGTGTGTTGCCCAGGCTCTCTATGTGTTTATCCACTTGAAATTTGTTGAGTTCCTACATTTGTAGTTTTTAAATAAATTTATGAGGTTTTCAGCTCTTATTTCCTCAAATATTCTTTCTGCCCATTCTCCTTTCCTTCTGTGACTCCTATTATATGTATACTGGTATTCTTTTTTTTTTTTTTAAACAAATCTTTATTGAGTTCTCATTTTGTGCCCACATTGTTTAACTAAGAATCACCATGTGCATCTTCTTTCATTTTTTTATTTTTTGGCTGTGCCACACAGCATTTGGGGATCTAGTTCCCTGATCAGGGATCGAACCTGTGTCCCCTGTATTGGAAGTGCGGAGTCTTAACCACTGGACCACCAGGGAAGTCCCCTATACTAGTATTCTTGAGAGTACCCCAAAGGTTTCTTAGTCTCTGTTCATTATTCTTCTTTTTTCTACCTTTCGTCTGCTCAGAGTGGATAATTCCAAGTAATGTATGTTTAAGTTCACTGACTCTTTATTCTGATGGTCAATCTGCTGTCAAAACCCTGTAATAAATTTTCAATCTCAGCTATGGTAGTTTTGGGCTCCAGAATTTCTTTTTCTTCTCTTTTCTATAATTTCTGTCTCATTATTGATATTTTCTATTTGTTGAAACACTTCTCCCACTTTGCTTTAGTTCTCTGTCCATGGTTTCCTGTAGCTCTTGGAGTATGTTTAAAACAGTTGAGTTAAAATCTTTACTTAGGAGCCGGCGGTGGTCTCGAGGGGCGGCGCCGCACTGCTCCCTGTGAGCTGGTCCCGTGGCCAGGTGGGTAGCCAGCCTGAGGGCGCGGCGCCATGAAGCTGTACAGCCTCAGCGTCCTGTACAAAGGCTATGCCAAGGTAGTGCTGCTCAAAGCCACGTACAATGTGTCCTCCTTCAGCTTCTTCCAGAGGTCCAGTGTTCAGGAATTCATGACCTTCACAAGTCAACTGACTGTGGAGCGCTCCTCGAAAGGCAGCAGAGCTTCTATCAAAGAACATCTGTGCCATGTCTACGTGAGAAACGACAGTCTGGCGGGAGTAGTCATTGCTGACAGTGAATACTCATCCCAGGTGGTGTTTACCTTGCTGGAGAAAGTACTAGATGAATTCTCCAAGCAGGTCAACAGGATACACTGGCCAGTTGGATCCCTGGTACCATCCAGTACGCAGGCCTGGATGGTCACCTCAGTAGATACCAGAACACCTGAGAAGCTGACCCCATGACTAAAGTGCAGGCTGAACTAGATGAGACCAAAATCATCCTGCACAACACCATGGAGTCTTTGTTAGAGCGAGGCAGAAAGCTAGATGACCTGGTGTCCAAGTCTGAGGCGCTGGGAATACAGTCTAAAGCCTTCTATAAAACGGCCTGGAAGCAAAATTCATGCTGTGTGATCATGTGACAGCAGCTGGCAGAGGCCCCTGCGCTGGAATGTCACCATCATTCACATCACAACTGCAGCCACCAGGGAGCAGAGCCGCTGTGGAATGACCCGAGTGGGACATACTCAACTTTGGCTTTAGAGCTCATGGGAGGAACTGAAGGGTGGAAGGGACCTGGGGGCAGGGAGGGAACATTCAGATTCACATGTCTAGTAATTTGAGGTCCCCTAAAAGTGTATTTTGGGGCCGAATGAAACCATAAAGCTCAGTGACTCCCGTAAAAAAAATTTTTTTTTAAATCTTTACTTAGTACGCAATGTCTGTTCTTCCTCGGAAACACCATCATTAATGCAGTAATCATGGTTAAGCTGCCCAATCTGGAGAAATCCTTAGACATCTGTACTGAAGTTGGCCTGCACAAAAGCAGCCACTATGGCATTTTTTTTTAACAGTAAAAAGTGTGAAAACCCTTGTGTTTTCATTAAGAGAATAGTCCAATGAGGAAATAAATGAGAAAGTCATCTCTATGTTTACTAACATGAAAATAACTCCAACACATATGGCGTGTAAATATTTAAATTTGCAGAATGGGGGGAGGAGGGATAAATTGGGAGATTGGGATTAACATATACACGCTACTATATATAAAACAGACAGCTAATAAGAACCTGTGGTATAGCACAGGGAACTCTACTCAATACTCTGTAATGGCCTGTATGGGAAAAGAATCTAAAAATAAGAAGAGTGGACATATGTTTATGTACAATGATTCAGTTTGCATATGCCTGAAACTAACATAACATTGTAAAGCAACTCCAATAAAAATTTTTTTTAAATTTGCAGAATAAAATACCACAACAAAACATTTACCAAAAAATATTTTCTAAAGTCACTTTAGATTATAAAATGTACTTTTATAAGATTTGGGCTAAGAGCTAACAGTTGTACCTAATGGAGACAGTAAGTGATGGTGGAAGACATGACAGAGAAGGGGATGTTTTACTTCTCAGTCTCTAAACCGCATCACTACGCGGAGCTGAACCACAAATATACATACATGAAATGTCTAATTTAAAAAAATATAACCCTGAACAACAGTTAGTAGAATCAGAAAGTGGCTCCAGGCTCTCTGATGGTAGAAAGTTCTGCTCCTATGTCTTGGCTAAATTATAATCATTTTAATCTAAAACACCTGCTGCATGAGAGTCCTTACCGGAACACCTGGGTCTTTGTGAGATGAATGTGGTGTGAATAATTTATAGGGCCTTTCCAGTTAGACAATTAATTTGATTCCACTTTTTAAAACAAATTATGTACTAAAACACCCTCTCTATACCTTATTTCTATTTTGGAACTTTCCATTTTATTCTAAAGTACTGGTAATTTGGAGTCAGAAACACACTGATTCACTTAACTTCAAAGGCACTTATAAAATCTGACAAAGCAAGTTTCCCCACGTCAGTCTTCCTTCCCAGACCTCCTCAGGTATTCGTGCACAGCAGTACATCACTTACACACGTAGTCGCTTTCATCCTGGTTCACGTGGAGATGAAGGGGCACCCAGAAGGGTGCACTACACAATCCTCATGCCCTACCTCACTGACACCGCAGAGCCGACTCCCCATCTCCAATCCACGCCTGAGTATAAAACCTTTCACGGGATGACCACCTGAAAGGGGGCTCTGCCCAAGTTCCCCTTTCACTGGGTCACAGTGACATGGAATCTGCAGGGAGGTGACAGGAGACTGAGGGAAGGCCCTGTGTGTGAGTAAATATTTTAGACAGGAACCTTCAGAGACCAAGAAGCTCAGCGCGTCCAAAACGTGTCATTTTAGGAAGGAGAGAACAGTCCACAAAGAATATGACTTTCACCTGGGAAAGGGCCATTCCTTCTCCTTTCTTTCCTCTTCCTCTGAGCTTCTTTCTCAGGTAGGATTATTCTGTGTGACAAAAACACGTTCTTAAATGCTTAGAATCAACATACCGCCCCCCCTGCGCCACAAGTATACACACAGGGAGAACCTTAATACGGGGGAGAGAAGGGCCACAGCAACAGGAGGGATGCAGACAAATAACCTCCTGTAAGGAGCCCAGTCGGTGGGCCCGTCACCCACTTCTTCAGGAAGCCCTCCCTGCTGCTGCTGGAACGCCCACTGCGCTGCAACTGCGCCGTCCTTGTCCACTTGGCCCTCAGCCAGAGGCAAGTGCCTCGTCCCAGCCCCTGGCTCCTCCCGAGGAAGCCAGCATCCACCGACTGGCTGACGCAGGACAGGATGCTTGTCCCATCCCACAAGTGGGAGCAACTCCGAAGGGCCACCCCAGCTCCAGAGCTCCCTGCTGAAGCTATACTGAAGACTTCAGATTTTTGTCCTGAAGGCGATGGGAAACCCTAACAGGGTTTAATGCCAACAGATGACACAATTAAACTTAAGATTTACCCTAAAACCTGTAATCATACTTGTTTCTTCAACTTAATTAGTGGCACAGTATCTATTCTTCCAGGGAACAATGTATCATCTTCAATTACTCCATCCTTTCCTCTTACCTACATCTAATAAATCATCAAACGACACAGACTCTACCTTCTCAATAGGTTTCAAATTCATCCTTTCCTTTCATATGACGCTTTCTACCCCACACGCATCCTCACGTGTCACTCAGATAATTTCAAAGTTCTGCGAAGTTTCCCTTGCCTGTGATTTCGTCTTCCTTCAATCCATAATCCACATACTTATGAGAGTTCACTATTTAAAATGCAACACTGACCTATCAGTATCTTGTTTCAGCCTCTCAATGACCTCTTCGTGTCAACAGGATCAAATCAAGCTCCTTAGGAGAGACCATGTCGTGAGTCCCCTGGTGACAGGACCCCTGCTTTGCCTGCACTTCTTTCACTCTGCGTCACGCTCTGCGTCCAAGCAACATTGCAGGATGCTACTATCCTCTTCTCCACCCTGACAATACACTTACTTTCTTTATTTTGGGATGCCGCTTCTCCTTCATTAGCTGTTGAATTAATATAAACTATTTAAATCCAACTTGAATAATAAAAATAAACTAACGGCCCCATTTAATCCCACCCAGAAGGAATCATTCACCTCTGCAGTTTACGCATGCTTCTGCTATTTCATTTAACAAGGTACGTTTTAAAATATTCACATATCTATTTTCCCTAAAAGAATGTAAGCTCTGTGTAACGGGGAACATGTTTTCCACTCTGGTAGCTTGCATTCGGTTCCACATGCTGGCAGCCACCTCCTGAGATCTCTTCTGAACATAATTTGAAAGCCCACCTTATGGTAACTGACTTACCCAGCTCCTCATCATTCGGTGGGGTCTGCTTATAGGCCATTTGAAACAAGGTGTTTGAGTGGTAAGACGATATCCTTTTTTCAAAATTGTATTTATTTATTTATTTGGCTGCGTCGGGTCTTAGTTGAGGCACGTGGGATCTTTTTAGTTGCGGCATGCGAAAGCTTTAGTTGCAGCATGTGGGATCTAGTTCCCTGACCAGGGATTGAACCCAGGCCCCCTGCACTGGCAGTGCGGGATCTTAGCCACTGGACCACCAGGGAACTCCCGAGACGATATCCTTAATCACGTAACACTCGATGAAAACATAATTATTAAGAAAGAAATATCTGTGTTTCAGTGTCTTATTGGAAATAGGTTGTTGAGATTGAATGAGCAGAGGTATAACTGCAGAAGCAGTAAGCATACACCAGTTGGTAGATGTCATTGTGTTTACAGCAGTATTATTTCATAGTAATATCATTTTATTATGAATATCATTTTATTACTTTCCTATTGGATTACTAGTGCTAAAATTTGTCTGTATACCGGAAGGTACAAGGATGTGGCTCCCCACACATCCACTGGTGCAACCTCGAGCACTATTTAAAAAGTGGATTTTATGTCAGCTGGGACTGGACCCAGATCATTAAATATGAGGATACAGTAATACCTAAGGAGCTAGGGTAGTCCATACTGATGAGGTATTTTCTATCTTCAACAAGCAGCCTTCTTACCCCCTCAATGTAATCAGAGAAGGAACTGTCCTCCATTTGACTGCGTTACCTGCCCACTCATACTCTCAATACTGACTAGCGTGGACACACACAGCAACACATCCAACACTACAAGTTTCCACAAACACATGGTCTAATCTTTTCTTCATAACCTCTGCCTTCAGTAAAACATACTATGTATTTTTTTATGACAAACATCATAAACCAATAAATACTGTGTTTTTTTGCACTCAGTTATAGTGCTCCAATGTTTATGTGAAGATTGTAATTAAGCATTTATTCAAAAAGTTGTCTCAGGTCCTCTGGCTCAGTTCTGCTTTCTCATATAGGCATCCTACGTTATCAAAGGTTCTTCCTAAAATTTGGCCCAAAGTCTAAAACATAATATTATACTGAAGAGATGGAGGGCCAACCATCTGTGTTTATGTTATTCATATTGAATGTTGCACTTATAGCAACATATTCTAAAGTCATATTAGTTTTTTTCCCTATTTTGTTGAAATACAGTTGATGTACAATATTACATTAATTTTGGGTATACTACATAGTGATTTGACATTTGCATACACTATGAAATGTTCATGTTAAGTTTTAAAAAAAGATCTGCCCCATGATACAGAGATAGAGAAAGAGAAGCTGAGAGAAAGGTATGCCTCTGTCTCTGGGCCTATGCCCCTGCCCCTTTCTTAAGAGTTTTTCATACTTGTTGGAGGACTGGGGCACGTTTCAAATTCTAATTATAACTGGGCACTCATTCCAGAAAACTGCCAAATGCAAACACAAGACCAATTTTGAAAATCATTTCAGGGATCTCACTTGCTCAGACTCAGAAAACCTGGTCTACTTTAATTTCTCCATGTTATAGGTGGTGCATGAGACTCACAGGGGAAGTAATTTAACCAAGTTACTTTGAAGAAGCCTGAGTTGAGTGAGCAGAACTGAGTGTAAGTGGTGGCTTGTATAGGTTTAAGTAGAAAGAGTTTGTCCTAATTCCAGATTACCTTTCATATTCCTTAGCGAGAGAAGCTTCTCCTTCAGGGGTTTAATCAAACACAAACATTTAATTTTAATTCCTCTACTCCAGAAAAAAACAGAATCAAAAATTCCAAATTATATTGGGCCTCCCTGGTGGCGCAGCAGTTGAGAGTCCGCCTGCCGATGCAGGGGACACAGGTTCATGCCCCAGTCCGGGAAGACCCCACATGCTGTGGAGCGGCTGGGCCCGTGAGCCATGGCCGCTGGGCCTGCACGTCCGGAGCCTCTGCTCCGCAGCGGGAGAGGCCACAACGGTGAGAGGCCCGCGTACCACAAAAAAAAAAAAAAAAAAAAAAAAATCCAAATTATAAATAGTTATTACTGCAGGAGAACATGGAAGAGGATCACCTGTGGAGATGAGCTCTAAGCAATCTCTTCATCATGAAAACATGGCCTCTGTTGGAACAAAGTTCCACATCAATCTAGCCCATCTTTCAACATCTGCCCAGAAAGGACAAAAGAGGACTAGAGGGGAGCATCTACTTAGCCGCAGACTTCAGCTCAGAGCTCACTAACTTAGCATTTTTTCTTAAGGGAAGAAAAAAGCTGTTAAATATTAAACTAACTGGTTAAACTAGGATTTGAGCGTTAAAAGATTATCGACATCCTTAACCACATGCATAGTGAAATGCTGTAAAGTTATCTACCAGACATCAAAGAACAGTTCCAAGTTAGGATATAAAGCATAAAACCCTCATAATCTGAACAATAAAATTTAGAGGGAAAATAATCTAGAAATTTAAAAAATAGCCACTGGGTTCTGAGGTTAAAGTTAAAACAAGTGTGAGGATACGTCAAATTTAGAAAAGGATGGCATGAGCCACAGTAGAAAAGGGAGAGGGCAACAGTACTGTTAATGATAGCCATTTTAGGAACTTCCCTGGTGGTCCAGTGGTTAAGACTCTGCCTTCCAATGCAGGTTCGATCTCAACCCACGTGCCTCGCGGTCAAAAAGTCAAAACATAAAACAGAAGCAATACTGTGATAAAGACTTTAAAAATGGTACACATAAAAAAAACTTTAAAAAACAAAACAAACAAAAATAGCCGTTTTAAAAAAGCACCAAGTGGTGAAAGAAATTCTTCCCCATTTCTTGAAAGGTAAGAGGAGGACCTAGAATTGACTAAGTCTCTGCCTTCTGGATGAATAGGGCTTGTAAATGAAATTATCATCTGATGCAATGATTAGAAAATGCAGACGCCTCAAACACCTAGCTTGGCAACTGTCTTCTGCATAATTAAAACAAGTCAATAAATTTTACATAAATTAGATTATAGAGCCACATGTTAGTACTTCAGAACTTAATATCCCACGTCCAATCTACTCAATACTCACCTAGGTTTGGGGACCCCATTTTCTCCACCACTATGTGCTTTTTTCTCTGTGTATGTCTTTCTGTGTCCTTCTGCTTCTCTTTTCTCCTTTGACCATTTCTGTGTTTCCTCCTCTCTCTTCTATGCATCATTTTCTTTCCCTCTCTCTCGATTCCTCCTCCCCCAGACTGTTTGGCCTCACTCTGTTGCAACCTCTGTATCAACACCTGTTGTTCTTTCTCCACAATATTTCTTTCTTTTTTTTTTTTTAAATCCATCCTCTGACAAAGGCCTTCCTGACAACTTTCCATACAGTCAGTCATAAAATAAAAAAATACAGAACACAGCAAACAGTATCTCATACACTAGAAACCAACATGACAGGAGTCCCTTCTCATTTTTCTCATCACTGTTAAAAAAAAAAAAAAAAAACCCAAACCTAAGAACTTAGTTTTGGTGAGGCACAGGACGTTGGTCCCCTACCAAATGAACCGAAATAACCCAGCAGAGAATTCAAACCAAGGGAGTAAGATTTGGAGCGGGGCGGGGGGCGGGGGGGAGGCGGGGGGTGGTGGTCGTGGTCAGTCTCCACAATATTTCTGATGCCTCACTAGCTGCATATATTTCCGCCTCTGTATTCTCTCACTGGTCTCCCGGGAGGGAGGTGAAGAGCGCAAATCCACCTCCTGAGTCAGGACTTTACCCGACGCAGGGTGGGGTGGGGTGGGAATGGGGGTGGGGAGGGGGGCCGGGAGTCAAAGGTTTGAGAAAGGGAGTCAGAGTAGGAAAACATCGCTGCAGGAAGTCAGTGTCTATATGGACCGAAGGCATAAAGTTGGGGCCGGTACCTGCCTCAGAACGATTTAACCGGAACCGGACCCAGACTCCAGGGACCCGAACCGAGTCTTCTGCCGACGCCGAGACAGTCGAAAGATTAGACTCAGAGCAAGAGCGACGAGCGCGTTCAGGGGTTTTAACTTACCGGGACACCCCGGAAAGCCGGGTGTGGTGGAGCAGTGCCCGAAGACCTCATAGCATAATTTCCAGAAAAACCGAGACTTCACTCTCCTGAGTGCCCGCGACGCTCCGCGGGATCCGCTTCCGGGTCTGCAGGGAACTGCGCGTGCGCACCGGGGCGGGGGCGGGGCCGGGGCCGTCAAGGGGCGCGTCTCAGACGCTCCGGCGGGTGGAGGCGGTGTCTCTGGTGGAGCCTCCCCGCCCCGCACCCGCCCCTGGAAGATTCTGGTCTGTTCCTCTTCCTTGCGGACAGGCTCCGCGTTTCTACTTTGAATCTTTTGAACGTGTCTGTTGTCCTTTGGAGCCAGGCTACGTGCAGGATTAGAGGTGCGCGGGGCAGTTGTATTGGAAGCGGAGAGTTGAGAACGGCTTACGTGAAAACAGCGAGCGGATGAAGATGCGGATTCACCAAGGACGGCATGAGCGCTGGGACCTTGGGGGCGGGGCTTGGCGTTGTGGGCGTGATCCCGGAACTTGTGAGGCCCCAGGCAGTTACAGCTTTTTATTTAATTAAACGAAAGCCTGAGTTTGATTTAGAGGTGATGGAAACTGGAGTGACAGGAAAGGCAAAATTGTGCCTGTGCGGAATGTGCAGTTTTATACTCACTTCCCTCC
Organism: Monodon monoceros; assembly: GCF_005190385.1. Classification (NCBI taxonomy): domain Eukaryota; kingdom Metazoa; phylum Chordata; class Mammalia; order Artiodactyla; family Monodontidae; genus Monodon; species Monodon monoceros. The sequence goes on from NW_021703766.1 coordinate 53,898,260, forward strand.
AGAGCATAATTTAAACTTCTGTCCCCCATTCACTTGGAGGCATCAAAAAGATCAGTGAGGAAAAATTTCAACCCCAAACCTGTCATTGTCTGAGGTACTCGGTTGGAGACTGTGAGCAAGGAGTTGGCTACAGTCAGGAGCTGGAGAAACAAACTTTAGGAAGGAATTCAACCATATTTTTGTATTTTACTGTATAGATTTTTCTTTCCTTTGAGTTGTATCATGCTATAGGATGTGAAGAGTAAGACCATTTTGATAGAAATTTCCATTTCCCAAATATCAACTACTAATGATGTCATCTTCAGTGTAGTTCTGCTGCTTATTAACTTTTCTTATGCACTTTGGCATATTTCTGAATTTTTAATGTCACTGATTTATCAGTTGTGAACAGACATATCCCCTTTGTCCCAGGCCCCCGGTGCAAAACTTCAGAAACCCTTGGAATTTCCACTAACTGAATCACTGTGCTGTACGCCAGAAACTAACACAACATTGTAAATCAAGTATACCTAATTGAAAAAAAAAAAACACCTTGGAATTTCCTGAATGATAGGAGTGTCTTTGCTATTATACTAATAAGGCAACTCTGAATGGGGGTTCCGTACAAAGCTATGGAATGGGAGCCTGGACATCAGAAAGATCAACCAGGTGATCAGAGGATTGGAACCTGCAGCTGCCCAACTTCTGGAGAGAGGAGGGAGGCTGGGGATTGGGTTCAGTCACATGGCCGGTGATTTAACCAGTCATGCCTGGTAATAAAACCCTGATTAAAAACTCTGGACAGAGAAGCTGGAGGGAGTCTCCTGCTGAGGAACAGAAGCTACTGCGCCAGGAACCCTACCAGAACCTGCTCTATGTATTCCTTCATCTGTTTTTTTTGTTTTTTTTTTTTTAGTGAAATGATGTCAAATGACAAAACAATGTAGTAACTAGTTTTTGTTTTTTTGCGGTACGCGGCCTCTCACTGTTGTGTTGTGGCCTCTCCCGTTGCGGAGCACAGGCTCCGGACGCGCAGGGTCAGCGGCCATGGCTCACAGGCCCAGCCGCTCCGCGGCACGTGGTATTTTCCCGGAGCGGGGAACGAACCCGTGTCCTGTGCATCAGCACGCGGACTCTCAACCACTGCGCCACCAGGGAAGCCCGATGTAGTAACTAGTTTGATGTCCTTTATTCAAGGGAAAACTGGATTTCCCGGCGCCCCCGGCGCCCGGCGCCACGCCCAGGTAGCAGCCCACTGCAGGTTGGTGAACCCACCAGCCTGGGAGACAGTGGCGGCCTTCACACATTTTTATTACATTTATTCCTAAGTAGTTTATTTTCTTTCATCATTTTGTAATTGCATCCTCAGTTTCCAAGTGTAAGTTGTCAATTCAAATGTTTGTACATACGTAATCACTTACTTCGTATAATTTGAAGCCATGTCATGGGTGCAAACTGATTTGTAATGTAATATCACTGAATTGGCCCCATTTACTGGAATGATAAATTGCTAAGCTTACGTACAATAATAGCTGGTAGGTGTAGGAAAGTCAAGGTGGAGATGAAGCAGAGGTGAAAAGAACACTGCTTCCCTACCCACACATACAATAAAAGAAATTCCATGTGGGATTTTAATCCCATATGGGACTGTATTCAGGTATACAATACATGAAAACATCACTATTTCATCACTAAGTGACATGGGAATGATAAGGCAAAGGCTAAAACAGATTCTCACAGCTTTAATTTTATTTTTCTTACATAAAAATTATATACATTTATATGCTGAGACTGCATGATCCCAGTGTAAAATGCAAATCAAAGAGTATATAGAATTAAATATAACAATATATTAATATAAAGCCAATGACTATATCTATATTATATTTAATATCCTCTATGAAATATAACAAACTGAAATCTATGAAGTAGGAGAAAATTTAAAAGTAGGTACATAAGATGAAACAGATGAAGAATAAATACACATGGTCAAAAACCATTTCATATATCTTGACTTCCAGTTTATCTAAAGTAAATAAAAAGCAAACAAAAACATGTGGTGGCATCACCTTCATTTCATCAAACTGAAAAATATAAACATTTCTCAAGGTAGATTGTTATCAAAGGTTTGTGGATATCTGTCCTGCACGGACTGGAGGTGAAGGAGGGAAGAGCTACAGCCTTTTCCGAATAAAAGGGGGAGGATACAAATATATGTTTACTTTGCTACACTTTAAAGTATGCAAATGCATATGAATTACACCCTGATATTTGTTCTCATTATAAAATAGTGCTTGATTTTCCTCACTATAAAATAATGCCAGTGCAGAACGTGCACCTCAGCCCTAGCGCTCCTGAGAGGCAAGAGGCCTGGGGAGTTAATACAGCAACTTGATTGTCCTAAGGCGCATCAATTCTCTAACAGGAATGTTAAAAGCGTCGTAATATTCGTCCTCAAGGAAACCCAGATTTCACCATTTTGACTCAAGTTTTCAAACTCCTTTCCTATGACCACCCCAGGTTCTAGTGTTTATGAGGAACACCCTATGTGAAAAATTGGCCCTGCCGGTCACCTTGGAGAATCTGGGCAGTTGCAGGGCTTTGCTCTCTTTCAGAACTGCAGTCTCTGCTGACTAGGCTTGGGTACCCTTAGTTTAAGTCAAGCCTGATCCACTGACAGCCTGTCTAGGGAAGAGGTAGACTGTCCTTGGAGCACGGACCTTCTCCTCCATCCTCGGCTGGACTCCAGGGACCCGACAGTGGGGTTGGGACGAGCCAGCCCTCAGCAGGGAAGACATAGGCCGCCTGGTTGGCCATGGCGTACATGGTCAGCACCGCGGTGCACAGAGTCCCCCGCAGCTGGGCCAGCTGCTCCCAGAGCACCGGGGAATAGCCCTTCTGATTGTACACATTAACTATGTTCTGATAAATGGCCTCAGACATAGAGCGCAGGGCGGTCAAGAGGCTTTTCCGAAGTGGAGGTGGCTGGTCTCCTGGGGACCTGGATCTGGGCCTCTTGCTGCGCCCAGGGCGCCTCCTCTGGGACCTCCTGGGGCGGGCATCCCGGATTTCTTCGCTCTTCCTGCTGTGGCCAGAGTCAAGGACCTTCTGTTTCTTCTTTTCCAAAGTCGCACTGCGCTCATCTGGAGAGGCCCCTGCGGAGCAAGCATGTAGGTGAGAGACCTGGCACATCAATTCTCATGGACCCCCATTCCCAGGATCTCACAATGTCCCTTCCGTAAACCCCATCTCTCTCCTGCTCCTGCCCTGCCCCCTCAGCTCTAGAATGAGGTGATGCTATGCCCATCTTGGGCCCTCCAATGCTCCCTGGATCCCAGAGTCTCCAAACGGCTTCAGCCGTTGAACACGGCCCTTTGTGCCCACACACTGGATAGGTTCCCTGCTTTTCTCGCTGTACACCTGGGGACCCAAAAGCAAGATCCTACCTGTTCTCTCGCAGGTGCCGTCCCTGGAATTGAGCTTCCTCTTCCTGGAGCTCTCCGGACTGGAGCCGTGTTCTGAATCTGTGGATCAAGTGACAGTTTGAATGACTGCCTGCACCCGGCATGCTGGAAACCTAGCCTATCCCGGACACACAAGGAGCCAGGATCCCAACCAAAGCTCGTGTCCCAGCTGCACATCCTACAGTCCAGGATGTGCAAGGCCTGGCTGCCAAAGCTCACCCACTTCCCTGCCCAGGGAGACTGACTTACTCCATATGCCCTGTCCCTCCTCCCCAGAAAAGCGAAATCTTACCTGACAGAGTAGTGCCCCTGTTTCTGTCTCTTGTCTCGTTTTCCTTCGAATTCTCCTCCTCATCTGTCTCGGGCTCTGACCCTGGAGAAAAAGAGGGATTGAGATGACTGTCCTCCCTCGAGGGACACAGAAGCCCTTAGTCCATCCCTAGCCTGTATTTGTGGGCAGTTCTCTCTACCGAGGGCATTCAGACACATGAACTGGAGCAATAATATGGTTCCGGGGGATCATTGCCAGAATACTCAAAGCCCCCATAGGGCTGGGGGACGTCTCCCATCACCGATCTCCAAATAAAGTCCCAACAAAACACAAATTCGGTATCCCTGATTCCATCCCTCCTTCCAGCCTCAGACAAACAGCCCGGGACCCTATCTGGCCTTTGGTCGTGGCTGTCTCTTCACCGGGAAGAGAATGTCTTGCCTTTTTCTTGGGATAGTTTGTCCTCCACATCAGAGCCCCTTTCTTCCATGGAGTCCTGCTGGACGGGAGGCTGGTCAGTGGGGTGTTCCATGGACGGACTGTGCGGGTGTAGGTCTTCAGTGCCCGATTCCATCTTGAAGCCCAAACGAAAGGTCCTCTCTCAGAGCGGTTGAGAATCAGAAGGGTCCACAGGCGCGATGTGCCTGCCTTTTATTAGACCCTCATGGGGCGTGGCTTGTTCCTATTGGCTGATTGGATTCTACAATCCTATCACTTATCCCAGCCTGAGATGGTGCGAGATTATGAACCTTGTTGGTTGTGGTTGTACGGGGGAACCTGACACAGGAAGAGAAAGTGAATCTCTGTTTACCCTTAAGACCTCTTCAAAATGTTCAATGTTTTTCCAGTCTTGAATCATACATCTCAAACTTCTCCTTTGGGTGGGGGTTAGGTGGGACATGGAGATGATAGACTTGAATGCAAATCGTAGAATTATGTATTTGTCTAATAAATAAGTTGGAAGCCATCACATCAGTTCTAGGAAGTAATCATTTAAGGATATAAAAGACAATAAAAGACTCCCAGGCTTTATAACACGAAATTATTTCAAAAAATTTGAAATATCATTTAATACCCAGTTCATATTCACATTCTTCTAAATCTAAATTACTCAAACACATTTTATTGGTTTTGATTATTTTTTAGCCAGGATTTAAACAAAGTTCCTACATTAAAATTACTTCTCATAACATTAGAACTGGTACATTTTGTCTGAAAATATCATTAAAAGCAGTTACAAAATGGAACCACCTACTTATAATTCCCATCACTCAGAAAGAAATTGTATCCAGATATATAAAGTTTAATTTCTACCAATTCAAAACAAAAGGAAACTATTCACAATAAATTGGAAAACAATTGACAAAACAATTCACAGGTTAGTAAACTCATATGATGAAAACTATGTTACATTACATACAGCATTGCTAATAATAAAGTCAATGCAAATAAAAACACCACCAAGTTTTCACATACATACTACTAATAAAAATTCAGATGTTACCCAGTGTGCCTATGATGTGGGGAACTGGAGATTCTCCTCTGGAGTTAGTGAGACTTTTGGGCTTAACCACTTCAGGAGATACATGATTATGCAAACTAAACCCTAAGATGCGTGAAAATGATGACTCAGCAATTCAACTTCTCACTTTCTGTTTATAACAACAAGGAGATTGCCCAAGTGTATTCATGGGAGCATTGATAGTGGAAGGAAAAACATAAATGCTCACCAATAGGATCAGGGATTATAACCAAAAAGTCCAGTGCATTGACACACAAAAATTACAAACAGTGGTGAAACACAATGAACTATAGGTACATGTGTAAAAAGGAGATTTTTCCAAAACAATTGGGAGAAAAGTCCTGATAAAATATTAGACAGTATAAGGACATGTGTATAAATATTTTACATTTGCAGAAAATAATATATTCAAAGTATGTTCAAAGTATGTACATATATGTTAGAATTTCTTAAAATTTTGGGAATGAGAAATATCAAATTATAGTTGATTGTATCAGATACATACATATGTGATCAAATCAAAATGCAGAAGAAAAGTAACCAGGAAATAAATATCTCTTAAGGTCTTGTGGGTGAGAGACCAGCCAGATCAATTCCATTGACCCCCATGATTAGATCTCATGTGATTGCATTGTGTTCGAGGGCGAAGGGAACAAAAATGCCCAGTGAACTGATAAGCCATCTTTTTTTTTTTAATTCTTGAGTTCATGATGATATTTACTTTTTAAATTTTATATATATATATTCATTCTTTTTCATATTCTTTTCTCATATAGGTTATCACAGAATATTGAGTAGAGTTCCCTGTGCTATACAGTAGGTCCTTGTTAGTTATCTATCTATATATAGTAGTGTGTGTATGTTCATTCCAAGCTCCTGATTTATACCAACACCCCCCCCCAACATTTTCCCTTTGGTAACCATAAGTTTGTTTTCTAAGCCTGTGAGTCTTTTTCTTTTTTGTAAATAAGTACACTTGTATCATTTTTTAGATTCCACATATAGGTGATATCATATGACATTTGTCTTTCTCTGTCTGACTTACTTCACTTAATATATAGTCTCTAGGTCCATCCATGTTGCTGAAAATAGCATTATTTCATTCTTTTTTATGGCTGAGTAATACTCCATTGTATATATACATACCACATATTCTTTATCCATTCCTCTATTGACGGACATTTAGGTTGCTTCCATGTCTTAGCTATTGTAAATAGTGCTGCAATGAACACTGGGGTGCATGTATATTTTCTAAGTATGGCTTTGAGAAGGCATCTTGAGACTGAGAAAGGAGGCAAGCACCTTTATCTAATCAATGGATCCATCTATGATAGTGTAACTTACTCACAGGGTGGGATCTAGATCAGGCTGACAATGGTAAGATCTGGAAATTTTCACAGCTGCGTTCCGCACCACCCAGGGCCCATTCCAGAATTTTATAGTTAACCTAGGGTATCGGGGTAGGTGCTTGGAAACAGGATGAACTTTCCTAAGTTAAGATTTATGAGCAGGTAACTAGTCTTCTGGGCACCGAGAATCCATCATGGAGAGTTTTCATTATTGCTTGGGGACTAACAGTATAGAGTTATGCTCACAGCCATACATATTGAATTGGTTAGGTTAGCATTGGTGCTTGAACAGGGCATCCTGAAACAACAGAAAGTCTAACTGGATAGGGAAACTTCTCCTCATGTTTCCTCATCTGTTCTGGAAGCCTCATTGTTTCCCATGGAATTTTCTGAGCATCCACAATCTGACCTGATAAGGACAGTTGAGTTATTATCAGCGTTAGAAAAAATTTTTAATTGAAGTATTGTCGATTTACAATATTCTATTGGTCTCAAGTATACAGCATAGTGTTTCAATATTTGTATAGATTATTACAAAATAATGGCTACATTGCCCTGTGTTGTGCAATATCATCCTTGTTGCTTATCTATTTTATAGGTAGTAGTTTGTGTCTCTTAATCCCATTCCCCTATTTTGCCCCTCCCCACTTCCCTTTCCGAAGTGGTATCCACTAGTTTGTTTTCTATACCTGTACCTGTGAGTCTGTCTGTTTTATTTTATACAGTCATTTGCCTTGTGTTTTAGATTCCACATCATCAAGGAAACTCAAATCACAATCACAATGAGATATCACCTTGCACCTGTGAAAATGGCTGTTATCGAAAAGACAACAAATAACAAGTGTTGGTGAAGATGTGGAGAAAAAGGAGTCCTCATGCACTGTTGGTAGGAATGTAAATTGGTACAGCCACTATGGAAAACAGTATGCAGTTCCTCAAAATATTAAAAAATAGGACTACCATATGATCCAGCAATTCCATTTCTGTGTATTTTTCTGAAGAAAATAAAGACACTAATTGAAAAGATATATGTATAATACTGCAGAAATCTACCCCATCCCAATTTGGATTAACGGATGCAGGTGTGCATGGCTCAATATTAGGATGGGAACAGAAAGACTCATTTGCTCTGTGCTACAAACAAAAGCATAAAGGAAACTATTACATGAATTACTATCATTATTATTATTATTAGGCCACACCATGAGGCATGCGGGATCTTAGTTCCCCAACTAGGGATCAAACCCGTCCCCTGCAGTGGAAGCACAGAATCTTAACCACGGGACCACAAGGGAATTCCCTACATGCATTATGGAACAGTCTCATGCCATGCCCTAAACTATGAGACATGAAACAGTACTGAAAGACAAAATAATGCAGAGTAGAAACTAAATTGTTACTAATTTCAGATCATATACTTATCTACTTATTAACATCTGTATTAAGTAAAACTATTAACAATGAGGTGATTCGCATGAATGTAGAGAAAAGAGACAAAGAAAAACAGTGACCATCTCTGGGAGGAAAATACCAATAAAAAAAAATGAGAGTACTCTTTTACCGAAACCAGAGTCACTATGTCCTAAGGAACTAGCTATGCAAATATTGTCTGCTGTTAATCTAAATTTAGAGAGAGGAAAGGGACTCATCATTTTCTCTTCCACCAGACCTTGTGGGCAGATATCTGGGAGGCTGACATGGCAAGAAATCTTACCTTCTGCATCTATCTCAGTTGTCCGCAAATTTATCTGCCTTAGCAGCCTCAGGGTGGAAAGCATGAGAAAGAAAAAGAAAATAGAATGGGTGTAATTAAGATCATCCAAGAAGTTGAAGAATCTATTCGTAAATATATTCATTTTTAAATTCGCCTTGAAGACTTCTCCTACTAAAGTCAAATATTTTTTGGTATATTCAGTTGGATATTATCCCAAGACATACACCTAAAATATAAGGTTTTACATAGAAAACTGAAAAGCATATTCTATGTAAAGTTAAAAAATTGAATAAGTAGCTCTGGAAGGTGGATATATATATATATTCATGTGTGTATATATAAAATATAAACATATATCATATAAATATAAATGCATATATATATTTCAGACTGACTACACTTAAAGATTAAAGCCACTTGCAATTACAATAATTAGTATCATATCTTATTTTTAGTTTATAATTTTTCAATGTTATTGACTGATGAAAAAATAATGACAACCTATATTTTATGTATATGCATATAGAACATAAATACACTGACACATATGTATTTATACATGCATACATAAATGAAGTTTCAAATACATATATGTTAACTTGATAAATATATCACATTTCAATTAAATTGCTATTGATGGCACTGTTTTTAAGAAATAGAAGCTCAGTTTGTGCAGTTTACCAAACTTGGTAAATATGTTGTTGTAATGTGACTATTTCGTAAATGTACCTATACAACAAAGAAGATTAATGAATAAACAACCAGGCTTTCTGAATATGCATATGATTTACATATTTATGATAAGTTTAGGGGATTTATAATTCCACAGCAAGCAAAGCAGAACCTACACACTCTGGAGCCAAGGATCATGAGAATATAGGGGCTTATAGTTGGGAAACATGCAGTGATGAGTGTAGAAGTATTTTTCATCCACAAACTGGATTGTTAGAAACTGCCAAACAAATGTGAAATATAGAGGAGAAAGTCCACAAAGAAACAAAGAAGCACACCAGGACAAGGATGCTTCGGATAGCTGTGGCCTCAGGAGAAGCTCTGAGGGACGGATTGTTCCTATGGAGGTATCGGGCCCTCTGCTTGTGCCTGTGTAGAAGGAAAACCATGGAACCACTGGACTAGACCATCAGCACCAAACAGAAACCATCATGCAATAATACCAAGAGCAGATAGAAGGGCTCTGTAATTTTGCCCTGATATACTGCAAAACAGTAGCCATGATCTTTTTTCCTTATGATGTTCGTGTCGTTCCTTTTGTTGGTTGTATGAAAAGGAACCAAAATATTTAACATCATGTTCAAGATCCAGCAGAGGGTGTTGAAGGTGCCTATGAACCTGGGAGCTTTTACCTTAAGCTCTGCCCACCTAGAGTCTCTGGGACTGATCAAGATGGCTTGGAAGACACTCAAGACGCAAGTGGTACAAATGGACACATCACTGCTCACTCTGTGAGTATAGAAAACAAGTTTGCATCCAAAATCATTGCAAAAAAGTTTCAACCCCAAAGCTGCTGACGTTTCAGGGATTCCTTTGGAGAAAATAACCAAGAGATTGGTACAGTCGTGTGCTTGAGAATCAAATCTGTGGACCTAAACCTGCCCTTTGTGAAGTAACGGAAGAGAAAATGGTAAACAAGACAGAAATTCCCCAGAATTCCAACTGTAGTCTGTAATACAAAGATCATTCCTATTGCCAAATTCCTGGTGGCCATCTGTCAAATCCAAAAGAATAATACTTTTCTTCTGAGCCTGAGATTCCTGCATTGGAACATGAGGCAGAACTCTATAGCATGTAACTGAAATTTCAATATTCTTCACTTAAATTAGTTCCCACTTATAAGTAATTATTTATACATTTTTCCTCTTAAACAGGTGTCTGAAAGTTGAATATATAACACTGAAAGAGCTTTACAGCATATGGATCACTGTATAAAAGCCAAGTATGTCATACACCCTGTATTCTACATAATTCATGACACAGTTGGCACTAGTACTTTCAATGAAAAGATAAGGAACACCGAGACAGATAAATTCATGATTTGTCCAAATTTAAAGGCTTTTTATGAAAAGGAAAAAAGGAATTAGAACCTTGCTAGGTTGGTAAAACACCAGTGCATTTAAACACGATGCTATTTAACAAAGCTAGCTAGTTATGTTCTTAAATAAAATACAGGTGTATATCTACATGTTTTCATACATTTTTCATTTCATTTTAGATTTGATGGTATTTTAAAATATTTTTTGTGGGGCTTCCCTGGTGGCGCAGTGGTTGAGAGCTCACCTGCTGATGCAGGGGACATGGGTTCGCGCCCCGGCCCGGGAGGATCCCACATGCCGCGGAGCGGCTAGGCCCGTGAGCCATGGCCGCTGAGCCTGCGCGTCCAGAGCCTGTGCTCCGCAACGGGAGAGGCCACAACAGTGAGAGGCCCGCGTACCACAAAAAAAAAAAAAGGAGTAAAATATTTTTTGTAACAAGTTTCCATTTACCTTTAAATATTTATTGTATAGGTCAATACTAATTATGAATAAAGTTTTAAGTATTTTAATAAAATTAGATACATTGATTGGAACTGATATAAGAATATTTTAAAATCAAAGAATGGGTCACTAGATACTTTTGTGTCTGATATCTGCTATCTGAAACCCATTTTTGAAATTACCATAAACAAATTCCTTCCCTAATTTGGAGACAGAAAACGCTCTTACCAAAGTTAACCTGCCCTTTGTGAAGTAACGGAAGAGAAAATGGTAAACAAGACAGAAATCCCACAGAATTCCAACTGTAGTCTGTAATACAAAGATCATTCCTATTGCCAAATTCCTGGTGGCCATCTGTCAAATCCCAAAGAATAATATTTTTCTTCTGAGCCTGAGATTCCTGCATTGGAACATTAACTGTTTTCAGTTAATATCTCCTTAAGGAATTTCATACACCCAGAGGTAGAGAAAATATTTCTATTCCAGCAATTATCATTTACATACACTGTTTCTCTGCAGGATTAGATGATTCCTGTAGATTTATTGTAGCTTTTGTTAATCATGGAGATGTTAATGGCATACCTCTAGTAAACCTGAAAACTCATTCTACGGTACCTGTAAGGTAACCTGACTACTGTATTTCTGAAGTATCATCATTGGTGAAATTAAAAATCAGGTTTCACTTCACTTGGATTAAACAATAGCAATCACTGTTATTGAGAATTACACTTAGTCACTTTAGGAGGCATCAGGAAGTGGTGGCGGGTCTAGGACCCCATCTCTCTTTACTAACTCAGCTCAAGCTTCAGAATTATTCCTCCTCCTTTTTTTTGCGGTACGCGGGCCTCTCACCGTTGTGGCCTCTCCCGTTGCAGAGCACAGGCTCCGGACGCACAGGCTCAGCGGCCATGGCGCACGAGCCCAGCTGCTCTGCGGCATGTGGGATTTTCCCAGGCCGCGGCACGAACTCGTGTCCCCTACATCGGCAGGCGGACTCTCAACCACTGCGCCACCAGGGAAACCCAATCCCTTCCTTTTATATGATCACTTACCCACATTTACTCCTGATAGGCACCCATACCATATAGACTTTGCCTCTCAGATAGAAATAGAAAATATTCTCCCAGATTCATCCCATGTCTGCATGCTCAATGTATGATCACAGCCATGTGAGAATGAGGGGAGCTAGACCCTGAGATATGGGTTTGTGATTCTGTGACCTCACCTCCCCTTAGAATTGCAATTACCATTTCACCTGTAGTGGCAATGACCCTGCAGGCTTGGGGAGTTGAGAACATTTATGAAAACCTTTTTTTTCAGAAGTTGCTAATTACCAAAACCAATTACAAGTCTCTAGATAGTATTTGCGAAGGGATCTTGAAATGCTTGGTAAAGGCCATTTTCCATTCCTGGAGGTGGGTCTCAGTGGATATTCTGCTTTGATGACACGTTCTTCCACCCCAAAGTGAGTTCCTCCTAATTATCAGACCACTTGGCTGAACTACCACTAAATTAGGAGCAAAGAGATGAAACCAAAGTACCTGAGAAGGATTTTCAAAGAGATACAAGAAAAAGGGGGAGTATGATACCAAGAGTTCAACGACAATTAGGCTGGAATTATAGACAATATGGATCAGATTGTCAAACATGCCATTCCTTTATCTGCACAACAAACAAATGCTACTTACTCAATTCAAGAGTGCTGGCTGGTTACAGCAATCTTCTACACTTACTTTTTGTTGAATTTTCAGAAATGAGCACTGGTTGCTTTTGTGATTTGTTAAGGAACATAAAAAAATGGAGTTCAAATTAATCTTTTGGGTTTTTTTTCTCCTACAAACAAATCTGCGTTTTATCCAGGTCCATTATCCAGTGCCTCTCAGTTTGCAAGTATGGGGTTAGAGCCATAACGGTGGACACCCTCTACCACACATGAATTGAGCCTATACACAGACACACACAGATACACACACACAAATATAACAAAACACATGCTGGCACACACATACACACCAAATACACAGTGGCTCTTAGTGCAATGCAGAGCTCCCTGAGAAGAAAGGGACTGGGCATTTGGCCTCAGGGCTTCTTCTTTTTGGAAACTCCGAGAGGTGTGCTAGTCAGAAATCTCCTGTCCCAACACCTCTCTCCCACCAGCCTGGGTGCCTGTCATTGAAGACCAGGCTTTGCGGGTTTGCTGTCCTACTCCTTGGAGTTCAGCTGAGCTCTGCTCCCCTGACTGCTTTCAGAGATGCCCCTGCCATCCTCAGAGGGGAGGCCTCCCAACCCCATGAAGCATCAGAGACCCGGTCCTGGGGGCACAGGCAGAACGTCTGTCACCATACATAGTTACAAATTTTGTGTGTGTGTGATGAGGACTTTTAATATCTACTCTCAGCAACTTGCGAATACACAGTTAAATATTTTAACTATAGTCACCATGTTGTACATATATCTCTGTGACATTTATTTCATAACTGGGAGTTTGCATCTTTTGGTGCCCCCATCCCTGCGACCAACAATCTGTCCTCTGTATCTATGAGTTTGATTCTCTTTTTTAGATTCCACATGTAAGTGAGATCACAGCGTATTTGTCTTTCTCTGTCTGCTTTCCTTCACTTAGCATAATGCCCTCATCGTCCATCATTCTTTCCCTTTTTATGGTCGAATAATGTTCCATTGATGTACATACACCATTTTCTTTACCCATTCATCCGTTGAGGGACACCTAGGTTGCCACTGTATCTTGGCTGAGCCAGGCTGTTCTTAACCTTGGTTTTCATTGGTGCCCAGGAGGTCAGGGTCTCCAAAGTCCTGGGTTGTCACTGAGCTAGTGCCACTGGGAAGACTGAGTTCTCATTGGCAAGATGCAAAAAGAATAAGCCAGCATGTTGAGATATGTTTTTAAAAATAGGCTTTATTTTTCAGAGCTGTTTTTTTTTTTTTTTTTGCGGTACGCGGGCCTGCCACTGCTGTGGCCTCTCACATTGCGGAGCACAGGCTCCGGACGCGCAGGCTCAAGCGGCCATGGCTCACGGGCCCAGCCGCTCCGCGGCATGTGGGATCTTCCCGGACCGGGGCACGAACCCGTGTCCCCTGCATCAGCAGGTGGACTCCTAACCACTGCGCCACCAGGGAAGCCCTTAGCTGTTTTTAGCTCACAGCAATAGAAGCAGAAAGTCCAATACCCACTATCCCCACTCATGCACAGCCTCTCCCGTAGCGACATATGCATAAATATTTTAGACATAGTATATATTGTTAAAATTACATAGTTATACGAATGTAGTTTTAAAATCATAGAAAATGGCAAAGACCAAAATACAGCGTATTGTTTCAGATGTACAGATTTGAGAGAAAGCGAGAGTGTGAAGGAATGGTAAACACCCAATAGAACATTGCATCCAGTCAGTGGATTGTGGGTGGTGATTGGTTAGCTGTGATTAGGTTAGGATGATGAGATTAACGGGAGGGAAAGTCCAGGGGGTCCTAAGACAGTGTAAAGCCCAGCAGAAGAAGGAATTCTGGTCAGCGGTCTCTTCTCCAGGCATCCTGGCAACCACTCTCTCTCCGGTGGTTTTGTCCAGTGTCCACGTATCTGGGCGGTTCTGGACAGACAGCAGAAGCGCACCTTACTTTTCATTACGGTTTATCGTCAGTGAACTAGGAGAGTGGGAACAAGCAACAGAGCGCCATTTTAGACGTTGAGGTAAGGATTAGTTCATTGTTTAATAGAATTTCTTAGCACAGTGACTGATTCACAAAATACTTCCAAAATGTTAATTTTTCAATGAATGTCAGACTTTTCAAAGAATGGTCACCAAGCACTTGATTTGTGTGTGGTGGTGGATTAGCAGTTATGGAACCCTTTGAGCGAGGGCTTTATAAAACTATAAGTGATTTGTTAATCTACCTTTCATCCTAGTGTATTCATGAGAACTTGTTTGGAGGTGGCTGAAATTCAGGACCCTGACCCTAAGCCTGTACACAAAACAGAGCAGCACCTCAGGTGTGAAGTTCCTAGTGCAATGTGGAAGCAACCTTATTTTATGGTTGGGAAATCCTTCCTCACTACTTGATTTTGGTCATTGAAATTTGAAGAGGAAAGCGTACTTTATTCTAGACTTTCAAATAAGTCAGCCCCAATATCCGACATAGCATGTTCTGACCCTTTCTTTCCTGTTTCTATGGCAAAATTGTCTTTTCTTTTTCTTAATATAATTTAGTATGATAAATTATATTTACTTTTCATGACAGTCTGTGGATTAAGATATTTTCCTGTTGCATTCTATTTGTATTTCCATTAGAACCTGTTTAATTTTTAGTTAGTCAATTCCCCGTTATTTATTTATTTTACCTTTTGTAATTTTTTCTCTGTCCTCATTTTCTTAAGATAAACACTTTGGTAATTCTCTGGCCGTCCAGTGGTTAGGACTCCACGCTTCCAATGCAGTGGGCCCGGGTCAGATCCCTGTTTGGGGAGCTAAGATCCCGCATGCCGTGTGGTGTGGTCAAAAACAAAACCAAACAACAACAACAAAAAACCCAGAACACTTTGGATAATTTTTTTGTTTTTTGCTTGTTTATAACGTGTCCATTTAGACTAAGGAATCTCCCCTGAAGTCAGATTTTGTCCTGCTCCTAGGTTTTGACCCAAAATGGTTTATCTGTTTTTTCTTCTTTATGATTTCCATTTGAATTTCATTTCTGATTTAAGGAATTTGATTTCAGCGATTTGTGCCAGTGTATTTCACATTTTAAAAAATACTTGGTGCTTGCGGGTTTCCCTGGTGGCGCAGTGGTTGAGAGTCCACCTGCCGATGCAACGGACACGGGTTCGTGCCCCGGTCTGGGAAAATCCCACATGCCGCGTAGCGGCTGGGCCCGTGAGCCGTGGCCGCTGAGCCTGCGCGTCCGGAGCCTGTGCTCTGCAATGGGAGAAGCCACAACAGTGAGAGGCCCGCGTACCGCAAAAAAACAAAAAACAAAAAACCCCAAAACACTTAGTGCTTGCCTCAGCAGCACATATACTAAAATTGGAACGATACAGAGAAGATTAGCATGGCCCCTGCACAAGGATGCCACGCAAATTCGTGAAGTGTTCCATATTTTTATACAATGGAGAGGATTCAAAAATGACTTACATTTTGTGCATAGAGCAAAATAACTGCTTTTGTAGATGGTTTCTAAATCCTATATAAAAAGTATAGTCTTGACATAACACGGTGCAATGTTAATTGGTTTAGAAGCCATGAATCAGAATAAAAAAGAAAGCTGATTTTTTATGAATCAGAGATTAAAAAGCAGTAAAAAAAATCCTTAATGTTATTAAGAAATGTAAAAAAGTAGTTATATTTAATTTTGTTAAAATGGACAAAGGGGAACTCTAGATTGTAAAATATCTTGAATTTTCTTTGAGAGCTATTACCTGAATACCTTTTCCAAGTGTTTTCTGGTATATAATATAAGGTCTCTAAATATGGAATGTGCATTTATTAAATATAATATGTTAAGTAGTTGAGGGGGAAAAATCAGAAATTTCTCTATGGCAAGATAGTCGAGCTAAGTCAGAATTGAAACACACATAATATTCCTCCACATGTCCCCATTTGAAGGGGACAGGCCTTTCCAAATGTGCAATTTGCACCTGCATTATACATTAACCGGAACTTCTCAAGGCAGGAGGATATAGTGAAACTTTGAGAAAAATTGTCCCTTTCTTCAGATGCCAGCATTGTAATTTTTTTTTTTTTTTTTGCGGTATGCGAGCCTCTCACTGTTGCAGCCTCTCCCGTTGCGGAGCACAGGCTCTGGATGCGCAGGCTCAGCAGCCATGGCTCACGGACCCAGCCGCTCCGCGGCACGTGAGATCTTCCCGGACCGGGGCACGAACCCGTGTCCCCTGCATCGGCAGGCGGACTCTCAACCACTGTGCCACCAGGGAAGCCCCAGCATTGTAATTTTTAACATTAATATTTCTTTTTCATCTTGTACATGGGATGTTATTGACCTAAAAGTTCACTCTGTCCGTGCATACCTAACCAAAATATCTCTGATGACATTCAGGTATAATGTTAACCTGTCCATATGATACATAATTCACTGTCTTGAAAAGTATAAAACTGCATCTCTAACTCCTGACCAGAGGAACAGTTCTCAGAGCTTCTGAGAGTCTGTCTCCTGGCTTATCATCCTCGGTTTGGTTCGAATGAAGTACTCTTTTTCTCCTCCTGGCTTGATTGTTAGTTGAATTTTCATGGATATAGTGGAGAAACTTAAAAAAAAAATTATCACCTTATTTTTAAAAAATTATTTTATTGAAGTATAGTGATTTACAGTGTGTTAGTTTCTGGTATACAGCAAAGTGATTCAGATTGTATATATTCTTTTTCATATTCTTTTCCATTATGATTTATTATGGGATATTGAATTTAGTTCCCTTTAGTATATAGTAGGGCCTTGTTGTTTATTCATTCTTTATATAATAGTTTGCATTTGTTAATCCCAAACTCCCAATCCATCCCTCCCCCACCCTACCTCCCCCTTGGCCACCACAAATCTGTTCTCTATTTCTGTGAGTCTGTTTCTGTTTCATAGATAAGTTTATTTGTGTCATATTTTAGATTCCACATAGAAGTGATATCATATGGTATTTGTCTTTCTCTTTCCGACCTTACTTCACTTAGTATGATAATCTCTAGGCTCATCCATGTTGCTGCAAATGGCATTATTTTATTCTTTTTGGCTGAATAGTATTCCATTTTATATATATATAATATATATTATATATAATTATATATATTAATAATTATATAATTATAATATAATTATATAATATAATAATTATATATAATTAATAATTATATAATATATAATTTTGGCTGAATAGTATTCCATTATATATATATATATATATATATATATATATATATCTCACATCTTCTTTATCCTTTCATCAGTTGACAGACATTTAGGTTGTTTCCAAGTCTTGGTTATTGTAAATTGTATCAACTTATTTTTCATTAATTGGTACTCTGTTCCTAGTAGAAGACTATGTACATGTACTTTGAATAAGAGGTAGTAGTTGAGATGGTGGGCAGAGAAGAGGGATGGGACTTGACTGCGTCCTGTATGTGTTCCAGGGATGTACAAAATTCAATGGTTTCCTTTTTGTACTCTCCACAGAGAAAAAGAATCCTTGGGGTAGTACTGGCAGCGATGGACCCCAGCAAACTTTCAATGGAACAGGGCAAAGCGTTCTTAAAGAAGGTTGGGATTCCACAAAGAGATGTAAGTGTGGGAGTTGTTAGGTTGGGCAAATGAGATGTAGAGGGATGAGGTGGCCTCCCTGTCTGGTATCAGTGCTCAGGCAGGTTCTCCTGTGCCCAGGGGTGAAATTCAGTGGTTAACAACATGGGTGCACAAAGCAAAGGTGGTTGGAGATTTAGTTCAACCACATGGCCAATAAGTCAATCAATGAAACTGAAAATTCTGGATACTGATGTTTGTGTGAGCTTCCTGGCTGGTGAACACATTGATGTGCTAGGAGAGGGACGTGTCCTGATTCTGTGTGTCAAGGACATGGAAGCTGTGTTTGGAAACCTCCCAGACCTCACCCTATGTGTATCCTTTATTATAAAACTGTAATTATAAGTACAGCAAAAAAAAAAAAAACAAGAAAGAAAGAAAAACAAAACAAAAACATGGGTGCATGGGCATTGGTCAATGAAAATGGACATGCAATGATTAGATGGACAGGACATATGCAACAGCTGTGGCACCTCAGTTCCCACCTGGGGATCACCAGCATTCCCTCAACACTCTGATTCCACTCCTTGCCGCCTGCCCCTTGGAGGTCACAAGAAAACTCATTGTGGGATTGGAGGAAAGAACTTTTCCACTCCAATTAGCATTACATTAAAGAACTCAAGAAACTGGGAGTTTTAATCTTCTGTAATCCCAAGTTTTCTTCCTGTGTTCAGAACTCTGGTTGTGTCTTGATTCTCCATCAGATCAACTTGATGACAGAGAAGTGGGTAGTTGATGCCGCTGTGGAGGTTCTGCTACGGTTTCCTCTGTTGCCGGGAGAGGATCCAAGTGCCCGCTGTGTCCCGATTAAGAAATGTCATCCTTCAGTGGTCCAGCCTCACAGAGCTTCCCAAAGACCTGGAGTCCAAGAGGAGAGGTAGGTCAAATGTCAGGCAGTGATGGGGTAGAGCCTGGAGGGTTTCCAACAGGGCACAGGTGTGCGTTGTAGATTTCTGCTGGGATAGAATTTTGACTTGTGTATCCCTCAGCATAACACAGGCTTTTATTTGTGGGTTGCCTGGTGTGAATTTGCACATATATGTGAGCTTGCACAAGCACCCTCAGATTGCTTGTTCCTCTGTGGCTTTGTGCAAGCCTCTGTTGAACACAGGCATATGGTTCAGGGGTCACGTCTGAAATTTCACAGGTGTTCATTAACTTACTATCAAATCTTTGCCAAGCTTTGTCAGAGGAACTGACAGGTTTTCTCAGGAAGAAGCTGTTCTGCGAAAATTGTGAGTTTTCTGAAAATACGTGGGAAAAAAATCCATAGTTGTTGTCTGCCTGTGCATTGGCTTCAATAAATATTGATAGATGTTTAAATGTTGGAGGGAGGGCCTGTCTAAAAACCCAAAACACAAGCCCAAGTTTACACTGAAATTCTCAGGGAGAAACATTATGAGCAGCCCTGAGCACAGCCAACTCGCCAAAGCCAGGCATTCCAGGTTGCAAATCTAATTTCACTGCTTGTTCATCTAGGGGCCTTATCACAGGCAGTGTCCCGCTCTGGGAGTTAGTAATGATGGAAAAAGGTCACAAATTTCACAGAATGGGACATCGCTTCCTGAGGAGAGACCAACTCATAGTGGGAACGACTTAGTGGTCAGTGAGCCCCCACATTCATTCATAAGTAGGAGTATGATGGGCTTCTGTCTCTGTGTCTACATACTGTTTTTTATTTTTTTCTTGTGTCTAGAAAACTGAACAGTCAATTCCCGAGGAAGAATGACCAGAAGCCCAAGGACATGAGGCAGATAAAAGGTCACAACATTCACAATCTGCCCCAAAGACCCGCTACGGCCCAGAATGTGAAGATGCTACAGAGGGAGCCAGTGGGGCAGAAGACTCCCTTCTCAGGAGACAAGGGTACCAAGGTAATTGGAGGCTTGGATATTTCAAGAACCAGGGTGTCTGCATGGATCCCAGAGAGTGGTTTTTTTTTAAATTAACTTTAAAAAATTAATTTATGTTATTTTATTAATTTATTTTTTATTTTTGGCTGCGTTGGGTCTTCGTGGCTACGCGTGGGCTTTTCTCTAGTTGCGGTGAGCAGGGCTACTCTTCATTGTGGTGTGTGGGCTTCTCTTGTTGCAGTGCACGGGCTCTAGGCACATGGGCTTCAGTAGTTGTGGCATGTGGCTCACGGGCTTTAGAGTGCAGGCTCAGTAGTTGTGGCGCACGGGCTTAGCTGCTCCACAGCATGTGGGATATTCCTGGACCGGGGCTCGAACCCGTATCCCCTACATTGGCAGGCAGATTCTTAACCACTGCGCCACCAGGGAAGCCCAGAGAGTGGTTTTTACCATGGAAACGCTTGTGGGATCTTTGTTCCCCGACCAGGGAATCGAACCCCCGCCCATGGCAGTGAAAGTGCCGAGCCCTAATCACGGGTCCACCAGGGAACTCGGAAACGCCTGTGTCTTATGACAGATGTTCTTACTTATCCAAGTCAGGCTGGCCTGGTTTGTAGTATCCTCACCTGGGTGATTGGCCCATCGACTCCTCTGAGGAGCTACCTTATTCCCTGTTCAGTGTCATGTCAAGCTTGGTGTCTGTCCAGTGCACAAATCTGGCTCATTTTCATCACCTTTAGACACTAAATTCTCTTCTCCTTGATCTCTCTCGAAAATGCTCCATGGGCAGCACCATAGTATCTCAATGTCCTGGCAGTTCTAATCCATGTCCTGTATCCCAAACCACTATCCAACTTCAAAAATCTGTCCTTATGCAGGTGACTCTGGAACAACAAAGGGGTTAGGGGCAGCAAACCCTAGTCAGTGGAAAATCCACGTATAACTTTATAGCCAGCCCTCTGGCCCTTTGTGCCTGAGGTTCCCCATCCGAGGATTCAACCAGCTCTGGATGGTGTAGTACTATAGTCCAGGTTTATGAAAAATATCTGAGTGTAAGTGGACCTGCCCAGTTCCAACCCACGTCATTGAAGAGTCAACTGTGTTAACCTTTGAAATTTGCCTGCAGGGACTACCCTGGTGGTCCAGTGGTTAAGACTCCGTGCTTCCAACGCAGGGGGTGCATGTTCGATCCCTGGTCGGGATGCCCACATGCCCACAGCATGGCCTAAAAAATAAACAACTATAAAATAAATAAATAAATAAAATTTTAAAACAAGAAAGAAACTTGCCTGTGGTTTCTGTTGACCCCACCCTCCTCCTCCACCCCCAGGTGAAATGCAGGAAGTGTGGAGCCTTTGGACACTTGGCCATCAGCAAGTGGTGCCCCATGAAGTCCTGGGGTGGGGCCCTTGCTCCCCAGCCTTTGGGCTCCAATAAGAAGGAGAATCTGACACCCACGAACCCCCAGGACCTCCAGACTCCAGGGTCCGTCAACACGGCTGCCAGAGGGAAGGAACCAGAACTGAGGTGAGGAACCACAGGGTCAGAATGAGCTGGGGGACAGTGGTACCAAGGGAGATGGTCTTGCCCCTCTACTCTTTCTATGTAGATCTCTCAGGTGCAGACAGGGAGACTCAAGAGCAGCGTTCGAGAGCTTTGTGCCTTCCAGGGCTGCACACTCAGAGCTCAGTCTAGTCCTGAGAATCATGAAGGGGGAGGGGCCGGAAACTCCCTTGGAATGGGAGGCAGGCAGAGAACCACCTCAAAGTATTCAATGATGAAACCACGGTAGGGAAGGAGGTGCTTCCCGGAAGTGAGGGCTGCCTCTGAAGTCATGGAAGGACTCGCCTTTACAAAGGTCACAGGGTCTCGGATGCCTCCTTCACCCCCAAACAAGGGCTAGGACTGGGTTCCCACAGTCTTCTTGGTTCCCAGTCACTGGTGAGGGCTTCCAGACACTTACGATGAAATGTTCTGCAGGCAAGAGGGGCAGCAGAGAAATCCTCTACCACAGACATGTCCCGAGAGACGCCAAGAGAAGAGGCAGAGACCCTGGAAGGAATCCATGGAATCGTGTGCCTTTGTGAGGGTGAGTCCTGCCCCTGCTCCCCTGCTGTTTCTCCCCTCCATCCCCATTGTGCTTCACTCCTATGCCCCTCATGTGTGCAGGATTATGTTAAACCCAGGCTGGATGCTAGGAGTCCTGTTTTTTTTCTCCCTGTATTTCTCATATTCTAATTTTTTTCTGTGTTTTACATATTCCTTTTTTCTTCTTCTTCTTCATGGGTTAGGTAATCCAAAATTCTGGTCCCATTTTATTTTTTTTTTCAATTTTTTTATTTGAATTTTTTTCCTATTTTGTGCAAGTAGGCCAGCAAATGCTAGTGGAAGCCTTTCAGCGCACGTGTGAAGGGTTTTTTTTTGTGTGTGTGTGTGTGAAGTGTTTCATCAGCTTCCTTCCCTGGCTTCATGTCAAGACAAGGGATCATTTAACTTGTAAATACTCCCAATTGCCCTCAAAAGGATTGTTGCTGTTGATACTCTCCACACTGTACAGGAAAATGTTTTTACCCTTGACCTCAACAACAGGCAATATGAGGAGAGTTTTCATACCATATCTGATAGGCAAAAAACTCAGATTGGTATTGTAATTTTTTCCCTTGACCACCTCTAAGGTGGGTATCTCTGCAAATGTGTAATGACCATTTGCGTGCCTTTGTGAAATTTAATTTTGCATGTGTTGTCTATTTCTATTGGGTTGCTCCTCTTCCTCCTGATACAGAAAAGGATCCTAGCGTATATTGGTTATTTTCTGCCTATTAGTCTGCCAGTTTCCCTTTGTTCTAAGTTGCTTATGATTTTCCTGTTTTCTATTATGATATGGTTGAAACTGTGAGCCCTGTATTGCATGCAGTTTGATAATTCTGACTCCTGAAGTGTCTAAATGAATTTCCTTCTCCCACAGCATCCCACCCGGCCAGTGCCTGTCCAAACGTCCAGGAGGAGATCTGTCCTGGGCCCTGTTCTCACAGGTCAGCCACCAGTCAAGAACCCTAATAGGAGATGATTCTGCCCTACACAGTCTCTCAAGAAAGCCCCTGGGCTTCCCTGCTAGTGCAGTGGTTGAGAATCCGCCCGCCGATGCAGGGGACACGGGTTCGTGCCCCGGTCCGGGAGGATCCCACATGCCACGGAGCGGCTAGGCCTGTGAGCCATGGCCGCTGAGCCTGCGCGTCCGGAGCCTGTGCTCCGCAACGGGAGAGGCCACAACAGTGAGAGGCCCGTGTATCGCAAAAAAAAAAAAAAAGAAAAGAAAGCCCCTGAACTGAGTGCTTGTGGACCCAAGACATGAGGTGGATTCCAGTGCCTTGCCCACCAAGCTCTAAAGAGCTTCTGCCGGGATGCCTCTCTCACGGCCAAGTTGACAGCCAGCAGGCCTGATGGTGTCTCCTGTGACGTTCTGCAGTCTAGCAGGAAGACACTCGCCCTGGGCTGTGTCTGTGACCTCCAGGCACAGGTCAACTGTCCTGATGGGGATTCGAAGCCCAACCCACAACCTGCCACACAACAGTGTGGCCAGAACTGTGAATGTAGCATCAAGGCATGATTTGAGAGGTCTTCCCAGATCCCCTCCAGACTTGCCAGAATTCCCCACAAAAGAGCAAGACTCAGCCTATCCTACAGCTCCCAGCCCAGTTCTCCGTGACCTGGTCTGGGGCTGACAAGCTCTTCAGCTTCCCCTCGTACACCTGGACTTGGATCCTAACAAGCAACCCCACGTGACCAGGAAGACACCAGCCTTGATGCCCAGCTTTTTTTCTTTTTTTTTTCTGGCTGTGCAGTGTGGCCTGTGGGATCTTAGTTCCCCAACCAGGGATCAAACCTGCACCCCCTGAAGTGGAGGCACAGAGACTTATGGACTGCCAGGGAAGTCCCCTGATATCCACCTTTGACCTGCAGACTCCATCCGACTCACGTTGCCTGAGCCCAGTCGAGATTTGCAGTGTCCCCAACACCCACCATGAATGTTTCAGGCCAGCTGGACAGAACTATCTTTATGAGACTGGACAAGCGATGGCCGAGCTCCGAATCTCAAGTGCTCTCATCTTCCTCAAGAAGTCTACACTTGTTGGTCGGAGCCCTCACATCATAGAGGAGTCTGAGGGACAGGTTCTTCAGTCCTAGTAAGTGTCCTCTGTGAGGACCTCCTGGTCTCTTCCTCCCATTGACTGTGTGACCGCCCCCCTCCCCACCGCCATGGAAAGAGGTTCAACCTCAAGTCTCACGTGATTGGACGAGACTGAAAGACTGAGGATTGGAAAGATATAGGAGTACCTGTGTCTGGTGAAGCAGCACTTCCCCACGTGGTACCTGTGCAACTTCTGGAACTCCAAATACGACTGGGGACTAAGGGACAAACACTGCCTTTAAATTTTGTAAATTCATGTTGTATTTAAAATGGAGCTTGTGAAACTGTCATATGTAGTCCTTTGTCAGTTACGTGTATAAGAAACGGAGTCAATACAAGGAAACCGTGTTACACTGTAATGTCAGTAGAGTGCTATGAAATTCATCTGTGTGGGTGAATAAATGAAATTTGGGTAACTGGACAAAAGGCCTTTTTATGATTTTGGAAAAAGTCTGCACTTTTTAAACAATGTTTCCTGTGTGTAGAATTTTTGACGCTGTGGAAGAGTTTCAGTAGAAATTCTGTTCACCTTGGTTAATGGGAACTATTTTCTTAACCTGGACAGTTTGTTATCAAAAACCATTGCAACGTTATGTTTGATCGATTTCTTTCAATATTAATAAACTTCTCTGAAATAGAACATATATTGCAGGTGTGTTGATTTTTCCTTATTACCTCAGGTCAATTTTCTTTATTTTTTTCATCAAATTTTATTGACCTGAGTAAAGAGGACCTTGGTACCTACAGTGAAATCCAGGGCCCTGTAGCTTGTAAGGAATACAAGTTCTCAGGCATAAGCCAGCCCTCTTGAACCAGTATCTTGGTGCTGAGTGACAATTCCAGGTGTTTCATATTTAGGTTGAAGTGTGACAAGCATAATTATGTAGGTTGAGAAGCACGAAAATAAGCTGTATCTGAATTTGCACATCAGAATCACATGGTGAGTTTTAAAAAGTATAACGACTTGTGCCTGCCCCCAGAGACATTTATTTATTGGGTTTGGTTTGAGACATGGTATGAGACAATTAAAAATATGTATATTCAGATTGCCAACAAACACATGAAAGGACTCTCAACTTCACTAATCATTAGAGAAATGCAAATCAAAACTACAGTGAGGTACCACCTCACACCAGTCAGAATGGCCATCACCAAAAAAATCTACAAACAAATGCTGGAGAGAGTGTGGAGAAAAGGGAACCCTCTTGCACTGCTGGTGGGAATGGAAATTGATACAGCCACATGGAGAACAGTATGGAGGTTCCTTAAAAAACTAAAAATAGAACTACCATATGACCCAGCAATCCCACTACTGGGCATATACCCTGAGAAAACCATAATTCAAAAAGAGTCATGTACCACAGTGTTCATTACAGCTCTATTTACAATAGCCAGGACATGGAAGCAACCTAAGTGTCCATCGACAGATGAATGGATAAAGATGTGGCACATATATACAATGGAATATACTCAGCCATAAAAAGAAATGAAACAGAGTTATTTGTAGTGAGGTAGATGGACCTAGAGTCTGTCATACAGAGTGAAGTAAGTCAGAAAGAGAAAAACAAATACCGTATGCTAACACATATATATGGAATCTAAAAAAAAGAAAAAAAAGGTTTTCAAGAACCTAGGGACAGGATGGGAATAAAGACACAGACGTAGAGAATGGACTTGAGGACAAGGGGAAGGGGAAGGGTAAGCTGGGACGAAGTGAGAGAGTGGCATGGACATATATACACTACCAAATGTAAAATAGATAGCTAGTGGGAAGCAGCTGCATAGCACAGGGAGATCATCTCGGGGCTTTGTGACCACCTAGAGGGGTGGGATATGGAGGGTGGGAGGGAGACGCAAGAGGAAGGAGATATGGGGACATATCGCCACCAGGGAAGTCCTGGGTTTTTCTTTATTTAAGTGGACATAAGGATTGTGAAACACTCTGCACTTATGTATAACCTGCATCCTCTCTGGAAGGAGAGGGCAAAGTTAATGCCCCACTAACCCATCCTCTCCCGTTTTCAATTTTTGGGGAAACTCTGCCCTGAATCAACAAGAGTAAATGGCTCTCTTCAGAGTGTGATTTCACTGGGAGCAGCAAAGGAGATGTCCCCTTTCTCCCTGTGACATTCTGTCTCAGGAGAGCTTTTCTGTCTCTCCAGGACCCTGTCCCTAAAGGCCATGTCATCGCATTGAACTACCTCAGTCTAATCTAAGGTTTAAATAAATAAATAAATATATATATATATATATCTCACACCAGTGCTGTTTCTTCAATGTTGAGTACCCAGGTTGCTGCAAAGAGGATTCCTTGGAAGCAGAAATAACACCCCTAAGACACCCACTAAGCACTGCAGAATAACAATATGGTATTGACATCAGCTTCAGAGTCTCAGTGAGTCTTCTGAGCTCCCCTGCTTCCAGCCCTGCTTAGCAAGTTGGAGAAAAGTGACAGCAGTTGGAATCAAGAGCCCTACAATCACCAGTGATGCTTTGATAAACGGAAAATTCGGGTTCTACAAGAAATTGTTATTGGGTTGGTCCAGGAATCTATGACTTGAATTAATGTCCTGGATGTTCTTGATGCAGATAATCTAGAGACAAGCACTAAGAAAAACTCATCCTGGGACTTCCCCGGTGGTCCAATGGTTAGGACTCTGTGCTTCCAATGCAGGGGGCATGGGTTCGATCCCTGGTTGAGGAACTAAGAGCCCACATCCCACATGCCACACAACATAGCCAAAAAAAAAAAAAAAAAAGAAAGGAAAAACTCATCTTGGAATCTTTAATCAAAGACCCACTTGGTATGCATTTGGTGTTTTTCTGTAGCAAAATTTCCACCATCTGAGGTTGTTTACCTCGGTTTTCCAGCTGAGTCAATTTGACAAACCTGGGAGTAAATCAATTTGAAGGATATTTGTCCCCCTTTTCTATATTTAAAATTTTTTGTTTATACACGTGAATAACTATTAAAATATATACAATTGATATTTGATTTTTTCCACAGTATGGATAAATACTGTATGTATTTAAGGACACTATTAATTTAAGGACATTAGCACATTTATTTATAATAAGGTGACAATGTTTTTGAACCAGGTTCCTTTTGCCCAACGCACAGCAAGCCAAAACCCTGAGATGTCAAGGTTTGCAGCAAAGAGAGGGTTTATCCACAAGGTCGCCAAGCGAGGAGACAGGAAAACAAGTCTCAGATCTGCCTCCCAGAAAGGAAAGCGGTTTGAGGTATTTTAGGGACAAAGAATAAAGAAGCAGGTTGGTCTGAGGCATAGGGGGTGTGGGGAGCCTGGGGAAATGTGATTGGAAAAAGATGCAGTAATCATCGTTCCGTGCAGGCTTCTGCACGTTCAAAAATGGAGACACAGCACAATCTGAGGGTGGAGTTTTCTTCTCTCAGACACCAAAAGGTCACTGAGTGGACACTTGTGCATGTCCAGTTGCAGGGTCGTGGGTCCTAACCAGACTTAACTGGCTCAGCTCGAAATAGACACAGCTGACTCCACGTTCCTGGAAAATAAGTTGGGCTAACGTCTTATTGTTCAGGCTATACATGCTGCTTGGAGGATACACAGGTCTTTGTAGCAACAATTAAAACGACCTTGCTTAGTGAAGGTGGGTTACCGGTGAAATGGATTTAACTAATGATTACCCGTGGTTTCAACAACATTCTTCTTGCTGCTAAGGCTTGGTCTGTGTTGGGAGTTGAACTAAGTGTTTTACACACTTTATGTGGTTCCATCTTTCTGAAGCTGTGATTCCCAGTGTAGAGAGAGACAACACATCATGTGTTGGTTTGCAACGTCTGGTGCTTCCTGCGTGAAACCTGAAACGGGCCACTGTACCAGGAGGGGTGAGGAGAGACCGAAGAAAGAAGCTGATGCGTCCAGGTTGGTAGGTGGCAGGTTTAATAAGCAAGGAAACTGACGTACAAGGCTTGTCTTGGGCGGCCACAAGATGAGTAGATCTCCGTACCTGTCTATCAAAATCTTAAAAGTTTGAACAGAACAGGAATAAAGACGCAGACGTACAGAATGAGGACACAGGGAGGGGGAAGGGTAAGCTGGGACGAAGTGAGAGAGTGGCACGGACATATCTCCACTACCAGATGTAAAATAGATAGCTAGTGGGAAGCAGCCGCATAGCACAGGGAGATCAGTGCAGTGCTTTGTGACCGCCTAGAGGGGTGGGATAGGGAGGGTGGGAGCCAGGGAGACACAAGAGGGAGGGGACCTGGGGATATATGTGTATATATAGCTGACTCACTTTGTTATACAGCAGAAACTAACACAACACTGTAAAGCAATTATACTCCAATAAAGATGTTAAAAAAAAAAAGTGGCAAATCTTGAAAGGGGTCTTTGTCCAGCAAGTCCAAACTCTGGGCTTCTTCAGAGAGAGTTTTTGTTAATTTATTTCCTCCTCTTTCTCTTCCTTCTTTTTCTATGAATGGTCCATGCTTTTTCCGTTTAAAAAATTTTTTTTATTACTTTGTATGTTTTATTTGTTTGGGTGGAAAACCATACCTTTGAATACTCTAATGTGCTAACACTGAAAATCAGATTCTGCCCTGTGACGGCTGACTTTATGTGTCAACTTGCTAGGCTATGCTAGACTATGGTGCCTAGTTGAGATATTGTAGTGACGGTATTTTCCAGATGTGGTTAACATTTAAACCGACCTGTTCCTTTCCAGGCTTTTTGGTCTGTTTTTTTCTTGCCCCTACGGTTGTCCCTTGCCCCATGCTGCTGAAGCCAATACTTACACCTTTAAATGCTTATAGCAAAAGCTGCCTGGGAAACTGTCCAAGTTCTGAGAATGCCCTGATTCTGGTGAAGCAAAGGCAAACCCTTCCCCTTGTCCCTCAGGCAGATAGATCAAAACACTAAAGTGCAATTCGTTGTGAGGAGGACAGTGTAACTCCTCCTGGCAAAAGCAATATGCATTAGGAGTGTGTGCTGGCATCCCCATGACTGCCATTCATATGGGGTGCTGGTGACAGAAAGCAGGCATTTTGATGCACCACAGTAGTTTCTCACAGCAAAGCAGTATCTTCTCCCTACATGAAGGCTTCCCCTGGCTGTATTTTTTTTAATCGTTGTAGAGTTCTGCAAAAGTTGACTCTGATAGGTTTCACCAGCTCCTCAGTTGCTTTTTTTTTTAATTGAAGCACAGTTGATTCATCCGTTTTCTACTATTTTATTTATTTATAGTTGTGGCATGCAGGCTCTACTTCCCTGACCAGGGATTGAACCCTGGCTCCCTGCATTGGGAGTGCTGAGTCTTACCCACTGGACCACCAGGAAGTTCCTCCATCAGTTGCTTTTGTGGAGAGATGAAGCCTTGGATTTTTATTAAATCCCTCCACCCTCTGTTTTTTTGTTCTTTTGTTTTTTAATAAAGTTACACTGGAGCCCAGTTACATCCATTCGTTTACACATTGTTGGTCTGACCAAGGCAGCGTAGTTTACAGAATAAAATAGTTATTATTTGGCTGTATACAGAAAGAAAATTGCTACTTTTGATGTAGATTTATGTTTCATCATGTGTGTGTGTGTGATTATAAAATTTGCGAAATAGAAGAACACCGACAAGTCCATTTTAGGGTCAAATATTAAGCAAGGATGACACGAAATTGGTCTCAACTGGAAGAGTAACCCAGAATTCATTCAGAGCCAGTAGGTCCTGGATTCAAAACAAGAAGAGTATGGAGATGAGGGAGTATGCTGCAATTTGGTTGAAACTACAAAATTTGATTAAATGTTAAAATATTTTCCTTTGTGACATCAACCCTGAAGGTATACAGTGGTAAAAATTGCAGATTAAAACATTTTTTAAACTCATTAATTTTACTCAATACTCACTCATAAGTGAAAGTAACAATGTTCCCCTTGGTGGCTACTGTGGGGACTACAGGAAAAGGGTGTATTCTAAAAATGACTTGCAGTGTTAGTAATTACACATCTCAGATAGTTTTGGAAAACGACATTAAATTTCTTTGCATTAATTCATTATTTACCCTACCCCAGGAAGTAAATAGCTTGTCCTAAAGGAAATTTTTTGTGAGGACCCCAAATGCGTCATGATTATGGATCCTCTACTTATATCTTAAAATTCCTAGAGGGAATACCCTGGGGGTCCAGTGGTTAGGACTCGTTGCTTTCACTGCCGTGTTCCGGGTTCAATCCCCTGGTCGTGAAGCTGAGATTCTGCAAGTGAAGCAGTGTGGCAAAAAAAAAAAAAAAAAGCTTCCTAGGGAATTTTTGCTTTATGGTTTTTATTTTTAAAAGCATCAACGATCAAAAATATACACAATCAGTTTACATAGGTCTTGACTTTTAAGTCCTGAAAATACACACAAAAATCTGAAATCCCAAATTATAAATGTGTGCAGTAGAAACACACACCTCACCAAGCTATATATCAATCCCGGGAATTTTCTCCATCTATTTTCTCTGCCTAATTCTGTTTTGCCCCTTTCATCTGCATGAACCACTCCATTTATTTCCGTGTCTTGCTCAGTTATCACCTTTTCACACAGGCATTCCACAAAGAGTTTTTATTTTATTTTATTTATTTATTTTATACAGCAGGGTTTTATTAGTTATCCATTTTATACATATTAGTGTATATATGTCAATCCCAATCTCCCAGTTTTAAATTAGCACACCCCTCACCCTCTGGAACCTAACAAATGCACTTTCATTGAACTCATCATCATATTGTATTTTTACTTAATTAGTGCTTACTTACCCCAGTTATCTTAGTCCTTTTAGGCTGCTATAACAAAAATACCATAAAAACTAAATATTTATTTCTGATAGTTTTAGAAGATAATAGGTTCTAGATCAAGGCGCCAGCAGATTCGATGTTGGGTGAGGGCCCTCTTCCTGGCTCATAGATGGTCTTCTTCTCCCTCTGTCTTCACAATATGAACTGGGTGAGAAAGCTCTTTGGGGTCTGTTTTTTTTTTTTTTTTTTTTTTTTGCGGTACGCGGGCCTCTCACTGCTGTGGCCTCTCCAGTTGCGGAACACAGGCTCCGGACGCACAGGCTCAGCGGCCATGGCTCACGGGCCCAGCCGCTCCGCGGCACGTGGGATCTTCCCAGACCGGGGCACGAACCTGTGTCCCCTGCATCGGCAGGCGGACTCTCAACCACTGCGCCACCAGGGAAGCCCTGGGGTCTCTTTTATCAGGACACTAATCACATCCATGAGGGCTCCTCCTTCAGGATCCAATCACCTCTCAAAAACTCCAGATCCTGATAACATCAGGCTGGGTGTTAGGATTTCATCACATGAATTTTGGGAGGACACGTTCAGTCCATAACACCAATAGAACAAAGCTACTCGAGGCCAGAGAATAGGTTTTGTCTTCTGCTAGACCACTAATGATTAAAACAGTTCCTGATGGCCGATACTCCACACATATATGTTGAAGAAAAGAATAAAAGACTGACTATTTTGTCAATGCAAAGAACAAAGTCAGTACAATAAATAAACTCTTATGGCTAAGTAAACATGTAGTTATATCTGAGACACTATAATATTGTGATTTATAATAAAATTATGTATTTGGTCTTATTTCCCTTTTCTGGCACAGAGCTCCTAAAACACTTGGAATTTCCTAAGTGGCTACAAAGTTATCATTTGTTATGTTAATGAGGTGACTATTGAAAAGCACCCAAGGATTGGGCTTGGTTGCCAGGGAACCAACCATGTGATTGGTTGGAAGTTTTAGTCCCACCCCTGACCTCCAAGGGGAGTGGGGCTGAGGGTTGATTCAATCACCGATGGTCAATGATTTAATTAATCGTGCCGATGTAATGAAGCCTCCAAAACCCCCTGAAGGACAAGGTCTGAAGAGCTTTGGCGTTGGTGAACATGCATTGGAGAAAGGTTTTCATTCACTGTTTCTAAGTCACTTGATTTTAAATATTTCAAGATTCCCTCTTAAATGCACTCGCATCCCAACACAAAACAATAGTGTGCTTTGTCAGGCAGTTATGGTTTTGTTTGTGAGTGAAAAATTGCCTGGAAAATGGTGACGGGAAGAAGTAGGTTTATTATTTCATACAATAGGATATCTAGAGGTTGCAGTTCAGGATGTGACAGCTGTCCAAGGAAGTCATCAAGGACCCAGTCTTCCTCTTTCTACCTACCCTACTTTTATTATCACACAGCTTTTTTAAAAAAATTATTTTATTCAAGTATAGTTGATTCACAATGTTTTGTTAATTTTTGCTGTACAGCAAAGTGATTCAGTTTTGTATATATTTTATATATGTACCTTTTTCATATTTTTTCCATGATGGTTTATCACAAGATATTGAATATAGTTACCTGTGCTATATAATAGGACCTTGTTGTTTATCCATTCTTTATGTAATAGTTTGCATCTGCTAATCCCCATCCATCCCTTCACTCCCCCATTCCCCCTGGGCAACAGAAGTCTGTTCTCTATGTCTCAGAACCTGTTTGGGGTTTGTAGATAAGTTCATTTGTGTCAAATTTTAGATTCCACATATAAGAATTATCACACAGCTCTTATTCGCAATGTGGCAAGACAGCTGCTGTAAAAAATGAAGAGGGGGCTTCCCTGGTGGCGCAGTGGTTGAGAGTCCACCTGCTGATGCAGGGGACACGGGTTCATACCCCAGTCCAGGAAGATCCCACATGCCGCGGAGTGGCTGGGCCCGTGAGCCATGGCCGCTGAGCCTGTGCGTCCGGAGCCTGTGCTCCGCAACGGGAGAGGCCACAACAGTGAGAGGCCTGCATACTGCAAAAAAAAAAAAAAAAAAAAAAAAAATGAAGAGGAAAGTGTGAGGGGCCACCTCCCTACTCTTATAAGATTTGGTCTTATTTACTATGGAAGTAGTAATACCCAGGATACCCAGGGACCTTTTCCATGTTTTATTTGCTAGTTCTGTTAAATGGTGTGATGGTTCATTTATGGGTCAACCTGCCTGCATCACAGGGTGCCCATATATTTGGTTAAGCATTATCCTCCTGGGTGTCTTTGAGGGTGTATCTGGGTGAGATTAACATTTGAATAGGTAGACCTAGTAAAGCACATTGCCCTCCCCAGTGTTGGTGGGCCTCATTCAATCCCTCCAAATAGAACAAAAATGTTAAGAAGAATTTGCTCTATCTTTTTGGCCAGGATAGAGATTTTCTCCTGCCTTCAGACTTGGAGTTAGGTTGCTACTTACACAGTGGGCTCTTCTGGGTCTTCACATTACCAACCACAGATCTTGGGATTCCTCAGCCTCCATAATCTCCTGAGCCACTACCTTATAATACACCCCCCTGGCTTCAATATAGGAGCACCTTATTGAGATACATACTTGCATATTGACTGTGAATGTGGTTTTATGAATGTGAAAGGGAATGCATGAGTATGAATGAGTACATTTAACAGTGAGAGTGTGTAAATGTGAGTGTGTGCTTCTCAATGTGTGGATGAGTGTGATTTTGTTATGGAAAGTGTATGAGAGTGTGTGTTAGTATGTGAGGGTATATTGCTGTGTATTTGCCTGTGTGCTGTAAATAACACAAGTGTGTTTTCATTTATGTGCAAATGTGTTTGTATTTGTGTGTGTGTGTGTTTGCACATGTGCAGGAGGGTTGTCCTCAGTTGTGGCTCTATTCTGACTTGGATGGGAGAGTATTAAATAGATGATATGGACAAATTATGTATTTGCTTTTAAGGAAATAATTAATTGACAATGCATTTTGTTTCTTAATTACAAAAGCAATTAGAGCTGAATACTGAAAATTCAGGAAAAAGTAGGTATAGAAAAATGTGGTAACCATCCAATGTTATTTATTTACTCATTTACTATTTTTATCATCTTTATTGGAGTATAATTGCTTTACCATGGTGTGTTAGTTTCTGCTTTATAACAAAGTGAATCAGCTATACATATAAATATATCCTCATTCATTTACATTTCAAAATTGAAATATAGTTGATTTATGTTTCAGGTGTACAGCAAAGTGATTCAGGTTCTTTTTCAGATTCTTTTCCATTATAGGTTGGTACAACATATTGAATATCGTTCCCTGTGCTATACAATAGGTCCTTGTTTTTTATCTATTTTATATTTAGTCATGTGTATCTGTTAATCCCAAATTCCTAATTTATCCCTCCCTCCCCACTTTCCCCTTTGGTAGCCATAAGTTTATTTTCTATGTCTGTGAGTCTACTTCTCTTTTGTGAATAAGTTCATTTGTATCATTTTTTTAGATTTCACATATAAGTGATATCATTGATATTTGTCTTTCTCTGGCTTACTTCACTTAGTATGATAATCTCCAGGTCCATCCATGTTGCTGCAAATAGCATTATTTCATTCTTTTTTTCATGGCTGAGTTATACTCCATTGTATATATGTACCACCTCTTCTTTATCCATTCATCTGTCGATGGGCATTTAGGTTGCTGCCATGACCTGGCTATTGTAAATACTGCTGCAATGAGCATTGGGGCGCATGTGTCTTTTTTTTTTTTTGCGGTACGTGGGCCTCTCACTGTTGTGGCCTCTCCCGTTGTGGAGCACAGGCTCCGGACGCGCAGGCTCAGCGGCCATGGCTCACGGGGCCAGCCGCTCCGCGGCATGTGGGATCCTTCCGGACCAGGGCACGAACCCACGTCCCCTGCATCGGCAGGCAGGCTCTCAACCACTACGCTGCCAGGGAAGCCAGGGAACGTGTGTCTTTTTGAATTATGGTTTTCTCAGGGTATATGCCCAGTAGTGGGATTGCTGGATCATATGGTAATTCTATTTTTAGTTTTTTAAGGAACCTCCATACTGTTCTCCATAGTGGCTGTATCAATTTACATTCCCACCAACAGTGCAAGAGGGTTCCCTTTTCTCCACACTCTCTCCAGCATTTGTTGTTCGTAGATTTTCTGATGATGCCCATTCTAACTGGTGTGTGGTGATACCTCACTGTAGTTTTGATTTGCATTTCTCTAATCATTAGTGATGTTGACCAGCTCTTCATGTGCTTCTTGGCCATCTGTATGTCTCCTTTGGAGAAATGTCTATTTAGGTCTTCTGCCCATTTTTGGATTGGGTTGTTTGTTTCTTTAATATTGAGCCACATGAGCTGTTTATATATCTTGGAGATTAATCCTTTGTCCATTGATTCGTTTGCAAATATTTTCTCCCATTCTGAGCGTTGTCTTTTCATCTTGTTTATGGTTTCCTTTGCTGTGCAAAAGCTTTGAAGTTTCATTAGGTCCCATTTGTTTATTTTTGTTTTTATTTCCATTACTCTAGGAGGTGAATCAAAAAAGATCTTGCTGTGATTTATGTCAAAGAGTGTTCTTCCTATGTTTTCCTCTAAGAGTTTTATAGTGTCCGGTCTTACATTTAGGTCTCGAATCCATTCTGAGTTTATTTTTGTGTATGGTGTTAGGGAGTGTTCTAATTTCATTATTTTACATGTAGCTGTCCAGTTTTCCCAGCACCACTTATTGAAGAGACTGTCTTTTCTCCATTGTATATCTCTGTCTCCTTTGTCATAGATTAGTTGACCATAGGTGCATGGCTTTGTCTCTGGGCTTTCTATCTTGACCCATTGGTCTACGTTTCTGTTTTTGTGCCAGTACCATATTATCTTGATTACTGTAGCTTTGTAGTATAGTCTGAAGTCAGGGAGCCTGATTCCTCCAGCTCCGTTTTTTTCCCTCAAGACTGCTTTGGCTATTTGGGGTCTTTTTTGTCTCCATACAAATTTTAAGATGATTTGTTAATTCCATAAAAAATGCCATTGGTAATTTGATAGGGATTGCATTGATCTGTAGATTGCTTTGTGTAATATAGTCATTTTCACAATATTGTTTCTTCCAATCCAAGAACATGGTATATCTCTCCATCTGTTGGTATCATCTTTAATTACTTTCATCAGTGTCTTATAGTTTTCTGCATACAGGTCTTTTGTTTCCCTAGGTAGGTTTATTCCTAGGTATTTTATTCATTTTGTTGCAATGGTAAATGGGAGTGTTTCCATAATTTCTCTTTCAGATTTTTCATCATTAGTGTATAGGAATGCAAGAGATTTCTGTACATTAATTTTGTATCCTGAAAATTTACCAAATACATTGATTAGCTCTAGTAGTTTTCTGGTGGCATTTTTAGGATTCTCTATGTATAGTATCATGTCATCTACAAACAGTGACAGTTTTACTTCTTCTTTTCCGATTTGTATTCCTTTTATTTCTTTTTCTTCTCTGATTGCCGTGGCTAGGAATTCCAAAGCTATGTTGAATAATAGTGGTGAGAGTGGACATCCTTTTCTCATTCCTGATCTTAGAGGAAATGCTTTCAGTTTTTCACCATTGAGAATGATGTTTGCTGTGGGTTTGTCATATATGGCCTTTATTATATTGAAGTAGGTTCCCTCTATGCCCACTTTCTGGAGAGTTTTTATCAAAAATCGGTGCTGAATTTTGTCAAAAGCTTTTTCTGCATCTATTGAGATGATCTTATGGTTGTTATTCTTCAATTTGTTAATATGGTTTATCACATTGATTGATTTGCGTATATTGAAGAATCCTTTTATTCCTGGAATAAACCCCACTTGATCGTGGTGTATGATCCTTTTAATGTGTTGCTGGATTTTGCTTGCTAGTATTTTGTTGAGGAGTTTTGCATCTATATTCATCAGTGATATTGGTCTGTAATTTTCTTTTTTTGTAGTATCTTTGTCTGGTTTTGGTATCAGGGTGATGGGGGCCTCATAGAATGAATTTGGGAGTGTTCCTTCCTCTGAAATTTTTTGGAAGAGTTTGAGAAGGATGGGTGTTAGCTGTTCTCTAAATGTTTGATATAATTCACCTGTGAAGCCATGGTCCTGGATTTTTGTTTATTGGAAGATTTTAAATTACAGTTTCAATTTCCTTACTTGTGATTGGTCTGTTCATATTTTCTGTTTCTTCCTGGTTCAGTCTTCGAAGGTTATACCTTTCTAAGAATTTGTCCATTTCTTCCAGGTTGCCCATCTTATTGGCACAGAGTTGCTTGTCTCTTAGTCTCTTAGGATGCTTTGTATTTCTGCGGTGTCTGTTGTAACTTCTCCTTTTTCATTTTTAATTTTATTGATTTGAGTCCTCTCCCTCTTTTCTTGATGAGTCTGGCTAATGGTTTATCAATTTTGTTTATCTTCTTAAAGAACCAGCTTTTAGTTTTATTGATCTTTGCTATTGTTGTCTTTGTTCTATTTCATTTATTTCTGCTCTGCTCTTTATGATTTCTTTCCATCTAGTAACTTTGGGTTTTGTTTGTTCTTCTTTCTCTAGTTCCTATAGGTGTAAGGTTAGATTGTTTATTTGAGTTGTTTCTTGTTTCTTGAGGAAGGATTGGATTGCTATAAACTTCCCTCTTAAAACTGCTTTTGCTGCATCCCATAGGTTTTGGATGGTAGTGTTTTTCATTGTCATTTGTGTCTAGGTATTTTTTGATTTCCTCTTTGATTTCTTCAGTGATCTCTTGGTTATTTAGTAACGTATTGTTTAGCCTCCATGTGTTTGTGTTTTTTACGTTTTTTTCCCTGTAATTCATTGCTAATCTCATAGCATTGTGGTCAGAAAAGATACTTGATATGATTTCAATTTTCTTAAATTTACTGAGTCTTGATTTGTGATCCAAGATGTGATCTATTCTGGAGAATGTTCCGTGTGAATTTGAGAAGAAAGTGTAATCTGCTGTTTTTGGATGAAATGTCCCATAAATATCATTTAAATCTATCTGGTCTATTGTGTCATTTAAAACTTCTGTTTCCTTATTTATTTTCATTTCGGATGATCTGTCCATTGGTGTGAGTGAGGTGTTAAAGTCCCCCGCTATTATTGTGTTACTGTCGATTTCCTCTTTTAGAGCTGTTAGCAGTTGCCTTATGTATTGAGGTGCTCCTATGTTGGGTGCATATATATTTATAATTGTTATATCTTGTTCTTGGATTGATCCCCTGATCATTATGTAGTGTCCTTCCCTGTCTCTTGTAACATTCTTTATTTTAAAGTCTATTTTATCTGATATGAGTATAGCTACTCCAGGTTTCTTTTGATTTCCATTTGCATGGAATATATTTTCCACCCCCTCACTTTCAATCTGTATGTGTCCCTAGGTCTGAAGTGGGTCTCTTGTAGACAGCATATAGATGGGTCTTGTTTCTGTATCCATTCAGCAAGCCTGTGTCTTTTGGTTGGAGCATTTAATCCATTCATGTTTAAGGTAATTATCGATAGGTATATTCCTATGACCATTTTCTTAATTGTTTTGGGTTTGTTTTTGTAGGTCCTTTTCTTCTCTTGTTTTTCCCACTTAGAAAAGTTCCTTTAGCATTTGTTGTAGAGCTGGTTTGGTGGTGCTGAATTCTGTTAGCTTTTGCTTGTCTGTAAAGCTTTTGATTTCTCCATGAAATCTGAATGAGATCCTTGCCAGGTAGAGTAATCTTAGTTGTAGGTTCTTCCCTTTCATCACTTTAGGTATATCATGCCACTCCTTTCTGGCTTTCTGCTGAGAAATCAGCTGTTAACCTTATGGGAGTTCCCTTGTATGTTATTTGTCATTTGTCCCTTGCTCCTTTCAATAACTTGTCTTTGTCTTTAATTTTTGCCAATTTGATTACTATGTGTCTTGGCGTGTTTCTCCTTGGCTTTATCCTGTATGGGACTCGCTGCGCTTCCTGGACTTGGGTGGCTATTTCCTTTCCCTATAATGCAAATGTTGTTGCATTTAATGTTTTCCCAGAGGTCTCTTAGGCTGTCCTCATTTCTTTTCATTCTTTTTTCTTTATTCTGTTGTGCAGCAGTGAATTCCAGCATTCTGTCTTCCAGGTCACTTATCCATTCTTCTGCCTCAGTTTTTCTGCTATTGATTCTTTCTAGTGTAGTTTTCATTTCAGTTACTGTATTGTTCATCTCTGTTTGTTTGTTCTTTAATTCTTCTAGGTCTTTAAACAGTTCTTGCATTTTCTCGATCCTTGCCTCCATTCTTTTTCCAAGGTCCTGGATCATCTTCACTATCATTATTCTGAATTCTTTTTCTGGAAGGTTGCCTATCTCCACTTCATTTAGTTGTTTTTCTGGGGTTTTATCTTTTTCCTTCATCTGGTATATAGCCCTCTGCCTTTTCATCTTGTCTGTCTTTCTGTGAATGTGGTTTTTGTTCCACAGGCTGCAGGATTGTAGTTCTTCTTGCTTCTGCTGTCTGCCGTCTGGTGGATGAGGCTATCTAAGAGGCTTGATGGGAGGGACTGGTGGTGGGTAGAGCTGACTGTTGCTCTGGTGGGCAGAGCTCAGTAAAACTTTAATCCACTTGACTGTTGATGGGTGGGGCTGGGTTCCCTCCCTGTTGGTTGTTTGGACTGAGGAAACCCAACACTGGAGCCTACCTGGGCTCTTTGGTGGGGCTAATGACAGACTCTGGGAGGGCTCACGCCAAGGAGTACTTCCCAGAACTTCTGCTGCCAGTGTCCTTGTCCCCACGGTGAGCCACAGCCACCCCCCACCTCTGCAGGAGACCCTCAAACACTAGCAGGTAGGTCTGGTTCAGTCTCTCCTGGGGTCACTGCTCCTTCCCTTGGGTCCCTATGCACACACTACTTTGTGTGTGCTCTCCAAGAGTGGAGTCTCTGTTTCCCCCAGTCCTGTCGAAGTCCTGCAATCAATTCTCACTAGGCTTCAAAGTCTGATTCTCTAGGAATTCCTCCTCCTGTTGCTGGACCCCCAGGTTGGGAAGCCTGATGTGGGGCTCAGAACCTTCACTCTAGTGGGTGGACTTCTGTGGTATAAGCGTTCACCAGCCTGTGAGTCACCCACCCACCAGTTATGGGATTTGATTTTACTGTGATTGTGCCCCTCCTACCATCTCATTATGGCTTCTCCTTTGTCTTTGGATGTGGGGTATCTTTTTTGGTGAGTTCCAGTGTCTTCCTGTTGATGATTGTCCAGCAGCTAGTTGTGATTCTGGTATTCTCGCAAGAGGGAGTGGTAGCACGTCCTTCTACTCCACAATCTTGGTTCCTCCTCATGTTGGATATATTTTTTTAAGTCTAATTTCTGTTGTTTCATCTTAAAAAGGCATTCCCTATGGTTAGCTGTTACACTGTTTTTCCTTTCAATTTGATCCTTTCATATGTACCAATGTGACAGTGGTTTATAATGAGAGCTCTCATTTTTAAAAAAAATATAGCCAATTTAAAGGATCCATATTTGTCCATTAACAAGTAAATCTTATTTTGTTTTCAAGTAGCAACTCAAGCCAATAGACTTTTAAAAAATAGCTTATCAAAATATGCAAAGAAAGTGTCTCACAAGAAATTATGTAGCCCTTGTAAGATCCAGAAAGTTCCCTGCCAGAGTTAGTCTAAGAAAGTAAAAGTCCTTCATTGCTTTAGGTGTAAGAATGGTGTAGTGAAAACGGTGTCTCCAGTTTCCCATGAGAATGTGATGTACTTCTAGTCATAGACCTGCTAATCTGTGACATTGGGTAGGCTCTACTGGAGAGTTCATTCTTTTCCTGATGGGAGGAGAAAGGGTCAAGGAGTCCCCAAGACTGATATAGAGATTTGGGTAAATCAACATTATAAATTCATGTGGTTGAGCTGCAAGCAGCAATAGCCTGGTAGAAACTAAAAGGAAACCTGCCTTTGCTTACTAGCACGTAGTCAGTTTCTCCCTCTGCACCTCCTTATCCCTCTCTCAGCCTACAGCCTGACTTCAGCAGCTTTAAGTAACAAGCTACACATGCCTGGGAATTTGGGGGAAGGGAGGAACTCAAACATGTATAGCTCTGGTGGATACAGGTGCCGTGCCACCATCATACATGTTCACCTGAGGGGAGGGTAGGTTCAGTGCCAAGGACTGTAGGGTCAAGTGTGGTTGCAAACAGGTAGGACTTAACAAAAACCCTAAACCAGGGTACTCTTCAGGATATGGAAAGTGCAAGCAGGGAAGGGGAAGCCAGCACAGACCTTAAAATGACGACCATGAGAGAAGGAAAAAAAGAAGCCAAGTTGCAGTTCACTCTCTTCTGAGATCAAGACAGAGAAAAGAAGCATTTGCACAAACACTGAGTACCTGAGTGGAAATTTTTGTACTGGGAAATCCCATGAGGGACGGCTGATGCTATGGGTGGCACTGTTTTATTTAAGCTTCAATAATCTGCTGTTAGTCTTCACGAGCCATCTCCTTTGTTCATGGGCCATATAAGGCTACTGTACAGAGAATTTGTTGGGACCAGCACTCCAGCTTCCAGCGTGTTATTATTTAAAGTGGTAATCTCTTTTTGCCCATCCGGTATTCTGTACTGCATCAGTCCACATCCTGCTGACCCTGTCAGACCATTGCCGCTGGTGATTCAAAGTCAGGTTTCTCATTGTCACCTTTGCTTTCCAGCTTGTGGGTTGAGCTGAAATTAACTCCATTTCCCAAGACAAAGTCCACAATGATCCCCATGTGTCTCATAGACATTCAGCCTCATTATCTTTCCACATTTCCCCTCCACGCTTAAGTTAGAAACAGACTGAGTTTTACTGAACTCTGCACCAACAAATCCCCCCTTACCACCCACAGTCCTAACCACCTTTCTCCATAGGAATATAACCTGTAATTGCAGCTGTCCCTCAGTGCCACCACCTTTCTTTCTGCATTTTTGTTTTCTGTAAGGATGGATTTCCAGCACACGGAGGGATAAACTTTAGCATCTAAACTGCTTTGGCTGTTGTCTAATGGATGAGGTTTCTGCTGGCCAAGTAGAGGTTGAAACCTGGTCTCAAAGCCCATTGTATGCTTCTTTGTAAATGTCTGTCAGTGGAAACTGCTTCAGGAAGCACAGACTTTATTGCCTC
This sequence comes from Monodon monoceros, assembly GCF_005190385.1. Taxonomy (NCBI): domain Eukaryota; kingdom Metazoa; phylum Chordata; class Mammalia; order Artiodactyla; family Monodontidae; genus Monodon; species Monodon monoceros. The sequence continues at coordinate 53,940,277 of NW_021703766.1, forward strand.
CAGTCAACACCTGTTGGCCTAAAACAATAAAACAACCAGTTATTTTACCAAAGAAATGAGTTTTTTCAGGCACAGCAAAGAATTGCAAATGAGGCACGCAATCTACTGTGAACCACAGGCAAGTCTGGAGAACAAAGGAAAGGAACATTATTTTTTAGAGGAGAAGGGGGAGTTGGGAGGGACTGTTATAAACAGAGTCCACTGGAGGAAACTGGGAATTTGATGTGTAATGGCTTTTCATTGGCTGAGTTGTGACAGTCTCTCATTGGCTAAACTGTTGCCGGGCAAGGAGAAATACTTCCTTCCTCCTGCTGGGTAGTAAACTAGCAGACTTTCTCCTGGTAGAGATGCAAGGTACCTCTCTTCCTAGTGGGTCTGCAAGTGACATAGGGCAGTAGGGCGTGAGAGTCCCCCCTTCTGGCATCCTGACTCCATTTTATTTATTTATTATTATTATTTTTTGGCTGCGCCACGCAGCTTGCAAGATCTCAGTTCCCTGACCAGGGATTGAACTGGGGCCCTGGCAGTGAGAGTGCCAAGTCCTAACCACTGGACCGCCAGGGAATTCCCCTGACTCCATTTTATTTTATAATTTTAAAAAACTTTATTGGAGTATAGCTTATTTACAATTTTGTGTTCGTTTCTGCTGTACAGCAAAGTGAATCAGTTATACATACACATATATCCACTCTTTTTTAGGTTCTTTTCCCATATAAGCCATTACAGAGTATTGAGTAGAGTTCCCTGTGCTATACAGTAGGTTCTTATTAATTATCTATTTTATATATAGTAGTATGTATATGTCAATCCCAATCTCCCAATTTACGCCTCCCCCCACCCCCTAGTAACCATAAGTTTGTTTTCTACATCAGTAACTCCATTTCTGTTTTGTAGATAAGTTCATTTGTACCCTTTTTCTAGATTCCACTTATAAGGGATATCATATGATATTTGTCTTTGTCTGACTTACTTCACTCTGTATGACAATCTCTAGGTCCTTCCATGTTGCTGCTAATGGCATTATTTTGGGTTGTTTTTTTATGTCTGAGTAATATTCCATTGTATACATGTACCACATCTTCTTTATCCATTCCTCTTTGATGGACATTTAGGTTGCTTCCACATCCTGGTTATTGTAAATAGTGCTGCAATGAACATTGGGGTGTATGTATGTTTTTGAATTATGGTTTCCTCCATATATATGCCCAGGAGTGAGATTGCTGGGTCATACGGTAGTTCTATTTTTAGTTTTTTAAGGAAGCTCCATTCTGTTCTCCATAGTGGCTGCACCAATTTACATTTCCCACCAACAGTGTAGGAGGGTTCCCTTTTCTCCACACCCTCTCCAGCACTTACTGTTTGTAGATTTTTTTGATGATGGCCATTCTGACCAGTGTGAGATGATACCCCACTGTACTTTTGATTTGCATTTCTCTAATAATTAGTGATGTTGAGCATCTTTTCTTGTGCTTCTTAGCCATCTGTATGCCTTCTTGGGAGAAATGTCTATTTAGATCTTCTGCCCAATTTTTATTGGGTTTTTTGTTTTTTTGATATTGAGCTGCATGAGCTGTTTGTATATATTGAAGATTAATCCCTTGTCCCTGACTCCATTTTAAATGAGGTTTCTGTTTATTAATTTTCACACACCCTTACTCTGTTTGGGGACCTCAAGGAAATACCTTACATTATTTTATTAATTCCATTAGTTGATAAGTTCCTGGTAATGGAATAAATGGCCACCCATCCCAAGGCCATGGCAGTAATTATCTATGAATAGTTCAAGGAGGTACCAACCACAGGGTTTGGGGGAACTAGGGTAGCCCAAAGTGAGAAGGACCTGTCTACTATCACCTGGTTTGTCTTTGTTTCCTCTGGTGGAGGAGCTCTTCAGGGCATTGCTTCTCAGATTCAGTTTTTATTTCCTGTTATACTACCTGACAAGCTTCACACACTTAAGGGTGACACACTCTCTTCATTTCTTTGGCCGGTGTTTTCACCAGGACCCAGTCCAAGAATGTGTTTTCTGTCTTCTCTGTTCTCTTCTGGAAGTAAAGAAATAGGAAGAGGAGAGGAGGAAAGAGAATAGAAAACAGAATGTGTGGAGATGGGAGAGAAGAGTTGAGAAAGGAGAGGTGGGAAGAGTAGGGGAGGGAGAAAGCAAAGGTGGGGGATTTAAGGAGAGGAGGAGAGAGAACACAAGAGGTGAAGGTGGGGAAAAGGGGAGGAGGAGAAGGAGGGAAAGCGAGAAAGCAAGCAGGGGGGAGGATGGTTGGGAAGGTGAGTGCAAAGCAGTTAGTGTGATCAACTCTCCCCATTTGCCTAGGAATTTCCCAGTTTTAGCACAAAAAGTCCTGCTTCTTGGGAACTTGTTCAGTCCTTGAAGAAGCAGGACAATTGGTTGCTTGAACAGCAGCAGCAGCAATTACCAGAGATAGTGTGTGTAACCAACAGAATCTGGCAGAAGTAACAGTATGTTATTTCTGTGGTTAGGTTATAAAAGACATTGTTGATTCCACCTTGGTCTCTCTCTCTTTCTGGAGTCACTGCCTCTGGGAAAAGCCAGCTGCCCTGTTGTAAGCGGGCCTCTGGAGAGAACAATTAGGCTTCCTCCCAACGGATCACCTGAGTGATCACATTCCACTTTCCCTCGCTTACAAGACACACATATCCATCCACTCGCACTAAAAACTTTTGAATTTTGCCATCTTCAACTTGTTGAGGAAAACATCTCAGCTTCCCATACATGTGGCCCTTACGGTTCTTCTCTTTCGCCTTAAATTGTTGGAAACATTAACTTAGAACATGCAGGAAGCAGCTCTGCTCCAGAGGAAATCAAAGAGATTTACAGGAATCAAAGAGCAGAGAAAACAAGCACAGTTGGACAGAAGGACCAACAGATCCGGAAACAGCCAGGGATGGTGTGAGGGGAGGCTAAGCCCCGCCCCCACACTGACCCCGCCCCTACTCTGTTGCGCTTCCTGCCTAGTCCCACCCATTCTCCTCATCCCGTCTCTCGTTGGGCGCAGCCCAGACACCGCCCTCTGTACCGCCTCTTCCGCCCGCGCGCGCGGAAGTGAATCGGAATGAGCGGCAGACGCGTTGGGGTGAGTGAGTTTCGCTTTTTTTTTTTGGTTTAACAGCCGGATTTCGCAGCCCCACAGCCTCCTGTCCTCCACACCTGCGGTTCAGTGGTCTCTATTTTTATTGGGGTTTTACTACATAGGCATGATTGATAAGAATCTCCAGGATTCTCCCCTCCTCAGAGGTTGGGCTAATATCGCCTGGCTCAGAGCCCCAAACCTCTAGTCGGTTGGTCTTTGTGAAATGGCCAGCCCTCCAGCCTGAGTCATCCCATTATCAAACTAGGGGCCCACCGTAAGTCATCTTTTTAGCATAAATTATCAGGGTCCACCGTGAGTAATAAAGACACTGCAACCACTAAGGAAATTGCAAGAGTTAAAATGTTAACTTCTAGAAACTGGGGACCAAGCCCTGCCAGATTCTTTAGTACACAGCATTGAAACCTAAATCTTCCCTTTATGCCCTCTGATTTTTGACCTTGCTTTGGAATACCTTGCCTGTTGCACGATTACAAAAAATATTACATTTAGTCCTAATATTTTATTCAAAATAATGTCTAAGTCTCTCTTTAGTTGAGATTCTTTGGATATCTTGTAGCTATTTTATTTCATTTATTTTAAAGTTTCAGGTATTATATGCAGTAATAGCTTCATTTGAAATTTGGCAGGTCCCTCTATTTAGTTTTTTTTCTTTTTTTTAATTCAAGATTATGTTGAATTTCCTAGATACAGCAGACTTTTATTTGAAAACTCCATGTTTCTTTTGAGTTTGAATTGCTCTGAATTTGCAATCACTGAGGTCTTTATGTCACCACAACTTCCAAGTAAGAATTGTGATTTTCAGACTTTATGTCCTTCAGTAAAGTTTTATAGTTTCTTCTAGGTCTAGAAATGTATTGTAAATAGGTGTCGTGGTATATTTGCTAATGGAAATGCAGACTATTTCTCATGTCGTTTGTATTGTTTTAAATTACCATTACTAAAGAAGAAAAATTATTTTCAGTATGTTGTTATTACTTCTTATAGTTAAAACACCTTTTTCTAGGTTGCCATCGTGTCACCTGAATAATAACATTTCCAACTCTTTGACTCTATTTTTGTGTTTCCTTCTTTTCCCTCTTCTGCTTGTCCCAATTCAGGCATAATATGCAATGGTGAATGGCAGGAGCCCTGGCCATAATTTCCCTTGCATCATCCTCATCGTCAGTGGAAATGCTTCTTCTGTTATATACTACTGATTATGGTGTTTGCTGGAATTCTCTTGCTTAATAACTTTTAAGTTCCTATTTGGCATGATTTTTAATTATCCAAAAAGTTCTTCAAAAATTTGCCTTTATAAATCTTTTCTTCTCTTTTAATCTGTTAAGCTATAGTGTTAATAAATTTTCTACTCTTCAGTCATTGTTTTATTATTGCATAAAGTTTATTTGGCTTATGTTAATGGCCAAATATCAACATTTAAATGAATAGAACTTTTTATATTTATTGTACATATATGTACAATAAATATTTAGTGGAGATTGATGGTAAAACTTTCTATATTTTAAAAAATTTCTGTAGTTTTTTTACACTAGGAAAATATAGAATAATGTTGACAACAACCTAATTAGAATTAAGTACAATTTATAAATGTTTGTTTTACCAAGAATGCTAAAATACACGAGTAAAAAATTGATTAAAAAAACTTATTCAAAAAGATCTGTCATTCACAGAAGATTGCTTTTATCGAAAGTATGTTTATGTGTGCATGTGTGTATGCAAGCAGAAACCTACGGTGTGTATAAAAGACATCATCATTTCATGAATAACTTTTATATTTATTTTAACTTTTGAAAATTGTTCTTAAATATTTTCTATGGCCTTAGATATTTTCCTACACTATTGCATCACTGAGTTAATAGTAGTAAGGAGAGAAATACATTATGTGTACACGTGTGTATGTATATAATGATCTTTTTTTAAATATAAATTTATTTATTTATTTTTGGCTGCGTTGGGTCTTTGTTGCTGCGTGGGGCTCTCCCTAGCTGTGGCGAGCGGGGGCTACTCCTTGCTGCAGTGCGCCGGCCTCTCACTGCAGTGGTCTCTCCTGTTGTGGAGCATGGGCTCTAGGCACGCAGGCTTCAGTAGTTGTGGCACACGGGCTCAGTAGCTGTAGCTCGTGGGCTCTAGAGTGCAGGCTCAGTAGTTGCGGTGCACGGGGTTTAGTTGCTCCGCAGCATGTGGGATCCTCCCAGACTAGGGCCCAAACCCGTGTCCCCTGCACTGGCAGGCGGACTCCTAACCACTGCGCCACCAGGGAAGTCCTATAATGATCTTTTATGCAGTTTCATGTTGTTAGCTTTGAACTTCCTTCAAGTTTTCTCGTTTAGGAAATCCACTATTAGTGCACTTTTAATGCTGCATCTGTTACTTAACTGTTTCGGACCACCTAGTTCAGGAGCTGGCTCTGCCATTTCTTAGCTGTGTGACCTGAGGTGAGTTTCTTAGAGTCTCTGTGACACAGAGGTCTCCTCAACAAGGTGGGAACAGATATTTCTCTAATGTTACTACACAAAATAATACACAGAGTAATGCTTAGTACATGGTAAATGTTGAAAACCTTTTTGTCTTTGCTGTTGTAACCATCACCACAATTTTTAGATTCTAAACTTTCTTTAAAGCCATTGTGAACTTTGTAATCCCTAAAGACACCACATATGTGTCAGCTCATCAAAGAAATTAAATATCATTGGTGTGTAGAATGTACTACCTAGCACTTCTATATAGACCACCTTGTGATGATGAATTTTTTATTTGTAGATTTCTTTTACTGTCCACAAAATGTGAAATGCATAGTGATTTTGTGAATTTTATGCTCTGTGGTTGAAAAGTGTGTAATAGCACAGAATTAGGGATATATGACTTGCTCAAAATTATCTTACACTGATCTGTCAAAATGCTCTCTACAACCAAATCAATCCTTACACCTCTCTCCTATCATTTTGTGTGAAGATAAGAACTCTCCCCGTGGTCCCTTAGTGAAGCGTGTTTTTCATTATAGGTGCTGTTGACCTTCAGGGATGTGGCCATAGAATTCTCTCAGGGGGAGTGGGAATGCCTTGACCCTACTCAGAGGGCCTTGTACAGGGAAGTGATGTTGGAGACCTACAGGAACATGCTCTCTCTGGGTGAGGATAACTTCCCTCTAAAAGTTGGGATCTTCCCTGTATATCATTACATTTTTCCCTTGAGAGTCTCTGGGGAGCCCTGCTTTGCTGATTGAGTTTTAGATCCTTGTTTTTCAGGGAGGTTTGAAGCTGCGTTGATTCAGACATGAAAAGCTTCATGATGTGGGATCTGCACTTTAACCTTCCCCTTTCTTCAGATGATCTGCCCACTTTACACTAGATTAGTGATGCTTCCACAACCTGAATAATTACAAAACCTTGTAGTAAAATAAAAAATATCTGATTCCGTGGTTTTACCCCTGTACTTTTGATTCAGTAATTCTTGGAAGAGAGTTAGATGTCTATACGTAAAATATTCCTTAAGCATTCAGAAGAAGGCAGTCGGTGGACAAATTAGTGAAATATTTTTGTAGGTCCACCTGTAATATTCTCTCGTTTTAGGTGAACAAAGGGCTGGGTTTATATTCTGGAAAAGCCCCAGCACGTCATGTTTCTCCTTTCTTATAAGCAGGCATCTGTCTTTCTGATCTTAATATTTTTTTCCATTTTGAAGCAAGGGAAAGAGCCCTGGGCTGTGGAGGGTGAGGTAAAAATAGTGAAAAAAACCAGATGGGGGGGACGTTTCAAAGATGTCAACACAGCAAAGAGCTCAGATGGTCAGAGAGGAAGCTACTTCATCAAATATTGTTTGAGAAGCTTTCCCCAAATAAGAGAGGTCTGTGGGAAAAGAAAAGTACTCGTGAGCAGTCAAAGGAAATCTCCTCCTATTACTCTGTTCTGCAGACCTGCAAGAAGTTATCCTCCAACCTTCCAGTGGTGTTTCAGCTGTTGCAGAGACAAAGGGAAAGTCTTTTTCACGCCCTACAACACTGTATTATCTGGCACCTGTGACCTTTTTGGTCCCTTGGCTTTGAGAGGGATGAGGAGGGCTGTTTCAGAGGGACCCTCTTTCCCCTTTGGTCTCTGCTTTTGTACTCAATTCCATCTGATTCCAACTGATCCTTCAGTTCCTCTGTAGTCCTGGCTCCAGGGCCTGACCAGGTTTCCATCCTCATTTCCCGTATTTGGGAGACCTTCTTAGGAGATGGAGAAACATTGGCTTCCCTTCCATTGAATTTGGGTCCCCGAGCAACTGCATGGGACTGCCTCAGGGCCTCTCTGCTGCATCAGGCTGCACAGCCATTTCCTTACGCGTGCTTTTGCCACATGTCAGGAGCGTATAACAGGCGGGGCGGATCTTCTGAGATTGTCACTCAGCAGTACTGTAAAGACAGTGGACACAGAGATTATCTCTTTGAAACCCAGTCCCACATGGGAAGCATATCTGTCTTTTAGGCACTCAGCCTGGGGTCTGTGGGCAGAGCACAGAGCTCCTTTTAAAGGACCCTGCAAAATCTGACCTCCTTGCTTTACTTCCTTATCTTGTCTTTTCCTCCTTCTAATGCTCTACCTAGTCTGGGAATGTGGACAGACTTGGCTCTTCCACATCTCATATTCTCCTAAGTTTGTGTAATTTTGCTTTTCTGAAATTGGAATATCATCCTCTTTTTTTGCTGTGATAACTCACTTTGGATGATGGACAACTGGTGAAGTTACCTATGGAGGGAGTTTACCTTGTAACAGAAAATTTTTGAAGAACACTCTGATTAATATACTACAGTGCCATCTCGCTACTTACAGAGGTGCCCGTTTAAGCCACTGAGTGATCCCAAGTCCTAGGATGCTGAGATAGAAAGTATCAGGAGAGTCTGACCAGTAAGTGGTTGCAGTTGTCTTTCTGCTCTTTGTGGAGTGTTACACTGTCTTTGAAGGAGAACGTGGCATTGTTGATCAAATATCTAGTGACCATTACCTTTGAACCAACAATCACAGGCATACACATTTATCCCAGGGAGAACGTTGTCACAGCTGTGTATCTGTGAGGCGTTGGTCAAACTCTTCTTCATGCCAAATTGTTCATCCCATACATGCACCATTGTTCAGTATCCTTCAAACAAATATGATTGTGATGCATCATATTGACGGAACTTAGGAAGGTAAATGATACCCCCGTTTTTTAAGTCTACCCTAATTTGTTATGTTTAAGCCACTGCCGTTTTCATTATGCACATTTCCAAGTATTATGAATGAACTTTAAAAAATTTATTTAATCATTCATTACATATTTTTGACGACACTCAGAGTTCTGTTTTATATCTACAATTCATGGGGCTGTTGGATGGAGTAATAAATATTTTTAATATATTTTACAACATTTCCTTTTTGAGCGTTGAAAGTTATGGCTCAGCAGCAGTTTCCCCCAAATGTATTCACTACTGAATTTTGTGGGAAAATTGTCTCAGCCCCTTTATTTTTCTTTCACCTGATGTACTAGCTACTATTAAAGTACCTTTTTTCTCAATTGATTGGGTTTTTAAAACTGGGCCTATTGCATATTTTGAGAATATACTTTTTTTTTATTGTTACTCTGTTTATCCCAGAAATACCATTAAATTGATCTTCCATAATTTGTATAGGGTATATTAAGCTTTTCTTTTCTTTTTCTGTAGTATACCTTAAGTTTTCTAAATACAACTTCTTGGATTTTATTTGAATCTTACTGAGTTTTTATATTTTGGTTCAAATGCTTTATTCTAATAATGAATTTCCCTGTCTAGATTCATTTTGTACATCTTGGTATGTTAAACTAATATTTAAATATCTCATTGTATTTTATTGGAAACTTAGCCAATCTCTTCCACTCCATGTACGTCCTCGACCCTATTGCTTGTAACACTTGTGTTTTGCACAAAATTTCTAATGTTTTGGAAATTACATTCTTCAGTTAACACTTGATGGCTATTTTGATCCTCATGTTTTAAACTGGATTCCATAAAAAGTTCACCTGGTCCTTGTTCACCCACATCCCAGTGCTCTCTTGTTCTCTGGCTACAGTCAACTGCTTATGTTACTGACCACCTCTTCCCACGTCGACCTCTTCCATGGCACTACCAAAAGTTGTTTCTACAATCTCCTGCTACTAACAACTGCCCTTCAGTAGAATCAGTAGAATCCACTCCCCACTATGAGTCATTGAGTTGTTTTTCCCTTGAGGTTGCTTATGTTCTGATGATCACTATGAAGTCCAAATTTATTAATTTTGGATAAGTACATGTTAATTTCCATTGATTCATAATAACTATATATCCACTGCTGTGTATACTAAGAGCATTCCTCATCTCATGTCTCTATGTTTCTGATTGTATTAAGAGATCCAAATATATGATTTCAGATAATTAGAGGAGGCTAGCAAAATAAACACTATTATCTTTATATAACAAATATAAGGACACAGCCTCAAAAAGTTTAACATGCCAAAATTGGTGAATTTCTATTTAGAAAATATGTAATTAATAGTGTGGTTTGTATGTTATTTCTTTTTAGCTAAAATAATCACTTTTTCCCTAAAGTTCAAACCTTGACGAAAACCTGCTGCTAACTTTGTCTCCCTTCAACTCTTTTTCCTCACCTTGCACTCATGGTTACCCTCCATTGATGGATTCCTTTATTTATTTATTTATTTTTGGCTGCATTGGGTCTTTGTTGCTGCACGGCTTTCTCTAGTTGTGGCGAGCGGGGGCTACTCTTTGTTGCGGTGCGTGGGCTTCTCGTTGCAGTGGCTTCTTTTGTTGTGGAGCACGGGCTCTAGGTGCATGGGCTTCAGTAGTTGTGGCACGTGGGCTCAGTAGTTGTGGCTCACAGGCTCTAGAGCGCAGGCTCAGTAGTTGTTGCACACGGGCTTAGCTGCTCCGCGGCATGTGGGATCTTCCCAGACCAGGGCTTGAACCTGTGTTCCCTGCACTGGCAGGCAGATTCTTAACCACTGCGCCACCAGGGAAGTCCAGCTGCTGGATTCTTGACAGTTTCATTGCATCTGCACGTGTATGTACAAAGTGGATTTATTCATTCCCCTTTTGATGGCCATTTCTAGAATTTTGCTTTTAATACCTATTAACATTTTTGTCCATATCTCATGGAATATTCAAGCCTCTTGAATATATGCCTATAAGTAGGAATCTAAGGATATTCATTTTGGTACATCAGAGCAAATAGCAGAGTAGTGGTAAATGTCCCACTGTATCACACTGACTCCCTCTTTAACCTCTTCCATTATTCCCCCACACCCATAGTATATTTCCCACAGAATGGATCAGTGTATTTTTTTTGCACTGTCCCAGCACAGTTGTAAGCACAAGCTCTGTTCTTCCACCTTTCCTCAGATTGTCTATTGATCTGGATGGAGCATACTGTTACCTCCTTAGCATATTGATTTTAGCCGCTGAATGTCCAAGTTGCTTCAGAACTCCCTCCCCTTACCTCTTCCCCCACCCTGTATAAAGATCCCTTCTCTTCCAGAGGACAGCTTGATCAGGACAACACCATGGTCTACTAGCTGTCTAAACCAACATGTTCAGCAAGTGATGGCTCAGATGCCGTTATCCAGGAGAGAGAGTTCAGTAGCACTATTAGTAACACAGCTGCCTTCCTGTGATTTTCTTCAAGCCTTTCTCTATGCTGCTGGGATTTGCTGTGACCTTTGTGCTTACTTCTTGAGTGGGCAGTGGTGTTTAGTGCCTAAGAGCGTGTGATGTGACCCTGCAGCCCAGGTTCAAATCTTGGCTCTCAAGTTTACTTTCTGTGTAAATTGTTATTGGCTATATAAACTCCACGGGCCATTGTTTTTTTAATCTGAAAAATTATGATAATTTACCTCAAGATTATTTAAATAAGTTAATGACTTTAGAGGCCTTAGAACATTGCATGGTATATAGTAAGAAATGAAAATGTAGCTTTATTTCCTAAGACTTTTAAACTTTCTCTTATGTTTAAAACTATGAGATTTACCTTTGCTTGCATTATATTTTGTCTGTGTTCATTTTGCAATTTATTCCTTATCAGTGTTGTCTCTGACTTTAGTTAATACATTTTCAAAGCACATACTCTGTAGTACATGTATTTTGTGACTGCAGAATTGCTCTTTTTTATTGACTGTTATTTAACTGCAGGCATGAAATCATAATTCTTATTTCTGATTACTTCCCCACTTCTTAGCCTTTAAAATATTATGTATTTAGCTGAACTGGATATTTCAAAAGTCAGTGGTTCTTAACATATTTTCCAGTTCTCATATTATGTACTCCTCTAGAACAGAAGTCCCTTCTTTGTACTGAAGGAAGAAGTATTTAGAATACCACAGATTACATTGTTTTATAATTTTTTTTACTTATTATTTATCTTCTGGATTTATCATGGGTTTCTAAAATGATTTTTTTAAATTATGATTTATAGATAATGGGTTTTCAGTATCTTTTGTGTATTATGACTGTCATACACGAGTGGTTGATTTTTCAAAATGCCTATTCTGCATGAGTATAGATAGTTTTATTATAGGAATTCAGAACAATATTATGTTATTCTTACAGTGATTTTCTATCAAGTTCTTTCTTATTTTCCCAGTGCTATTTTTATTTTGTACTTGTGAATAGCCACGTATTTAACAAACTTAAATAAGTTTGTTAGAGATTATTTACCATTACAGTATATAATGTTCTGCTTTAACATTTATTTGGGTACAATTATTATACAGTAAATGTTATATAATATTGCTTTTCTTCAAATATGAGACACCCATGTGTCTACTGACAATTGGTGTGTACTTTGAGGTGATAAAAGGATACCACCTGTTTCAAGGCCTATGTAAATTTTCATACTGTGAGTGGTTTGATCCCAGGGTGTTGTAACTAGGCTTTCCTACAAATGATTTTGTCTACCTGTAATCACCCTTTTTTTTTTTTTAATATTTATTTATTTGGCTGCGCTGGGTGTTAGTTGCGGTGTACAGGATCTTTAGTTGTGGCCTGTGAGATCTTTAGTTGTGACATGTGGGATCTTTAGTTGTGGTATTCGGGATCTTTTTTTAGTTGCAGCATGCGGGATCTAGTTCCCTGACCCGGGATCGAACCTGGGCCCTGCATTGGGAGCATGGAGTCTTAACTGCTGGACCACCAGGGAAGTCCCTGTAATCACCCTTTCTTTATTGAGGAATCCTATTCTCTTTGTATTTCTAATATTTGCATACCATGGTTGAGGAGTTTTATAAGTATTACTTTTGGTTTAATACGATGTTTTCAGTATAAAATGTTTATTTTACAGCTCTAGTTAATAGGAAACCTATGGTTGTTTATATCTTTCAGATATCTCTACTCGATGTGTGATCAAGGAATTGTCACCAAAAGAGGATATTAACAAAGGAGAATTATTCCGAATATTGATGTTGGGAAGACACAAAAGAAATGACATCAAGGATTTTGATTTCAGGGAAGTCCAGCAAAATATGCATGAGTTTGAAAGTCATTGTGGATATGATGAAACAAATTACAAAGGAGTTATTACAACCTATAACAAAAATCTCACTAGTAGAAGAGATCAACAACAGAACAAATCCTGGAATGATTTCCCTCTAAAGCAGTGTATCTGTAAGAAAAAGTACTTATCAATGTTATAAATATGAGAAGTCATATATAAGGTCTTTGTTAGAACTAAAAAATAACATAACCTATGCAGAAAACACTTATATAACATGTTTTGAGAATGAAGTTGGATTAAGGTTTCAGTCTCATCTGGCTGAACTTCAGAAGTTTCAAACCAAAGAGAAAATTTGTAAATGCAACCAAGTTGAGAAGTTGATCAACAATAGTTGTTCTGCTCCACCACTTCAAAGAATTCTTCCTAGTGTCAGCATCAACATTTGTAATAAATCTGGGAAAATTTTTGTACATCCTTCATTACTTACACAACATCAGAGAGCACATATTACTGAAAAGCCTTACAAATGTAATGACTGTGGGAAAGCTTTTAGAGACGGCTCAAACCTCACTAGTCATCAGAGAATTCATTCTGGGCAGAGACCTTACAAATGTAATGAATGTGATAAAGCCTTTATCCAATTTGCAAACCTTGCTAGACATCGGAGAATCCATACCAGAGAGAAACCCTATAAATGTAATATATGTGGCAAGAGCTGTAGTCAGAATTCGAATCTTGCAAGTCATCAGAAAATTCATACTGGAGAGAAACCTTACAAATGTAGTGAGTGTGGCAAAGCTTTTTCTGGGCATTCAAGCCTAACTCAACATAAGAGAATCCATACTGGAGAGAAACCTTATAAATGTAACGAATGTGGGAAGGCTTTTAGAGGAAGCTCGAATCTCACTAATCGTCAGAGAATTCATTCGGGGCAGAGACCTTACAAATGTAGTGAGTGTGACAAATCCTTTAACCGAGTATCACATCTCACTAGACACCAGAGAATCCATACTGGAGAGAAACCATATAAATGTAGTGTATGTGGCAAGGTCTGTAGTCAACATTCAAATCTTGTAATTCACCAGAGAATTCATACAGGAGAGAAACCTTACAAATGTAATGAGTGTGGCAAAGCCTTTATGGAGCGTTCAAGCCTTACCCAACATAAGAGAATCCATAGTGGAGAAAAGCCTTACAAATGTAAGGAATGTGGCAAAGCCTTTAACCAGTCCTCTAACCTTGTCATACATCAGATAATTCATACTGGAGAGAAGCCTTACAAATGTAATGAGTGTGGCAAAGCCTTTAATGTGTGTTCAACCCTTACCCGACATCAAAGAATCCATACAGGGGAGAAGCCTTACAGATGTAATGAGTGCGGCAAGGCATTTAGCCAATTTGCAAACCTTACTAGACATCAGAAAATGCATACTGAAAAGAAACTTTGTAAACCTAATATACATGGTAATGCTTTTATCCAAAGATCATGCATTGGAGATCATTAGATAATACATAGTGGAGGGAAACCTCACAAATGTAATGTGTGTGGTAAAACCTTTTATGCATATTCAAGCCTTACTCGACATCAAAGAGTCCACACTGAATAGAAACCATATAAAAGTCACGGATTTGGCAAAGCTTCTAAGTAGGGCTCACACTTAACTAGACAACAGAATATACATCTTTGAAAGAAAGTACATAAATGTAATGGGTATGGCAGGGCTTTTATCCAAAAATCAAGCCTTATGTAATGTTAGAATTCCTCCTGGGGAGAAACTTTATAAATGTAATGAATGTGTTAAGCTTTTATCAAATGTTCACACTTTTGGGGACATGAGACGATTCACATCAGAGAGGAAACATACAGTCTGACCTCAGGATTCACCACAGAATTTATATTGTAGAAAAATCTTAGAAGTAATGAATATGATAAACTGTTTCACCATTTTCTCACAACAGGCACATCAAATTCATACTAGAGGAAACTAAGTTCTTATCAGAGGTTATTCAAGTTAAATCCTTCTTAGTAATGAAAAATCAAAATCATAAAGCCTGTAATGGCTGATAAAGTTACAAGGATACCTGTGGAAAAGTTCTGTGATCTTAATTTAGTAAGTATTTATTTGAGATTTCTTGAAAAGGCTACTTTACTTTTTGATGGCTTTCAACCTGAGTTTTGAAATCTTTATTTTATGCCTTCGTTACTGTTGTTTCATATGTCACCATGAAGGTCTCTGGGAAGGATTTAATCAGATGAAAGAACATCCTTCCTTGGGTGAGGTTCATGTTCAAAGTTTCCTGAAAGAGCAGGAACACTGAATTTATGAGACAGTACAGTATAAATTTGAATGAGGGCTTGAGTGGTATATAATAGATGTAAAACTATGATCTAAGTCATCATGATTAATGTATTATGGGTTCTCTTCTTCAGTTTTGTTGGTATGGGGTTTTTATGGTGATATGGGTGGGGCTGAAGAGAGGGTATCTGAATGGTTTAAACTTTCCACCAGTGCCAAAGAAAAGGAGACCCAGGCTTTCTAATCATCTTGCCTAAGTTAGGTAGAATGGGAAGAGGGGTGGGAGACTTAAAAGCTGTTAGTAGTCAAATAATAAAAAATGAATTCAAGACTAATTCAACACTGAATGTTTACTCTTGAAGTTTCTTACTCCCTGGTTGGGAAAGACCACAATTTTCCTCATGTTAATAACTGTGTACACATTCTTTTCTGTTGCACATATAGGATCCTTTATACAATATAATTGTTGAAAGTGTTTGTGAAATACTGTTTAGGTAAACCGCCTGTGGTATTTTTATTGTAGTTTCATGAAAGTAATGTGTAGAAATGTTTATCAGACAATAAATATGATTTAATAATTTTATTAGAGCAAGTTTTCAAAAGCTATAAAAATCTCAATTTAAGATTATGGTAATAAGGCTTATCGTTCATAGTTCTTTTTCAACTGTGTTAAAATTTACTTTTATGTTCTTATAAAATTTTTCCTTACCACGTTTTTCCTCACACCTTTTAAATTAATTTATATATCTAGTTTACATTTCACCTCTATAGTCAGTAAAACATTTGGAGGATACATAGACAAAGTGTTTTTTTTAATTAATTAATTATTTTATTTTTCCTGTGTTGGGTCTTTGTTGCTGCATGCAGGCTTTCTCTAGTTGCAGCAAGCGGGGGGCTACTCTTTGCTGCTGTGTGCGGTGTTGTGCTGTGTTGTGGTGGCTTCTCTTGTGGAGCACAGGTTCTAGGCGCACAGGCTTAAGTAGTTGTGACACGCGGGCTCTAGAATGCAGGCTCAGTAGTTGCGGTGCATGGGCTTAGTTGCTCTGCAGCATGTGGGATCTTCCCGGACCAGGAATCTAACCCATGTCCCCTGCACTGGCAGGCGGATTCTTAACCACTGCTCCACCAAGGAAGTCCGACAAAGTAGTTATTTTGAAACTTTCACAACATAAGGTAGTGCTCATATAACAACATTAGGTACAAAATAGGTGATCTATGAACGTGAAGAAAAAGGGTCTTTTATGTCTTTAGTGCAGTGAAAGAACTGGAATGATATGGGATGATGAATTGAAATCTTGTAATTTGGAGGCAGGAGACCTATTGCTGTCCTAGAAGTCATACTGGAATTTTGGTTAAAAATATGCTTATTTTACCTTATTTTATCTCAAATTATTTCCCTTCTTGCCATTATTATTACTACCATCATCACTTGATTCCATTGTTGCAGTGATGCTAAGCCCTGTATCTCCAAGGTGTTGCAGACCAGAGTCAGTAGATCAGAACGTTTTTCTGAATTCAATGTAATATTAGATTTTTTCGTTCATTTTATTTATATGTAATTCAAATGACATGAAATTGACCCCTTGACAATTAAGTGGGTTTTGTGTATTCACAATTTTGCAAAACCATAAGCACTAATTCCAGGACATTTTCATCACCCCCTCCAAAGAAACCCCATACCCTTTAGCACTCCTCACTCCCACTCCTTGGAAACTACTAATGTAATTTCTGTCCCTATGTATGTCCCTATCCTGTATATTTCATATAAGTGAAATCTGTATGTGGCCTCTGTCCCTACCTTCTTTCACTGAAAATATTTTCTTTTAGAAAATATTTTCAAGACATCCATGTTGTAACATGTATCATTACTTGATTCCTTTTTATGGCTGAATAATACTTCATTGAAGTATAAAATTCTTTGAACTCCTTCCATTCCTTGGCTATTTAAATAATGCTTTTGTGAACGCCCATTTACAACTTTTTTGGACATATGTTTTCAGTTCTCTTGGGTATATATATAGGGGTAGAATTACTGTGTCATAAGAATAACTTACCTATCTCTTGAGGAACTGCCAAGCTTTTCTAAAGCAGCTGCACCATTTTATATTCCTACCAGCAATGTATGAGGATTAATTTCTCCACTTCTTCATCAACAGTTGTTATTTTCTATCTCAGCAGGTGTAAAGTGTCTCCTTGTGGTTTTTATTTGCGTTTTCTAATGGCTAATGATCTTGAGCATATTTTCATGTGTTTGTTGGCCATTGGTGTATCTTATTTCGAGAAATATGTATTCAAATGCTATGCATATTTTTTACTTGGGTTATTTGTCTCTTTTAGATTGTTTTAAGAATTCTTTATATATGCTAGATATAATCTCCTTATTAGGTATGTTATTGGCAAATATTGCTTCCTATTTTGTGATTGTCTTTTTACATTCTTGATAGTGTTCTTTGACACCCAATGTTTAAATTTTGATGAAACTTTATTTTGGGGAGTGGTTGCTTGTGTTTTTGGTGTGTTATATCTAAGAAAACATTGTATAACCAGTGTCTGGAAGAGTTATACCTATGTTTTCTTCAAGGTATTTTATAGTTGTTACATTAAGTTCTTGATGTCTTTTGAATTAACTTTTGTATAGGATGTGAGGTAGGGATTCAAATTTATTCTTTTGCATTTAGGTATCCAGTTGTCCCATCTGTTCGATATTTTTAAGCATCAGAATTCCTTTATTAGCCTTTAAAATTTCATCAATCATTCTTATGTTGGGATGAAACTGTGGGAGGACCAATGGACTACAGAACCAGTACAGTCATGCTGGTTGAGATTTCTAGACTTTGAAAACAAAAAATAGTATTCTTGGAGATTGTAACCTGTGTTTGGTTAGGAAGACATGTACATACAATTACTTGAGAGTAAGAAGCATTTATAAATTAGGGCAAGAATTTAAAATGAGTTTGAATCATGAAATGTATGAAAGACTGGTGGATCATAGAGTTGCTGGCAACTACATCCTGAAACTCCAGGGTGGGTGGAGAGGCCAAAGTTTATGGTTATGTCTGAGAAGTTACTGCTCTGGCTGCCTTAAATGTGTAGCTAGGGATGGTGGGGAGGTTTGCAAAGTTTTTATCTAGTCACTGAGTTCTCCTGAGATTAACATTTTCTGCTCCACTTCTGCCTTCCAAATTCCATACAGGTTTGTCTCATTGGCAGACTTCAGTGAGAATCATACAACACTTTAAGGCAAAGTATTGGTCACAGCAGACTAAGGCAAGGAATAATGGAATAAGCAATAGAAAGACCAAAAGCATGGGGGGAGGCTGAGAAAAAAAGATGTGTGTGGAATAAGGGCTTCTTGGATAACCCACATATACTGAGAAATAAAGTACCTGAGAAAACCATAAGCTATCTTCTCTGGCACTGCACAGAAAGTAAAGGTGAAAGCAGAGTGGTAAATGGCCTGGTTAGGTATTGAAGGAGCGTCAAAACTAAGAGCCAATCTGCAAATACTGAAAGAGTAATTTCTTCCCTCCCTCCCTCCCTCCCTCCCTCCCTCCCTGTCTCCCTCCTTTCCTTCCTTCCTTCGTCCTGTCCTCTCTCCCTCTCTCCTTTTTAAAGTTTCTTCTCCAGGCATTGAATGAAATCTCTCAAACCACAATATGATTACTAAGCTAATGGAAGAGAGACTACATTGACCACACGTGATAATGAAGACAGTCTTTACAAACTTAGTTTGGAAAAGTCACTAAACAAATTACAACCCACAACAGGCAGCAAAAACAAACCATAAAGGGAATGGAAAATCTAATTTACAGAATTCCACATTATAATATTTAACATGCCAGTTTTCAACAAAAGTTAATGAGGAATGCAAAGAAACATGAAAGCATGGCTCAGTCACAAGAAAAAAAGGTTAAGAGAAGCTATTTTGAGGATCCCTGGACATTGAACTTCAAACTGAAGAAAGCCAATTACTAACACAAAGATAGAAAACACACTGGTGAAGTGAAATGTATAGTTAAATTCAGAATACTCTAATAGAGCGGTATGTTAACCACTTAGCTCAAATGTAAAAGTTAAAAGGAAAAAGTGTTAAAAAATAACTAAATATTTGTTAATATAAAAAAAGTTAAATTGTGACAGCAAAAACGTAAAATGTGATGGGGAAATTAAAGGTTAAAGTTTTTCTAAAGCAATCAAAGTTATCAGTGTAAAATAGGCTTTTATTTCTGAGATGGTTTATGTAAGCCTCGTAGTAACTACAAAGCAAAAACCTACAGAAGGTACACACAAAAATAAAATGGGATCAAAGCATAACACTATAGAAAACCATCAATTCCTAAAGGAAGTCAGCAAGAGAGGAAGAAAGGAACAAGGGAACTAACTACAAAACAGCCTGAAAATAATAAGTAAGAGGAGACTTTCAAGATGGTGGAAGAGTAAGACATGGAGATCACCTTCCTCCCGACAAATACATCAGAAATACAACTACACGTGGAACAACTCCTACAGAACACCTACTGAATGCTGGCAGAAGAACTCAGACTTTCCAAAAGGCAAGAAACTCCCCCACGTACCTGGGTAGGGCAAAAGAAAAAAGAATAAACAAAGACAAAAGAATAGGGACGGGACCTGCACCAGTGGGACGGAGCCGTGAAGGAGGAAAGGTTTCCACACACTAGGAGCCCCTTCACTGGCAGAGACGGGGTGGTGGGGGGAACCTTTGGAGCCGTGGAAGAGAGTGCAGCAACAGGGGTGCAGAGGGCAAAGCAGAGAGATTCCCACATAGAGGATTGGTGCTGGGACGGGTGGGGGCTGGGAGCCGAAGCTTGGGCTTCAGAGGTCAAATCCCAGGGAGAGGACTGGGGTTGGCCGCATGAACACAGCCTAAAGGGGGCTAGTGCACCACAGCCAGCCTGGAGGGAGTCTGGGAAAAAGTCTGGAACTGCCTAAGAGGCAAGAGACCATTGTTTTGGGGTGCACGAGGAGAGGGGATTCAGAGTACCACCTAAACAAGCCCCAGAGATGGGCATGAGCCACGGCTATCAGCACGGACACCAGAGACGGACATGAAACACTAAGGCTGCTGCTGCAGCCACCAAGAAGCCTGTGTGCAAGCACAGGTCACTATCCACACCTCCCTTCCTGGGAGCCTGCGCAGCCCGCCACTGCCAGCGTCCCGTGATCCAGTGACAACTTCCCCAGGAGTGACAACTTCCCCGGGAGAACACATGGCATGCCTCAGGCTCTTGCAACGTCATGCCGGCCTCTGCCAGTGCAGGCTTGCCCCACATTCCGTACCACTCCCTCCCCCTGGCTTGAGTGAGCCAGAGCCCCCTAATCAGCCACTCCTTTAACCCCGTCCTGTCTGAGCAAAGAACAGACACCCTCAGGCCAAATCCAAAGCTGAGCCCCAGGAGATGTGCGAACAAAGAAGAGAAAGGGAAATCTCTCCCAGCAGCCTCAGGAGCTGCGGATTAAATCACCACAATCAACTTGATGTACCTGCATCTGTGGAATACCTGAATGACAATTAATCATCCCAAAATTGAGGCAGTGGACTTTGGGAGCAACGATATATATATTTTTTTCCTTTTTCTCTTCGTGAGTGTGTATGTGTATGCTTCTTTGTGTGATTTTCTCTGTATAGCTTTGCTTTTACCATCTGTCCTATGGCTCTGTCTGTCATTTTTTTTTAGCATAGTTTTTAGTGTTTATCACTGGTGGATTTGTTTTTTGGTTTTGTTGCTCTCTTTTTTTATTACTTTTTAATTTTTTTATTTTCAACAATTTTTTTATTTTTTATTTTAATAACTTTATTTTCTTTCTTCTTTCTTTTTTCTTTTTCTTTCTTTCTTTCTTTCTCCTCTCTCTCTCTCTCTCTCTCTCTCTCTCTCTCTCTCTCTCTCTC
>NW_021703766.1:53961089-54123677 GCF_005190385.1 Monodon monoceros
CTCTCTCTCTCTCTCTCTCTCTCTCTCTCTCTCTCTCTCTCTCTCCCTCCCTCCTTCTCTCTTTCTTTCTTTCTGTCTTTCTTTTTTCTCCCTTTTCTTCTGAGCTGTGTGTCTGACAGGGTCTTGGTGCTCAGGCTGGTGTCAGACCTGTGCCTCTGAGGTGAAAGAGCTGAGTTCAGGACATTGGTCCACCAGAGGCCTCCTGGCTGCACATAATATCAAATGGCAAAAGCTCTCCCTGAGATCACCATCTCAATGCTAAGACCCAGCTCCACTCAATGACCAGCAAGCTACAGTGCTGGACACCCTATGCCAAGGTGTCATATGCCACCCTAGCAAGACAGGAACACAACCCCACCCATTAACAGAGAGGCTGCCTAAAATCATAATAAGGTCACAGACTCCCCAAAACACACCACCAGATGTTGTCCTGCCCACCAGAAAGACAAGATCCAGCCTCATCCACCAGAACTCCACCAGGAAGCCTACACAACCTACTAAACTAACCTTAGCCACTGGGGGCAGACACCAAAAACAATAGGATCTACGAACCTGCAGCCTGTGAAAAGGAGACACCAAACACAGTAAGTTAAGCAAAATGAGAAGACAGAGAAACACACAGCAGATGAAGGATCAAGGTAAAAACCCACCAGACCAAACAAATGAAGAGGAAACAGGCAGTCTACATGAAAAAGAATTCAGAGTAATGATAGTGAAGATGATCCAAAATCTTGGAAGTAGAATGGAGAAAATACAAGAACTGTTTAACAAGAACCTAGAAGAACTAAAGAGCAAACGAATGATGAAAAACACAATAAATGAAATTAAAAATTCTCTAGAAGGAATCAATAGCAGAATAACTGAGGCAGAAGAACGGATAAATGACCTGGAAAATAAAATAGTGGAAATAACTACTGCAGAGCAGAATAAAGAAAAAAGAATGAAAAGAATGGAGGACAGTCTCAGAGACCTATGGGACAACATTAAATGCACCAACATTCTAATTATAGGGGTCCCAAGAGAAGAAAAGAAAAAGAAAAGTTCTGAGAAAATATTTCAAGAGATTATAGTTGAAAACGTCCCTAATATGGGAAAGGAAATAGTCAATCAAGTCCAGGAAGCACAGAGAGTCCCATACAGGATAAAGCCAAGGAGAAACACGCCAAGATACATCTTAATCAAACTATCAAATATTAAATACAAAGAAAAAAAATTAAAAGCAGCAAGGGAAAAGCAACAAATAACATACAAGGGAACCCCCATAAGGTCAACAGCTGATCTTTCAGCAGAAATTCTGCAAGCCAGAAGGGAGTGGCAGGACATATTTAAAGTGATGACAGGGAGAAACCTACAACCAAGATTACTCTACACAGCAAGGATCTCATTCAGATTCGACGGAGAAATTTAAATCTTTACAGACAAGCAAAAGCTAAGAGAATTCAGCACCACCAAACCAGCTGTACAACAAATGCTAAAGGAACTTCTCTAGGCAGGAAACACAAGACAAGGAAAAGACCTACAAACACAAACCCAAAACAAGAAAATAGTAATAGGAACATACATATTGATAATTACCTTAAATGTAAATGGATTAAATGCTCCCACCAAAAGACATAGACTAGCTTAATGGATCCAAAAACAAGACCCATATACATGCTGTCTACAAGAGAGCCACTTCAGACCTAGGGACACATACAGACGGAAAGTGAGAGGATGGAAAAAGATACTCCATGCAAATGGAAATCAAAAGGAAGCTGGAATAGCAATTCTCATATCAGACAAAATAGAGTTTAAAAGAAAGACTATTATAAGAGACAAAGAAGTACACTACATAATGATCAAGGGATCAATCCAAGAAGAAGATATAACAATTGTAAATATTTATGCACCCAACATAGGAGCACCTCAATACATAAGGCAAATGCTAACAGCCATAAAAGGGGAAATCAACAGTAACACAATCATAGTAGGGGAATTTAACACCCCACTTTCACCAATGGACAGATCATCGAAAATGAAAATAAATAAGGAAACACAAGCTTTAAATGACAGATTAAAGAAGATGGACTTAATTGATATTTATAGAACATTCCATCCAAAAACAACAGAATACACTTTCTTCTCAAGTGCTCATGGAACATTATCCAGGACAGATCATATCTTGGGTCACAAATCAAGCCTGTTAAATTTAAGAAAATGGAAATCGTATCACGTATCTTTTCCAACCACAATGCTATGAGACTAGATATCAGTTATAGGAAAAAAACTGTAAAACATACAAAGACATGGAGGCTAAATAATACGCTACTAAATAACCAAGAGATCACTGAGGAAATCAAACAACACCTAGAAACAAATGTCAGTGAAAACACGACGGCCTGAAACCTATGAGATGCAACAAAAGCAGTTCTAAGAGGGAAGTTCATAGCAATACAATCCTATCTCAAGAAACAAGAAACATCTCAAAAAAACACCCTAACCCTACATCTAAAGCAATTAGAGAAAGAAGAACCAAAAAACCCCAAAGTTAGCAGAAGGAAAGAAATCATAAAGATCAGATCAGAAATAAATGAAAAAGAAATGAAGGAACTGATAGCAAAGATCAATAAAACTAAAAGCTGGTTATTTGAGAAGATAAACAAAATTGATAAACCATTAGCCAGACTCATCAAGTAAAAAAGGGAGAAGAATCAAATCAATAAAATTAGAAATGAAAAAGGAGAAGTAACAACTGACACTGCAGAAATAAAAAGGATCATGAGAGATTACTACAAGCAACTCTATGCCAATAAAATGGACAACCTGAAAAAAATGGACAAATTCTTAGAAAAGCACAACCTTCCGAGACTGAACCAGGAAGAAATATAAAATATAAACCGACCAATCACAAGCACTGAAATTGAGAATGTGATTAAAAATCTTCCAACAAACAAAAGCCCAGGATCAGGTGGCTTCACAGGTGAATTCTATCAAACATTTAGAGAAGAGCTAATACCTATCCCTCTCAAGCTTTTCCAAAATATAGCAGAGGGAGGAACACTCCCAAACTCGTTCTACGAGGCCACCATCACCCTGATACCAAAACCAGACAAAAATGTCACAAAGAAAGAAAACTGCAGGCCAATGTCACTGATGAACATATGTGCAAAAATCCTCAACAAAATACTAGCAAACAGCATCCAACAGCACATTAAAAGGATCATACACTGCGATCAAGTGGGGTTTATCCCAGGAATGCAAGGATTCTTCAATATACGCAAATCAATCAACGTGATACACCATATTAACAAATTGATGAATAAAAACCATGTTCATCTCAATAGATGCAGAAAAACTTTTGACAAATTTCAACACCCATTTATGATAAAAAAAAAAACCCTGCAGAAAGTAGGCAGAGAGGGAACTTAACATAATAAAGGCCATATATGACAAACCCACAGCTAACATCATTCTCAATGGTGAAAAACTGAAACCATTTCCGCTAAGCTTAAGAACAAAACAAGGTTACCCACTCTCACCACTATTATTCAACATAGTTTTGGAAGTTTTAACCACAGCAATCAGAGGAGAAAAAGAAATAAAAGGAATCCAAATTGGAAAAGAAGAAGTAAAACTGTCACTGTTTGCAGATGACATGATACTATATGTAGAGAATCCTAAAGACACTACCAGAAAACTACTAGAGCTAATCAATGAAATTGGTAAAGTAGCAGGATACAAAATTATTGCACAGAAATCTCTTGCATTCCTATACTCTAATGATGAAAAATCTGAAAGAGAAATTAAGGAAACACTTCCATTTACCATTGCAATAGAAAAACAAAATACCTAGGAATAAACCTACCTAGAGACAAAAGACCTGTATGCAGAAAACTATAAGACACTGATGAAAGAAATTAAAGATGATATCAACAGATGGAGAGAGATACCATGTTCTTGGATTGGAAGAATCAATATTGTGAAAATGACTATACTACCCAAAGCAATCTACAGATTCAATGCAATCCCTATGAAATTACCAATGGCATTTTTTACAGAACTAGAACAAATCATCTTAAAATTTGTATGGAGACAAAAAAGACCCTGAATAGCCAAAGCAGTCTTGAGGGAAAAAAATGGAGCTGGAGGAATCAGACTCCCTGACTTCAGAGTATACTACAAAGCTACTGTAATCAAGACAATATGGTACTGGCACAAAAACAGAAACATAGATCAATGGAACAAGATAGAAAGCCTAGAGATAAAGCCATGCACATATGGTCACCTTATTTTTGATAAAGGTGGAAAGAATATACAGTGGAGAAAAGACGGCCTCTTCAGTAAGTCGTGCTAGGAAAACTGGACAGCTACATGTAAAAGAATGAAATTAGAACACTCCCTAACACCATGTACAAAAATAAACTCAAAATGGATTAAAGACCTAAATGTAAGACCAGACACTATAAAACTCTCAGAGGAAAACATAGGCAGAACACTCTATGACATAAATCACAGCAAGATACTTTTTGACCCACACTAAAAAAAAAAAATCTCAAACCTAACTTTGCTGCTCAAGTGACTGGAAAAGAAGAAAAAAAACTAAGCTCAAGTTAGTAGAAGGAAGGAAATATCCAAGATCAGTGTAGAGATAAATAAAATAGAGACCAGAAAAAAAAAATAGAAAAGGTCAAGGAAACTAAGGGTTGGATTTTAAAATGATAAAATTTTACCTACACTAAGAAGACTCAAAATCAGAAATGAAAAAAGAGATATTACAACAAATAACAAATACAAAAGATCTATGAACAGTCCAACCAATTTGATAACCTAGAAAAGTAAATTCCTAGAAATGTACAACCTACCATGACTGAATCACAAACAAAATCTGAACAGACTAACGACAAGTAAGGAGATGGAATCAGTTATCAAAAATCTTCCAAAAATGAAAAGCCCATTGCCCTCTAGGGGCATGCAAGCAGGGTTTGGTTTTCTGACCATAACACTAAAAATTCCAGGGTTTTTGTTTTGTTTTGTTTTGTTTGCGGTACGCGGGCCTCTCACTGTTGTGGCCTCTCCCATTGCGGAGCACAGGCTCCGGACGCACAGGCTCAGCGGCCATGGCTCACGGGCCTAGCCGCTCCGCAGCATTTGGGATCTTCCCGGACCGGGGCACGAACCCGTGTCCGCTGCATCGGCAGGTGGACTCTCAACCACTGCGCCACCAGGGAAGCCCTCCAGGATGTTTTCATGTGCCTGAGGCGAGGAAACTTCTTCAGTGGTTAAAAACAGACATTTTTTTTTCTATAAAGTCACAGTAATTTTTTTTTAAAATGTTGAGACCTAGTTTTTAGCCCTAGAAAATATAAAAGCAGTTCAAATATAGAAATAAGCTCTCAGCAGTTCCTCCAACACGAACAGATGGGCTCTGTTGGAATCATTCAACGTGTGTAGAAAAGAGCAAAGAAACTTGAGGGAAAATTTACACTAATATAACAAATTAAGGGAAGAAACTAGGCTGTTGAGTATTAGGCTAAACTGGTTAAAGTAAGTTGTGAACATATTGGACATCTTTACCAAGTGAACTTTAAAATTGGAGTAAAATTATATACTATATATATATGTGTGAATATTTTCAATATATAATAAGAATTAGAAAATCATAGAAATCTCATAATCTGAATCTGATAAAATACATTTAAAAGGAGAAGTACTTTGAAAATTAAAAAGAAAAATAATTTCAGGTTAAATGTGGGAAACAGGAATGGAATAAATATGCGCCCCTACTGGGAAGGACACTTTCCGGTGGGAATTGGAATTGGAACACCCAGCACAGTCATTTGATGTGACACGGGACACAAGAAACTCATCACACAACGGGAACCTGTCACCTCTCTGAGCACAGGGGTCAGGGGACTTCCCAAGCCAATGGCTGCCAAGGGAAATTCTGGGGAGAGGCAAGTCCCTACCCAGGAGAACTTGAGGATGAGGACTCTCAGGGAAGGAGTGTGATCTACAGAATTCCAGGCCCAGGGCAAGGATGCAGCATCTAGGCCTGCACTTGGGGCACTACAGCAGACGCTGCCCTTAAGGATCCTGGGAGAGTTTGAAGGACATGAAACCATCTTCCCAGTAAGGGCTTTGAACAGCACGAGGGATGTGTGTTGGAGGTCGGGGAAGAGATTTAAGCAGGAAGATTACTTGGCAATGTAGAGGCAAATACAAATTAAAAATAAGAGACTTAATTGTACCTGTTGAGAATAATGGAAGAGATGCCTCCTCATATTTTTCTTAGAGCTTTAGGAAACTTTAGAAAACCTGTACTTTCTCCTTCCTTTGACATGTATATAAATCCTTTTAAAAACGAATAGATCGTTTGTTGGCATTATAACCCAAGACCTAGGAGCCTTCTCTTTGGAATGGGACATCGAAGAAGATAGCACCCCTATCTCCCAGGTTCTGTGGGATGTGTCAAACAAAATTCACAGCAGAGCTGCAAAGGAAAGCTTTATTTTTGGTCTGAGAATTGTAATTTGGTAAACAAAAGATTTGAGTAGGAGTTGAAAATGTGTTCCAAGGAGGAGAGAAAAGGCAGGAGTTGATAAAGGCAAAAACCCAAAAGGTTGCAAAAGTTGTTTTGAAAGAATTATGTTTAGTGCTCGCAAGCTGAATCTATTTGTATTTATACATGGTTGGTTGCTAAAGGCTCTTGTCGGGAGGGAGAAATTTTCCTCTAACCATCTAGGTTCTTTTAGGTTTTAATAACATGTATATATGTGAGAGGCCCAGGAAAACTGAGTGACCTGCCAAAATGCACTTAGCCCTCACCTTAAATGCCATCTTCAGCTAAAGACAAAAGACGTTGGTAGTAATGTTTTGAGGCAACTCACATGAAGAGGGAAAAACAAATGTTTGGTAAACAAATGTCTGCTTGGCCAGGGAGAGACAATGGCACACAGTGAACTCTGATCTCTAGGCCCTGCCATGTTTCCCCCACCATACCTAGTCCATATTCTTTGTAGATATCTCTGCTGATATCTCTATTCCAGGAAAAGGCCCTCTATCTACATGCTTTTAGGCAGTTAGGAGGAAGGTCAGTGTTTTTTCCTGAGCCTTTTGGGTACTGATTCTTTTCAGCTTGAAATAACCCACTTGCCAAAGAGACATTTTGGTATGGCAAGTTTTGCCCCCCTACATTATCACTAGTGGGAGGTAGAAGTCTGTTACTGTGACAAGTTGCGGATTATCCTTGTGGAATCCTTGGACTATTTATGGTTTGGCCTAGTTCAAAAGTTCATGGTTCTTGCCTCCCCCTCCCCCCACCCCCAAGAATGTGCCTAAACCCTGCCTTCTTTAACTTCTGCCAGGTCCATTTTAAGTAACTCTCTTAGCAACATGGACTCCATTTTTTAAAAATAGATTTTATTTATTTATTGGCTGAGTTGGGTCTTGGTTGCTGTGCGCAGGATTTCTCTAGCTGTGACGAGTGGGGACTACTCTACGTTGTGATGCACGGGCTTCTCATTGTGATGGTTTCTCTTGTTGCAGAGCACGGGCTCTAGGCGCGTAGGCTTCAGTAGTTGTGGCACATGAGCTTCAGCAGTTGTGGCTCTCGGGCTCTAGAGCGCAGGCTCAGTAGTTGTGGCCCACAGGCTTAGGTGCTCCGCGGCATGTGGGATCTTCCCGGACCAGGGATCGAACCCATGTCCCCTGCATTGGCAGGTGGATTCTTCATCACTGCACCACCAGGGAAGTCCCTGGACTCCATTTTGAGGGTCCTTTTTTCCTCAGAGGGTGGCAGCCTAACTTCTGTCTCCTGGAACCTTGCTCCAAGCTGCAAAATTATCTCTTGTCATAAAGTTACGAGAAGTTTGTTTTTTCCTCTGGACAAATGATGGTCACCCCAACTACCAACGAATCCAGCATGAGCTGTGTGTTACAAATAGTGTGGGCAAGTACTCTCACCTCATGACTAGCTATTGTTTATCTTGGGAACATGTAGGCAATAGACTTTTCTGCTTGGCTATAAAATTGTGATTTGTTTTTATTTTTTTGTGATTTGTTTCTGATTTTGCAAACTCTTTAGTGTCAGCAGATTGCCTGTGATTTGCATCACATTCTTGTTTAATGTTTATTCAATTAAAAAAAAAGTCTTCCATTTCTCTACTGCTTTTGCGAAGAGGTTTTCTGATTTGGAAAAATATTTCATTTTAAATTATATTTCCCCAACAGCAGGCAGCGTCCATACAGCCCCAAGGCAGAAAGGCCACTAAAGGGGATCAACCTCAGAGCGATTTTAGCATGAGGTGGATGCAGACCTCCAGGACCTGCAGCTGAGAACATCTCATGGTGAAGCTGGGGCTCTTGCGGGACAAACTACTGTGGGAATTTTAACGTCTGGAGACATCCCCCGTTATCCATGTGGACAGTTTGTGAATGAGAGGGCCACAAATGTCAAGTCTGAACCAGAAAGACGGAAACACTTGCATAAGGTGTGAACACCACCCCCATCCTCTCCATCTTCTTCCAGGTCTTCTGGAAACCGTGCATGCGTTGCCATTCCCTGTCGGTGCAGGGGGCGGGCTCTGGGCGTGGCCATGGCCATCAAGTGCTGCATCTAGACTGTGGCCAGGTATCCCAAGGTAGCTTGCTGGGGTGGGCTTGGAGACCAATACGGGGGTGGGGTCTGAGAAAAGGGAGGGACATGGACTTCACTACACCCCACCTCCGGAGCATTTCCGGGACTGGTGATCGTCCTGCCAAATTCTGTAGGGATAAAAATTAAAATATCTTTAAAACTACTACTGTGTTGCAGCTTTATACACCAGCCAAGACCAGGGAGTAGTGAAGCTAGTGAAACAAATCAGCCAATAGAAACCTTGGAATGGGGAAGAGGAAGGGAATCTGAGGGGAAGTGAGAGTATTTCCTCTCCTACTTGTCTCTAGCAGGGCTCAGCTGATAGGAGAGAGGATGCTAGGACATATTAAAGTTTTGAATGTTACCTGCATCTGACATTTTAATTACTGCTTTTATTGTCTAATCATGACCCTAAAAATTGTTGATAGTGTTTGCAGATTTTTTTTCCATGAGCATCAGAAACACAGCAAAGGAAAAAACATTTTTCCTATTATAACAGCTGGGTTCTCCTTGTTTATATAACAGTTACATAGACCTCTGACTTTGGTAATTTAGAGCAACGTCTTTCAATACAGTACTTAATGTCTCTTGTATGTGACAGGGACAGATACAATAGCCTTAATGAAGATGCAAGGCCATTCAATGCCATTCAAAGACATATACCTCAAAGTTCTTGAACAAGTTCACTGTTAGTATTAGCCTAAGTTTTTGGTTTTTGTTTTATTTTTTTAACATCTTTATTGGAGTATAATTGCTTTACAATGGTGTGTTAGTTTCTGCTTTATAACAAAGTGAATCAGCTGTACATAGACATATATCCCTATATCTCTTCCCTCTTCTGTCTCCTTCCCTCCCACCCTCCCTATTCCACCCCTCTAGGTGGTCACAAAGCACCGAGCTGATCTCCCTGTGCTATGTGGCTGCTTCCCACTAGCTATCGGTTTTACGTTTGGTAGTGTATGTATGTCCATGCCACTCTCTCACTTCATCCCAGCTTACCCTTCCCCCTCCCCATGTCCTCAAGTCCATTCTCTAGTAGGTCTGCATCTTTATTCCCATCCTGCCTCTAGGTTCTTCATGGCCATCTTTTGTTTTTGATTCCATATACATGTGTTAGCATACGGTATTTGTTTTTCTCTTTCTGATTTACTTCACTCTGTATGACAGATTCTAGGTCCATCCACCTCACCACAAATAACTCAATTTCATTTCTTTTTATGGCTGAGTAATATTCCATTGTATATATGTGCCACATCTTCTTTATCCATTCATCTGTCGATGGACACTTAGGTTGCTTCCATGTCTTGGCTATTGTAAATAGAGCTGCAATGAACATTGTGTTACATGACTTTTTGAATTACAGTTTTCTCAGAGTATATGCCCAGTAGTGGGATTGCTGGGTCGTATGGTAGTTCTATTTTTAGTTTTTTAAGGAACCTCCATACTGTTCTCCATAGTGGCTGTATCAATTTACATTCCCACCAACAGTGCAAGAGGGTTCCCTTTTCTCCACACCTTCTCCAGAATTTATTGTTTCTAGGTTTTTTTGATGATGGCCATTCTAACCGGTGTGAGACGATATCTCATTGTAGTTTTGATTTGCATTTCTCTAATGATTAATGATGTTGAGCATTCTTTCATGTGTTTGCTGGCAATCTGTATATCTTCTTTGGAGAAATGTCTATTTAGGTCTTCTGCCCATTTATGGATTGGGTTGTTTGTTTTTTTGATACTGAGCTGCATAACCTGCTTGTAAATTTTGGAGATTAATCCTTTGTCAGTTGCTTCATTGGCAAATATTTTCTCCCATTCTGAGGGTTGTCTTTTGGTCTTGTTTATGGTTTCCTTTGCTGTGCAAAAGCTTTGAAGTTTCATTAGGTCCCATTTGTTTATTTTTGTTTTTATCTCCATTTCTCTAGGGGGCGGGTCAAAAAGGATCTTGCTGTGATTTATGTCATAGAGTGTTCTGCCTATGTTTTCCTCTAAGAGTTTGATAGTTTCTGGACCTACATTTAGGTCTTTATTCCATTTTGAGTTTATTTTTGTGTATGGTGTTAGGGAGTGTTCCAATTTCATTCTTTTACATGTAGCTGTCCAGTTTTCTGAGTACCACTTACTGAAGAGGCTGTCTTTTCTCCATTGTATATTCTTGCCTCCTTTATCAAAAATAAGGTGGCCATATGTGTGTGGGTTTATCTCTGGGCTTTCTATCCTGTTCCACTGATCTATCTTTCTGTTTTTGTGCCAGTACAATCCTTTCTTGATTACTGTAGCTTTGTAGTATAGTCTGAAGTCAGGGAGCCTGATTCCTCCAGCTCTGTTTTTCTTTCTCAAGATTGCTTTGGCTATTCAGGATCTTTCGTGTTTCCATACAAATTGTGAAATTTTTTGTTCTAGTTCTGTGAAAAATGCCATTGGTAGTTTGATAGGGATTGCATTGAATCTGTAGATTGCTTTGGGTAGTAGAGTCATTTTCACAGTGTTGATTCTTCCAATCCAAGAACATGGTATATCTCTCCATCTGTTTGTATCATCTTTAATTTCTTTCATCAGTGTCTTATAGCTTTCTGCATAGATGTCTTTTGTCTCCTTAGGTAGGTTTATTCCTAGGTATTTTATTCTTTTTGCTTCAATGGTAAATGGAAGTGTTTCTTTAATTTCTCTTTCAGGTTTTTCATCAGTAGTGTATAGGAATGTAAGAGATTTCTGTGCATTAATTTTGTATCCTGCTACTTTACCAAATTCATTGATTAGCTCTAGTAGTTTTCTGGGAGCATCTTTAGGATTCCCTATGTATAGTATCATGTCATCTGCAAACAGTGACAGCTTTACTTCTTCTTTTCTGATTTGGATTCCTTTTATTTTTTTTTCTATGATTGATGTGGCTAAAACTTCCAAAACAATGTTGAATGATAGTGGTGAGAGTGGGCAACCTTGTCTTCTTCCTAATCTTAGTGGAAATGGTTTCAGCTTTTCACCATTGAGAATGATGTTGGCTGTGGGTTTGTCATATATGGCCTTTATTATGTTGAGGTAAGTTCCCTCTATGCCTACTTTCTGGAGGGTTTTTATCATAAATGGGTGTTGAATTTTGTCAAAAGCTTTTTCTGCATCTATTGAGATGATCATATGGTTTTTAATTCTTCAGTTTGTTAATATTGTGTATCACAATGATTGATCTACGTATATTGAAGAATCCTTGCATTCCTGGGATAAACCCCACTTTAGCCTAAGTTTTTAATGTTCCTTTTTAAAAGACCCATTATAGATGTGCAGATCTTGTGGTCAGAGCATTCTCTCTATTTGCAATCATCTTTTGTATAAAGTGTCTCCTTACCTAAGTCGAGATATTTTTTAAAATTTTGGCAGTCGTAAATATTGTATATTACAGTGTGCTTTAAAAATGTAGTGTCTCTATTTTTCTGACACAGAGTTTAATACAGTAGGCCAAACTACTTCCTGTGTTTTTCAAATTTTTGAAGTCTTTATTTTGAAGTCTTTAATAATCTTTAATAATTTGCATCTGTTTTTATAATACTACAGGGAGACATATGTCAAAATCTTCCTGCGATTAAGGAAATATCCTTTCTTTTTCTTGTGAATTAGTTTGTTTTGCTCCCTTGTAAATTATACAGGCAACAAAACTTCCCTTAAGCAATGTGGATTTATGAATTTCACCTATGATCGGCTTCTCTCCAGATGTTCTGTCTGATGAAAAGTTTCACCATCCATTTATTTATTTGCATGAGAACATGGGAGTCCATGCTGAAATCTCTTTTGTGCCAACATGGCTAGTTGGCAATAATACATAATACAGCATAATTTACACAGTCTACCTTCTAAAGATCTGAAAATCTAGCCCTGACACTGTATATATTTTTTTCATTAAAAAATGTGTCTAGTGCAGGAAACAAATGCATGTAATAATTTGATAATAGGGTTGGATTGAGCATTCAGTTAAATCTTAGTGAACTGCAGAGATTTAAAATTGAGCATGCATAGAATAAATGTAATCAAGATAAGAAATCTATCAAAATGGTTCCTTAGTTTCACTACTTGGAAGAATCCTTCCGTGTGTCAAAACCAATATTTGCAATAAAGGTGGGAAAGTTTTGATCCATTCTTCATTGATTACAAATATCAGAGTTATACCATTTAGAAAAAAGCTTAACGAATGCAGTGAATTTGGAAGGTCTTTAGGCAGCATGAATCATCATTGGTCATCAGAAATGCATACTGGGGGATATCTTAAAACTATAATGAATGGGGCAATGTATTTAACCAAAAGCCAAACATTACTAAACATCAGGAAATAAATACACAAGAGTAATTTTTTAAAATATAATGTGTGTAGTGAAGTTCTCGTCCAAAAGTCAATCTGTGGGGGATCGTCAGAATATTATTTTGGGAGTGAAATCTTTTCAATTTATGACTAATGATGCTGAAGCCTTAAATATCAGTTAATTGAAATGTAATGAACATCAAAAAGCTATAATCAATGCTTAAAATTTGTGAAAAATTACAGATTAAATATGCGTTAAAAGACTTTTTATTCAAAATGCTTTTATCGCATTAAAAAATTATTACTGGAGAGAAATCTTCTACGTTTAGGGATTTGAAAGAAACACATTTCATGGTGGATATTAGCTCATGGAAATTGCCTTAAAGACTATAAAAGAGACCATTGGAAATTCTATAAATCTAGTTTGCTTCCTTTAGGGTTCATATAAAATAATATAGACATCCCTATCAAACACCCCTGGAAATATTGCAATAGTATTTTTGAGGTGAAAACAACTTCAGTAGGCTTCTAAAGAGTACATATAGGGTTTGTTATTCACACCTGACAGAACATTGAGAAATAGAAAATAAACAAAAGAGCTAAAATGTAAAACAATATTTTTATTAAAAATATTCTTCCTAGTTACTCTTGGATAAATGTAAAGTGAATTAGATTGTTATCTTTGGAAATTACTGACAAATGAATTATGACATCACAAGAATTTATCTCAGAGGTACTTATCATTCGCCTTAGGTGTGGAATAGAATAACAAGTACTATAAAGAACAATACAGTTTATATTAATTTTTGATTTTTAATTTTTTTAAAGCAGTGGTTGGTGACCTAAATATCATATGCCTCATGCCTCTACCTCCCCCTGCCCAGGTCTTGTACCTATGAAAGCCTCTGGAACTGAGCACAGGGCTGAGCACAGGGTGAATGGGGAATGTAAATGGATATGACGTTCTGATGGACGTCCGTACGAAGTGGCCCATTTCCCACCCGTAGAGTTTTGCATTTCACATTCAAGTTTGCATTTCTTGCACAGACAACTGCACTCCTTGCTTAATTATATCGCTTAAATTAAATTCTAATTGCAGGAGGCGTTCCTGGATCCAACTATCTCCCCACATCGACTCCGAATCCAGGTCCGGGTTCCCAGACCGCAGAGTCCGCCTCGTCTCTCTCTCAGGACCCGGCACCCCTTTGCAAAAACGATTTTTGACTAAGCTCGTTTTCAACTACTTAAAACGTAAACATCTTAGCTTTCAACAAGTGGCCTCTCAACTCTAAGTTTTCCCCTTAAGTTGTTTGAAACATCAACTTAAAACAGGCAAGGAGCAGCCCGGCTCCGCGGCACAGGAAAGAAATTCAAAGTGATCCAAACTCGGAAAGAAAACATGCCCTTAGGGAGCTGCCGGGGGGCGCCCCGTCCGCCCCGG
Organism: Monodon monoceros; assembly: GCF_005190385.1. Classification (NCBI taxonomy): domain Eukaryota; kingdom Metazoa; phylum Chordata; class Mammalia; order Artiodactyla; family Monodontidae; genus Monodon; species Monodon monoceros. Next base: position 53,975,427 of record NW_021703766.1, read on the forward strand.
CTCCGCCCCGGCCCCGCCCCGGCGCGGCTCCGCCACGCCCCCCCGCGATCCCCGCCTACGCCTGGCCACCATTCACGCCCCTTTTCGAAGGAGCTCCGCCTAGGCCCCGCCCCCAGCATTCCCCGAAAGAAGCGCGCACGCGCAGTATCTCGCAGACCGGAAGAGGATAACTTGGGGCTAAGGTCGCGTCGGCGTCTGTGAGTTTTCGTCTTTTTGAGTTTAAACCTGAGCGTCTCAGTCCACAGTCCTATACGCCTGGAGTTTTGGGGTTGCTACGGACGTTAACATTCCTGCACCCGTGCCTCTTACCTTCGGTAAGTTCTGGCGTCCCGGTGAGAGTTCCCGAACACTGACCGCTTCGCTGCTGGGTTGGGGGTCCGCGTTCATTTTCGGTTAAAATATTTCCGAGGCCTTCCCCGCCCATGGATTTTGGGCCTTCGGGCCATTAGACCCGCCTGCCGCGTTGTTGTCCTGTAAAACCCTTCACTGACCACTCCTCCCGCCCCGCGCTGTTCAGCGTCAAGGCAGATGGACTTTTGAGATAGATTCAAACACTTTGCGCGTCTCCCCTCATCCTTGTCCCTCTTGGCCCATAGAGGCCTGGCTTTCTCCCTGGCCCTGGGATTCAGCAGACCCCACCGCCTTCCTGGGAACCTCCCCCCGTCCCCCCCCTTAATAAGAAGCCCAGTGTCTCGGAAGAGCACACTTTTCAGAAGGATGGGATTTAGGACTGAAGAACTCGGGGTGCCCCTAGAGCAAGTCACCTCCCCCGCGCGGGGATCTGGTGCTTTGTGGAAGTGATGATTGCAAAGGGGAGACCAGGAAAGCGTCCGGACAAGGGAGTGAGGATAATCAGGAGAAAGAGAGACAGAGAGAGAATGAAGAGAAATAGAAAAGTGAGAGGGAGAATAAGATCAATGGGGCGGCGCATAAAGAAAAGGCAAAAATAGAGGATCTGGGAAGGACTTGAAGAGAGACAAAGTGAAAGGGAATAACTCGGCAAAGTAGCAAGAGGAGAAAAGAAAATAGAAACACAGAGGAAAGGGAGGAGCTCCAGCCACGAAGGTCAAGGCACTTCAGACAGAGTGGTTAGGAGAAAAACAGTTGGGGGAGCTGAGTGGAGGGACAGAACGAGGGCTTAGGGTTGGCAGAGTGAGAAACAGCGCTGAGAGAACCTAGCCAGCTAGGGATGCAGTGAGGCGGGGCAGGGGGGGTGTAATAGGAAAGAATGTAATGGAGAGCAGAGGGAACACAGAAATGCGGGGAGAAAAAGGCAGACATATATAGAGATTGGGAACAGACTGGGGAGAAGGAGAAACTGAAGTTGAAATAGGTTTCAAGCCTTGTGCAAAACAAGTGTAAGGAAAGGAATAGAGAAAAGGGGAGAAAGAGCAGCGAGAGTGAGAGAGGAAACACAGAAAAGGAGAACGATGGAGAGAAACAAGGAAAGGGAGACATAAACAGATTAACAGAAATACAGAGTAGAGTGAAAGAAGGGGAACCTGATTTTGCGTGAGTGGTGACTTGATGGGATATAGCTAAGGTGTGATATATTGCCTTGTGGCTCTGTAATATATTTAGTTTAAAATTTGCTTAATTGTTTTAATTTTACAGATGAGAATGAGAGTTGCAAAACTCCTGTTTATAAGGCTTGTGCGTTTTATAATTATTCGCCTCACAGTGTAGCTTCCATTTGCAGCCCTTTACTCTGACAACGAGGGGAGACTTGTCTGTGAGTTGTGCGTTGCCATCTTTGCTTGGAATGGTGTGAGGGAGGTGAGCCGGGACAAGAAATTACTGAATCCGTCACTACGTGGTGCTTTTTAAGGGAATATTAAAACCGTTGCTTTTTCTTCTTTTAAATGGACATACATTTTTGCACCCCTCTTACATTTAATTCATTCTTTTAAAAAGTATGTTGAGGTAAATTTTAGTATACCGAATTCCCCTTTCTCTGTAAATAATTATCAGCTTCTGAAATAAGCTTCGGTGACGTGATAACCAGCTGTCATCATTCTATTCTAAATATTAGGTAGTCTCAATTAAAAAACAAATTTTGACCCCAGAAGTCATTAGATTAAAAAAAAAAAAAGTCCCAAATTGTTTTCCCTTTTGAATATATTGTGTCTAGTTCAGATTATAAGGACTGCATTCTTTCTACCCCTTGTCATATGTTGAAACATTGTGTAGTACTTAGTAAATAATTTTAGACTGTTTCAGTATATACTTGGTAAGGGTGTCTAGCATTTTAATGGTTAGAACTTAGTTTAGTGAGTTAGTCTAATGTTCAGCAGCCTCTTTTGTCCCCTTTGTGTGATTTATTGAATTAGTGAGCTGTGAGCTACAAAGTAGATGTTCCGCTCAAGTCCCTGTTGTCCATTCTGTGAAAATAATGAGGTATGGGCTGGATCGACTTGAAACTTTGTTCTAACAGAGCCCGTCTGTTCATGGTAAAGAAATTTGCACTGATCCTATTTCCATAGCTAACCCTCTTTAAAAGTTTCAGCACCAAAATCTGTGTTCATCGTTTTATATTTCTTCAGTGTTTCACTGTGATTTTCTGCAAAAGAGGGAGTAAATGCTTGGGGTCAATGTGATTAAAACCACAAAAGAGGTGTCTTTTGCTCAGGTGTATTAAACATGATCCTGGAATTTTTCAAAGGGGAATGAGATGATAAGGACAAACTGCTCACTGTCTCTCCTAGGCCACCCTTTCAAAATTCAGTGACATGCAGTTCTCACTCAGCTCAGATGTTCTCAAGGTAACTTCCCTTCTGGGCCTCTGTGAACCTACCTACAACACGGAGGTGATGAACAAGATCAGGATTGCTGAATGACAGCGATCCCTAAAATGATTGACAATATTGTATGGATATCTATGTGGCATTTTTCTGCAAGAGGGTAACCATTGTAATTATAAGCTTAAAAGGGTGCCAGGCCAACAACGATGATGAAAACTACTAGGAAAGATACAGGGCTCAGAGACAGAGTCTGTCTCAGAATTCTGTCTCTGCATCGGAAGTAAATCTGAAGTTAGACCATTTCAGTACCTGGCATTAACCCCTCTGCTGGCTTCCCATTGCCTTTGGGACAAAATCCAGGCTCCTGGATGTGACACCAGAGAGCACAGGCAACAAGGGAAAAAATAGTTAAATGGGCCTCATCAAAATAAAAAAACTTTGTGCACCAAAGAACACTATCAACAGAGTGAAAAGGCGACCCACAGAGTAAGAGGAAAATTCTGCAAATCATATATCTGATAAAGAATTATTATCTAGAATATATAAAGAACTACCACTGAAAAACAAAGTTGAAAAAGAGGCAAAACACTTGAATAGACATTTCTCCAAAGAAGATATACAGATGGCCAATAAGCTCATGAAAAGATGCCCAGTATCACCAATCGTAAGGGAAATGCAAATCAAAACCACAGTGAGATACTACTTTACACCCATTGGGATGGCTGTTATCAAAAGAAACTGAAAATAACAAGTGTTGGAGAGAATGTGGAGAATTGAAACCTTTGTGCATTGTTTACAAGGGTAAAATGATATAGAAGCTGTGGAAAACAGTGGTAATTTCCTCAAAAAATTAAACATAGAATTACCATGTGATCCAGCAATTGCACTTCTGGACATATACCCGCATCACAGGGACTCCACCAAAAAGATTGCTATGTCAGAAAGAAATCTCACCCTTTTTTAATAACCAAGCAGACACAACCCATTATGTACATGTTCTCAAGATAAACAGTGATTTGTCCTCAAGCAAGAGGACATGATGGCACCATTTGTCAAACATAGTTCATCAGCTTTTGCTTCCAGCTGTTGCTGGAACCCCATCCAATCAAGCTTTCCCATCTACCATCCCACTTTCCTTGTCAGAGGCTGTAATGTCCTCCCTGTTTCTAAACCCACTGGTTAATTCACAGTCTTTGTCTTGTCCTATCAGCAACTGTTGATCACTCCCTCTTCCGTTAAACACTTTTTTCTTTTTTTTCTCATGGCTTGCAGGACATCCCAGTATTTAAAGATAAACTTAAACTACCATTTTAAGTCTGGCCATCTGTTTCAATTTTCTTTTCTCCTTGTTCACTTTTCATTTTCTTCTCCTGGTTTTGCCTCAACCCCTGGTCGCTGATGGGGGCAGGGCCCCAAGCTCCATATGGGACCTTTTCTCCGGCCGCACTCAGTGACTTTCCACATCATCCTATCTTATGGCTTTAGACACCCTCTCATCTCCCAGTTCCACATCTCCTTCTCAGACCTCAGCCCTGAACTCCAGACTCCTGTTGTCCAGCGGTACCCTTCACATCCCTGCTGGCACGTCTCACAGGCATCTTCTTGCCACACTGTGCGGACATTAGCTCCTGGCCCCTACAGCCCTGCACATTTCCGTTAAGAGCTGTGGCATACCTCCTGGGGCCAGTGTGACCATCTTGGCTGCTTTTCAAATATACAGGATATTACATTATTCATATGTGTTTTAACTTGAGATACAAAAGAATTAGATGTTAAGGTGGATGAGACAATACATAGTTTCCAAAATTCACTTGGGATGGGGTAGAAAAATGTCTGAAGACCACGGGCCTTGCTGATCTGCTTCCTGCAGTACTTGTGTGACATCATCTCCTGCTTGTTTCCTCCCTTCTCACTGAGATTGAGCCACACAGATGTCTCTGCTTTTCCCGGAGTCAGGGTCACCGCTGCCTCAGGGATTCCTAGAACTCTTTGACCCCCTCAAATGCACATGGTGAACCTCCTCCCCCAGATCTTTGTTCTGATAACACACCTGCCCCCATTCTCAGTGGGGCCTTTTCTGAGTCTCTCGTTTAACTTTGCAGCCACACTCCTCCCCCCGCCCTAGCCTGTAATGCCTGCTCTGTGCGTTTCTCTCTGCTCCTTCCCCTTCCACTATCCAGATACAGGGGGCAGGGCCCGAGGAGAGAGCAGGGCCACAGAGTGGGAGGTGTGCTGGGGTTGACCCCTCTGAATGATGCTCAACCCTGACTTTCCATTAGATTGCTGAGCCATTTTCAGATACCTCTTTTGTGCCCAGTTCCCGTAGAGTTTTCTTCTAGGTCATGGCTGACTAAGTAGTCTCAGGTGATCGAATCTGTATCCAGCCCTGAGCACTAGGGCTCTGGCTCATCTGTTTCTGAGGACTGAGACCAGCCCTTAAACTAGAGGGGTGGAGGGGGTGCTGTCCTCTGCATGGCCTTCGGTCAGGACCGGGTCTCTGACCTGAAGGGGAGGGTCAGTCCTTCCTAGGTCCCCACTGCTGCAGCTTGTGTGTGGCTTAACCAGGAGGGGAGTGAGTTCTGAAGAAAGGGGTCAAAAACCTTACAGCAGAGGACCGTCTGTTCCACATGCTGAGGTCCTCCCTGTGTGTGGTTGTGGTACAGGAAGGGGGTGTGTCGATTCCAAGCATTAAACAGCATCTTTTGACACTCAGGATTGACATCTCAGGGCTCACCTTGCCTGAGAAAGAAGCCCTGAAGAGGAAGAAGAGGAAAGGACAAGGAGTCAGGAATGACTCTTTCTCAGGTAAAATCATATTCTTAGTTTACCGTTCAGTCCTCTCTGTCCTGAAATGCCATTTGGACTTGATAATCTCTCACTCTCAAGTATCCTGCCTGACAGGTTTGCTTGGACTCGCCCCACGGCCTTCCTTCAATCTTCTCTCATCGCCACACAGATTCTCTTCTGTATTTTTACACACTCTATGTATTTATGGAGATAAAGTTAAGTTTTCTGATGTATTTTTTCTCAATTTTTGCAGTGTTTTTTAATAACCAGGCTACTATAGAATAATGTTGACAATCTTAATTAAATTTAGTACAATTTATACATGTTCATTGTACCAAAAATGCTGAAATACACAAGTAAACAATAGAAGAAAATGAAGGTGTATTTTAAAAATGTCATTTTAGACACTGCCCCTTCTATTTCAGTTAATTTTGGTGTGTATGTTTATAGTGCACCCACTTGTGTACGTGAGCAGGAACCCATGGTGTGTATAAACAACAGCATCATTTCATAAATAAGTCTTATATTTATTTTAACTTTGAAAGTGTGTCTTACATGCTTTCCACGTCCTTAAGTTTTCTCCTACCGTGCCATGTTAATGAGTTAAGAGCAATAAGGACAGTGCTCATTGTATGTACGCATGTGTGTGTACGTGTATATGTATTGACCTTTCAGCCAGTTCCGTGTTTTCAGCCTTGAACTTGTTTCAGGTTTTCTCAGTTAGGAAACAACTGTGTCATCGTACTTTTAATGTCATATCTGATACTTAAATGTATGATGCTGTAGGTTCTGTTCTAAAGCTGGACCACCTGGTTCAGGTGGTGGCTGCCATTTATTAGCTGTTGAATAACAGAGTTGGGTCCTCTGTAAGGTGGGAATAAATTGGATGCTATGTTGCTATATGAGTTAATACTTATAAAACATTTGGAGTACTGCTTACTGTATGGTAACTTTTGGTTGTTACTGTAATTATCATTATCCCATTTTTTCAGTTCTCACCTTTCTTTAAAGCTACTGTGGACTTTGTCATCCCTAAAGACATTACTGTACCTCATCTGGAAGTTAGTTATCATTTGGAGTATAATGCCTGGAACCTGTGTATAGACAACCCTTTGTTGAATTTTTTTCATTTGTGTATATATATATATATTTTTTTTTTTGCATGCAATTTTAAATTCCTCAGTAATTTAGTAGATTTGATATCCTCTGATAGAAAAGTGTAATAAAGCAAAATTAGGGATATATTGTTCAAGATTCTCTTTGTGGCACTATCAGGACACTGACTTCTATCTAATTGTTGCTGGCACCTCTCTCCACTTCCCATTTGCTGTGAAGATAAGTACTCTCCTGATGGCCTCTTGGTGAAATGTGTTTTCATTTCAGGCACTGTTGACATTCAGGGATGTGGCCATAGAATTCTCTCAGGAGGAGTGGGAATGCCTGGACCCTGCTCAGAGGGCCTTGTACAGGGACGTGATGTTGGAGAACTACAGGAACCTGGTCTCCCTGGGTGAGGATAGTTTCCCTCCAGAGATTGGGGTCTGCCCTCGGGTGTCTTTGCATTTATCCTGAGTCTCTTGGGAACCCCTGCCTTGTTCACTTACGGTTGAAGCCATGTTGATTCAGAAATGAGGGGCTTTATAATGGAGTGTCTGGAATTTAAACCTCCTCTTTCTTCAGCTGATCTGTCCACGACATGCTAGGTGGTGGTGGTTCTGGAAGTTGAGTAAGCACAAAATCTTATGGCGAAATTTTAAGCTATCTGCCCGCTTTTACTTCTGTACTATTGGTTTAGTAGTTCTTGGAAGAAAGCTACATATCTGTATATTTAAAATATCCTTTAAGCATTTGGAAGAAGACCGTCATTGAACAAATTTGTGAAATACTATTCTATCCCATCTGTATTGTCCTTTTCAGCTGGGCAAAGGGCTGGAATTATATTACGGAAAAGGCACAGCACATCATTCACCTTTTTTCATGTAAGCAGGAGTCTGTCTTTCTGAGGTGAATATTATTTTCATCTTGGAGCAGGGGAGAGAGCCCTGGCCTCTGAAGAGTGAGGTGAAAATAGAGAGAAAAAAAAAAAAATCAGGTGGGCGGGAATGTATCAACGATACGAACATACGGAAGAACTCAGACGGCAAAGAGGTGGCTACTTCATCAAATGTTTTTTAGGAAATTCTTCCTAAATGTGAGAGGTCTTTGGGAAGACAGAAGTTTATTGCTGCGAGCTCTCGAAGGAAATTGTACTTCCCCTCCTCTTATTCATGTGTCTTAAAAGTTTCCTCCCGTCCCAGTGGTATTCCATCTCGTTGCAAAGACAAAGGCAAAGTCTTTATCCTGACTCACAACTTTCTGTTACCTGCCGTCTGTGACTGTTTTTGTATTTGGACTTTGGGGGACCAGCCTCTCATTCTAGACTCAGTTCTCAGTCCACACACATCAAGCTGAGGTCTCCCTTGTCCCGGCTCCTCTCCTTCTCTAGCTTCCATCCCCATTTCACATACGTGAGAGACCTTCTTTTGGGGATGGGGGACACGGGCTGCTCATCCACTGCATCTGGGGCCCCAGGCGAGTACAGGGGCCTGTCTCAAGCCCTCTGTGCCCCTTCAGGTGCCTCAGACATTTCTTCATTTCTGCTTTTGCCTTTAGGAGCATGTATCATGGGACTAGCATGAATCTTTTGAGATTGTTCCTCAGCAGTATTGTAAAGACAGTGGGCAGAGAGAACCTTTCTTTGATCCCCAGTCCTTCGGGGGGGCATATCTCAGGCACATTTTGGGGTTTGTAGGCAGACCCCAGGGCCCATTTCAACATCCCACAAAATCTGAATCCCTTGCTTTACTCTCGTATCTTTTATTTTTCTCTCTCTTGCAGTGCCTACTTAGTATGCAAATGTGGAAAAACTTGGGCTGTACCTGATTTCCATGTTTTTTTGAGTGTGTGTGATTTTGCTTCTGAAATACACCTACTTGGTGTCTGAAATGTTATTCTCTGTTTTCTGCTGTGATAACCCACCCTTTAGGTGCTGGAGAAGCTCTAGTGAACTCTCCCACGAGGAGTTTCACTGGGTAAAATTCTGAGTGGAGAATGCTTTGATTTAGATGTTACAGTATCATCCTGCTTCATGGGCAAGTGCCCTCTGAAGTAACTGAGTAGAGTGGTCAGCATGTTCCAGGATGCTGAGATAGAAAGTATCATGAGAGCCTGACACAAATGGTTCCAGTTGTCCTTCTGGGTTTTGTGGATCATCACAAAAGTGTCTCTGAAGGGCAGTGTGGCAATGTTGATTAAGTATACTAACGATCATCCTGTTTGATTTGGGGTTGTCTCAGATACAGGGATTTATTCTAGGGAGAAAATTGCAAGTTCATAACCACATATCAGTGAGACCGTTGGCCAAACTGTTGTTCTTGCAACAGTGTTCATTGCATGTGTATGCCATTGTTTATTGTTCAAAAAAGTATGATTAGCATTCATTCCCTGCTAGGCAGTTTCTCAACATTTTCCTCTGTCCCCAGTCCCTGGCAACTACCAGTCTGCATTCTGTCTCTGTGGATTTATCTATTCTGTGTATATCATATCTTTTGCAATATTGTCTTGACTGTTCAGGGCGCTTTGCGGTTCCGTATGAATTTCATCATCTTTTCCATTTTTCCAGGAAATGTTCTTGGAATTTTGATAGTGTTTACATAGAATCTATAGACCATATTGGTAAATATTATCATAAATATGGAGTGTCTTCCCATTTATTTAGGTCTTCTTTAATTTCTATCAACAATGTTTTTTTTTAATTTTTATTGGAGTATAGTTGACTTACAGTGTTGTGTTAGTTTCAGATGTACAGCAAAGTGAATCTGTTACACATATACAGATATCCACTCTTTTTTAGATTCTTTTCCCATATAGGCCATTACACAGTATTGAGTAGAGTTCCCTGTGCTATACAGTAGGTCCTTAATAGTTATCTATATCAGCAATGTTTTGTAGTTTTCAGTCTATATGTCTTTCATCTCCTTGCTTAAATTCATTCCTAGGTAGTTTATTCTTTGGATATTATTGTAAGTGGAATTATTTTTAAAAATTTTTTTCAAATTGTTCATTGTTGATGTATAGAAACAGCTGGTTTTCATATGTAGATACTGTATCCTGCAACTTGGCTGACATCGTTTCTAAGACTAGTAGGTCTTGTTTGTGTGTGTGTGTGTGTATTTTATACAGGATTGTGTCATCTCATGGAGATAATTTTCCTTTTTATTCTCCAATTTATATACTTTTAATTTCTTTTTCTTGCCTAATTGCTCTGGGTAGACCTTCCAGTACAACACTGAATAGCTGGATAGCAGTGGTGAAAGTGGGCATCATGTCTTATTTCTTATTTTAGGTGGAAAGCTTTTATTATTTCATCATTGACTGTGTATGATATTAGCTGTGAGTTTTTCATAAATGATCTTTATCAGGTTGAGGAAGTTCACTTTCTGTATGCTGACTGTTTTCATCATGACGGTTTCTGGATTTTTTTCGAATATCTATTCTGCATACAATGAGATGATTATGTAGGTTCCCCCCCCTCCCTACTATTGATGTGGGCTATTATATTGATAGATTTCCATATGTTGAACCAACTACCCTTGAATTCTTGGAACAAGGCTGCCTTTTTTATGATATATAATCTTAATATGCTATGTATTCAATTGGCTAGTATTTTGTTGAGGATTTTTCATCTATATTCATAAAATATGTTGGTCTGTAGTATCTTTTCTTGAGCTGTTTTTGTCTGGCTTTGGTATCAGAATAATGCTGGCCTCATAGAATGAATTAAGAAATGTTCTCTCTTTTCAGACTTGTGGTTGCCAAGGGGGAGGAGAGGTAGGGGAGGGATGGATTGGGAGTTTGGGATTAGCAGATGCAAACTATTATATATAGAATGGATAAACAACAAGGTCCTACTGTATAGCACAGGGCACTATATTCAATATCCTGTAATTAACCATAATGGAAAAGGAAAAAAAAAGAAGTGTTCTCTCTTTTATTTATTACAGGGCAGGTCTAGTCGTAAGAAAATCCATCAACTTTGGTTTATCTTAGAAGTCATAATTTCTCCCTCATTTTTAAAAGACAGTTTTTCTAGAGATAGAATTGGCTGACAGTTTTTTTTCCTCTGTCAACACTTCAAATACGTCATCCACTGTTTCTGGACTCCATGGTTTTGGCAAGAAATCAGCTTTTAATCTTACTGAGTATCTTTTGTATGTGACAAATACCTACCTTCTCCCTTGCTGCATTTAAGATTCTCTCTTTCCCTCTGTCTTTTAACAGATTGATTATAATTTGTTATCGTGTGATTCTCTTTGAGTTTTCCTACATGCGGTTCATTCAGTTTTTAGATTTGTAGGTTCATGTCTTTACTCACATTTAAGAAATTTTTGACCATATTCCGATATTCCTTCTGCCTTCTTTCTCATTCTCTTTGGGACTCCCATTATTCGTATGTTCGTCCACTGATGGTATCTACAGGTCTCCGAGGTTCTGTTCATTTATATTCAGTCTTTCTTTATTTCTGCTCCTTAAACTAGGTAATTCTGACAGATCTACCTATAAGTTTGCTGATACTCCCTTTTGCCTAATCAAATCTGGTGCTGAACCTCTCTAGGAAATTTTTCATTTTGATAAATTTACCTTTCAGCCCCAGAATTTCTGTTTAGTTTCTTTTTATAACCTCTATCATTTTATTGATATTCTCTATTTGTTTAAACATTGTTTTCCTTACTTTCATTAATTCTGTGTCCATCATTCCCTTTAGCTTAATTAGTTGATTTTAAGTGTTTGTTGTTTAAGTCCAAAGTTTAGGCTCCATTATGGACAATTTATGCTATTTATTTATTCATTTTTCTGTATGGGTTATATTGGTACTTTATTGTTACTTTGCCTGCTTTGTAACCTTTTGTTTAACAAATGGGATATTTTGAGTATGTTGGAACCTTGGAAATCATAATCCACTCCTCCCCCCACGCTCACCCCCCCGGATTTTGTTGTTGTTTCTTGTGACTGCTGTTGTGTCTTTATTTCTCTCAACTAATTTTGTGTGATGTGTTTTCATTGCTGTGTGTGGCCACTGAAGTCTTTGTTGACTTATTGGTCAATTAGTGATTTGACAGATTTCCTTAAACACCTGGAACCAAAACCAAAACAAAACCACCTTATATTCTTTGTAGATGAGCTCTTTCTGTTGGAGAGTTCCTTAAACACTCAGGCAAGGAGTTTACAACTCTGCCTTAGCATTCACTTCTTGCAGAAAATCTGATGTTCAGCTGGACATGAGGGCTTAGGAGCTTCTCAGGTCTTTTCTTATATTGCCAGTCCTAGGCATGCCCAAATCTATCTAGATTCCCTGGAATATGTGGGAGATTTTCAAAGTCCTTAATTCCCAGTACAACTCACTCCCCACTTTTTTCTCAGGGTTTTCGATTTGTCCATTGTTTGCCCAAGTTGTTATCCCTTGCCCTAGGTGGCAGTGGCTAGTATATTTACCTTTAAATGTTTTTGACCAAGCCCTCAGGTTAGCAGTTCCACCTAGGTATAGTTTTGCAAGTACTTTGAGCCAGTCCTTTAGGTATCCGTCAGGCAGATCAAAACAAGAAAAACAAAACCAAAAAACCAAAACCCAACCAGTTGAAATTCTTTATAAGGTCTGTTCTGTCACCTCTGGTTCTGGAAACCTGTACCAGCCTGTGGGTTCTCATCTTCAAGGCCACTGCCTAGCTGAGGAACAGGGATGGGTCAAGGTAAGAAAAAACAGCTGCCTTTTTCTTGGTTAAGAGTGTTCCTGGTAGCTGGAATCCTTTGATTAATTTCCAGAGTTCTTATAAAGTTGATTCTGACAGTTTTTGTGAGTTCATTTCTTGTTTTGTACAGAGAAGTACATTTGGCGTTCCCTGCTTTGTCAGTTTTGTTGTCACATTTCCCCATTAATTTCTGTAATATTACGTATTTACCTGGACCTTTTATTTCAAAATCAGTGATTTTTAACATATTTTCCAGTTCTCATATTGTGCGTTCCTTCTGAACTACGTTCTTTCTTTTAGTCTTATAGGTGAATTCTTTAGAATTCCACATACACTGTGTGTGTGTCTGTGTGTGTGTGTATTTAACAAATGTAAATGCTTATTATTTATGATTTATGGCTGGATTTGTCTCACATTACTAAAATGTTTGTTACTGTTTATTTTGATTAACAGATAATTAATATTTAGCATATGTTATGTAATATAAGCACAGTGAACTAATCATTATGTTGCAGTATGCCTGTTTTTCATGGGTATAGTTGTATAACAAGTATTCAAAATAATGTTTTGCTATTCTTACAGTGTTGTTTTAGTGTTGTATACAAGTATTCAGTAGTGTTTTTTTTAATATTAATTTTCTTAAGAAACTTTTCCTCCCTCCCTCCCTCCCTTCCTCCCTTCCTTCCTTCCTTCCTTCCTTCCTCCCTTCCTTCCTCCCTCCCTTCCTCCCTCCCTCCCTCCCTCCCTCCCTTCCTCCCACCGTGCAACATGTGGGATCTTAGTTCCCCTACCAGGGATTGAACCTGTGCCCCCTGCATTGGGAGCGTGGAGTCTTAACCACTGGACCCCAGTGATTATTTTTAATATCTTTTATTTTTCAAATGTTAGACAGTTGTACGCCTCCCATGAGTTGGTGTGTGCTTTGGGGTGCCTGTGGGGAAATTCCTTTTCTTTCAAGGTTATTGTAACTTTTGATAACAGAGCATTTGAAAATAGGCTTTCCTGAAAATAATTTGAATTGCGTGTAATCACCCTTTCTTTTTAGAGGAATCTTATTCATTTGTGTTCCTAAACATTTGCAGACCATGGTTGTAAAGCTTGATAAGTCTGTTAATTGTGAGTTTTACCTTTGGTGTAATATTATATTTTTCAGCATAAAATATCTATCTTCCAATCTGGTTAAAAGGAAGCCTTATATCTTACAGATATGTCTACCAGATGTGTGATCAAAGAATTATCACCAAAACAGGACATTAATAATGGAGACTTATTTCAGACATTGGCTTTTGAAAGACTTGTAAGTCATGATTTTGATGATTTTGATTTCAGTGAAGTCCAGCAAAATATGCACAAGTTTGCGAATCAGTGGGAATATGAAGAAAAAAGTTACAAAGGAGTGACTACAACCCCTTGCAAAAATCTCACTGGTAGTAGAGATCAACAACATCATAAATCCTGGAATAATTTTCCTTTAAAGCAGAATGTTTCTGTAAGAAGTATGTCTCAATATTACAAGTATTACAAGTCATATATGAGGAATAAGGAACTAAAAAGTAGCATAGGCTATTCAGGAAACAAGTTTTTGAAATGTTTGGAAAATAGGCTTGGATTAAGCCTTCATTCACATTTGGCTGAACTGCAGATTTTTCAAACTGAGGAGAAAATTTACGAATGTAATCACATTGAGAAGTCTATCAAAAACTGTTCCTCAGTTTCACCACTTCAAATAATTCCTTCTAGTGTCAAAACCAACATTTGTAATAAAAATGGGAAGGTTTTAACGCATCCTTCATTGCTTACACAACACCAGAAAACACATATTAGAGAAAAGCCCTACAAATGTAATGACTGTGGGAAGGCTTTTAGCCATTGCTCAGTCTTAGCTAATCATCAAAGAATTCATTCTGAACAGAGACCTTACAAATGTAGTGAGTGTGGCAAAACCTTTAACAGACTCTCAAACCTCACAAGGCATCAGAGAATTCATACTGGGGAGAAACCATATAAATGTAACGTATGTGGTAAGGACTTTATGATACGTTCACACCTTTGGGGTCATGAGCGAATTCATACTGGAGAGAAACCTTACAGATGTAATGAGTGTGGCAAAGCGTTTTCTGAGCATTCAAATCTTGCTCAACATAAGAGAATCCATACTGGAGAGAAACCTTATAAATGTAATGAGTGTGGTAAGGATTTCACCACACGTTCACACCTTTGGGGCCATGAGAGAATCCATACTGGAGAGAAACCTTACAAATGTCATGAGTGTGGCAAAGCCTTCACTGGGAGCTCAAACCTTACTCAACATAAGAAAGTTCATACTGGAGAGAAACCATATAAATGTCATGTATGTGGCAAGGCCTTCAGTCAGAATTCAAGCCTTACAGTTCATCAGAGAATTCATACTGGGGAGAAACCTTACAGGTGTCACGAGTGTGGCAAAGCCTTTAAGCAGTACTCAAGTCTCAACAGACACCAGAATATACATGGAGTGAAGATACAGATGTAAAGTGTGTGGTAAGGCTTTTATTAAATGTTCATATGTTTGGAGTGATGAGAAAATTTATACTGGAAAGAAACCTTACAGGAGAATATATTAAGGCCTTCAAGAAATGACCTGGCCTCAGGACCACCAAAGATTTCATAATGGAGAAAACCCTTACAAATATAATGAGTGAGGTAAATTGTTTAAGCAGGTTTCAGAATGTACCGTGCATCAGGGAATTATTAGTAGGGAGAACTAAGTCTAGTCCTTCTTGAAGATTAGTCAAATCATGTTACACTCTGCAGAGTAATTAAAAGTTAAAATCATTTAAAATTCATGAGATGGTGGCAGGGGGCGTCAAAGGATCAAGGATGTTTGAAAAGGCCCACTTACCAAGTTATGAAATGTTTTTATTCTTAGATTTCTTGATAAGGCTCCATTTTTAGTGACTTTTAATCTGAGGTTCAAAATCTGTTAATGATGTTATATCTTCATCACAGACCTCTCATGTGCTGCCATGATGAAACACACCTGTAAAGGAACTTTACACCTGTAAAGGAACTTTTTAAAAATTTCAGTCCTAATGTAAAAAGTGCTTTGTTTTAAATTCTTTCCTTTATTTTTGGTTTTTGTTTTTAATTTTCAATTGCACTTGTTCATTGGTGGTATATATACATTAACCTTGTATCCTGCAGCCCTACTGTAGTGTTTTATTGTACCACACTTTAGGGTATTATTGTATTGTAGGGTATTTATTGTATTGTAGTGTTTTATGTACCACACTTTAGGGTATCATGCAATTGTTCAATTCCAGTGATAGGTGCCACCTCGTTTTGTTCATGGCGTAAAGAGCCTCTCTGTTACTATAGTAATGTTGACACAGTCTTACAGTCATTAAATCCGAATTGGTCATGGGCCAGGTTCCTGTTATTCTGTGTTGCAGTCAGAGCATCTGCATTTTATTAAGATCTCAAAAGCTTGATGCATAATTGGTATTGGCATATAGAAAAATCTTTACTCAAATGGAAACTTGTCACGGCCAAAACTACAAAATAACATACCACTAATCTAAAACATGCTGACAAGTTACGAAAACAACTAAATATAGGTCTAGATTATTGGAAGAACGTAGCTAAACTTCTTCTTCAGTATATCATGATGGTTAAATACTATACTTTGTTACCGTCTCCACTAAGTTGAAGTCCCCATATCTGCTGCTCACCAATGTGTGAATTTATTGAAATCACTGAACTCCCTGTGCTCAAGTTTTCTTCCTCTTTAGAATAAAAATAGTAGTAGTTTCCATCTCAAAGATTTGTGGAGAATGAAGATGTTACTGAGCTTCCTAGCAGTGATTCTTACATTGTAAAGGTTTTTCAGAGTTACATATTCAACTCTTAGAAGTAAAACTTAAGTAAATATTTCTCAGAGAGAACTAATGGTAAGTGGAGAATATTGAATTTCAGTTGAAATCATAAATATAACCATTGCTTCAGGTTCTCCTGCAGCATCCCCCAGAAGAAATATGTCAGTCATTGGGAGCTAACAGATCCTCCAGGTTTTCTTGGCAATAGAAATGGTCTTCTTATCACAGACTATAAGTAGAATCCTGGAGAATTTCTCTCTTCTTTACCGTTATATCTTGCTTTCCTTCTCTAGGTGAAGGTTAGGGTCCACAGATTTGATGGTCAGGTTGCCTGTAGCCAACTCCTTCGTCTTCATCTTTACAGGAATCTCCAGGACAGTGATGGCTTTTGGGCAGAAACATTGTCTCAGCGATTTTGGTTGCAAATTTGTTTACTGTGTCCACAGAGTGATACTGTACTATATTTGTGTAAGATATACCTATCGGAGGAGACTAGGTGAATGCCTCTACTATCTTTGTACCTTCCTGTACATCTGTGATTATTTCAAAATAAAAAGTTAAAGGGAATGTGGTTTGCTGTGGCTTTTACAAAATTCAAATCCAGCTGTTTGCTGATATGAGAATAAAGGATATGATAAATGAGTCTAACAATTCTTACAACTGTCTACTCATCACCTTCCTGTTTCATGAGTATTGTAAATGTGGATGTGCCTACATCCCACATGATACAGGTCTACTCTACTTCCAAGAACTCCTGAATCAGAAGCACAAGGGTAGAACTAGAGAATTCGGTATTTAATGTGTTTGCTGTATTATGGATTGGTGGATACTTCGTTTTGGAACCACCACCAGTCCTGCATGAAGTGAGCAGACCTTCTGAAGAAAGAGGAAGACCGAAGTCTAGAAGCACCACTGTGATTCTTTTCATTTCTGAATGAACAGAGCTTCAATCTTGTCCTTAAAAACAGGGATCAGAAGCTTGGTTGTTCAAGGCAGGGCTTCTCAAGAGCCTGACCATGGAGAAAGATGCGCAAGCACAGGTCTTACCTTTTGGATGGAATGTGTCTTCTAATATGGTTCTCTAATACCGTATGTCTCTGCACAAAAACTCTGAGTGGGGTCCAGGCATTTCTAGTGCTTTTAAGAGAATTTTATGGGCATACTGGTGAATGTCATAGTTCCTGAAATAAAACACATGCACTTCCAGTAGTGACAGTTGGGGAGATTCTTTTAATTTTATACAGCATGAGACAAGAATAGGAATATAAAGATAGTTCTGGTGTAGTATGAGGATTACTAGTTGAGTTTTGTGCAGAACTTCTGGGTCCTGACAAGTTGTTTAACCTTTGGAGTCTCAGATTGCTCCTTTGAGGTGGCACCTGTCCTGCTAATCTCAGTTGAGAACTGTGAGCCTCACGGGGACCTTCCTGTGCAATCATTTGGTAAATAGAAGGCACTAGGCTTGTGTGAGCCTTCCCATTATAGGGCATGTAACTGTATTCTAATTCATGGGATTCTTAATTTAAGAGCAATTTATGCTCTTGTAAGAGCATACCACCTCCAAAGCCATTCTCTCAGCCTTGGTGTGAGTCTCTTTGGGTTCATCTTGCTTGGAACTCTCTGTGGTTCTTGTACCTGGATATCTGTTTCTTTCTTCAGGGTCAGGAATTTTTCAGCCATAATCTCATCAAATATATATATTTTTTAATTATTTTATTTTAGGGTTTCCCTGGTGGCTCAGTGGTTGAGAGTCCACCTGCTGATGCAGGGGACACGGTTTCATGCCCTGGTCTGGGAAGATCCCACATGCCGCGGAGCGGCTGGGCCCGTGAGCCCTGGCCGCTGAGCCTGCGCGTCCAGAGCCTGTGCTCCGCAACGGGAGAGGCCACAACAGTGAGAGGCCCATGTACCGCAAAAATAAATAAAAATAAAAAATTATTTATTTTATTTTATTTTTGGCTGCATTGGGTCTTCATTGCTGCATGCAGGCTTCCTCTAGTTGTGGCAAGGTGGGGGGCTACTCTTCCTTGTGGTGCACAGGCTTCTCATTGGTGGTGGCTTCTCTTGTGGAAGCACAGGCTGTAGATGTGCAGGCTTTGGTAGTTGTGGCTCGTGGGCTTTAGAGCACAGGCTCAGTAGTTGTGGCGCATGGACTTAGTTGCTCCACAGCACGTGGGATCTTCCTGGATCAGGGCTCGAACCCATGTCCCCTTCATAAGCAGGTGGATTCCCAACCACTGCACCACCAGGGAAGCCCCCATCAAATACATTTTTAACCCTTTTATCACTTCTCCTTCTGGGACCCCTATAGTGGGAATGTTAGTACACTTGATGTTGTCCCAGAAGTCTCTTAAACTGTCCTCATTTTTTAAAAAATTGTTTTTCTTTTTGATGTTATGATTAGATGATTACCATTATTCTGTCTTCCGGATTACTTATACTTTCTTCTGTATCACCTAGTCTGCTGTTAATTCCTTCTATTGAGGTTTTCATTTCAGTTATTGCATTCTTCAACTCTGACTGATTTTTTATTATGTTTTTTGTTCCTTGTTAAAATTCTCACTGTGTTCATCTATTTTTCCCCTCAAGTTCCATTAGCATTCTTGTTACTAATGCTTTGAACTCTTTATCTGGTAAATTGTGTATCTCTCTTTTATAAGTTGTTTTTTCAGTTATTTTTTTTTCTTTTTCTTTCATTTGAAACAAATTCCTCTGTCTTCTCATTTTGGTTAACTTTCTCTGTCTCAATGAAATTAGGTGAGTCAGTAAGCCTCCCTTATGTGGGAGCATCTCTATGCGGTTGCGTGTGCCCAGTGGCTTTGGTGGGAGAGCTGCATCTGAAGTAAGCACAGGTCACGTCTTCCCCAGGGTTGCTATCAGCTGTCACCTTGGTGGGAGGTGCTGCTGGAGATGGAGGAGATAGAGCCAGAGCCAGGTGCGAGCAGGAACTTTCCCTCCCCTCTGCTCCGTGACCATCACCACCCTATTAGGGGTGGGGTTGGGTCCCAAGGTGCTGGAGCAGAAGCCCTGAGGGTAGGGTCCAAGCTGGTTCTGTTTCCTCTGAGTGTGTGCCCTCCATCCTCCTGGCAACAGCACCTTCAGCCCAAAAGGAGCGGTACTGAAGCAAGAGGGGTCAGAGCAGGTGCCCGGTGTGGGCTGGAGTGTGTTGGGATGTTCCTGGCATGTCAGAGTTCCAGACAACTCCTCATCTGCGGCTTCCATGAGCACCAGTAATGAGTGCTCTCCCCTCTCCCCCTGTTCAGATGCAGTGCCGGGTCTAGCCTGCTTTTCACCACCCCCCTGCTTCCCCAAGTGCACACTCCCCTGCAGTGGTAGTCTCTTCCCTGGTGGGGAGCTGTGCTGGAGCTAGAGGGGCTGGGGCGGGCACTTGGTGTGGGCCAGGGCACTCACTGGAGCAGTCGGGACACTGGCCAGAGCCCCGGGCAGTTTCAGTCTGCTTCCTTCACCACCTTGTTCCTGGGAGTAAGTGAGCATGCGTGTGGTCTTCACAAGCGGAATCTGTTTCTTACAGCCCTCCTTTAAGTCCCGCTGGTTTTCAAACCAAGGGGAATTGTCTTCCTGGGGTTGGACCCCAGGGCTAGGGTGCCCAGTATATGGTTTGAACCCCTTACTCTCCAGGGAGGATCTCCAAGCTTGTGATATCCCTGTGGATCCCACCCTGATTGCTTCACCTCCATTCCTGCGTGACTCTGTGTATATCTTTCTTTACAGCCTTGGTTGTACAGGAGTCCTTTTACCAGTTTCCACTTAGTTTTGCAAGAGAATTTTTCCCCATGTAGATGTAAAAATATTTTTGATATGTTCATAGGGGGAGGTGAGCTCAGCACCCTCCTCCTCCACCATCCTCATCTCCTTCCTCCAGGTCTAACATGGTTTGACTCCAGTTGGATTTTTTTTTTCAAGAGATCTAGTTAAAACATTTGGATTAAAGTAAAATAAAGAAATATAGGGCTTCCCTGGTGGCGCAGTGGTTGAGAGTCCGCCTGCCGATGCAGGGGACATGGGTTCGTGCCACGGAGCGGCTGGACCCGTGAGCCTTGGCCGCTGACCCTGCGCGTCCGGAGCCTGTGCTCCGCAACGGGAGAGGCCACAACAGTGAGAGGCCCGAGTACAGCAAAAAAAAAGAAAAATATATGTCATGGCTTTTTAACCTATTAAAAACACAACATGACCATATAATAGACTTTACAGTAGGTCATCAGTATAATTAAATGGTACTATTACAACATTTATTAAGGTACAATTTCCCAGTACTATTACTTGATGAATAACAAACATAATCTAACATTATATATGTGTGTGTGTGTGTGTGTGTGTGTATGTTTATGGTCTAATATGTGGTAAATATTTCAAAGTGCCTCTTCTCAGCTAAAAATTTGTATTTCTCTATTTCTAGGCCACAAGGTTCAACATATCAATATCCATTATTTCGAACTCATTCTTTGTTTTCAATTGATTGTATCTTTAATACTTTACAGAGATAGCTATATTAAAATATTTCCTATACTTGAGACAACTGTTTTGCTCCTGCAGAAATCCACCTGCCATCAACTCCACAGAAACAAAAAGGATTCATGACTTTCTTCCCCAAATAACTATTCCTCCACTGTGTGTGTTTAGTAAAAACCTCCGCTTAATTCCTCATGTAATTGACATGAGAGTACTCCTTCAAATCGCTTTCTTTCCAATACGCTCAGATGGCATCCTCACACTATACAGGAAAATCTATCTTCTACAGATGCCAAAACCCGTGCCATCTTATCCCAAACATCACGTCTTTTTAAATTTTCTCACTCACCTCATGGTTTTTTTTTTCTTTTTTTAAAATTGTCCAAAACATCTTTATACTCTCTTTTTCCCCACTCCATTTAATCTGGCCATTGCTACATGAAAAAAAAATATGCTGTCTTCCTATGTATCATTATACTTCACATGAGCACCATCTTTATAAGGATGAAACATACAAATTTCGTAACTTGGCTTCTAATATACCTACTCTCTGAAACTGATTTCCATTCCATCTTCACCCCATGGTACCTCATTACTCCCTGAGAACATTTTTCTCTTCAGTTTCTTAATGACCATCCTGCATGCTATTCTTTTTTTTCATGGAACTTTTCCAGGAATTCCATGTTTAGTTAATTTCTGGATAAATTCATTATGTGAAATTGAAAGTTACACACTCAAAGACATCCTCAGGATGTCCAGATTGTGTCAGGCTCTACTGTTTTTTTGTTTCTGTTTTTTTAAAATTTCATTGACTCTGAACTACTCCACTACAAACATTAATACAATTCAATTGTATAAGTAATTACATAATGTTTCATTTACAGTTGCTACTACTTTTCATCGTTTATTATGGGGCAGAATTTTATGTCTTGTGCACCATTCCCTTGTGATGTGACTTCCATAATTTCACTTACAGCTCCGTGAGGATGAGTGAATACACAAGTGAACATGGTACAAAAACATAACTTTATCTCTTTCTGATAAGATCAGGAGCTTTTGCATTCCTTACACAGGCAAAGCAGAGCCTGTATTACATTGACGTTATGTCTTGTGAGAAGAAAGGGACTGACAGTTGGGAAACATGCAGCAACGAATGCAGAGATGTTCACTGGTAACCAACTGGGATTATTAAAAAGAGCAACACAGACTTGGAAGATGGAGAAGAGAGTGTAAACCTACAAGTAGGTTTACTACTAATCAACCTACTAACCTTCCAAGCCTCCATCTCATGCTTATCCCTCTTCTTTTATCAGACCACAACAATCTTAGTCACTCTGATTTTATAGCAATAACAAATGAACGTAAATTCTCTGTGTGTGTGTGTATATAGATGTAGTAGTTACTGGGGAAGTCTAGCTTATTGCTCTTATTTCTGGCTTGGAAATTGGGAGGGTTTGAACAGTAAACCCAGAAAAAAAAATGTAGACTTGTATGCAGAAAAAAGGATTAGTTGAACTCACGTTGTATATTTATTTATTTACAAAAGCAATCAATTCTGCTGAAAATGCAGGGAAAAAATGTTGTAGAGGATGGTAGTAACCATTCAACATTCTTGAACTGAGCAAGTAGCAATGACTTATGGGACAGTTAAATAGTATCATCTGTTAAAACTTACTATCGAGGTGCTTTTTGGGGGGAGAGGCTTATAGATTTATATATTTCTATGTATATTTTTCTCTTTAGACTACTTGAGAATGGGTCCATATTGGCAAAATACATTTTACTAGAAAGCGTCTTTATCACCACTTAGACTTCCAAATTCATTGGCATTGAGTTGGACAAATATATGCAATAATTTATAATATAAATTGCTGTCATCATGGTCTTCCTTTTACTTATAGGGCTTGGAAATTCTCAGGCACTTTGGTTCTTTTTCTCTGCTCATACTTAACTGATGCTTGTGCTTGCGGGTCTGAAGATTAGGAAAGAACTCACTGTTGGGTAGAAAAATTTCTCAGGGGAGCAGAGAAGTCAGCAAGATACAAGAGCTTCATTGCCAGACTCTCACCAGTCAACTCAGTATTTCCTGCTCATTCCATATGAGAACCTGTCAGCCTCCCCAGATCATATAAAAGAAAAAGCTTATCCCCCCCCCAAAAAAAGAAAGAAAAAGCTTCTCAAAGCACTACAATGGTCTCCTTGGGAATGACAAATTGATTGTAGTTTTAATGGTAATTAACAGCTTTTAAAAAGTTAATTAAGTTTTTCACACATATCCTCTTGAGCCTGCTTTCGCACTGCAGCTAAAAGTGAAAAGATAAATGCAGTTCTGAGGGGAGGGGAGATCACAGAAATGTAAACCCATATCTAGGGGTCTGACTGCCCCCCATGTAACACAGGTGCTGGTTTTCAAACCATCACACTGCATTGCACAGCATCCTGGGAACTGAAAGATGTCGTGTTACAATTTTCTATTTCAGTCTGAGAGGGAGAGTCTGCCAGTATCAGGAACAGGGGTAAGTGATTATCTCAGAAAGAGGAATTCTTCAGGGTTCAAATCTAGTCCAGCGCCAAAGCCACACAGAAAGATGGAATGATTCTGAGACTTGAGCTGGACTAGTAAAGAGAGATCAGGATTATAGATCCAACATCAATCCATAATGTTTCCTGACTTATGGAGTATGATTTAGTGTAATCCACAATGACCTTGATTCCCAGCATTGATTCCAAGTGATAATGCAGCTTGACTTTTAATTTTCTGAAGAACCATAGTTTTGAACGCAGTCTGAAGTTCAGCCTCGTTTACTGAAACCATATATTAAATTTTCAGGATTACTGAAGATGTGCGTGCCTATAACACCTTCTGCTTATCATAAAGAGTAAGATGAATCTACAAGTTATTTAGGCCTGTGCAGAAATGGTGAATCGAAATGGCATTTCCTGGTATAAAACTGTTTCCTTTGGGTATATGAAGTACTTAGTGGAGACCGTAATTGTTACCTCCTGAAAATGTCTTTGGTCTGTTTAATTTGATGAGTCTGTTTTCCCTATTGAAGAAAAGGAATCAGTACATAAGAAAAATGTAAATTTATGATGAGTCTCAGATAGCCGCAGTCAGACACAAATATATCGTGATACTTTCACTTATTTAAAAATGTTCTACTGTCGATTAAAAATGTCTAATTCCAACTTAATAAAAAGCACAGTTTTACACATTAGAGGAGATTCCATTTTGCATACTTTCTTAAATGTTAAAATATAAGACAATCCACCTTTCTTGTTAATACTTTTACTCATGAATTAATATATTCGTGGATACATGATCAGAAATTATTAGAAATTATTCTACACTAGCGATTATATTACACATTAGTGATTCATATCCACTACTTTATGGCACAGTATGATCGATAATTCCTGTGTTTGGTGGTATTACATTTCGTTCAGGCACAAAAGCGAGTGACACTTTCTATTGTGGTCCTGACACTGAGCCGCTCTTGTATTTATTAAATCCAACTTGGCCATGTGGCAGCTTTCTGTAGTATTTAAAAATCCCAGAATTTACATTTGGTTAAGATCTTTAAATCTTTATGAACAATTGTTATTTGTCTATGAAATACATTTTTACACATAATGGAAACTTGTTACAACTAAAATTATAAAATAAATGACCACTGACTTAAAATATTATGACACATTATCAAAGCAGCTAAATATATATTTAAACTATTAGGAGAACACAGCTACCTGGATTTGTCAGTATGTCATAGTGATTAAACGTGCTAGGTTTTTATCAGACAAGTCAAGTTTAAGTCCTTTCCTGCCTATAACTATGGTATAAATTTAGTCCAATCACTTAATTTCTCTGTATCTAAGTTCTCCTCTTCTTGAGAATAAAAGTAATAGTAGTTCCTATTCACAGGTTTGGGAAAAATAAAGAAGTTACCAAGTACATATATGACCTTCATAGCAGTGATTCACTCATCAGTAGAGCTCTTTTTTTTTTTCAGATTTTCTCTGCTTTTATTTTATTTTATTTTTATTTTAAATTAATTTTTTTATTTGAGTATAGTTGATTTACAATGTTGTGTTAGTTTATGCTGTACAGCAAAGTGAATCAGTTATACATATACATATATCCACTCTTTTTAAGATTCTTTGCCCATATAGGTCATTACAGAGTATTGAGTATAGTTCCCTGTGCTATACAGTAAGTTTTATTAGTTATCTGTTTTATATACAGTAACATGTATATGTCAATCCCAATCTCCCAATTTATCCTTCCCCCCTTTCCCCCTTGGTAACCATAAGTTTGTTTTCTACATGTGTGACTCAATTTCAGTTTTGTAAATAGGTTCATTTGTACCATTTTTTTTTTAGATTCCACATATAAGTGATATCATATGACATATAAAAGCTCTTTAAAATTTATATATTAAAATCTTGGAAACCTCTTATTAAAAGAAAAACATTAAGGTAATCTATCTCAGTGGAAACTAATAATAAGTTGAGAAGATTGGATTTCAGTTGATATAACACATGTAACACATGCCTCATCTTTCTGTTCAGGAAACTCTAGCTCAGAAGGGAAATATCATTCACGGAGAACTGACAGGATGGTTGCCAGAGATTTTGCAGTAAAATGATCTTCCTATCCCAGAATATACTTGGAATCCTGGGAAATTTCTCTCTTCTTTACCATTATCTCTTCTGTCACTTCACTGGATACAGCCTAAGATTCACAGATCTGATTGTTGAGCGTCTGCTTATAGCCAAATCCTTGGTCATGCTCTCTGCAGGAATCCCAAGGACAATGGGAGCGTTTGGGTGGAAACATTTTCTCAATGATGTTGAACGCAAAGTTGTTTACTGTATTCACAGAGAGGCCAGGTATGTGTCCATTGGCAACATCTGCCTCTTGAGTGTCCGCCAGACCATCAACATCAGTCCCAGGAACTCCAGGTGGGCACAGCTTAAAATGAAAGTTCCCAAATACATTGAATCCTCTATTTTCCTCCGCTGGATTCTGCACATGTTGATAAATATTATATTTACTAGGTGTGTGACAGATAATGGGAGTAACAAAAACATCACAAAGCAAAAAGATTTGGGATTCTGTTCTGCTTTAATTCATAACAGAATCACAGTCTTACTGAATGTAGGATTATTGTTATTTCCTGATGTTTCATGTTTGGTGCTCATGATCTGGTCCAGTGGCTCCATGGTTTTCATCTTGCCTAGGCACAAGCAAAGGGTGCTATACATTCATACAACCAATATCTCTCCAAGATCCTCCCCTGAATCTAGAGCCACCCAAAGCATCCTTGTCCTGGTGAACACTTTTGTGTCTTTGTACACTCTCTCTTCAATCTTTCACATGTGTTTGGCTCTTTTTAACAATCCCAGCAGGTGGCTGGTGAACTCTGCTGCACTGATTACTGCATGTTTCCCAACTGTAAGCCCCTATATTCTCATGAGTCATGACCTCAGAGTATCCAGGCTCTTCTTTTCTTGTATAAACATTAAATAATCACCTAGTCTTATGAGACATATGTAAATTGCTTGTATTTGCACTTTGTTCAGCTGTTTATTCATCCCTCTTTGAGTCCTAAGTACAGTTATTAAACAGTCACTTACAAGGGTGGTGAACAAAACAGTTAAGTTTGTGCTCCTAAAGAAGCAATACATTGGGCTTCCCTGGTGGCGCAGTGGTTGAGAGTCCGCCTGCCGATGCAGGGGACACGGGTTCGTGCCCCAGTCCGGGAAGATCCCACACGCCGCGGGGTGGCTGGGCCCGTGAGCCATGGCCGCTGGGCCTGCGCGTCCGGAGCCTGTGCTCCGCAACGGGAGAGGCCACAACAGTGAGAGGCTCGCGTACTGAAAAAAAAAAAAAAGAAGAAGCAATACATCATAATACAATTTTAAATACATTATTATGCAATTATCATATAAATACTTATGTAAATGAAATTTTATTAATGCTTGTAAGAGAGCTCCAGAGTCTAGGCAGTATTAAGCAGGAGTTGAGACTTAAGGAGAAGTGTTTGTGTGTGTAACTATCAATCTGGAATAATAATTTTCCTAGAAATAAAGTATGCATGGAACTGTAGGAAAAGCTACATGACATAAACAGCATCCAAGATGGTCATTCAAGAAAAAAAATCCCAGAAAAGAGTGAACAGTGTGGTGTTAAGCTGAAGGGTATTTCAGATTCAGAGAGTAAAGATTTGGGGGGGCCTAAATATGAACTTCTTATATTTCATCTTTGAAGAGCTTGCACTCATGTGAAATGTGATGTTATGAATGCACATTAGCACATTTAAACATTTTCATTTGGAATTGGCCAGTAAGATCTAGAGTGGCTGAAAGAGAGCACAAAACATGCTTTTGCTAATTTTTTAAAGACATCAGGTGAGTGTTGAAAATTTTTAAATACATGATTTCTGGGGTGAAATTGCATGTAATTTGATGAGCTTCCCTTGTGGTGCAGTGGTTGAGAGTCCGCCTGCCGATGCGGTGGACACGGGTTTGTGCCCCGGTCCAGGAGGATCCCACATGCCGCGGAGCAGCTGGGCCCGTGAGCCATGGCCGCTGAGCCTGTGCGTCCGGAGCCTGTGCTCCGCAACAGGAGGAGCCGCAGCGGTGAGAGGCCCGCGTACCACAAAAAAAAAAAAAACAGAAGTAGAATTAAAAATTGGGGAAATAGCCAGGAATTTTAAACAACTACAATTGATATGCTAAGAGCTGTAATGGATAAAATAAACAGCATGAATGATTAGATGGCAATATAAGCAGAGAGATTAAAAAATTAATAAAAATCAAAAAGAAATGCTATACATTAGGAAAAAAACTAACAGAAATAAAGAATGTGTTTGAGAGGCTTATTAGTAGACTGGACACAACTGAGGAAAAATATCTCTGTGCTTGAAGACATAGTAAAAACCTCCAAAACTGAAGCAAAAGAGAAAATGGGCTGGAAAAGAAAAACAGAACAGAATATGAAAAGATTGTGCAACAATTAAAACAGTGTGTCATATGTACAATGGGTATATGAGAAGGAGAATAAATAGAGAAAGGAATACAAAGTATTTGAAATGGTAATGACTGAAAATTTCCCCAAATGTCTTACATCAAACCAGAATATCCAAATCCAGACAAAAACATTAATAATATTCATAATAACAGACCAATATGTCTCAGGAACAAAGATGCAAAAATCTTCAATTAAATATTAGCGAGTTGAATCCAACAATGTTTTAAAAGAATTGTGCAATCGACCAAAAGGGATTTATCCCAATCAGGCAAGGCTGCTTCAATACTGCAAAATTAAGTACTTGTATCCATGTCATCAACACACTAATGATGAAAAAATATATGATAATATCAATATGCAGAAGAAAATTTTGACAAACTTCAACACCATTCTTGATAAAAACTCTGTGTAAACTGGGGATAGAAAGAAGCTTCCTCATGTTAATAAGGAAAATCTACAAAAAACCTTACAGCTTACATCACACTTGATAAGAAGCTTTCTCACTAAGTTCAGGTATGAAGCAAGGTTGTCTCCTTTCACTATTTCTTTTCAATATTGTATAAGAAGTCCATGTTAATGCAATTAGACAAGAATAGGAAGTAAAATGAATACAGATTGGATACAAGATAGATTGGAAGAAAAAAATAAGAAAACTAGCAACTGGATTAAAAATGGGCCAACAAACTTAACAGATACCTCACCAAAGAAGATAGACACTTGGCATATAAGCCAAGTGGAAAGATGAACCACATCACATGTCATCAGTGAAATACAAATTAAAAATTCAATGATATAACACTAAATACCCCTTAGAATGACCAAAATTTGAACAGGGTCAATAACAAATGCTGTGGTGGATGTGGAGCAATAGGAAATCGCATTCATTGTGAGTGGAAATGCAAAATTGTACAGCTACTTTGGAAGACAGATTGCCAGTTTCTACAATAATAAACATCCCCGTACCATGCAGTCCATCAGGCTTGCTCATTGGTATTTACTGAAAGGAATAGAATATTTACTTCCACAGAAACCTGTACATGGATATTTATAGCACCTTTATTCAAAACTTGAAAGCAATCAAGGTGTCCTTCAGTGAGTGAATTGATAAATATACTCTGGTACATACTGGGAATGGAATACTATTCAGTGCTAAAATGAGTAAGCATCAAGGCATGAAAATATATGGAAGATCCTTAAACACATATTACTAAGTGAGAGAAGCCAATCCGAAAAGACTACATAATATATGATTTTAACAATATATTTGCTAAAGACACAGGTGTAAGACATTAAAAGTTTCAGTGTTTGTAAACTCAAAATGGATTAAAGACCTGAATACAAGGCCAGACACTATAAAACTCTTAGAGGAAAACATAGGCAGAACACTCTTTGACATAAATCGCAGCAAGATTTTTTTTGACCCGCCTCCCAGAGTAATGGAAATAAAAACAAAAATAAACAACCGGGACCTAATTAAACTTAAAAGCTTTTGCACAGCAAAGGAAACCACAAACAAGACGAAAACACAACCCTCAGAATGGGAGAAAATGTTTGCAAACAAAGCAACTGACAAAGGATTAATCTCCAAAATATACAAGCAGCTCATGCAGCTCAATATCAAAAAAACCAAACAACCCAATCCAAAAATGGGCAGAAGTCGTAAATAGACGTTTCCCCAAAGAAGACATAGAAGAAGCACATGAAAAGCAGCACATGAAAAGATGCTCAACATCACTAATTATTAGAGAAATGCAAATCAAAACTACAATGAGGTATCACCTCACACCAGTCAGAATGGCCATCATCAAAAAATCTGGAAACAATAAATGCTGGAGAGGGTGTAGAGAAAAGGGAACACTCTTGCACTGCGGGTGGGAATGTGAATTGGTTCAGCCACTATGGAGAACAGTATGGAGGTTCCTTAAAAAACTACAAATAGAACTACCATATGACCCAGCAATCCCACTACTGGGCATATACCCTGAGAAAACCAAAATTCAAAAAGAGTCATGTACCAAGATGTTCATTGCAGCTCTATTTACAATAGCCCGGAGATGGAAACAACCTGGGTGTCCATCATCGGATGAATGGATAAAGAAGATGTGGTACATATATACAATGGAATATTACTCAGCCATAAAAAGAAATGAAATTGAGCTATCTGTAATGAGGTGGATAGACCTAGAGTCTGTCATACAGAGTGAAGTAAGTCAGAAAGAGAAAGACAAATACTGTATGCTAACATATATATATGGAATTTAAGAAAAAAATGTCATGAAGAACCTAGGGATAAGACAGGAATAAAGACACAGACCTACTAGAGAATGGACTTGAGGATATGGGGAGGGGGAAGGGTAAGCTGTGACAAAGCGAGAGAGAGTCATGGACATATATACACTACCAAACGTAAGGTAGATAGCTAGTGGGAAGCAGCCGCATAGCACAGGGAGATCAGCTCTGTGCTTTGTGATTGTCTGGAGGGGTGGGATAGGGAGGGTGGGAGGGAGGGAGACCCAAGAGGGAAGAGATATGGGAACATATGTATATGTATAACTGATTCACTTTGTTATAAAGTGGAAACTAACACACCATTGTAAAGCAATTATACTCCAATAAAGATGTAAAAAAAAAAAAAGCCCAAGAAATAAAATTACTCTTAAAAAAACCAAAACTGTTTAAACGTAAAAAAAAAAACATTGGTATGGGTGCATACACACTTAATATGATATTTCAAAATATTTAATGCTCTCAAATAATATTTAGAAAATGGACATGTTTCCCTTTTTTAATTTTTATCTCAATTAATGCACTATATAGATGTGATAAAATATAAGTATTATGTAAGGAGTGGGGAGAGAACAAACTATAGCCATACAATTCTTAAAACATAGAAACACACATACAATAGGGCAAAAACACCAAAAAAAATCATCTGTTAATTCAGTTATAATGTGCATTATTACTTAATATTGATCATTACTTCCTTTGTGTATCATCAAGTACACATTTATGACATCATTTCCAAAGGCTTTTGTCCCTTTCCAACATACATTTTAATCCATCCTCCATTGCTGCCTTTGGTTTATTTTCAAAGAAAGCTGTGATGTAAAAACCTTCATGCACCTCCTCTCTGAAGATGGAGGCTGTCTCACCTACAGACAGGAGGTCGCTGCAAATCATTTTGTGAATGCATGTGGCCCCAGGGAGAGGAGGGGGTGAAAGGACCTAAGGACTCAGGGTAACTTTTGAGAGAATTCTGAGAGCAAAGTCTCACACAATCCCAATGCCATCATGTGATTCCTGTCAATCACTCACCTCCCCTTCCCCAAGGGCATATGAACTAGGCTGGGACAGGGCCATGCCCATAACAAAAAGAGCCCCATCCCCAGGATATCAGGCTGACAGAGCCAGTGCTTCTAGAAGTTACAGCCCCAAATTGCTCACCCTACTCAGAGGTCTCAGGTGTGCTGTGTGTGATATCGCTATAGCTCAGTGCTATGGAAAACAGGTCTTGTAGGCAGTAACATCAGCACCAGCAGAGAACTTGTTAAACATGTCATTTCATGGGTTCACCTCAAACCTGCTGATTCATAACTTCTTAGATTGGGGAGCTGAGCCCCAAAGGATTTGTATTCACTTTAAAGCTTCAGAGAAAACGTTTAGCTAAGTGACTCTCATCTGGTTTCCCAGTGGGATCACATGACCAATATAAATAAATCACATCACCTGTGCCCTCCCCACAGCGTCTGGCTATTGGTGCTGTGGGAGCATCAGTGTTGTTTGTATTACGTGCTCCAGGTGATTCTAAGGTGAGGCCTGGGTGAAATACGTCAGCTCACCGCTACATTTGTGAGAGTTCAGACAAAGCTTCAGTCCTGGGAGAGGCAGCGGGGTCGCCTGTACGGGGGGGTTGGAAAGGGAATGTCAGTGCAGCCCACATATTCTGTGTTAGAAGAATTTTTGGTTGTCTGTATGAGGAGAGAACACTGTAGACAACAAAGAAAAACCTCAGTTTGTTTTCCTTGTAGTAGCTGATTGTTCCCCAGTCTCTCCTGAGACAAAGGACAGGAGAGGTTGGCTTTTTCAGCATTTCAAGGTCCTTCCGCCTGTGGCTGTGCTGGGAGCAGGTGAAGGAGCTGTGCTGACACCACTGAAGGTATATTCTCAAGATGCTGGTGTGATTCCTCAACATAATATTGATGAGAAAAGGACCCAGCACAGGAGGAGAAAGAGGAGGAAACGGCAGTTTCTCAGGTAAATATCCAGTCCTATATCAGAGGCTGTATCTGCTTTTCCTCCTGAAATATCATGGGCTAAGAACTTACAAACCTTTAATTCTCTACTTCTGATGTTGCCTAGTGTGGTTATTTTCAACTACTTAATTTTTTTTCCTTTTATTATAGTCAAAATCAGTGCTTTAGAATACTTCTCCCTCATATCCCAGAGCCTTTTCTCAGGTGTCTGCATCAAGGCTCCCTGCAGAGCCTGAAGAATTCTCACCAAGAATTAATGACTTTCAGCTACTGAGAGCTCTTTGTGAGAGATCAACACGGGAAGGCATTGATAGCCAAGCTTCCCACTGGGGTGGGGCTGGATCTGGGGATCTTAGTGAAGAAGGGAAGAGTGAAGTGTTTAGTTGATATCTGGATGCAACATCAGCTCTTTAGAACAGGATTAAGGAAATGCACGTATAAACAGGTTGACTTTAATGGTCCAGAATTCCTCAGAAAGTTCTGAAGAAAACATTAGACTATTTGTAAGAAAAACTTACTATTTAAATGCACTGTTAGGGATACGGAACAAGGGAGGTATATATGGATTGGAATTTGCATAAAACTCATATTTTCCCCTGGTAGATTCTGATTTCCTTATTTTTGCCCAAAATACCTAAGCAGTGATAATGTGTCCTGCTGTGTGCTTCAGTCACCTGATACCAATTTATCCCATTACACCTGAGGTTCACTGATTCAGGTACTTTCTGCCAATTTCCTGCACTATGAAGTTCAAACTTTTTTTAGCCTTAATAACAGTCTTGGAAAGATTTAATGAGGGAAATGTATAAACCATTCCAGTTAATGTAGAAACTCCATTTCTTTTTAGTTTCTCTTTGTTTGCAGTTGGCTTTGAAATATAAAAATTCAACTTTACTTATTAGAGATACTGGGTTTTGTAAGTGAAGGTTTTTTTTGTTGTTGTTGTTGTTTTGCGATACACGGACCTCTCACTGTTGTGGCCTCTCCCGTTACGGAGCACAGGCTCCGGACGCGCAGGCTCAGCGGCCATGGCTCACGGGCCCAGCCGCTCCGTGGCATGTGGGATCTTCCCGGACCGGGGCACGAACCCGTGTCCCCTGCATCGGCAGGCGGACTCTCAACCACTGTGCCAGCAGGGAAGCCCTTAAGTGAAGGTTTTCGTCAAGCCTTTTCATCAGTCAAGGTTTTGACAGTTTCCATTATACTCCACACTCATATCGCCGACATACTCTTTTTTTTTTTAATCACTCCTTTGCATTCTCCAGAAAGTTTCCAAGCATCATATTACATTAATGGTGTCAAAATATATAGCTCAGCACAAACTATAAAGATCTTAAAGGAACGAAAAGATTTAAACCAATAGCTCTAATTTATTTTATATCACTATGTATGTTTGCACCCTAGTGTATTTTAAAAATACAAAGATTATCCTCCACAGATTTATAAGATTTATCTAAGTAAAAATTTTGATTTCGTTGACATGTATATTTTCTTCTCTATCACTTTTATGTTTTTAAATTTTATTGAAGTATAGTTGATTTACAATATTGTGTTAATTTCTGCAGTATAGCAAAGTGACTCATTTATAGATATATATATTCTTGTTCATATTCTTTTCCATTATGATTTATCACAGGATATTGAATGCAGTTCCCTGTGCTATACAGTAGGACCTTGTTTATCCATCCTATATACACTAGTTTG
The DNA here is from genome assembly GCF_005190385.1 of Monodon monoceros. Classification (NCBI taxonomy): domain Eukaryota; kingdom Metazoa; phylum Chordata; class Mammalia; order Artiodactyla; family Monodontidae; genus Monodon; species Monodon monoceros. Next base: position 54,009,054 of record NW_021703766.1, read on the forward strand.
CATCTGCTAATCCCAAACTCCCTCCCCCAAATCCCCTCCCCATTGGCAACCACAAGTCTGTTCTCTGTGTCTGTGAGTCTGTTTCTGTTGTGTAGACATATTCATTTGTGTTGTAGTTTGGACTCCACATACTGTATCACTTTAAATATGTACAAAGTTGCTCTTTTTATGTATAACTGTGTGCACGATATGTTAACATTATCTGATCCATTTTTATTGTTTCTGTTGCTCTTCCCAGTTATGGAAACTGCTATAAACTTTGAGTAGGATTGTCTGTGTATTTGTCTGTGTTCTTTTTAGATGAATTCTAGTTCAAGTAAACTGGAGTGAAACCCAAGCTCTACCATTTTATGAATGTTTGACAAAATATTCTCAAAAAAAGGAAGAGTAACATTATGTTTCTTCAATTATTTATGTGGTGCATTCAATAATATGTTTAAAAAAAGGTAGAAAGCTATATTATATATCATAAATATTGAAAAACAATTGTTGCTGGTATGCTTACTATTCTATTAGACCTGCAAAATCCATTAAACACTTTAAGTTCAAAGTTAACCATAGATTGTTACCATGCTGTTCTACTGTTATGGTATCAAAATATGTGGTACATGGACCAGAGACATTGGCATTACTAGTTAAAAGTGAGCTTGTTAAAAATGTGGAACTCAGGCTCCACTCCAGAACTCTTGAGTCAAAAATCTGCATTTTTACATTATCCCCAGTTTGCTTTCTTACATATTAAAATATGACAGTTTTACTTCTAACTCATTATGACTTTTCCACCTGAGAAATATATACAGTTTATCCTGTGTAATGGAAGTACAACATTCAAAAATGCATATGCCTGTGTTGATGCCATCATTTTATAATTTCTCTTCAAGATAATAATAGTCTCTACAGTGGTGTCATGAATCATATGTCATCCTCTTTTCTTGGAGTTAGAAATATGGTACAGAATATTTCTGTGTAAAAAAATTATTTTATTGCATAATTCAAGACACTGTCCTAAAACAAACCAGTTCTCTTAACTTGCTGTTTTCATCTTGGGTCAAATAATGAACGCTGCCACTATGGAGAACAGTATGGAGGTTCCTTAAAAAACTACAAATAGAATTACCATATGACCCAGCAATCCCACTACTGGGCATATACCCTGAGAAAACCAAAATTCAAAAAGAGTCATGTACCAAAATGTTCATTGCAGCTCTATTTACAATAGCCCAGAGATGGAAACAACCTAAGTGCCCATCATCGGATGAATGGATAAAGAAGATGTGGCACATATATACAATGGAATATTACTCAGCCTTAAAAAGAAACAAAATTGAGCTATTTGTAATGAGGTGGATGGACCTAGAGTCTGTCATACAGAGTGAAGTTAGTCAGAAAGAAAAAGACAAATACCGTATGCTAACACATATATATGGAATTTAAGAAAAAAAAATGTCATGAAGAACCTAGGGGTAAGACAGGAATAAAGACGCAGACCTACTGGAGAACGGACTTGAGGATATGGGGAGGGGGAAGGGTGAGCTTTGACAGGGCGAGAGAGAGTCATGGACATATACACACTAACAAACGTAGTAAGGTAGGTAGCTAGTGGGAAGCAGCCGCATGGCACAGGGATATTAGCTCGGTGCTTTGTGACAGCCTGGAGGGGTGGGATAGGGAGAGTGGGAGGGAGGGAGACTCAAGAGGGAAGACATATGGGAACATATGTATATGTATAACTGATTCACTTTGGTATAAAGCAGAAAATAACACACCATTGTAAAGCAATTATACCCCAATAAAGATGTTAAAAAAAAAATAATGAACGCTTCCCATTGCCACTTGGCAAATGTACTCTTTAATCTCAGGGGCTGTTGACATTCACAAATGTGGCCATAGAATTTTCTCAGGATGAGTGGGAATGCCTGATCTTGTTCACAAGAATGTGATGTTAGAGAACAATAGGAACCTGGTCTCCTTGGGTGTGGATAACTTCCTTCCAGAATTCCTTATCCATCCACAGGGTTTTGGTTCCTTCATTTGTAGAAAGTCTCCTGGAATCTTCTGTGTCCTACGATAGAGTTTAAGATCCCTGCTTTCAAGGAAAAAATGGGAGTTTGTGGGTATAGACAGAAAGGCTGCATGATGATTCATCATGATTCTAACCTTCTGCTTTCTTGAGGTAATCTTCATCCTTCACTAGATTAGTGGTAATTCTATAAGTTCAGTGCTATAAGATAGTGCTGCCCGCATCTTAAAATCAGACTTTTACCCTTTATTTTTTACTTAATAGTTCTTGGTCAGAATCTCAGGATCTGATTTTTTAACTGTTGTCTACTAAAATAAAGGAGTTTTCAAAAGACCGGTAATTGGGGAAGCCAATTTCTAGAATATTTTAACATTCTACGATACCTTCTCTTCTCATCTAAGCTCAATACTGGATTGGAAAATGTAGGATCTCCAGGAAAACTTATGTTCATTTTTCTAATTAACAGGTCCCCTTTTTGGAGTAAAAGAAGAATTCCTGAGATGTGAAGGGAATGGAGACAGTAGCTGTATAACCAGGTACGTGCAAATGAATGAAGCAGATGACACAGGTGAGAGGTCCAAAGATCACAGAGGAAGTCATATCTTATATTATGGCTTGGGAAGACATGCTTCAATGGAAATGATTTTTGCGAACCCTAGATTTATTTCTGTTGCTGTCATAGAGGGACATCTCCCGCTCCCATCTTAGGCTCTTAAATCCTCCGTGTATTCTTCTTCAGCCCCAGTGATTATCCTTCACATTCACAGTGAGAGCCAAAATCCTCCTCTTGGCCTGTGATGACCCTCATGACCTGACTGCTCTTCTGTTGCTTTGGAGGTTCTAGGGAAAACTGTTTACATTTCTGAGTAACTCTATGTTAAGTTCTGTTTCTGCCTCAAGTCAGAAATGTGTGAGGAGAGTCATGGAGATATTGGGATTAGGTGACAAAATTCTTGGAATACCCAATCCAGTGGAAACTTCAAACATGACCCTACAAAGTTCAGACTCAGTAATTTCATCAGAGCATCAAGCATCTCCCCAGAATTATAGAATGTAATCCTCCATTTTACTTCCAATGAACTAACATGAGACATTTTTACTTTCTATGAACTAAGGTGAGACATTTTAAGTGTACTTGCCCAATCCATCAATGGTAGAATAACTTAATATGTTTATTTATCTCATAGAAGTCTTGAATATGTTCATTCCATAGCAGCGCTTGGAACACTGGCTACCATATTTTAAAGTCCCAATTGTTGTTTAATTTCCTAATAACTGTAATTTTATAAGTCTGCCTTATTTAATATGGCGTTATGGTTGCTGTGTCCTGTATTTTTTCACTTTCTCATTAGTTCTGTGTCAAAATCATACATGATTTTAGATTCAAAAGATCTAGTATAACATGCTCAGATGAAAACGTCTTTGGTAAGAAGTGCCTTAGATAATTAGAAGGCACCCTGTATTTGTGAAAATGTTTGGTTCATTTCTTCAACCAAAAAGTAGTCATTTTATTCATTTACTTTCCTCAGTGTGTATCTGAATCATGGTATAATGTAATCACAACTATTAATTTATATATCAATGATTCTCTGCAGATTTTACAACTTTCATGTTCTTTTATTTATAAATAAGGTTTTATTTTTCTTCTAAAGTATGGGTTACAGCCTTGATAATTTGTGTATGTATAGCAGTAATATATTAATAACATGACAAATTTCTCTACTGTTATTTAAATAATTCATTCAAATTTTCCATGAGAGGTTTTTTGCTCACGGACCCAGCCGCTCCGCGGCATATGGGATCCTCCCGGACCGGGGCACGAACCCGTGTCCCCTGCATCGGCAGGCGGACTCTCAACCACTGCGCCACCAGGGAAGCCCCCATTAGAGATTTTTAAATGATTCATTGTAATGCATTTTCTGTGAAATTCTCCTGCCTTGCAACACATGCCAGTGATTCAAAATGGTTGCTTTTTGCGTGCATAAACCATTTCAAAATTATAGTATTTAAAAGGATTATATTTTAATAGTATATATACGATTTTTCAGAAATTGAGAAAGAGTAAAATTTTCTCTTATTCTTGTTTAGCAATTCCATAACTATTTGCTTTTTTTTTTAATGATAGGTTGTCCCAAATTAGTTAATTGTACTTTTGTCTTTACCTATATTTCATGAATGTACATGGCAATTTTCAACTCAGTACACTAAGACCGTGTGGTGTTGCATTCAAATTTGAATGTCCTATATGTCTACTGCCAATAAAATTATGCATGTCTTTGTCTTTTAATTATTACCCCTACTGTGTTTGTGGCTTACCTACTTTATTTCTCTTCTTAGTTAATGATCAATGTTTGTTTTATTCTGTCTTGGTGAGTAGTTATAGAAATAGTCTTAATTTCACATCTATTTATTGATGAATTTATATTATTGTTATGTGAGGGAAATTCTATTTTTAATTTTTTGAGAAACCTCCATATTGTGTTTTATAGCGATTGTGACATTTTATATTTCCTTAGTGCATAAGGATTCCAATTTCTCCACATCCTTGCATATATATATATATGCAAGTTGGGTGTAAGGTGACACCTCATTGTCGTTTTCTTTTTTATTTCTCAAATGATTACTGATTTTCAGTATCTTTCACATTTCTGTTGTCCATAAGTGTATCTTATTTGGATTAATGTCTATTTAATCCTTTGCCCATATATTGTGTTATTTGTTTATTAATGTTGCTAGGGGTTGCAACATAAACATAATGTTTTATGTTGTAGGAGTTTTTTATGTATTCTGGATTGTAACTCCATATGAGTTACTTGCTTTGCAAAATTTTTCTCTTATTCCACAGGATACCTTTTCACCCCATTGACTGTTTCCTCTAATGTGCATGAGTTTTTACATGTAGTGTAATCCCATTGGCTTTTCTTTAAATATATTTATTTATTTATTTTATTTTTGGCTTTGTTGGGTCTTAGCTGCGGCACATGGGATCTTTGTTGGGGCATGCAGGATCCTCCCCTGCAGCGCGTGGACTTCTCTCTAGTTGTGGTGCACAGGCTCCAGAGCACATGGGCTCTGTAGTTGTGGCAAGTGAGCTCTGTAGTTGCAGCACACGTGCTATCTAGTTGTGGCCTATGTGCTCAGTAGTTGCAGTGTGCAGGCTTAGTCACCCCACGGCATGTGGGATCTTAGTTCCCCAACCAGAGATTGAAACCTTGTTCCTTGCATTGGAAGACAGACTTGTAACCACTGGACCACCAGGGAATTCCCTGACTGTATTTGCCTTTGTTGCCTGAGTTTTTGGTTTCATATACAAGAAATCTTTGCCAAAGCAAATGTCTTAGGACATTTCCCCACTGTTTTCTTCTAAGAGATACATAGATACAGGTTTATGTTTAAATCTTCAGTCCCTTTTGAGATAGTATTTGTAAGTGATGTTAGGTAAGAGTTCAACTTCATTCTTCTCCATTCAAACATCCAACTTTCCCAGTGCCATTTACTTAAGATACTATCCTTTTCCCATTGGGTGGTATAGCCACTCTTGTTGAGGATTATTTGACCATGACCTTGAGACCTTATATTTGTGCTCTCTTTATTGTTCCATTATTCTTTTTCTGTCTACATGTTTGTACTACCCTTTTTGATAACTATAGCATTGTAAAATTCTATAGTTTTATGTTTTAAAAATCAGGAAGTGTCATGCCTCCAACATCACACTTTCTCTACTAGAATGTTTTGGATGTTTAGTGTTTTGTGATATTCCACATACATTTTAGAATGAGCTTTTCTATTTCTGTCAAATTTTGATTGGGATTTTGATAGAGATTGCTTTGCAACTATAGATTACCTTGGGTACTATTGACAACTTAATGATATTAAGTATTCCAGTTCAGGAACATTGAATGTGTTTTTGTTTATTTATATATTCTCTATTTGCCTCCAGCAATCTTTTATAATTTTTATCATACAAGTCTTTCACCTCCTTCATTAAGTTAATTCCTAAGTATTTTATTCTTTGATGCTACAGAATATAAATGTACATATATTCTTTTTTTAAACATCTTTATTGGAGTATAATTGCGTTACAATGGCGTGTTAGTTTCTGCTTTATAACAAAATAAATCAGCTATACATATACATATATCCCCATATCTCCTCCCTCTTGCGTCTCCCTCCCACCCTCCCTATCCCACCCCTCTAGGTGGTCACAGAGCACCGAGCTGATCTCCCTGTGCTATGTGGCTGCTTCCCACTAGCTATCTATTTTACATTTGGTTGTATATATAAGTCCATGTCACTCTCTCACTGTACATATATTCTTAATATCTTTCTTGATTTTTTTCTGTTATAGAAACACAACTAATTTTTATGTTTGATTTTATATTTTGAATTCTGCTAAATTTGTTTATGAGTTCTATATTTGTTTATTCATGAGGATTCTTTAGGGTTTTCTATGTAAGATTTTATCATCTGTGAATAGAGATCAGTTTACTTCCCCCTTTCTGAATTGGATGCCCCCCTTTTTTATTGGTCTGATAGTTTTATCTAGGCAATACAGTACTATGTTGAATTAAAGTCATGAAAGTGTACATTCTTGACGTTATTGATTGCAAAGGAAAGGCTTTCAGTATTCCACTATGGAGTATATTGATAACTCTGGGCGTTTTGTTTTTTTTGTTTTGTTTTGTTTTTTTTGGACCTGTTGGAAATGTTTGTCATTTCTTCTTGTTTATTAAAGTTTTTACTGAATACACAATCAAAAAACTTTTTCAATTTCCATCTTTGTTTAAATGCCATCTTTATCTAAATTCTTTTGATCTTCTCCAAAACCAGCAACTCTTTTTTTTTTTAACATCTTTATTAGAGCACAATTGCTTTATAATGGTGTGTTAGTTTCTGCTTTATAACAAAGTGAATCAGTTATACATATGTTCCCATATGTCTTCCCTCTTGGGTCTCCCTCCCTCTCACCCTCCATATCCCACCCCCTAGGTGGTCACAAAGCACCGAGCTGATCTACCTGTGCTATGTGGCTGCTTCCCACTAGCTATCTATTTTACGTTTGGTAGTGTATGTATGTCCATGCCACTCTCTCACTTTGTCACAGCTTCCCCTTCCCCTTCCCCGTATCCTCAAGTCCATTCTCTAGTAGGCCTGTGTCTTTATTCCCATCTTACCCCTAAGTTCTTCATGACCTTTTTTTTTCTTAAATTCCATATATATATGTTAGCATACGGTATTTGTCTTTCCCTTTCTGACTTAATTCACTCTGTATGACAGACTCTAGGTCCATCCACCTCACTACAAATAACTCAATTTCGTTTCTTTTTATGGCTGAGTAATATTCCATTGTATATATGTGCCACATCTTCTTTATCCATTCATTCAATGATGGACACTTAGGTTGCTTCCATCTATCGTCTATTGTAAATACAGCTGCAATGAACATTGTGGTACATGACTGTTTTTGAATTATGGCTTTCTCAGGGTATATGCCCAGCAGTGGGATTGCTGGGTCATATGGTAGTTCTATTTGTAGTTTTTTAAGGAACTTCCATACTGTTCTCTATAGTGGCTGTACCAATTCACATTCCCACCAGCAGTGCAAGAGTGTTCCCTTTTCTCTACACCATCTCCAGCATGTATTGTTTCTAGACTTTTTGATGATGGCCATTCTGACCGGTGTGAGACGATATCTCATTGTAGTTTTGATTTGCATTTCTCTAATGATTAATGATGTTGAGCATCCTTTCATGTGTTTGTTGGCAAGCTGTATATCTTCTTTGGAGAAATGTCTATTTAGGTCTTCTGCCCAATTTTGGATTGGGTTGTTTGTTTTTTTGTTATTGAGCTGCATGAGTTGCTTGTAAATTTTGGAGATTAATCCTTTGTTGCTTCATTTGCAAATATTTTCTCCCATTCTGAGGGTTGTCGTTTGGTCTTGTTTATGGTTTCCTTTGCTGTGCAAAAGCTTTTAAGTTTCATTAGGTCCCATTTGTTTATTTTTGTCTTTATTTCCATTTCTCTAGGAGGTGGGTCAAAAAGGATCTTGCTGTGATTTATGTCATAGAGTGTTCTGCCTATGTTTTACTCTAAGAGTCTGATAGTTTCTGGCCTTACATTTAGGTCTTTAATCCATTTTGACCTTATTTTTGTGTATGGTGTCAGGGAGTGTTCTAATCTCATACTTTTTTTTTTTTTTTTTTGCGGTACACGGGCCTCTCACAGTTGTGGCCTCTCCCGTTGCGGAGCACAGGCTCCGGACGCACAGGCCCAGTGGCCATGGCTCACGGGCCCAGCCGCTCCACAGCATGTGGGATCTTCCCGGACCGGGGCACGAACCCGTGTCCCCTGCATCGGCAGGCGGACTCTCAACCACTGTGCCACCAGGGAAGCCCCTAATCTCATACTTTTACATGTAGCTCTCCAGTTTTCCCAGCACCACTTATTGAAGATGCTGTCGTTTCTCCACTGTACATTCCTACCTCCTTTATCAAAGATAAGGTGACCATATGTTCGTGGGTTTATCTCTGGGCTTTCTATCCTGTTCCATTGATTTATATTTCTGTTTTTGTACAAGTACCATACTATCTTGATTACTGTAGCTTTGTAGTATAATCTGAAGTCAGGGAGCCTGATTCCTCCAGCTCCGTTTTACGCTCTCAAGATTGCTTTGGCTATTCGGGGTCTTTTGTGTTTCCATACAAATTGTGAAATTTTTTGTTCTACTTCTGCAAAAAATGCCAGTGGTAGTTGATAGGGATTGCATTGAATCTGTAGATTGCTTTGGGTAGTAGAGTCATTTTCACAATGTTGATTCTTCCAATCCAAGAACATGGTATATCTCTCCATCTGTTTGTATCATCTTTAATTTCTTTCATCAGTGTCTTATAATTTTCTGCATAGATGTCTTTTTTCTCCTTAGGTAGGTTTATTCCTAGATATTTTATTCTTTTTGTTGCAGTGGTAAATGGGAGTGTTCTCTTGATTTCACTTTCATATTTTTCATCATTAGTGTATAGGAATGCCAGAGATTTCTGTGTGTTAATTTTGTATCCTGCTACTTTACCAAATTCATTAATTAGTTCTAGTAGTTTTCTGGTAGCATCTTTAGGATTCTCTATGTATAGTATCATGTCATCTGCAAACAGTGACAGCTTTACTTCTTCTTTTCCGATTTGGATTCCTTTTATTTCCTTTTCTTCTCTGACTGCTGTGGCTAAAACTTCCAAAACTGTGTTGAATAAGAGTGGTGAGAGTGGGCAACCTTGTCTTGTTCCTGATTTTAGTGGAAAAGGTTTCAGTTTTTCACCATTGAGGATGATGTTGGCTGTGGGTTTGTCATATATGGCCTGTATTATGTTGAGGAAAGTTCCCTCTATGCCTACTTTCTGCAGGGTTTTTATCATAAATGGGTGTTGAATTTTGTCGAAAGCTTTCTCTGCATCTATTGAGATGATCATATGGTTTTTATCCTTCAATTTGTTAATATGGTATATCACGTTGATTGATTTGCGTATATTGAAGAATCCTTGCATTCCTGGAATAAACCCCACTTGATCATGGTGTATGATCCTTTTAATGTGCTGTTGGATTCTGTTTGCTTATATTTTGTTGAGGATTTTTGCATCTATGTTCATCAGTGATATTGGCCTGTAGTTTTCTTTCTTTGTGACATCTTTGTCTGGTTTTGGTTTCAGGGTGATGGTGGCCTCGTAGAATGAATTTGGGAGTGTTCCTCCCTCTGCTACATTTTGGAAGAGTTTGAGAAGGATAGGTGTTAGCTCTTCTCTAAATGTTTGATAGAATTCACCTGTGAAGCCATCTGGTCCTGGGCTTTTGTTTGTTGGAAGATTTTTAATCACAGATTCAATTTCAGTGCTTGTGATTGGTCTGTTTATATTTTCTGTTTCTTCCTATTTCAGTCTTGGCAGGTTGTGCCTGTCTAAGAATTTGTCCATTTCTTCCAGGTTGTCCATTTTATTGGCATAGAGTTGCTTGTAGTAATCTCTCATGATCTTTTGTATTTCTGCAGTGTCAGTTGTTACTTCTCCTTTTTCATTTCTAATTCTATTGATTTGAGTCTTCTCTCTTTTTTTCTTGATGAGTCTGGCTAATGGTTCATCAATTTGGTTTATCTTCTCAAAGAACCACCTTTTAGTTTTATTGATCTTTGCTATCATTTCCTTGATTTCTTTTTCATTTATTTTTGATCTGATCTTTATGATTTCATTCCTTCTGCTAACTTTGGGGGGTTTTTGTTCTTCTTTCTCTAATTGCTTTAGGTGCAAGGTTAGGTTGTTTATTCGAGATGTTTCCTGATTATTAAGGTAGGATTATATTGCTATAAAGTTCCCTCTTAGAACTGCTTTTGCTGCATCCCATAGGTTTTGGGTCGTCGTGTCTCCATTGTCATTTGTTTCTAGGTATTTTTTGATTTCCTCTTTGATTTCTTCAGTGATCACTTCGTTATTAAGTAGTGTATTGTTTAGCCTCCATGTGTTTGTATTTTTTACAGATCTTTTCCTGTAATTGATATCTAGTCTCATAGCATTGTGGTCAGAAAAGACACTTGATACGATTTCAATTTTCTTAAATTTACCAAGGCTTGATTTGTGACCCAAGATATGATCTATCCTGGAGAATGTTCCATGAGCACTTGAGAAAAATGTGTATTCTGTTGTTTTTGGATGGAATGTCCTATAAATATCAATTAAGTCCATCTTGTTTAATGTATCATTTAAAGCTTGTGTTTCCTTATTTATTTTCATTTTGGATGATCTGTCCATTGGTGAAAGTGGGGTGTTAAAGTCTCCTACTATGAATGTGTTACTGTTGATTTCCCCTTTTATGGATGTTAGTATTTGCCTTATGTATTGAGGTGCTCCTATGTTGGGTGCATAAATATTTACAATTGTTGTATCTTTTTCTTAGATTGATCCCTTGATCATTATGTAGTGTCCATCTTTGTCTCTAGTAATAGTCTTTCTTTTAAAGTTTGTTTTGTCTGATATGAGAATTGCTACTCCAGCTTTCTTTTGATATCCATTTGCATGGAATATTTTTTCCATCCCCTCACTTTCAGTCTGTATGTGTCTCTAGGTCTGAAGTGGGTCTCTTGTAGACAGCATACATATGGGTCTTGTTTTTGTATCCATTCAGCCAATCTGTGTCTTTTCATGGGAGCATTTAAACCATTTACATGTAAGGTAATTATCGATATGTATGTTCCTATTCCCATATTCTTAATTGTTTTCGGTTTGTTATTCTAATTCTCTTCCTTCTCTTGTGTTTCTTGCCTAGAGAAGTTTCTTTAGCATTATGTTGTAAAGCTGGTTTGGTGGTGCTGAACTCTCTCAGGTTTTGCTTGTCTGTAAAGGTTTTAATTTCTCCATCAAATCTGAATGAGATCCTTGCTAGGTAGAGTAATCTTGGTTGTATGGTTTTTCTCCTTCATCACCTTAAATATGTCCTGCCACTCCCTTCTGGCTTGCAGAGTTTCTGCTGAAAGATCAGCTGTTAACCTTATGGGGATTCCTTTGTGTGTTATTTGTTGTTTTTCCCTTGCTGCTTTTTTTTTTTTTTTTTTTTTTTTTGCGTACACAGGCCTCTCACTGTTTTGGCCTCTCCCGTTGCAGAGCACAGGCTCCGGACGCGCAGGCCCAGTGGCCATGGCTCATGGGCCCAGCTGCTCCATGGCATGTGGGGTCTTCCCAGACTGGGGCACGAGCCCACATCCCCTGCATCAGCAGGCGGACTCTCAACAACTGCGCCACCAGGGAAGCCCCCTTGCTGCTTTTAATATGTTTTCTTTGTATTTAATTTTTGACCGTTTGATTAATATGTGTCTTGGTGTGTTTCTCCTTGGATATATCCTGTATGGGACTCTTTGTGCTTCCTGGACTTGATTAATTATTTCCTCTCCCATATTAGGGAAGTTTTCAACTATAATCTCTTCAAATATTTTCTCAGTCCCTTTCTTTTTCTCTTCGTCTTCTGGGACCCCTATAATTTGAATGTTGGTGCATTTAGTGTTGTCCCATAGGTCTCTGAGACTGTCCTCAGCTCTTTTCATTCTTTTTTCTTTATTCTGCTCTGCAGTAGTTATTTCCACTATTTTATCTTCCAGGTCACTTATCCGTTCTTTTGCCTCAGTTATTCTGATATTGATCCCTTCTAGAGTATTTTTAATTTCATTTATTGTGTTGTTCATCGTTGCTTGTTTCCTCTTTAGTTCTTCTATGTCCTTGTTAAATGTTTCTTGCATTTTGTCTATTCTGTTTCCAAGATTTTGGATCATCTTTACTATCATTATTCTGAATTCTTTTTCAGGTAGACTGCCTATTTCCTCTTCATTTGTAGGTCTGGTGCATTTTTATCTTGTTCCTTCATCAGCTGTGTGTTTTTCTGTCTTCTCATTTTGCTTATCTTACTGTGTTTGGTGTCTCCTTTTTGCAGGCTGCACGTTCTTAGTTCCTATTGTTTTTGGTGTCTGCCCCCAGTGGCTGAAGTTGGTTCAGTGGATTGTGTAGGCATCCTGGTGCAGGGGACTGGTGCCTGTGTTCTGGTGGATGAGGCTGGATCTTATCTTTCTGGTGGGCAGGTCCACGTCTGGTGGTGTGTTTTGGGGTGTCTGTGGCCTTATTATGATTTTAGGCAGCCTCTCTGCTAATGGGTGGGGTTGTGTTCCTGTCTTGCTAGTTGTTTGGCATAGGGTGTCCAGCACTGTAGCTTGCTGGTTGTTGAGTGAAGCTGGGTGTTGCTGTTGAGACGGAGATCTCTGGGAGATTTTCACTGTTTGATATTACGTGGAGCTGAGAGGTCTCTTGTGGACTAGTGTCCTGAAGTTGGCTCTCCCACCTCAGCAGCATAGCACTGACTCCTGGCTGCAGCACCAAAAGCCTTTCATCCACAGGGCTCAGAATAAAAGGGAGAAAAAGTAGAAAGAGAGAAAGAACGAGGATAAAATAAAATAAAGTAAGATAAAATAAAATAAAGTTATTGAAATAAAAAATAATTATTAAGAAAAACAAATTTTTTAAGTAAAAAAAAAAAATGGACGGACAGAACCCTAGGACAAATGGTGAAAGCAAAGCTATACAGACAAAATCTCACACAGAAGCATACACATACACACTCACAAAAAGAGGAAAAGGGGAAAAAATAATCTTGCTCTCAAAGTCCACCTCCTCAATTTGGGATGATTCGTTGTCTATTCAGGTATTCCACAGATGCAAGGTACATCAGGTTGATTGTGGAGATTGAATCCGCTGCTTCTGAGGCTGCTGGGAGAGATATCCCTTTCTCTTCTTTGTTCGCACAGCTCCCGGGGTTCAGCTTTGGATTTGGCCCCGCCTCTGCGTGTAGGTCGCCGGAGGGCGTCTGCGCTCAGACAAGACAGGGTTAAAGGAGCAGCTGATTCAGGGGCTCTGGCTCACTCAGGCCGGGGGGAGGAAGGAGTACAGATGTAGGGTGAGCCTGCAGCGGCAGAGGCCGGCGGGACGTTGCACCAGCCTAAGGCGTGCCGTGCGTTCTCCCGGGGAAGTTGTCCCTGGATCCCGGGACCCTGGCAGTGACGGGCTGCACAGGCTCCCCGGAAGGGAGATGTGGAGAGTGACTTGTGCTCGCACACAGGGTTCTTGGTGGCGGCAGCAGCAGCCTTAGCGTCTCATGCCCGTCTCTGGGGTCCGCGCTGTTAGCCGCGGCTCGTGCCCGTCTCTGGAGCTCCTTTAAGTAGCGCTCTGAATTCCCTCTCCTCGCGCACCAGGAAACAAAGAGGGAAGAAAAAGTCTCTTGCCTCTTCGGCAGGTCCAGACTTTTCCCCGGACTCCTTCCCAGCCAGCCGTGGTGCATTAACCCTTTCAGGCTGTGTTCACACCACCAACCCCAGTGCTCTCCCTGCGCTCCGACCGAAGCCCGAGCCTCAGCTCGCAGCCCCGCCCACCCCGGCGTGTGAGCAGACAAGCCTCTCGGGCTGGTGAGTGCCGGTCGGCACTGATCCTCTGTGCGGGAATCTCTCCGCTTTGCCCTCCGCACCCCTGTTGCTGCGCTTTCCTCCGTGGCTCTGAAGCTTCCCCCCTCCGCCTCCCGCAGTCTCCGCCCGCGAAGGGGCTCCTAGTGTGTGGAAACCTTTCGTCCTTCCCGGCTCCCTCCCACTGGTGCAGGTCCCGTCCCTATTCTTTTGTCTCTGTTTATTCTTTTTTCTTCTGCCCTACGCAGGTACGTGGGGGGGGGTTTCCTGCCTTTTGGGAGGTCTGAGGTCTTCTGCCAGCATTCAGTGGGTGTTCTGTAGGAGTTGTTCCACGTGTAGATGTATTTCTGATGTATCTGTGGGGAGGAAGGTGATCTCCGCGTCTTACTCTTCCACCATCTTCCCCCTCTGTCCAACTCTGGGCTTTTTGTATACGTTTATTACATTTATGTATGTTCCATTGATTCCTAGAATGAGTGTTTTCATGATGAAAGGGTACTGAATATTGCCAATTTATTTCTCTGCATCATTTGATAAGATTATATGGTATAAACTTCATTCTGTGTATGTGGTCTTTTTAACGTTTCTATTTGTTGAAACACCCTTGAATTCTACAAATAATTCTGAATTTTTCATGGCATATATATATATATATATATATATATATATATATATATATATATATAGCTGTGCCCCGTCTTAGTTGTGGCACACCAGATCTTCGATCTTCATGGCGGCACGTGGGATCTTTTAGTTGCGGGGTGCGGGATCTTTTAGCTGTGACATGCGGGATTTTTAGTTGTGGCATGCTAACTCTTAGTTGTGGCATGTGGGATCTAGTTCCCCGACCTGGGATTGAACCTGGACCCCCTGCACTGGGAGCGCAGAGTCTTAGCCACTGGACCACCAGGGAAGTCCCCATGGCATATAATTATATTAATGTCCTTTATAATGTAGCTTGATAGTATTTTATTTAAGGCTCTGTAGCTGTATTCATCACATATTGGTTTGCAGGGTTTTTTTAAAAAAATAATTTGGACTGTCTTTGTTTGGCTTTGATATGTGGTAACCCTGGACTCACAGAAACTCTTTTGGTAATTTCTCTTTAAACTTTGGAAACGTTTGTGGAGAATTGGTGTTACTTTTTCTTGAAATGTTGCTGGAATCATCCAGATAATTTATCTGCTTCAGGGATTCTTAAAATTACTTTTTTCGCCTATTTACTAGTTGTACTTTTGTTGTGGGTTTTTAAAATCCCTTCGTGATAAAGTCTGAGTAGGTTGTATCTTTCTAGAAATTCAATCTCTTTTTTTCAAAATGTCCAATTTGTTGGTGTAATATTGTTCATAGCAGTGTCTTGTAATTACTTTCAGTTTTATGGTATTATTTATAATGTCTCTTTTTATTTCTGATTTTACTTACATCTTCTCTCTTATATCCTTCATCTAGGTAAGGGTTTGTCAAGTTTATTTAAAATTGTAAAGTATATTCACTCAAAGTAGTAAGTGGGATAATTTGCTATTTGATATTTTTCAGCCACACTTCTCATGACACTCAGGGTTTGTTGCCAAAGAAGCCATGCATAGAAGATTTATTCCAAAAAAGTGCTGCTGGGAAAATAAGAAAGCTGTCACCTTGGAAATTTATATTTAATAAAAGACTGGGAATGTAAGCAAGCATGTGAAGTGTTGAAAGGATATTATTATGGACACAAACAAATTTTGACATTTACTCATGTTGAAAACATTACTCTGAAAAGAAATCAAGGATGTAAGTCCAATTGGGGGAAAAATCTATTTTACAATAATATTTGCAGAAAAATACATTTTTGAAAGCAAAGACCCACATTACTTTTTTTTAAAAATCCATATTCTCTGAAAGGAAATTTGAAAAATATGGAAAGTCATCTACCCTATGCTGCAAATAATCATTCAGATCATTATGAATATAGGCTTGGATTAAACATTTATTCAAACATGTGAAAACCAGAGGTTTAAAAATGAAGAACGAATATCCCAATATGAGCAATTTGAGAGGTCCCTTACCAAGGGTTCATTATTCTTTAACCAACAAACATTTTCCCCCTGTTCTGAACTCTGTAATGTTGATAATAAAGGGAGAGTCTTTATCCAACCATCATCCTTCAGTAGGTATCATAGTAGAGATAATGTGGAACAACATTACATGTGTAATCAAATGAGTGACACCTTAAGCAAAAGCCCTATGTTCAATAATTATGAGAGTGTTTATAATGGAACTGGAGGATATCCATGCATTGAAACTGGGAATACCATTGACCAAGACTCAAATCTTATGAAACATCAGAGAACTCAATTTTCAGAGAACAATTATATAAGGAATGAATGTAGTAATGTCCTTTGTCAAAGCTCAGGTCTCATTACCCATGAGACTATCCATATTGGAGAGAAGAATTACACATTTAGTGAATGTGGTAGAGTTCTTAACCAGTCTTCAAAACTTACTCAACATCAGGGTAGTCACACTAGGAAAGAACATTACAAGTGTAATAAATGTGGGAAAGTCTATAATCAATTATTAGATCTAAATAGACATAGGAAAATCCATACTGGAGGGAAACATTACACATGTAAAAATGTGCTAAAGCCTTTACCCATTGCTCAAATCTTACTCAACACCAAATAATTCATAAGCAGAGAAATATGGCAAAGTTTTTTGCCAAGTATGGCAAAACTTTTAACCAGAGCTGTCACCTCCCTCAACATCAGAGAGTGCATGCAGGAGAGAGACCCTACAAGTGTAGTAAGTGATGAAAGACATTAGTCCTAAATATACACACTTGAAAACACCAAAAAGTTCAAACTGCAAAGAAAGTTTAATGACATGAAAGACGTAAGAAAGATTTTAATAAAAAATCAAATGCAAATAAATACCACATAAGTCATAGTAGATAGCATTCAGTCAATAACTGTTTTCTGGTATTAGTCTAAATCAGAACATTATAGAAAATAATCCAAAATTAAAACACTTTGAAAAATTATTTGTCAGTATGGATCATCAAGGGAATGGATGATTGCACAGGTATAATTATGAACATTGTGTCCTTATTTATAGTGACATTATTTGAGATTACTTGAAAACAAAAATTAACATAACTCTCAAATTATGACATGCGATGCTTTTATTTCTAGTGTGTATGTGAACTCATGGTTTTGACTGTTGCTGCATTAAAAATAGAGAAGCCCTTCTATATTAGGTGTGAATCACTTATATCTACTTTTCCATGGAAGACTAAGAATCCTGAAATGTAAAATGTACAATGAAAATCTAAATGGAGATACTGCTTGTCATTGATTGAAAACCATTGTAGACATGACATTAGATAAATATTCAGGGAATCATCTTCATATTAAAGTATATGGAGGATCATTCTAAATTTTAAATAGCTGTGCCACTTGTTTTTTATGGATAAAAAACTGCAGTTTTTTAAAGTCTTAGTGTATTGTCATAATAGTAATAGATAGAAGTCATGAACATTAGCTGACGTGGTTGAAATAAAGACATCTTCACAGATATACAAGAAAAGTATAGGTAACCCTTTAGTAAGAGGTCATAAAATTAATGTCCTTTTATGTTCACTAAATGATTAGTCTCAGTTTTGTAAACCACAGAAATCACAATTCTAAGACCATTATATCAGAAGAACAAGAATGCTTTTGAATTCTTGTAATCTGTATTTTGTTCCAGGATCATACAGTTGATTTTGAAAGGCTTTATTTAGACTATGCGTGAACTTAATGTATGTTAATAAAAGTGAATGGTTTTTAATGTGTGAAACTTGTTAATTAATGCAGTGTGACCCCACAACCAACATTAACCTCTCCCACCTTATTTAAATTTGTAGGTAAAAGACAGTAACAAACTATCTGGTAACACAATGGGATGACATCTCTAGTAATCCCTTTTCCTCTTGGATTTATATCTCATATAATTTGAGATTACATTTTCCACAATTTGCTTCTTGTATTGCTCCCTCCCTTTTGTAACTGCAGGGACATTATGATGGTTATAATGAGGATTATACAGAAGTATCATTGGTAGTTTACCAAAATTAAACCATGATATTGCTGCTAAAGAATAACTTTTTTAAAATATTTTTAACATCTTTATTGGAACATAATTGCGTTACAATTGTGTTAGTTTCTGCTGTATAACAAAGTGAATCAGCTATAGATATACATATATCCCAATATCTCCTCCCTCTTGCATCTCCCTCCCACCCTCCCTATACCACCCCTCTAGGTGGACACAAAGCACCGAGCTGATCTCCCTGTGCTCTGTGGCTGCTTCCCACTAGCTATCTATTTTACATTTGGTAGTGTATATAAGTCCATGCCACTCTCTCACTTCATCCCAGTTTCCCCTTCCCCGTGTCCTCAAGTCCATTCTCTACATCTGCATCTTTATTCCCGTCCTGCCGCTAGGTTCTTCAGAACCATTCTTTTTTTTAGATTCCATATATATGTGTTAACATCCGGTATTTGTTTTTTTCTCTTTCTGACTTACTTCACTCTGTATGACAGCCTCTAGGTCCATCCACCTCACTACAAGTAACTCAATTCCGTTTCTTCTTATGGATGAGTAAAATTCCATTGTATATATGTGCCGCATCTTTATCCATTCATCTGTCGATGGACACTTAGGTTGATTCCATGTCCTGGCTATTGTAAATAGACTGTAATAAACATTGTGGTACATGCCTCTTTTTGAATTATGGTTTTCTCAGGGTATATGCCCAGTAGTGGGATTGCTGGGTCATATGGTAGTTCTCTTTTTAGTTTTTTGAGGAATCTCCATACTGTTCTCCATGTGGCTGTATCAATTTTCATTCCCACCAACAGTGCAAGAGGGCTCCCTTTTCTCCACACCCTCTCCAGCATTTGTTGTTTGTAGATTTTTTGATGAGGGCTATTCTGACTGGTGTGAGGTGATACCTCATTGTAGTTTTGATTTGCATTTCTCTAATGATTAGTGATGTTGAGCACCCTTTCATGTATTTGTTGGCAATCTGTATATCTTCTTTGGAGAAATGTCTATTTAGGTCTTCTACCCATTTTTGGATTGTGTTGTTTGTTTTTATGATACTGAGCTGCATGAGCTGCTTGTATATTTTGGAGATTAATCCTTTGTCAGCTGCTTCGTTTGCAAATATTTTCTCCCATTCTGAGGGTTGTCTTTTCATCTTGTTTATGGTTTCCTTTGCTGTGCAAAAGCTTTTAAGTTTCATTAGGTCCCATTTGTTTATTTTTGATTTTATTTCCATTTCTCTAGGAGGAGGGTCAAAAAGGATCTTGCCGTGATTTATGTCATGGAGTGTTCTGCCTATGTTTTCCTCTAAGAGTTTTATAGTATCTTGCCTTACATTTAGATCTCTAATCCATTTTGAGTTTATTTTTGTGTATGGTGTTAAGGAGTGTTCTAATTTCATTCTTTTACACGTAGCTGTCCAGTTTTCCCAGCACCACTTATTGAAGAGGCTGTCTTTTCTCCATTGTATATTCTTGCCTTCTTTATCATAGATAAGGTGACCATATGTTCGTGGGTTTATCTCTGGGCTTTCTATCCTGTTCCATTGATCTATATTTCTTTTTATGTGCCAGTGCCATACTGGTTTTTTGTTGTTTTTTTCTGTAAAGTTAACTAATCTTGTGGTATTTTTTATATGTATCTTTTTAAAAAATATATCTTTATTGGAGTGTAATTACTTTACAATGTTGTGTTAGCTTCTGCTGTATAACTCCTTTTATTTTTTTTTGCTCTTTTTTTTGTAACATCTTTATTGAACTATAATTGCTTTACAGTGGTGTGTTATTTTCTGCTTTATAACACAGTGAATCAGTTATACATAAACATATGTCTCTATCTCTTCTCTCTTGCAGTTCACCTGTACCATTTTTCTAGATTCCACATATATACATTAACTTAAAATATTTGTTTTTCTCTTTCTGACTTACTTCACTCTGTATGACAGTTTCTAGATCCATCCACATCTCAACAAATGACTCAACTTCGTTCCTTTTTATGGCTGAGTAATATTCCATTGTATATATGTACCACATCTTCTTTATCCATTCATCTTTTGATGGGCATTTAGGTTGCTTCCATGACCTGGCTATTATAAATAGTGCTGCAAGAAACATTGGGGTGCATGTGTCTTTTTGAATTATGGTTTTCTCTGGGTATATGCCCAGGAGTGGGATTGCTGGATCATATGTTAATTCTATTTTTAGTCTTTTAAGGAACCTCCATACTGTTCTCTATAGTGGCTGTATCAGTTTACATTGCCACCAACAGTGCAAGAGGGTTCCTTTTTCTCCACAGCCTCTCCAGCATTTGTTGTTTGTAGATTTTCTGATGATGCCCATTCTAACTGGTGTAAAGTGATACCTCATTGTAGTTTTGATTTGCATTTCCCTAATAATCAGTGATGTTGAGCAGCTTTTCATGTGTTTCTTGGCCATCTGTGTCTTCTTTGGAGAAATGTCTATTTAGGTCTTCTGCCTGTTTTTGGATTGGGTTGTTTATTTTTTTAATATTGAGCTGCATGAGCTGTTTATATAATTTGGAGGTTAATCCTTAGTCTGATGATTCATTTGCAAACATTTTCTCCCATTCTGAGGGTTGTCTTTTCATCTTGTTTTTTGTTTCCTTTGCTGTGCAAAAGCTTTTAAGTTTCATTAGGTCCGATTTTTTTGTTTTTATTTCCATTACTCTGGGAGGTGGATCAAAATAGACCTTGCTGTCATTTATGTCAAAGAGTGTTCTTCCTATGCTTTCCTCTAAGAGTTTTATACTGCCCAGTTTTACATTTAGGTCTCTAATCCATTTTGAGGTTTTTTTTGTGTATGGTGTTAGGGAGTGTTCTAATTTCATTCTTTTACAAGTAGCTGTCCAGTTTTCCCAGCACAACTTGCTGAAGAGACTGTCTGTTCTGCATTGTATATCCTTGCCTCCTTTGTCATAGATTAGTTGACCATAGGTGCATGGGTTTATCTCTGGGCTTTCTATCTTGTTCCATTGATCTATGTTTCTGTTTTGTGCCAGTACCACATTGTCTTGATTACTGTAGCTTTGTAGTATAGTCTGACATTAGGGAGTGTGATTCCTCCAGCTCCATTTTTTCCCCTCAAGACTGCTTTGGCTATTCGGGGTCTTTTGTGTCTCCATACCAATTTTAAGATTTTTTTGTTCTAGTTCTGTAAAAAATGCCATTGGTAATTTGATAGGGATTGCTTTGAATCTGTAGATTGCTTTGGGTTGTATAGTCATTTTCACAATATTGATTCTTCCAATCCAAGAACATGGTATATCTCGCCATCTGTTGGTATCATCTTTAATTTCTTTCATCAGTGTCTTATAGATTTCTGCATTCAGGTGTTTTGTCTCCCTAGTTGGGTTTATTCCTAGGTATTTTATTCTTTTTGTTGCAGTGGTAAATGGGAGTGTGTCCTTAATTTCTCTTTCAGATTTTTCATCATTAGTGTATAAGAATGCAAGAGATTTCTGTGCATTAATTTTGTATCATGCAACTTTACCAAATTCATTGATTAGCTCTAGAAGTTTTCTGGTGGCATCTTTAGGATTCTCTATGTATAGTATCATGTCATCTGCAAATAGTGACAATTTTACTTCTTCTTTTCCAATTTGTATTCCTTTTATTTCTTTTTCTTCTCTGATTGCCATGGCTAGGGCTTCCAAAACTATGTTGAATAATAGCAGTGAGAGTGGACATCCTTGTCTTGTTCCTGATCTTAGAGGAAATTCTTTCAGTTTTTCACCATTGAGAATGATGTTTGCTATGGGTTTGTCATATATGGCCTTTACTATGTGGAGGTAGTTGCCCTCTATGCCCACTTTCTGGAGAGTTTTTATCATAATTGGGTGTTGAATTTTATCAAACGCTTTTTCTGCATCTACTGAGATGATCATATGGTTTTTCTTATTCAATTTGTTAAGATGGTGTATCACATTGATTGATTTGCTTATATTGAACAACCCTTGCATCTCTGGGATAAATCCCACTTGATCATGGTGTATGATCCTTTTAATGTGGTGTTGGATTCTGTTTGCTAGTATTTTGTTGAGGATTTTTACATCTGTATTCATGAGTGATATTGGTTTGTAATTTTCTTTTTTTGTAGTATATTTGTCTGGTTTTGATATCAGGGTGATGGTGGCCTCATAGAATGAGTTTGAGAGTGTTCTTTCCTCTGCAATTTTTTGGAAGATTTTGAGAAGGATCGGTGTTAATTCTTCTCTAAATGTTTGATAGAATTCACCGGTGAAGCCATCTGGTCCTGGATTTTTGTTTAATGGAAGATTTTTAATCACAGTACAATTTCATTACTTGTGATTGGTCTGTTCATATTTTCTGTTTCTTCCTGGTTCACTCTTGGAAGGTTATACCTTTCTAAGAATTTGTCCATTTCTTCCAGGTTGTCCATTTTATCAGAAGAGTTGCCTGTAGTAGTCTCAGGATGCTTTGTATTTCTGCGGTGTCTGTTGTAACTTCTCCTTTTTCATTTCTAATTTTATTGATTTGAGTCCTCTCCCTCCTTTTCTTGATGAGTCTGGCTAATGGTTTATCAATTTTGTTTATCTTCTCAAAGAACCAGCTTTTAGTTTTATTGATCTTTGCTATTGTTTTCTCTGTTTCTATTTCATTTATTTCTGCTCTGCTCTTTATGATTTCTTTCCATCTAGTAACTTTGGGTTTTGTTTGTTCTTCTTTCTCTAGTTCCTATAGGTGTAAGGTTAGATTGTTTATTTGAGTTGTTTCTTGTTTCTTGAGGAAGGATTGGATTGCTATAAACTTCCCTCTTAAAACTGCTTTTGCTGCATCCCATAGGTTTTGGATGGTAGTGTTTTCATTGTCATTTGTTTCTAGGTATTTTTTGATTTCCTCTTTGATTTCTTCAGTGATCTCTTGGTTATTTAGTAACGTATTGTGTAGCCTCCATGTGTTTGTGTTTTTAACGTTTTTTCCCTTGTAATTGATTTCTAATCTCATAGCATTGTGGTCAGAAAAGATGCTTGATATGATTTCAATTTTCTTAAATTTACTGAGGCTTGATTTTTGACCCAAGATGTGATCTATCATGGAGAATGCTCTGTGCTCACTTGAGAAGAAAGTGCTATCTGCTGTTTTTGGATGGAATGTCCTATAAATATCGATTAAATCTATTTAGTCTGTTGTGTCATTTAAAGC
Source organism: Monodon monoceros (assembly GCF_005190385.1). Classification (NCBI taxonomy): domain Eukaryota; kingdom Metazoa; phylum Chordata; class Mammalia; order Artiodactyla; family Monodontidae; genus Monodon; species Monodon monoceros. The sequence continues at coordinate 54,032,289 of NW_021703766.1, forward strand.
TTGTTTGTCCTTATTAATTTTCTGTTTGGATGATCTGTCCATTGGTGTAAGTGAGGTGTTAAAGTCCCCCACTATCACTGTGTTACTGTCGATTTCCTCTTTTATAGCTTTTAGCAGTTGCCTTATGTATTGAGGTGCTCCTATGTTGGGTGCATATATATTTATAATTGTTATATCTTCTTCTTGGATTGATCCCCTGATCATTATGTAGTGTCCTTCCCTGTCTCTTGTAACATTCTTTATTTTAAAGTCTCTTTTATCTGATATGAGTATTGCTACACCAGCTTTCTTTTGATTTCCATTTACATGGAATATCTTTTTCCATCCCCTCACTTTCAATCTGTATGTGTCCCTAGGTCTGAAGTGGGTCTCTTGTAGACAGTATATACATGGGTCTTGTTTTTGTATCCAACAGTAAGCCTGTGTCTTTTGGTTGGAGCATTTAATCCATTCACGTTTAAGGTAATTATTGGTATGTATGTTCCTATGACCATTTTCTTAATTGTTTTGGGTTTGTTTTTGGAGGTCCTTTTCTTCTCTTGTGTTTCCCACTTAGCGAAGTTTCTTTAGCATTTGTTGTAGAGCTGGTTTGGTGTTGCTGAATTCTGTTAGCTTTTTCTTGTCTGTAAAGCTTTTGATTTCTCCATCGAATCTGAATGAGATCCTTGCCGGGTAGAGTAATCTTGGTTGTAGTTTCTTCCCTTTCATCACTTTAAGTATATCATGCCACTCCCTCTGGCTTGTAGAGTTTCTGCTGAGAAATCAGCTGTTAACCTTATCAGAGTTCCCTTGTATGTTATTTGTCATTTTTCCCTTGCTGCTTTCAATAATTTTTCTTTGTCTTTAATTTTGCCAATTTGATTACTATGTGTCTCAGCATGTTTCTCCTTGGGTTTATCCTGTATGGGACTCTCTGTGCTTCCTGGACTTCGGTGGCTATTTCCTCTCCCATGTTAGGGAAGTTTTTGACTACAATCTTTTCATATGTTTTCTCTGGTCATTTCTCTCTCTGTTCTCCTTCTGGGACCCCTATAATGCGAATGTTGTTGCGTTTAATGTTGTCCCAGAGGTCTCTTAGGCTGTCTTCAGTTCTTTTCATTCTTTTTTTTTATTCTGTTCTGCAGCAGTGAATTCCACCAATGTGTCTTCCAGGTCACTTATCCATTCTTCTGCCTCAGTTATTCTGCTATTGATTCCTTCTAGTGTATTTTTCATTTCAGCTATTGTATTGTTCATCTCTGTTTGTTTGTTTTTTAATTCTTCTAGATCTTTGTTAAACATTTCTTGCATCTTCTCAATCTTTGCCTCCATTCTTTTCCCAAGGTTCTGGATCATCTTCACTATCATTATACTGAATTCTTTCTCTGGAAGATTCTCTACCTCCATTTCATTTAGTTGTTTTTCTGGGGTTTTATTTTGTTCCTTCATCGGGTACATAGCCCTCTGCCTTTTCATCTTGTCTGTCTTTCTGTGAATGTGGTTTTTGTTCCCCAGGCTGCAGGATTGTAGTTCTTCTTGCTTCTGCTGTCTGCCCTCTCATGGATGAGGCTATCTAAGAGGGTTGTGGAAGTTTCCTAATTGGAGGCACTCTTGGTGGGTAGAGCTGGCTGTTCCTCTGGTGAGCAGAGCTGGGTAAAACTTTAATCTGCTTGTCTGCTGATGGGTGGGGCTGGGTTCCCTCCCTGTTGGTTGTTTGGCCTGAGGCGGCCCAACACTGGAGCCTACCCGGGCTCTTTGGTGGAGCTAATGGCAGACTCTGGGAGGGCTCACACCAAGGAGTACTTCCCAGAACTTCTGCTGCCAGTGTCCTTGTCCTTTGGTGAACCACAGCTGCAGGAGACCCTCCAACACTAGCAGGTAGGTTGGTTCAATCACCCCTGGGGTCACTGCTCCTTCTCCTGTGTCCCGATGTGCACACTACTTTGTGTGTGCCCTCCAAGTGTGGAGTCTCTGTTTCCCCCAGTGCTGCCAAAGTCCTATAATCAAATCCTACTAGCCTTTAAAGTCTGATTCCCTAGGAATTCTCCCTCCCGTTGCCAAACCCCCAGGTTGGGAAGCCTGACGTGGGGCTCAGAACCTTCACTCCAGTGGGTGGACTTCTGTAGTATAAGTGTTCTCCAGTTTGTGAGTCACCCACCCAGCAGTTATGGGTTTTGATTTTATTGTGACAGTGCCGCTTGTGCCATCTCATTGTGGCTTCTCCTTTGTCTTTGCCTGTGGGGTATCTTTTTTGGTGAGTTCCAGTGTCTTCCTGTTGACGATTGTTCAGCAGTTAGTTGTGATTCTGGTGTTCTTGATAGAGGGAGTGAGAGTATGTCCTTCTATTCCACCATTTTGAATCAATCTCCTGTATTTTATTCTTTTTGTTGCAATGGTAAATATGAGCATTTCCTTAATTTCTCTTTCAGATTTTTCATCATTAGTGTATGGGAATGCCAGAGATTTCTGTGCATTAATTTTGTATCCTGCTACTCTACCAAATTCATTGATTAGCTCTAGTAGTTTTCTCATAGCTTCTTTAGGATTCTCTATATATAGTGTAATGTCATCTGCAAACAGTGACAGTTTTACTTCTTCTTTTCTGATTTGGATTCCTTTTATTTCTTTTCTTTCTCTGACTGCTGTGGCTAAAACTTCCAGAACTGTGTTGAATAATAGTGTTGAGAGCAGGCAACCTTGTCTTTTTCCTGATCTTAATGGAAATGGTTTCAGTTTTTCACCATTGAGAACGATGTTGGCTGTGGGTTTGTCATATATGGCCTTTATTGTGTTGAGGTAAGTTCCCTCTAGGCCTACTTTCTGGAGGGTTTTTATCATAAATCGGTGTTGAATTTTGTCAAAAGCATTTTCGGCATCTATTGAGATGATCATATGGTTTTTATCCTTCAGTTTGTTAATATGGTGTATCATATTGATTGATTTGTGTATATTGAAGAATCTTTGCATTCCTGGGATAAATCCCTTTTGATCATGGTGTATGATCCTTTTAATGTGTTGTTGGATTCTGTTTGCTGGTATTTTGTTGAGGATTTCTACATCTATCTTGATCAGTGATATTGGCCTGTAGTTTTGTTTTTTTGTGGCATCTTAGTCTGATTTTGGTATCGGGGTGGTGGTGGTCTCATAGAATGAGGTTTGGAGTCTTTATCCCTCTGCTATATTTTGGAAGAGTTTGAGAAGGATAGGTGTTGGCTCTTCTCTAAATGTTTGATAGAATTTGCCTGTGAAGCCATCTCATCCCAGGCTTTTGTTTGTTGGAAGATTTTTTAATCACAGTCTCAATTTCAGTGTTTGTGATTGGTCTGTTTATATTTTCTATTTCTTCCTGGTTCAGTCTCGGAAGGTTGTGGTTTTCTAATAATTTGTCCATTTCTTCCAGGTTGTACATTTTATTGACATATAGTTGCTGATAGTAATCTCTTTGTCCATTTCATTGGCATATAGTTGCTTGTAGTAATCTCTCATGATCCTATGTATTTCTGTAGTGTCAGTTGTTATTTCTCCTTTTCCATTTCTCATTCTATTGATTTGAGTCTTTTCCCTTTTTTCTTGATGAGTCTGGCTAATGGTTTATCAATTTTGTTTATCTTCTCAAAGAACCAGCTTTTAGTTTTATTGATCTTTGCTATTGTTTCCTTCATTTCTTTTTCACTTATTCCTGATCTGATCTTTATGATTTCTTCTGCTAACTTTGGGGGATTTTTGTTCTTCTTCCTCTAATTGCTTTAGGTGTAAATTTAGGTTGTTTATTTGAGAGGTTTCCTGCTTCTTAAGGTGGGCTTGTATTGCTATAAACTTCCCTCTTAGAACTGCTTTGGCTGCATTCCATAGGTTTTGCATTGTCGGGTTTTCATTGTCATTTGTTTTTAGGTATTGTCTGATTTCTTCAGTGATCTCTTGGTTATTCAGTAGTGTAGTGTTTAGCCTCCATGTGTTTGTATTTTTTTTTTTACAGATTTTTTCCCTGTAATTGATATCTAGTCTCATAGAATTGTGGTTGGAAAAGATACTTGATATGATTTCAATTTTCTTAAGTTTGCAAAGGCTTGATTTGTGACCCAAAATATGATCTATCCTGGAGAATGTTCCATGAGCACTTGAGAAGAAAGTGTAATCTGCTGTTTTTGGATGGAATGTCCTATAAATATCAATTAAGTCCATCTTGTTTAATGTGTCATTTAAAGCTTCTGTTTCCTTGTTTATTTTCATTTTGGATGATCTGTCCATTGGTGAAAGTGGGATGTTAAAGTCCCCTACTATGATTGTGTTACTGTTGGTTTCCCATTTTATGGCAGTGAGCATTTGCCTTATGTATAGAGATGCTTCTTTATTGAGTGCATAAATATTTACAATTATTCTGTCTTCCTCTTGGATTGATCCCTTGATCATTATGTAGTGTCCTTCTTTGTCTCCTGTAATAGTCTTTGTTTTAAAGTCTATTTTGTCTGATATGAGAATTGCTACTCCAGCTTTCTTTATATTTCCCTTTGCATGGAATATCTTTTTCCATCCCCTCACTTTCAGTCTGTATGTGCCCCTAGGTCAGAAATGGGTCTCTTGTAGACAGTACATATATAGCTCTTTTTTCTGTATCCATTCAGCCAGTCTGTGTCTTTTGGTTGGAGCATTTAATCCATTTTCATTTAAGGTAGTTATTGATATGTATGTTCCTATTACCATTTTCTTAATTGTTTTGGGTTTATTATTCTAAGTATTTTCCTTCTCTTGTGTTTCCTTCCTAGAGAAGTTCCTTTAGCATTTTTTGTAGAGGTGGTTTGAAGGTGCTGGATTCTCTTAGTTTTTGCTTGTCTGTAAAGGTTTTAATTTCTCCGTCCAATCTGAATGAGATCCTTGCTGGGTACAGTAATCTTGGTTGTAGGCTTTTCCCTTTCATCACTTTAAATATGTCCTGCCACTCCCTTCTGGCCTGCAGGGCTTCTACTGAAAGATCAGCTGTTAACTTTATGGGGATTCCCTTGTATGGTAATTGCTGCTTTTCTCTTGTGATTTTAATATTTTTTCTTTGTATTTAATTTTGACCATTTGATTAATATGTGTTGTGACGTGTTTCTCCTTGGATTTATACTTATGGGACTCTCTGGGCTTCCTGGACTTGACAATTTCCTTCCCTATATTAGGAAAGTTTTCAACTATAATCTCTTCAAATATTTTCTCAGTCCCTTTCTTTTTCTCCTCTTCTTCTGGGACCCCTATAATTCAAATTGGTGTGTTCAGTGTTGTTCCAGAGGTCTCTGAAACTGTCCTCAGTTCTTTTCATTCTTTTTTCTTTATTCTGCTCTGCAATAGTTATTTCCAATATTTTATCCTCCAGGTCACTTATCCATTCTTCTGCCTCAGTTATTCTGCTAGTGATTCCTTCTGGAGAATTTTAAATTTCATTTATTGTGTTGTTCATCATTGTTTGCTTGCTCTTCAGTTCTTCTAGGTCCTTGTTAAACGTTTCTTGTATTTTCTTCATTCTATTTCCAAGATTTTGGATCATCTTTACTGTCATTACTCTGAATTGTTTCTCAGGTAGACTGCGTATTTCCTCTTCATTTGTTAGGTCTGGTGGGTTTTTACCTTGCTCCTTCATCTGCTGTGTGTTTTTCTGTCTTCTCATTTTGCTTACCTTACTGTGTTTGGGGTCTCCTTTTCACAGGCTGCAGGTTCGTAGTTCCTTTTGTTTTTGGTGTCTGCCCCCAGTTCGTAAGGTTCGTTCAGTGGGTTGTGTAGGCTTCCTGGTGGAGGGGACTGGTGCCTGTGTTCTGGTGGATGAGTCTAAATCTTGTCTTTCTGGTGGGCAGGACCACATCTGGTAGTGTGTTTTTCGGTGTCTGTGAACTTATTCTGATTTTAGGCAGCCTCTCTGCTAATGGGTGAGGTTGTGTTCCTGTCTTGCTCGTTGTATGGCATAGGGTGTCCAGCGCTGTAGCTTGCTGGTCATTGAGTGGAGCTGGGTCTTAGCATTGAGATGGGGATCTCTGGGAGAGCTTTTGCCATTTGATATTATGTGGGGCCAGAAGGTCTCTGGTGGACCAATGTCCTGAACTCAGCTCTCCCACCTCAGAAGCTCAGGCCTGACACCTGGCCAGAGCACCAAGACCCTGTCAGCCACATGGGCAGAAGAAAGGGAGGGAGCGAGGGAGGGAGAGGAGGGGGAGAGAGAGAGAGAGAGAGAAAGAGAGAGAGAGAGAGAGAGAGGAAGAGGGAGAGGGAGAGGGAGGAAGGAATGAAGGAAGAAAAAAGAAAGAAACAAAGAAGATATTAAAGTAGAAAGAAATTATTGAAAATAAAAAAATAATTAAAAAATGAAAGTGAGAAAGAAGAGAGCAACCAAACCAAAGAAACAAATCCACCAATGATAACAAGCACTAAAATCTATACTTAAAAAGAAAAAAGGACAGTCAGAACCCTAGGACAAATGGCAAAAGCAAAGATATACTGACAAAATCACACAAAGAAGCATACGTATATCATCTACCAATGATAATAAGCTCTAAATACTAAACTAAGATCAACATAAAACCAGAAAAAAATTACACACAGAAAGCAAACCCCAAGTCTACAGTTGCTCCCAAAGTCCACCGCTTCAATTTTGGGATGATTCTTTGTCTATTCAGGTATTCCAGAGACGCAGGTACATCAAGTTGATGGTGGAGATTTAATCCATTGCTCCTGAGGCTGCTGGGAGAAATTTCCCTTTCTCTTCTTTGTTTGCACGGTTCCTGGGTTTCAGCTTTGTATTTGGCCTCACCTTTGCATGTAGGTTGCCTGAGGGTGTCTGTTCTTCACTCAGGATGGGGTTAAAGGAGCCACTGATTCGGGGGCTCTGGCTCACTCAGGCCGGGGGGAGGGAGGGGTACAGAATGTGGGGTAAGCCTGGGGCAGCAGAGGCCAGCGTTACATTGCAGCAGCCTGAGGCGCATCGTGTGTTCTCCTGGGGAAGTTGTCCCTGGCTCACGGGACCAGGGACAGTGGCATGCTGCACTGGCTCCCAGGAGGAGAGGTGTGGATAGTGACCTGTGCTTGCACACAGGCTTCTTGGTGGCCACAGCAGCAGCCTTAGCATCTCATGCCCGTCTCTGGGGTCCGCATTGATAGCCGCAGCTCACGCCCATCTCATTTAGGTGATGCTCTGAATCCCCTCTCCTCACGCACCCCGAAACAATGGTCTCTTGCCTCCCCGGCAGGTCCAGAATTTTTCCCAGACTCCCTCCTGGCTAGCTGTGGAACACTAGCCCCCTTCAGGCTGTGTTCATGCAGCCAACCCCAGTCTGGTCCCTGGGGTCTGACCTCCGATGAAGCCAGAGTCTCAGGTCCCAGCCCCCACCTGTCCTGGCTGGTGAGCAGACAAGCCTCTCAGGCTGGTGAGTGTGGGTCGGCACGGATCCTCTGTGTGGGAATCTCTCTGCTTTACCTTCTGCACACCTGTTGCTGTGCTCTCCTCTGTGGCTCCGAAGCTTCCCCCCACCACCCGTCTCCACCAATGAAGGGGCTTCCTAGTGTGTGGAACTTTTCCTCCTTCACAGCTCCCTCCCAGAACCACAGGTCCCATCCCTATTCTTTTGTCTCTATTTCTTCTTTTTTCTTTTGCCCTATCCAGGTATGTGGGGAGTTTCTTGCCTTTTGGGAGGTCTGAGGTCTTCTGCCAGATTTCAGTAGGTGTTCTGTAGGAGTTGTTCCACATGTAGATGTACTTCTGATGTATTCGTGGGGAGGAAGGTGATCTTCACGTCTTACTCCTCTGCCATCTCGAAGGTCTCCTCTAAAGTTCCCTACTATTATTGTGTTACTGTCAAATTCTCTCTTTTTGTCAGTTAATATTTGCTTTATGTATTGAGGTGCTCCTATGTTGGGTGCATATATATTTACAATTGTTATATCTTTTTCTTGCATTGACTTCTTGATCATTATGTTATGTCCTTCTTTGTCTCTTTTAAGTATCTAAAATTTACTTGGTATGAAACCAGTATTCCTACCCTAACTTTCTTCTGTTCCCATTTGTATGGACTACATTTGTCCATCCCCCCATTTTCAGTCAGTGTGTGTCTTTAGGTCTGAAGTGTGTCTCTTGTAGACAGCATATATACAGGTCTTATTTTTGTATCCATTCAGCCACTCTCTTTTGACTGGAGCATTTATATTTAAAGTAATTATTGATATGTATATTCTTATTGCCATTTTGTTAATTGTTTGGGGGTTGCTTTGTAGGTCTTTTTAGTTCCTTCTTTTTGTTCTCTTGTAATCGATTTGATGACTATCTTTAGTGTTATGCTTGGATTCATTTTACTTTTTTTTTTTTTTTTTTTTGCGGTACGCGGGCCTCTCACCGTTGTGGCCTCTCCCATTGCGGAGCACAGGCTCCGGACGTGCAGACTCAGCGGCCATGGCTCACGGGCCCAGCCGCTCCACGGCATGTGGGATCTTCCTGGACCGGGGCACAAACCCGTGTCCCCTGCATCGGCAGGTGGACTCTCAACCACTGCACCACCAGGGAAGCCCCTGGATTCATTTTACTTTTTTGTGTATATATCTATTATAGATTTTTTGTTTATGGTTACCATCAGGTTCATATATAGCAATCTACATACCTACGTGATTATTTTAAGTTGCTATCTCTTAATTTAAAATGCATATTAACAACACTGTATTTGTACTCTCCTCCCCTCATGATTACTGTTTTGATACCATATTTTACATGTAATTCTTCTGTGTATCCCTGAACAGCTTATTGTGGATATAGGTGATTTTTACTACATTTGTCTTTTAACCTTCCTACTAGGTTTTATTTTTTAGCTCTTTTTTAAAAAAAATTATTTAATTTATTTATTTTTGGCGGCATTGGGTCTTTGTTGCTGCACGTGGTCTTTATCTAGTTGCGGCGAGCAGGGGCTACTCTTCACTGTGGTGCACGGGCTTCTCATTGTGGTGGCTTCTCTTGTTGCAGAGCATAGGCTCTAGATGTGCAGGCTTCAGTAGTTGTGGCTTGCGGGCTCTCGAGAGCAGGCTCAGTAGTTGTGGTGCACAGGCTTTGTTGCTCCATGGCATGTGGGATCTTCCCGGACCAGGGCTCAATCCCGTGTCCCCTGCATTGGCAGGCGGATTCTTATCCACTGCGTCACTATGGAAACCCCCTACTACATTTTTATGTGGATGATTTCCTACCCTAACTATATGTTTGCCTTTACCAATAAACTATTTTTTCATTTCATAATTTTCATGTTTCTAGTTGTGGCCTTTTTTGCTTACAGAATTTCCTTTAACATTTCTTATAAAGGTGGTTTGGTGGTTCTGAACTCTTTCAGCTTCTGCTTGTCTGTGAAACTTTTGATTTCTCCAACAAATCTGAACAAGAACTTTGCTGGTTAGAGTATTGTTGGTTGTAGGTTTTTTCCCCTTTCATCACTTTGAATATATTGTGACACTCCCTCTGGACTGCAGAATTTATGCTGAAAAGTCAACTGATAGCCTTATGGGAGTTCCCTTGTAACATGTTGCTTTCCCCTTGCTACTGTGAATGTTCTCTCTTTAATTTTTGCCATTTTGATTACACTGTGTCTTCAAGAGTTCCTCTGTGGGCAATCCTGTATGGGATGTTCTGCACTTCCTTAATTTGGATGTGTGTTTCCTACCCCAGGTTAGGGAAGTTTTTAGCTCTTGTGTCTTCAATTATGTTCTCAGCCCTTTGTCTCTCTCTTCTTCTTCTGGGTCCTTTATAATGCAAATATTAGTGTCCTTGATGTTGTTACAGAGAAGAAAGAATTGTCCTCATTTCTTTTCCTTCCTTTCTCTTTTCAGTATCAGTAGTTTCACTATTCTGTTTTCCTGCTCACTAATCTATTCCTCTGTATCACTTAGTCTACTGTTGATTCCTTCTAGTGTGTTTTTCATTTCCATTATTTTATTCTTCATTTCTGGTTCTTTATATTTTTAAGATGTTTATTATTTGCAGGTCAGGAATAGAGACACAGACGTAGAGAATGGACTTGTGGACACAGGGGGGAGGGGGAGGGTGGGACGAACTGGGAGAGTAGCATTGACCTATATACACTACCATGTGTAAAATATGTAGCTAGGGGGAATCTTCTGTATAGCACAGGGAGCTCAGCTCAGTGTTCTGTGATGACCTAGAGGGATGGGATGGGAGAGTGGGAGGGAGGCTCAAGAGGGAGAGGATACATGTATACATATAGCTGATTCACTCTGTTGTACAGCAAAAACTAACACAACATTGTAAAGCAATTTATTCCCATAAAAAAAATTTCTCACTTCTCTGTGCATCCATTCTTCTCACGAGTTCTTTGACCATCCTATGATCACTACTCTAAACTCTTTCTTGGGTAGATTGCCTATCCCACTTCACTTAATTCTTATCTTGTTCCTTGGTTAAGAACATATTCTTCTGTCACCTCATTTTGCCTAATTTGTTGTTCATATTTTTATGTATCTCATAGGTGGGTTATGTTTGTTTCCCGGTGTTAGAGAAGTGGCCTTTTGTAGGAGATGTCCTATGTGTCTGAGCACTGCACACCCCTCTTGTCACCAGAGATGTATGCTCTAGAGGTTTCCCCTATAATGGCTGCATGGGTCTTTCTGTTGTGGTGGGCTAACTATGTGGGTGGTCTGGTAGGATTCGTTGGTCCCTGGTCTGGTTGGTTGCTGGGTACCACCCTTGCAGAGGCTTCTGGCTGGGCACTGGTTGTTAGGACTGTGTCAGGAGGTGGCTCACTGCAGAACCCTGGGTGGGGCTACTGCTGCATTACTCGTGGGTGGAGTGAGGGTCCAGGAAACCCCAGGGCTGTTGCCCACCCACTGTGGGTTAAGTCAGGCCCTGGAGTCTGGTTGCATGGCCCAGAGGTCCAGAACTTGTGCTGGATCACTGGTGGTGGGGCTGCTTTCTGACACAGTTGGCTGCAGGGCCTAGGGTATCTTGAACCTTCTGTTGCACTGCTAGTGTTTGGGTCAAGGGCTTAGCTGATCCTAGGGATGGATCTGGCCTGCTAGTGTGTAGGCTATGTCTGTAGGCTGTGTGGTTACAAGTTTCTTGCAGCTGGTGTCTGCCTGCCGGTGGGTGAAGCTGGGCATGGTCTGGCCTCCTGATGGGTGGATCAGATCCACAGACTGCAGGGCTGTGGTTTTGTTGTGGTTGGTGTCCATTCCCTAATGGAGAGGCTGGTCCTGAGGCTAGACAGGCTCCCTGCAGGGTGTGTCTCAGTTCCATGGGATTCTGGTGATGGTTCCTGCCTACTGTTGGTTGGAGCTTGGTCCCAGGTTCTCTGGCTGGAGGGCCCTGAGAGTCTTGGGTTTAGTGCCTGTGCACTAGAGAGTGGGGTCAGGTCCTGGGCCCTCTGATGGGCAGGGCCATGTCCAGGGGTGACTGTGGGCTCACAGGGTCTTAAGGCAGTGGGTGGGGCTGTGTCCATGCCATTTTAGTTTCTTGTTCTGAGGTGTCCCAGCACTGGGGCCTCTAAGTTGTTTGGTCAGGGCAGGGCTGGGAAGTGAGGCTATAAGCTAGAGGGAGGATTCCAAAACAGCATTTTCCAGCACCAATGTCCACCGGGTAGAATGATCTCCCCAAAATGGCTGCTGCCAGTACCTACATCCCCAGGGTTAGATGCAGGGTGAGATGCAGCTGCATCCTGCCACTCCAGGAGACTCTCCAAGATTAGCAAGTAGGTGACCCAGGCTCTATCAAATTACTGTTTCTATCCGGGATCCCAGAGCATGTCAGAGTTTTGTGTGTGCCCATTAAGAGTGAAGTCTCTGTTTCCCCCAACCCTCTGGGACTCCTGAAATTAAGCCCACCGGCCTTCAAAGCCAAATTCTCTGGGGGGTCATCTTCTTGGTGCAGCATCCCCAGGCTGATGAGCCCATTGTGGGGCTTGGACCTTTCTCTCTTTTGAGAGAACCTTTGCAATTTAATTATCCTCCCGTTTGTGAGTCGCCCACCCTGGGGCTATGGGAGTTGACTATATCGCAACTCCATCACTACCACACATCTTTTCATTCCTTCTTTATATCTAGTTGTAGAAGGTCTTTTCTGGTAGGTTTCAGTCTTTTCACTGATGTTTGTTCTGCAAATAATTGTGCCTTTGTTGTGCCTGTGAGAGGAGGTGAGATCAGGGTTTACCTACTCCACCATTTTCTGCCAGATCTCCAGTATCTTGTAGTTTTGATTTTTTTTTTTTTGGCAGAGATTTAATCTTTGAACTTGTAAATTTCTCTGAAATGACCTAACAAATGGGAGTTTATAGTTAATTGTGTGGCATCATTATCTTGGCATGTTATAGAGGGGGTTTTTAATTAAAGTATAATTTATATACAAAATTATATCAATTTCTGGAATACAACACAATAATTCAACATTTGTATACACTGAAAAATGATTATCATAATTAGTCTAGTTACCACCTGTCACTATGTAAATTACAAAATTAATTTTTTTATTGAGAACTTTTAAGATTTACTTCTTAGCATCTTTTAAATTGGCAATAAAATAATTTTGACTACAGTCGCCATACTGTACATGTACATCATTTTATAACTGGAAATTTGTAGCTGTTGACCCCATTCACCCAGTTCACCAACCCCCTACCACCCCTCCCATCTGACAGTCATCAGTCTATTATATGTATCTCTAAATTTTGTTTTATTTTGTGTTTTAAGTTCCATATATTAGTGAAATCAGGAAGTATTTGTCTTTCTCTGCCTTACTTCACTTAAACTAATAACCCTAAGAACCATCTGTTGTTACAAATGGCAACATTTTATTCTTTTTTATGGCTGAATAGTATTCCATTGTGTGTATGTATATATGTGTATGTACATATTCACACACACATATAAATCTTATATATATATATCACATATATATTATATATATCACATCTATCAATTCATCTATCAGTGGATGCTTAGGTTGTTTCCATATCTCAGCTATTGTAAATAATGCTATAGTGAAACTAGGGGTACCTATACATTTTCTTTTTTTTTTTTTTTAAGGTGGTCTCACATCACACATTTTATTTTAAATCACTTACTATAAGCAATACCCTGGGAATTGAGAATATATTAAGGGAGTCTCAAAAGCATGATTAACAGAAAGAGGCAAAGGATATAAAAGAAAAGCATTATCAGGTGGCTGCTAATTTAGTTAGTGGATTTAATTTTTCTCATACTCTATCTTCTCCATTCTTTTTTTTTTTTTAACATCTTTATTGGGGTATAATTGCTTTACAATGGTGTGTTAGTTTCTGCTTTATAACAAAGTGAATCAGTTATACATATACATATGTTCCCATATCTCTTCCCTCTTGCGTCTCCCTCCCTCCCACCCTCCCTATCCCACCCCTCCAGGTGGTCACAAAGCCCCGAGCTGATCTCCCTGTGCTATGCGGCTGCTTCCCACTAGCTATCTATCTTACGTTTGTTAGTATGTATATGTCCACGCCTCTCTCTCGCCCTGTCACAGCTCACCCTTCCCCCTCCCCATATCCTCAAGTCCATTCTCCACTAGGTCTGTGTCTTTATTCCTGTCTTACCCCTAAGTTCTTCATGACATTTTTTTTCTTAAATTCCATATATATGTGTTAGCATACGGTATTTGTCTTTTTCTCTCTGACTTACTTCACTCTGTATGACAGACTCTAGGTCTATCCACCTCATTACAAATAGCTCAATTTCGTTTCTTTTTATAGCTGAGTAATATTCCATTGTGTATATGTGCCACATCTTCTTTATCCATTCATCTGATGATGGGCACTTAGGTTGTTTCCATCACCGGGCTATTGTAAATAGAGCTGCAATGAACATTTTGGTACATGACTCTTTTTGAATTTTGGTTTTCTCAGGGTATATGCCCAGTAGTGGGATTGCTGGGTCATATGGTAGTTCTATTTGTAGTTTTCCAAGGAACCTCCATACTGTTCTCCATAGTGGCTGAACCAATTCACATTCCCACCAGTAGTGCAAGAGTGTTCCCTTTTCTCCACACCCTCTCCAGCATTTATGGTTTCCAGACTTTTTGATGATGGCCATTCTGACTGGTGTGAGATGATATCTCATTGTAGTTTTGATTTGCATTTCTCTAATGATTAATGATGTTGAGCATTCTTTCATGTGTTTGTTAGCAGTCAGTATATCTTCTTTGGAGAAATGTCTATTTAGGTCTTCTGCCCATTTTTGGATTGGGTTGTTTGTTTTTTTTGTTATTGAGCTGCATGAGCTGCTTGTAAATTTTGGAGATTAATCCTTTGTCAGTTGCTTCATTTGCAAATATTTTCTACCCAAAAGTAGAATTGCAGGATTGTATGGTAATTCTATTTTTAATTTTTCAAGGGATTTCCATACTGTTTTCCATAGTGGCTGCACCAATATACATTCCCACCAGCAGTGCACTAGGATTTCCTTTTATCCACGTTCTCGTCAAGACTTGTGATTTCTTGTGCTTTTGTTAATAGCCATTCTGACAGATATGAGGTGATATCATATATATATATATATATATAGTGACATCCTTCCATCCCAGGCATGAATTCCACTTGATCATGGTGTATGATCTTTTTAATTTGCTGTTGGATTTGGTTAGACATTTGCTGAGAATTTTTGTATTTATATTCATTAGGCATATCAGCCTATAGATTTTCATGTAGTTTTCCTCATCTGGCTTTGGTGTCAGAGTAATGCTGTCCTCCTAAAACTTGCTTGGGCATGTTCCTTCATCCTCAGTTTATTTTTGTAAGAGATTCAGAATGATTGGTCTTAGTTTTTTTTTGTTTTTTTTTTTTTGCGGCACGTGGACCCCTCACTGCTGTGGCCTCTCCCGTCGTGGAGCACAGGCCCCAGACGTGCAGACCCAGCGGCCATGGCCCACGGGCCCAGCCGCTCCATGGCATGCGGGATTCCCCCTGGACCGGGGCACAAACCCACGTCCCCCGCATCAACAGGCGGACCCCCAACCCCCGCGCCACTAGGGAAGCCCTCTTAGTTATTTTTTTAATATTTGGTAGAATTCACTAGTGAAACCATCTGGTCTTGCACTTTTCTTTGTTGGGAGGTTTGTGTTTATTATTTTAATGTCCTGATTTATTATTGGTCTGTCAGACTTTCTATTTATGATTCAGTCTTGGTAGGCTTCAAGCTTCTGGGAATTTATTATAATTTATCTAATTTGTTGATGTGTAATTTGTTAATAATATACTCTTATGGCCCTTTGTATTTCTTTGATGTCTCATCTTTCATTTATCAGATTTTTCCACTTCTCTTTCTTTTTTCCTTTGTTAATCTAACTAAAGGTTTGTCAATTTGCTTTATTTTTTTAAAGACACCAACTGTTAGCTTGATTTATTTCTCTTTTTTTCTAGTCTCTTTATCCATCATTTATCCTCTCATCTTTGCTGTTTCCTTTCTTCTTCTAATTTTATGCATAATTTTTTCTACTTCCTTGATGTGTAAAGTTTGAAAACTTTGTTTCACTTTTTTTAATGTAAGGATAAGAACTACTTTTGATGTATCCCCTAAATTGTGGTATTCTGTATGGGGTTTTTTTTTCTGTTTTTCTCAAGATACTGTCTAATTTCTCTTTTAATTTCTACTTTGACCCATTGGTTATTCCAGAGTGTGTGTGTTTTTTGTTTGTTTGTTTTTGAGTGTGTTATTTCCATGTATTTGTAAATTTTTCCTGTTGATTTCTAGTTCCATATCATTGTGGTTGGAAAGCTATGAGATATGATTTTAATCTTAAATGCGTTAAGATTAACTTTGTGGCCCAGGAATGATATACCCTGGAGAATGTTTTATGTGACCTTGAGAAGAATGTGTTTTCTGGTGTTCTTGGATGGAAAGTTCTGTATATATCTCTTAGGTTTACTTTTCTAAAGTGTTACACAGATCATGCTTCTCTCATTAAATTTCTGTCTGGATGATCTATCCATGTTTAAAAGTTGGGTATTGAAGTACCCTACTATTACTTTTTCTCCCTATGGTTTTGTTAATATTTGCTTTAAATATTTACATGTTCCAGTGTTGGGTGCATATATATTTATACTTGTAATACTCTCTTGATTATTTGACCCCTTTTTCACTGTATAATAACATTCTTTGTCTCTTGTGACAGACTGATTGAAAATATATATTATCTGAAATAAGTATAGTTACTCCTGCTCTCTTTTGATTGCTGTTTGCATGGACTATCTTTTTCCATCCTCTCACTTTAACCTATATATGTCTTTAAAGTTAAAGTGAGTCTCTCTTATACAGCATATTTTAGGTTCTTTTTTAAAATTAATTCAACTACTTTGTGTCATTTAATTGGAGAATTTAGTCCATTAATGTTTAATTGTTGATAGGATTTATGATAACCCATTCATTTTTTTCTGTGTGTTGTAGTTCCATTGTAAATTTATTTTTTGATGTAGTATGAAATCTTTATCTTTTGTGTAACCACAATAGGTTTTTTCCTTTGTAGTTTCCATGAAGCTAACATAAAATATCTTGTATGTAAAATATATTTAATAACTAATCTTTAATTTTACAAAATAACTCATTTTATTTATACTTTACATATATATTTTCTCATTTTATGTGAACAATAAATTACCCCCAGAAACATATTTATGTGTATACACACACACATATATAGAAATATACACATATTTATATATATACATTTTAGACACATATGTGTATTGGTATATTTTTTCTCTCATGTGAGATTTATTATTCTATTTAAGGAAATAGTTTGATTTTCCTTTTCTTCAAATTTGTATCATCTATCTAAGGAGATCCTGATAATTTTATTCATATAGGATTTTCACATGTATGCTGTTAGATTTATTTTTATTTTATTTTATACTTTAAAATTGCAGCCTCCCTTTTAATATACTTTGTAACTGCTTGGAATGTGTATATATAAACTATGTACTATATGCTTATGTTACAGCCTTTACAATATTTTATTGTCTTATTTTCTGTAACAATTTTCCATTGATTCTTTGCACTTACTAGGTACATATCCATATGATCTGCAAATGGAGATAATTTTAATCCTTCCTTTCCAATGGTAATCTTTTTACTAATACCTCAAACTGTTAAGTAAGTTAGGTGTTCATGTCTCCTAGTGATCTTTCTGATGGTTAGAGGAAATTAATCTATTACTTCTCTATAGATGAACTAGTGTCAGGGGTATGTGACATTTCTTTGGGTACATATGCATTAATATCTTCTTTATTTTTATAATTATTACCTGTAGCATTCTTCCATGCTACGTTGTTTGCATCTATCAAATCGATCACATGCCTTTCCTAAATTTATAAACTGATTAGTTATATTTCCCAACAACCAAAACATTAGAGTCCTGGTATAGGATTCACTTAATCTTGCTATAAAGTATTTTCCTAAGTGAGTTTGACTAAGGTATTATTTATTTTTTCTTTAAGATTTATTGAGATATAATAGACTTCCAGCACTGTATAAGTTTAAGATGTACAGCACGATGATTTGACTACCATACATTATGAAACAATTATCACAATTGGTGTAGTGAACATTCATCTCATAGAGATACAGAATTAAATAGCAAAGAAATTTTGTGATAACTCTTAGGACATACTCTCTTAACAACTTTCATATGTAACAGAGAGCAATTTTCACATATAACATAAAGCAGTATTAATTATATTTATCATATTTTATATTAAATCCCTAGTACTTATTTATCTTATAACTGGAAATTTGTAGCTTGTGGCTGCCTTCATCCAATTCCCCCTGCTACCGCACCCCGACTCTGGTAACCACAAATTGGATCTCTTTTTCTGTGAGTTTGTTTTTGAAGTATAATTGACCAACAACACTGGTAGTTCCAGTTGCCTGATGTAATGATTTGATATATCTATACATTTCAAAATGATCAGCACAGTAAGTCTATTTATGATATGTCCCATACAAATTCTAGCATAGTAACTGGGGACAATCACCAGTCAATTCTATTATAGTAAGTGACTACATATCCAAAATTGTACACCATCTCATACCGTGACTGGTTTCTTTTGCATCTGGAAGTATGTACCTCTTGATCTCCCTCACCTATTTCTTTCCTCCTCCCACTCTCCTCTGACAACCACCTGTTTTTTCTCTGTATTTACAAATCTGGTTGGTTTTGTTGTTGCCGTTGTTACATGTTCATTTGTTTTCATTTCAGATTACATAAATAATTGAAATGATACAGTACTTTTCTTTCTCAGTCTGACTTATTTCATTTAGCATAATACCCTCTAGGTCTATTCATGTTGTCTCAAATGACAAGATTTCATTCTTTTCTATGGCTGAGTAATATTCCACTGTGTGTGTATATAGCATGTATGTATTATATATATAGTATATATTGTATATATTATATATATTATGTATATATGGTGTATGTATACGTGTGTGTGTATATATACACACACATATATATATACCACTTCTTCTTTACACATTAATTGATTAGTGGACATTTGGGTTGCTTCCATATCTTGGCTATTGTAAATAATGCTGCAGTGATTATATATATCTTTCCTAATTATTAATTATATTTTTTTTTCTTCAGATAAAAACCCCAAAGTGAAATTGCTGGAACATAGCGTAGAGCTACTTTTAATTGTTTTGACAAATCCCCATACTTTTTCCATAGTGGCTGAACCAATTTACTTCCCTCCAAAGTGCACAGTGGTTACCTTTTTCCCACATCATTGTCAACATATGGATTTCTTTTAGTTTTATTTCTTGTCTAATTGCTATGACTAGGACTTCCAATACTTGTTGATAAAAGTGGCAAGCATAGGTATCCTTCTCTTGTTCCTGATCTGAGAGAAAATGCCTTCAGCTTTTCACTGTTGAGTATAATATTAGTTGTGAATTTATCATATGTGGCCTTTATTAATTTATGTTGCCTCTTTACCCATACTGTTGACAATTTTTATCATAAATCAGTGTTGAATTCTTTCAAAAGATTTTTCTGCATTTATTGATTTGATCATATGATTTTTATTTTTCAGTTCATTAATAGGGTAGATCGTATAAGTTTGAACATATTTGCATCTATGTTCATCAGCGATATTGGCCTGTAGTTTACTTTTATGTGATATCTTTGTCATTTTGGTATCAAGGTGATGGTGGCCTTGAATGATTTCAGAAGCATTACTTCCTCTCCAATATTTTGAAATAGCTTGAGAAGTATAGGTTTAAAATGCTCTGTTTGGTAGAATTTACCTACAAAGTTGTTTGGACCTGGACTTTTGTTTGCTGGGCTTAAATTATTATTACCTATTCAATTACATTACTGGTAATTGGCCTGTTCATATTTTCTACTCTTTCCTGATTCAGTCTTGGGAGATTTTATATTTATAGGAATTTGCCCATTTTTCCTAAGTTGTCCATTTTATTGGAGTATAAAATGTTCATGATAATCTCATAATCCTTCCTATTTCAATGGTATTATTTGAGACTTTTTCTTTTCCAATTTTTTGGAATTGATTCATCTCTTTTTTTCTTGATGAGTCTAGTTAAAGTTTATCAATTTTCTCTTTTAAAAGAACCAGGTCTTTGTTCGTTGATCTTTTCTATTGTTCTCTTACTCCTTCCTTCCGATCTGATCTTTATGATTTCTTTTCTTCTACTAACGTTAGGTTTTGTTTGATCTTGTTTTCCTAGTAACTTAAAGTATAAGGTTAGGTTCACACTTCCTGACTTCAGATTATACACAATGCTACAGTAATCAAAAGAGAATTGTACTGCCACAAAAACAGAAACATAGACGAATGGAAGAGAATGGATAGTCCAGAAGGAACCCACACAATTATGGTCAATAAATCTACTACAAATGAGGTACAAATATACAATGGAGAAAAGACATTCTCTTCAATAAGTGGTGCTGGGAAACTGGAGACCTACAGGTAAAATAATGAGATTAGAACATTTCCTCATGCTGTACACAAAGACAAACTCAAAATGGATTAAGGACCTAAATGAAATACCCCAAAATCCAAAACTCATATAATATACTCTAGGTCCATCCATGTTGTTGCACATGGCTGAGTAATTTTTATATTTTATGTCTGAGTAATATCCCATTATATATATATATATGTGTGTATGATATATATATATACATATATATGTGTGTGTGATATATATATGTGTGTGTGATATATCACATCTTTTTTATCCATTCATCTGTTCATGGACATTTAGGTCTCTTCCATATCTTGGCAATTGTAAATAATGCTGCTATAAATATTGTGGTGCATGTATCTTTTCAAATTGGTGTTTTCACTTTCTCTGAGTATATACCCAGTGGTGGAATTGTTTAATAGAGTAGTTCTCCTTTTAGTTTTCTGACGACCTCCATAATATTTTTATAGTGGTTGTACCAATTTACAATCCCACTAACAATGTACTAGGGTTCCTAACATTTGCTGTCTGTAGACTTTTTTTTTAACTAATTAATTTTTTGACTGCTTTGGGTCTGCACTGTGTGAAGGCTTTCTCTAGTTGCAGCGAGTGAGGGCTACTCTTCATTGTGGTTCATGGGCTTCTTATTGCAGTGGCTTCTCTTGTTGCAGAGCACGGGCTGTAGGTGCATGGGCTTCAGTAGTTGTGGCATGCAGGCTCAGTAGTTGTGGCTCATGAACTCTAGAGAGCAGGCTCAGTAGTTTGGCACACGAGCTTTGTTGCTCCATGGCATGTGGGATCTCCCTGGACCAGAGCTTGAACCCATGTCCCCTGCATGGGCAGACACATTCTTAACCACTGCACTATCAGGGAAGCCCTAGACTTTTTGATGAGAGCCATCTTGACAGATGTGAGGTGATTTCTTATTCTGGTTTTGATTTGCATTTATCCAATGATTAGTGATGTTTAGCATTTTTTCACGTGCCTGTTGGCTATCTGTATATCTTCTGTGGAAAAATGTCTATTAAGTGTTTCTCTCCAATTTTCATCCTTTTATGTTTGTTTTTTGATATTGAGTGGATGAGCTGTTTATATAATTTGGATATTAACCCCTTCTCCATCATATCCTTGGCATATATTTTTCTCCCATTCTGTAGGTTACCTTTTCATTGTGTCTAATATTTCCTTTGCTCTGCAAAAGATTTTAAATTTAATTAGGTCCCATTTGTGTATTTTTGCTTTTATGTCTTTTTCCCTTAGGAGACAGGTCCAAAAAAGAAAGTGTTCCCATTTATGCCAAAGAGTTTTCAGCCTATGTTCTCTCCTAGGAGTTTTAGGGTTTGAAGTATTCCATTTAGGTCCTTAATCCATTTTGAGTTTGTCTTTGTGTACAGTGTGAGGAAGTGTTCTATTCTGATCATTTTACTTGTAACTCTCCAGTTTTCCAAACACCACTTATTGAAGAGACTGTCTTTTCTCCATTGTATATTCTTGACTCTTTTGTAGATTTATTGACCATAGGTGTGCAGGTTCCTTTCTGAGCTCTTTATTCTATTCCATTGATTTCTGTGTCTGTTTTTGTGATTATTGTAGCTTTGTATTCAGGGAGTGTGGTATCTCCACCTTTGGTCATTTTTCTCAGGATTGCTTAAGCAATGTGGGTATTTTGTGGTTCTCTATTACTTTTAGGGTTATTTGCTCTGGTTCTGTGAAAAATGTCATGGGTATTTTTTAAATTTATTTTATTTATTTATTTTGGACTACATTGGGTCTTTGTTGCTGTGTGCGGGCTTTTCTCTAGTTGCAGTGAGTGGGGGCCACTCTTCATTGCAGTGCGTGGGCTTCTCATTTCAGTGGCTTCTTTTGTTGCAGAACACAGGTTCTAGGCACACGGGCTTCAGTAGTTGTGGCTCGCTGGCTTAGTTGCTCCACGGCATGTAGGATCTTCCCGGAACAGGGCTCGAACCCATGTCCCCTGCATTGGCAGGCAGATTCTTAATCACTGTGCCATCAGGGAAGCCCTAATTTTTTTTTTTTTTTGGCATGAATCATCATTCCCTTTACTAGATCTTTTTTCTAGCATCTTTATTGGAGTATAATTGCTTTACAATTGTGTGTTAGTTTCTGCTTTATAACAAAGTGAATCAGTTATACATATACGTATGTTCCCATATCACTTCCCTCTTGCGTCTCCCTCCCTCCCACCCTCCCTATCCCACCTCTCTAGGTGGTCACAAAGCCCCAAGCTGATCTCCCTGTGCTATGTGGCTGCTTCCCACTAGCTAGCTATTTTACATTTGGTAGTGTATATATGTCACTCTCTCACTTCATCCCCGTGTCCTCAAGTCCATTCTCTACATCTGCATCTTTATTCCTGTCCTGCGGCTAGGTTCTTGAGAACCATTTTTTTTTAAAGATTCCATATATTTGTGTTAGCACATGGTATTTGTTTTTCTCTTTCTGACTTATTCACTCTGTATGACAGGCTCTAGGTCCATCCACCTCACCACAAATAACTCAATTTCATTTCTTTTTATGGCTGAGTAATATTCCATTGTATATATGTGCCACATCTTCTTTATCCACTCATCTGTCAGTGGACATTTAGGTTGCTTCCGCCCTGGCTATTGTAAATAGAGCTGCAATGAACGTTGTGGTACATGCCTCTTTTTGAATTATGGTTTTCTCAGGGTATATGCCCAGTAGTGGGATTGCTGGGTCATATGGCATTACTATTTTTAGTTTTTTGAGGAACCTCCATACTATTCTCCATAGTGGCTGTATCAATTTACATTCCCACCAACAGTGCAAGAGGGTTCCCTTTTCTCCACACCCTCTCCAGCATTTATTGTTTATAGATTTTTTGATGAGGGCCACTCTGACTGGTGTGAGGTGATACCTCATTGTAATTTTGATTTGCATTTCTCTAATGATTAGTGATGTTGAGCATCCTTTCATGTGTTTGTTGGCCTGTATATCTTCTTTGGAGAAATGTCTATTTAGGTCTTCTGCCCATTTCTGGATTGGGTTGTTTGGTATTGAGCTGCATGAGCTGCTTGTATATTTTGGAGATTAATCCTTTGTCAGTTGCTTCATTTGCAAATATTTTCTCCCATTCTGAGGGTTGTCTTTTGGTCTTGTTTATGGTTTCCTTTGCTGTGCAAAAGCTTTGAAGTTTCATTAGGTCCCGTTTATTTTTGTTTTTATTTCCATTTCTCTAGGAGGTGGGTCAAAAAGGATCTTGCTGTGATTTATGTCATGGAGTGTTCTGCCTATGTTTTCCTCTAAGAGTTTTATAGTGTCTTGCCTTACATTTAGGTCTTTAATCCATTTTGAGTTTATTTTTGTGTATGGCGTTAGGGAGTGTTCTGATTTCATTCTTTTACATGTAGCTGTCCAAAAACTATGGAAAGCTTCACAAATTTGCATGTCATCCTGTGCAGGGGCCATGCTAATCTTCTCTGTATCTTTCCAATTTTAGTATATGTGCTGCCGAAGCGAGCACTCATGGGTATTTTGATAGGGAATGCTTTATATCTGTAGGTTGCTTGGAGTAGTATGGCTGTTTTAAAAATATTAACTCTTCCAATCCAAGAGCACAAGGTATCTTCTCATTTATTTGTGTCATCTTCCATTTGTTTCATCAGTGTCATAATTTTCAATGCATAAATCTTTCACATCTGTGGATAAATTTATTCTTAGATCTTTTATTATTTTAATACAATCATAATATTTTTTTCTTCATACCTTGGATAGTTTGTTATTGGTGCAGGAAAAAATAACAGATTTCTGTATATTAATTGTGTATACTTCAAATTTACTGAATTTATTCATGCTAATACTTTGTGGGTGAAATCTTTAGGGTTTTCTCTATGTGTCATGTTCAAACAGTGACACTTTTAGTTCCTTTACAAACTAGATCCCCTTTTTTATTTTTGTCTTTTTGCTGTGGCTAGGATTATTAATACTATGTTGAATAAAAGTGGTGAGAACAGTCATCCTTGTCTTGCTCCTGTTCTTAGGGGAAATGTTTTCAACATTTCATCATTGAGTATGATGTTAGCTGTGGTTTTTGTCATATATGCCCTTTATTATATAAAGGTATGTTGCCTCTATACCAACTCTGTTGAGATCTTTATCAGATTTTGAAGTTTGTTCAATTTTTGTCAAATGCTTTTGCTGGAGCTATGAAGATGATCATTTGATTTTATACTTTGTTATACTAATCTGCTGCGTCCCTTAATTGATTTGCATATATTGAATCATCCCTGCATTGCTGAGATAAATCCCACATGATCACGGGGTATGGATTTTTTAATGTATTGTTGAATTCAGTTTGCTAATATTTTGCAGAGTATTTTTGCATATGTGTTCATCAGGAATAAGGCCTGTAACCTACTTTTTTTGGTAGTATCTTTATCTGGTTTTCATCTATGGCTGATGCTGATCTCAGAAAATTAGTTTGGAAACACTCTTTCTTCAATTATTTGGAATAGTTTGAGAAGGATAGATGTTAGCTTTCATTTAACTATTTGGTAGAATTTATCAGTGAAGGTACCTGGTCCTGGGATTTTATTTATTGGGAGTTTTTTGACTACCAATTTCATTACTAGTGTTTGATCTTTTAGGTTTTTTATTTATTCCTGATTCAGTCTTAGAAGATTTATAATTCTAGGAATTTATCCAATTCTTCTAGGTGTCCAACTCTGTAGTGTGTAATTGTTTGTAGAAATGTCTTATGCTACTTTGCATTTCTATGGTGTCTCTCTTTCATTTCTAATTTGGGCCTTCTCTTTCTTCAAAAAAATACTACTTGTGTCTTTTATTCTTTACAGAAGCTTAATAAGTGTTCGATCTACTCCCCTTACAATATGTATACCTTTTTCCAGCGAGATTTCTACTTTTGTGTGTTTTCTTGTTCGTAATTAGTGATACTTCTTTTAAGCTTAAATAAATTCCTTCAACATTTCTTATAAGGATGCTTTCTTAGTGATGAACTCATTTAGTGTTTGCTAGCCTGGAAATGCTTGATCTCTCCTTTGATTCTGCATTATAATCTTGCTGGTACAGTATTCTTGCTGTGGCCTTTTTCCTGTTAGACCATTGAATATATTTTCATTCCTTTCTGGTGTGCGAAGTCTGCTGAAAATTCAGCTGATAGTCTTATGAAAATACCTTGTACATAACCAGTTACTTTTTTTTTAACACTTTTTCGATGTGGACCATTTTTAAAATCTTTCTTGAATTTGTTAGAATATTGCTTCTGTTTTATGTTTTGGGTTTTCGCCTCAAGGCATGTGGGATCTTAGCTCTCTGACCAGAGATCGAACCCGCACCCTCTGCATTGGAAGGTGAAATCTTAACCACTGGACTGCCAGGGAAGTCCGTACCCAGTTACTTTTATTTCATTGCTTCTATGATCCCTCTTTGTCTTTAATTTTTGACGCTTTAATTATAATGTGTCTTGGTGTGGATCTGTTTGTCTTCATCTTCTTTGGGACTCTGTGTTTCCTGGGACTTGATGTCTGTTTCCTTTCCCAGGTTAGGAAAATTGTCAGTTGTTATATCCTCTCATAAAATAAGTTATCTGCCCCTTACTCTCTTTCTTCTCTTTCTGGGACCCCTATAATGCTAGGGTTAGTATTCTTGATGTTTTCCAAGAGGTCTCTTTACCTATCATCTTAATTTTTTTTCTTCTTGCTATTCAAATTTTGGTGATTTTCACTACCCTGTCCTCCAGATGACTAATCTGTTCTTCTGTATCATATAATCTAATGTTGCTTCCCTGTAGTGTGTGTGTGTGTGTGTGTGTGTGTATGTGTGTGTGTTAGTCTCAGCTATTTTTCAGTTCTTTGGTTCTTTTTTACATTTTATTGCACTTTGTTGAAGTTCTCACTGTGTCCTGATGTGGGTGAGCATCTTGATAATCATTACCTTGAACACATTTTTTTCAGGTAGGATGCTTATCCCTGTTTTGTCTAGTTCTTTTTCTGATACTGTGTCTAGTTACTTCATTTGTAATATATTCTTCTATTTCCTTATGTTTTCTAATTCTCTGTGTATTTGTATTTATTAGGTTCGCCTTGTGACATTTTCAGTCTTGGAGAAGTGACCTTATATAGGAGATGGCCTATAGGGCCCAGCAGCACATTCTCCTCTGGCCAGCACAGCCAGATGCTGCAGGGATGTCCCCTATGTGGGCTGCATGCATCTTTCTGTTGTAGAAGGACCAACACCTGTGGACAAGCTGGTAGGCTGTATTGGACCCTGGTCTAAATGTCTGTGAGGTCCTGCATTATGTGATTGCTGTGGGTGTGCGCATAGGCAAGGCCCTCCATTATGGGTCTGCTCCAGGTGCACAGGTGGGTAGGGAAGGCCCCCAGTGTGTTTGCTTGTGAGGCCTTTTTGGACAGGAGTGCTGTAGACATGGTGGTAAATGGGGTAGGCCCCTGACACTAATCAAATGGAGGGAAGATTCTAAAATGTTGCCTGTGAGTGTCTCAGTCCCTAGCAGGAGTCCAAGCTGCCTTGTGCCTTCTGAGATTAGCAAGTAGGTCTGATCCAGATGTCTTTCAAAATACTGGCTCTGCACCGAGATGAGAAGATGTGAGGTTTGGTATGTGCTCTGTAGGAGTGGAATCTCAGTTTCCTTTAGCCTCCAGCTCTCCTGAAAGTAAGCCCTGCAGGTTTTCAAAGCCAGACCTGCTGTGTTCTTTCCTTCCCAATACAGGAACTCTGGGTTGGGCAGCCTGATGCAGGGCTCAGACCCTTCCCTCCTTGGGGAGGACCTATGCAGTTGTGGTGTCTGTAAATCGCGGGGCACAGTGCTGAAGGTGTGGGTTCTAACTAGACTGTGTTTCTAATCCTCTTACGTGCCTTGTGGTTTCTCATTCTTTATAGCTTGAGTTGTGGAAAATTTTCTCTGCTAGTCTTCAGAGCATTCTCAGAGATAGCTTCTCTGTAAGTAGTTGTAATTTTGGTGTGCCCATGGGAAGAGGTGAGCTCAGGATCTCCCCTACTCCATCGTCTGGCTCCCCTCTCCCCTTTTTTAAAATATATGCAGGGCTTCCCTGGTGGTGCAGTGGTTAAAAATCTGCCTGCCAATGCAGGGGACAAGCAGTCGAGCCCTGGTCCAGGAAGATCCCACATGCTGCAGAGCAACTAAACCCATGTGCCACAACTCCTGAGTCTGCACTCTAGAGCCCACAAGCCACAACTACTGAAGCCCGTGCACCTAGAGCCCATGCTCCACAACAAGAGAAGCCACTGCAACGAGAAGCCTGTGTATTGCAATGAAGAGTAGCCCCTACTCACCGCAACTAGAGAAAGGCCACGTACAGCAACAACTACCCAACGCAGCCAAAAAAATATATATATATATATATATACACATACACACACACACACACACACACATAAATGCATTTCTCACTGTAAACACATCTCTCTGAATTGTATTCCATATGTTTAGGTACTTTGTGTTTCCACATTTGTTTGCTTTAAGATATTGTTTGGGGCTTCCCTGGTGGTGCAGTCATTAAGAACCCGTCTGCCAATTCAGGGGACATGGTTCGAGCCCTGGTCCGGGAAGATCCCACATGCCATGGAGTAACTAAGCCCGTGCACCACAACTACTGTGTCTGTGTGCCGCAACTACTGAAGCCCGTGCACCTAGAGCCCATGCTCCGCAGCAGAAGAAGCCACCACAATGAGAAGCCCACACACCTCAACGAAGAGTAGCCCCTGCTCGCTACAACTAGAGAAAGCCCGCACGCAGCAACGAAGACCCAATGCAGCCAAAAATAAATAAAATTAATTTACTTTAAAAAAAAAGATAATGTTTGATTTCCCTTTTGATTTATTCTTGTATGCATTGGTTGTTCAAGAGCTTGTTCAATTTCTAAGTGCTCTTGAATATTCAGTTATTCTTCCTAATGTTGAAATTCAGTTTCATACCATTGTGGTTGGAAAAGATAGTTGATATGAATTTAATCTTCTTGGATTTTTTTTTTTCCTTTTTTGCGGTATGCGGGCCTCTCACTGTTGTGGCCTCTCCCATTGCGGAGCACAGGCTGCGGACGCGCAGGCCCAGCGGCCATGGCTCACGGGCCCAGCCGCTCCGCGGCATGTGGGATCTTCCCGGACCGGGGCACAAACGCGTGTCCCCTGCATCGGCAGGCGGACTCTCAACCACTGCGCCACCAGGGAAGCCCCCTCTTCTTGGATTTTTGAGGCCTTGTTTTGTGGCTTAAGATATGATCTATCCTAGGAAACGATCTATGTGCACTTAAGAAGAATGGACATTTTGCTGCTGTTGAATGGAAGGTACTATATATGTCTGTTAAGTTCACTCGATAATGCGTGTGAGGTGAAGTCCAAAGCTTCCTGATTGATATTCTGTCTGGATGATCTATACAGTGTTGAAAGTTGGGTATTGAAGTTTCTTGCCCTTATTGTATTTCTGCACATTTCCCCTTCATATCTGTTAATATTTTCTTTCTATGTTTAAAGGCTCCAATGCTGGATACATACTTATTTATAATTGTCAGAATTTCTTGATGCATTCATCCCTTTACCATTATATAACAGCCTATGATTCTTTGAGAGAGGTTTGACTTAAAGCCCATTTTGCCTGATATTACACCAGTCAGGTAAATATCATTTGCATGGAATATCTTTTTTCCAATCTTTCAATGCTGTTCTATCTATGGCCTTAAAGTTAACACAGATCTCTTGCACGCAGTATATAATTGATCTTGTTTTAAAAAAAATCCATTCAGCCGCTGAAGGGATTTTTTAAATTGAAGTATAGTTGATATATAATATTATAGTATAGCTGATATATATTTGTTTCATTGGTACAACGTAGTGGTTTAACGTTTTTATTGATTATACTCCATTTGAAATTATTACAAAATAATGACTATTTCCCTATGCTGTACAATACATCCGTGTTTATTTGTTTTTCATTTTAACATCTTTATTGGAGTATAATTGCTTTACAATTGTATGTTAGTTTCAGCATCACAACAAAATGAATCAGTTATACATATACATATGTTCCCATATCTCTTCCCGCTTGCGTCTCCCTCCCTCCCACCCTCCGTATCCCACCCCTCCAGGCGGTCACAAAGCACCGAGCTGATCTCCCCGTGCTATGCGGCTGCTTCCCACTAGCTATCTACCTTACGTTTGGTAGTGTATATATGTCCATGCCTCTCTCTCCCTTTGTCACAGTTTACCCTTCCCTCTCCCCATAGCCTCAAGTCCATTCTCTAGTAAGTCTGTGTCTTTATTCCTGTTTCACCCCTAGGTTTTTCATGACATTTTTTTCCTTAAATTCCATATATATGTGTTAGCATACGGTATTTGTCTCTCTCTTTCTGACTTACTTCACTCTGTTTGACAGACTCTAGGTCTATCCGCCTCATTACAAGTAGCTCAATTTCGTTTCTTTTTATAGCTGAGTAATATTCCATTGTATATATGTGCACATCTTCTTTATCCATTCATCCGATGATGGACACTTAGGTTGTTTCTATCTCTGGGCTACTGTAAATAGAGCTGCAATGAACATTTTGGTACATGACTCTTTGAATTATGGTTTTCTCAGGGTGTATGCCCAGTAGTGGGATTGCTGGGTCATATGGCATTACTATTTTTAGTTTTTTGAGGAACCTCCATACTGTTCTCCACAGTGGCTGTATCAATTTACATTCCCACCAACAGTGTAAGAGGGTTCCCTTTTCTCCACACCCTCTCCAGCATTTATTGTTTCTAGATTTTTTGATGATGGCCATTCTGACTGGTGTGAGATGATATCTCATTGTAGTTTTGATTTGCATTTCTCTAATAATTACTGATGTTGAGCATTCTTTCATGTGTTTGTTGGCAGTCTGTGTATCTTCTTTGGAGAAATGTCTATTTAGGTCTTCTGCCCATTTTTGGATTGAGTGGTTTGTTTTTTTGTTATTAAGCTGCATGAGCTGCTTATAAATTTTGGAGATTAATCCTTTGTCAGTTGCTTCATTTGCAAATATTTTCTCCCATTCTGAGGGTTGTCTTTTGGTCTTGTTTATGGTTTCCTTTGCTGCGCAAAAGCTTTTAAGTTTCATTAGGTCCCATTTGTTTATTTTTGTTTTTATTTCCATTTCTCTAGGAGGTGGGTCAAAAAGGACCTTGCTGTGATTTATGTCATAGAGTGTACTGCCTATGTTTTCCTCTAAGAGTTTGATAGTTTCTGGCCTTACATTTAGGTCTTTAATCCATTTTGAGCTTATTTTTGTGTATGGTGTTAGGGAGTGATCTAATCTCATACTTTTACATGTAGCTGTCCAGTTTTCCCAGCACCACTTATTGAAGAGGCTGTCCTTTCTCCACTGTACATTCCTGCCTCCTTTATCAAAGATAAGGCAACCATATGTGCGTGGGTTTATCTCTGGGCTTTCTATCCTGTTCCACTGATCTATATTTCTGTTTTTGTGCCAGTACCATACTATCTTGATTACTGTAGCTTTGTAGTATAGTCTGAAGTCAGGAAGCCTGATTCCTCCAGCTCCGTTTTTCATTCTCAAGATTGCTTTGGCTATTCCGGGTCTTTTGTGTTTCCATACAAATTGTGAAATTTTTTGTTCTAGTTCTGTGAAAAATGCCAGTGGTAGTTTGATAGGGATTGCATTGAATCTGTAGATTGCTTTGGGTAGTAGAGTCATTTTCACAATGTTGATTCTTCCAATCCAAGAACATGGTATATCTCTCCATCTATTTGTATCATCTTTAATTTCTTTCATCAGTGTCATAATTTTCTGCATAGAGGTCTTTTGTCTCCTTAGGTAGGTTTATTCCTAGATATTTTATTCTTTTTGTTGCAATGGTAAATGGGAGTGTTTTCTTGATTTCACTTTCAGATTTTTCATCCTTAGTGTATAGGAATGCCAGAGATTTCTGTGCATTAATTTTGTATCCTGCTACTTTACCAAATTCATTGATTAGCTCTAGTAGTTTTCTGGTAGCATCTTTAGGATTCTCTATGTATAGTATCATGTCATCTGGAAAGAGTGACAGCTTTACTTCTTCTTTTCCGATTTGGATTCCTTTTATTTCCTTTTCTTCTCTGATTGTTGTGGCTAAAACTTCCAAAACTATGTTGAATAAGAGTGGTGAGAGTGGGCAACCTTGTCTTGTTCCTGATCTTAGTGGAAATGGTTTCAGTTTTTCACCATTGAGGATGATGTTGGCTGTGGGTTTGTCATATATGGCCTGTATTATGTTGAGGAAAGTTCCCTCTATGCCTACTTTCTGCAGGGTTTTTATCATAAATGGGTGTTGAATTTTGTCAAAAGCTTTCTCTGCTTCTATTGAGATGATCATATGGTTTTTCTCCTTCAATTTGTTAATATGGTGTATCACATTGATTGATTTGCATATATTGAAGAATCCTTGCATTCCTGGAATAAACCCCACTTGATCATGGTGTATGATCCTTTTAATGTGCTGTTGGATTCTGTTTGCTTATATTTTGTTGAGGATTTTTGCATCTATGTTCATCAGTGATATTGGCCTGTAGTTTTCTTTCTTTGTGACATCTTTGTCTGGTTTTGGTTTCAGGGTGATGGTGGCCTCGTAGAATGAATTTGGGAGTGTTCCTCCCTCTGCTACATTTTGGAAGAGTTTGAGAAGGATAGGTGTTAGCTCTTCTCTAAATGTTTGATAGAATTCACCTGTGAAGCCATCTGGTCCTGGGCTTTTGTTTGTTGGAAGATTTTTAATCACAGATTCAATTTCAGTGCTTGTGATTGGTCTGTTTATATTTTCTGTTTCTTCCTATTTCAGTCTTGGCAGGTTGTGCCTGTCTAAGAATTTGTCCATTTCTTCCAGGTTGTCCATTTTATTGGCATAGAGTTGCTTGTAGTAATCTCTCATGATCTTTTGTATTTCTGCAGTGTCAGTTGTTAC
Organism: Monodon monoceros; assembly: GCF_005190385.1. Classification (NCBI taxonomy): domain Eukaryota; kingdom Metazoa; phylum Chordata; class Mammalia; order Artiodactyla; family Monodontidae; genus Monodon; species Monodon monoceros. The sequence continues at coordinate 54,064,176 of NW_021703766.1, forward strand.
TTCTCCTTTTTCATTTCTAATTCTATTGATTTGAGTCTTCTCTCTTTTTTTCTTGATGAGTCTGGCTAATGGTTCATCAATTTGGTTTATCTTCTCAAAGAACCACCTTTTAGTTTTATTGATCTTTGCTATCATTTCCTTGATTTCTTTTTCATTTATTTTTGATCTGATCTTTATGATTTCATTCCTTCTGCTAACTTTGGGGGGTTTTTGTTCTTCTTTCTCTAATTGCTTTAGGTGCAAGGTTAGGTTGTTTATTCGAGATGTTTCCTGATTATTAAGGTAGGATTATATTGCTATAAAGTTCCCTCTTAGAACTGCTTTTGCTGCATCCCATAGGTTTTGGGTCGTCGTGTCTCCATTGTCATTTGTTTCTAGGTATTTTTTGATTTCCTCTTTGATTTCTTCAGTGATCACTTCGTTATTAAGTAGTGTATTGTTTAGCCTCCATGTGTTTGTATTTTTTACAGATCTTTTCCTGTAATTGATATCTAGTCTCATAGCATTGTGGTCGGAAAAGACACTTGATACGATTTCAATTTTCTTAAATTTACCAAGGCTTGATTTGTGACCCAAGATATGATCTATCCTGGAGAATGTTCCATGAGCACTTGAGAAAAATGTGTATTCTGTTGTTTTTGGATGGAATGTCCTATAAATATCAATTAAGTCCATCTTGTTTAATGTATCATTTAAAGCTTGTGTTTCCTTATTTATTTTCATTTTGGATGATCTGTCCACTGGTGAAAGTGGGGTGTTAAAGTCGCCTACTATGAACGTGTTACTGTCAATTTCCCCTTTTATGGATGTTAGTATTTGCCTTATGTATTGAGGTGCTCCTATGTTGGGTGCATAAATATTTACAATTGTTATATCTTCTTCTTGGATCGATCCCTTGATCATTATGTAGTGTCCTTCTTTGTCTCTTCTAATAGTCTTTATTTTAAAGTCTATTTTGTCTGATATGAGAATTGCTACTCCAGCTTTCTTTTGGTTTCCATTTGCATGAAATACCTTTTTCCATCCCCTTACTTTCAGTCTGCATGTGTCTCTAGGTCTGAAGTGGGTCTCTTGTAGACAGCAAATATATGCGTCTTGTTTTTGTATCCATTCAGCCTATCTGTGTCTTTTGGTGGGAGCATTTAGTCCATTTACATGTAAGGTAATTATCGATATGTATGTTCCCATTCCCATTTTGTTAATTGTTTTGGGTTCATTATTGTAGGTCTTTTCCTTCTTTTGTGTTTGTTGCCTAGAGAAGTTCCTTTAGCAGTTGTTGTAGAGCTGGTTTGGTGGTGCTGAACTCTCTCAGGTTTTGCTTGTCTGTAAAGGTTTTAATTTCTCCATCAAATCTGAATGAGATCCTTGCTGGGTAGAGTAATCTTGGTTGCAGGTTCTTCTCCTTCATCACTTCCAATATGTCCTGCCACTCCCTTCTGGCTTGCAGAGTTTCTGCTGAAAGATCAGCTGTTAACCTTATGGGGATTCCCTTGTGTGTTATTTGTTGTTTTTCCCTTGCTGCTTTTAATATGCTTTCTTTGTATTTAATTTTTGACAGTTTGATTAATATGTGTCTTGGCATATTTCTCCTTGGATTTATCCTGTATGGGACTCTCTGTGTTTCCTGGACTTGATTAACTATTTCCTTTCCCATATTAGGGAAGTTTTCAACTATAATCTCTTCAAATATTTTCTCAGTCCCTTTCTTTTTCTCTTCTTCTTCTGGAACCCCTATAATTCGAATGTTGGTGCGTTTAATGTTGTCCCATAGGTCTCTGAGACTGTCCTCAGTTCTTTTCATTCTTTTTTCTTTATTCTGCTCTGCAGTAGTTATTTCCACTATTTTATCTTCCAGGTCACTTATCCGTTCTTCTGCCTCAGTTATTCTGCTATTGATCCCATCTAGAGTATTTTTCATTTCATTTATTGTGTTGTTCATCACTGTTTGTTTCATCTTTAGTTCTTCTAGGTCCTTGTTAAATGTTTCTTGCATTTTGTCTATTCTGTTTCCAAGATTTTGGATCATCTTTACTATCATTATTCTGAATTCTTTTTCAGGTAGACTGCCTATTTCCTCTTCATTTGTTAGGTCTGGTGGGTTTTAATCTTGCTCCTTCATCTGCTGTGTGATTTTCCTGCCTTCTCATTTTGCTTATCTTACTGTGTTTGGGGTTTCCTTTTTGCAGGCTGAAGGTTCGTAGTTCCTGTTGTTTTTAGTGTCTGTCCCCAGTGGCTAAGGTTGGTTCAGTGGGTTGTGTAGGCCTCCTGGTGGAGGATACTAGTGCCTGTGTTCTGGTGGATGAGGCTGGATCTTATCTTTCTGGTGGGCAGGTCCACGTCTGGTGGTGTGTTTTGGGGTGTCTGTAGACTTATTATGATTTTGGGTAGCCTCTCTGCTAATGGGTGGGGTTGTGTTCCCGTCTTGCTAGTTGTTTGGCATAGGATGTCCAGCACTGTAGCTTGCTGGTCGTTGAGTGAAGCTGGGTGCTGGCGTTGAGATGGAGATCTCTGGGAGATTTTCGCTGTTTGATATTATGTGCAGCTGGGAGGCCTCTTGTGGACCAGTGTCCTGAAGTTGGCTCTCCCACCTCAGAGGCACAGCACTAACTCCTGGCTGCAGCACCAAGAGCCTTTCATCCACAGGACTCAGAATAAAAGGGAGAAAAAGTAGAAAGAGAGAAACAAAGAGGATAAAATAAAATAAAGTAAGATAAAATAAAGTTATTGAAATAAAAAATAATTATTAAGAAAAAAAAATTTTTTAAGTAAAAAAAAAAAAAACGGACAGACAGAACCCTAGGACAAATGGTGAAAGCAAAGCTATACAGACAAAATCTCACACAGAAGCATACACATACACACTCACAAAAAGAGGAAAAGGGGAAAAAATAATAAATCTTGCTCTCAAAGTCCACCTCCTCAATTAGGGATGATTCGTTGTCTATTCATGTATTCCACAGATGTAGGGTATATCAAGTTGATTGTGGAGCTTTAATCCGTTGCTTCTGAGGCTGCTGGGAGAGATTTCCCTTTCTCTTCTTTGTTCTCACCGCTCCCAGGGGCTCAGCTTTGGATTTGGCCCCGCCTGTGCGTGTACGTCGCCGGAGGGCGTCTGTTCTTTGCTCAGACAGGACGGGGTTAAAGGAGCCGCTGATTCGGAGGCTCTGGCTCACTCAGGCCAGGGGTAGGGAGGGTCACGGAGTGCGGGGCGGGCCTGCGGCGGCAGAGGCCGGTGTGACGTTGCACCAGCCTGAGGCACGCCGTGCGTTCTCCCGGGTAAGTTGTCCCTGGTTCATGGGACCCTGGCAGTGGCGGGCTGCACAGGCTCCCCGGAAGGGGGGTGTGGATAGTGACCTGTGTTCGCACACAGGCTTCTTGGTGGCGGCAGCAGCGGCCTTAGCGTGTCATGTCTGTCTCTGGGGTCCGCACTTTTAGCCGCGGCTCGCGCCCGTCTCTGGAGCTCCTTTAAGCAGCGTTCTTAATCCCCTCTCCTCGCGCACCAGGAAATAAAGAGGGAAGAAAAAGTCTCTTGCCTCTTCGGCAGGTCCAGACTTTTCCCCGGACTCCTTCCCGGCCAGCTGTGGTGCACTAACGCCTTCAGGCTGTGTTCACGCCGCCAACCCCAGTCCTCATCCTGCGCTCCGACCGGAAGCCCGAGCCTCAGCTCGCAGCCCTGCCCGCCCCGGCGGGCGAGCAGACAAGCCTCTCGACTGGTGAGTGCCGGTCGGCCCTGATCCTCTGTGCTGGAATCTCTCCGCTTTGCCCTCCGCACCCTTGTTGCTGTGCTCTCCTCCATGGCTCCTAAGCTCCCCCCTCTGCCTCCCGCAGTCTCCGCCCGCGAAGGGACTCCTAGTGTGTGGAAACATCTCCTCTTTCACAGCTCCCTCCCACTGGTGCAGGACCCATCCCTATCCTTTTGTCTCTGTTTATTTTTTTCTTTTGCCCTAACCAGGTACGTGGGGGGTTTCTTGCCTTTTGGGAGGTCTGAGGTCTTCTGCCAGCGTTCAGTAGGTGTTCTGTAGGAGTTGTTCCACGTGTAGATGTATTTCTGATGTATTCGTGGGGAGGAAGGTGATCTCTGCGTCTTACTCTTCCGCCATCTTCCCGGAAGTCCCATGTTTGTTTATATATAGGCGTATTAGATTAAGACAAAGAAGCTACTATCTCTCCCTTCCCCTTTCACTCTCCCCATTAGTAACCACTAATTTGTTCCCTGTGAGTCAATTTCTATTTTATTATATACATTCCTTTAATTTTTTAGATTCCACATGTAGTCAGAACATAGAGTATTTGTCTTTGTCTATTTCACTAATTTAATACACTCTACATCCATCCATGTTGTTACACGTGGCAGAATTTTTATTTTTTTAAGGCTGAGTAATATGTATATCTGTCTATCTATACACACACAAACCCACACACACACACACACACACACACACACATATATATATATATATATATATATATATATATATATCACAGCTTCTTTATCCATTCATCTGTTGATGGACATTTATTTTGCTCCCATATCTTAGCCATTGGAAATAATACTGCTATAAATATTAGGGTGCATACATATTTTCAGATTGGAATTTTCACTTTCTTTGCATATATACCCAGCAGTGGAATGTTTCTTAATACAGTAGTTTTCCTTTTAGTTTTTTGACGACCTCATAATATTTTTTTATTATTATTGATCACAATTTATTTTAAAGTCATGAAAAGTTCCATAATATTTTCATTGTGGTTGTACCAGTTTACAATCCCACCAACAGTGTACTAGGGTTCCCTTTTCTCACAATCCTCATTAACATTTGTTATCTGTAGACTTTTTGATGAGAGCCATTTTGACAGATGTGAGGTGATGTCTCATTCTGGTTTTGATTTGCATTTATCTAGTGATTACTGATGTTTAGCATTTTTTTCATGTGCCTGTTGCCTATCTGTGTACCTTCTGTGGAAAAATGTCTAGTAGGCGTTTCTCCCCATGTTTTCATCCTTTGTTTTTTGATATTGAGTGGATGAGCTCTTTATGTAATTTGGATATTAACCCCTTCTCCATCATATACTTTGCATATATTTTTCACTCTCTATTTCATTTAGTCTAATGTTTCCTTTGCTCTGCAAAAGATTTTAAATTTATTTAGGTTTATTTTTGTTTTTATGTCTTTTTTTAACATCTTTATTGGATGTGTTAGTGTGTTAGTTTCTGCGGTATCACAAAGTGAATCAGCTCTACATATACATATATTCCCATAACCCCTCCCTCTTGGTGGTCACAAAACACTGCACTGATCTCCCTGTGCTATGTAGCTGCTTCCCACTAGCCATCTATTTTACATTTGGTAGTGTATATATGTCCATGCCACTCTCTCACTTCGTCCCAACTTACCCTCCCCCATCCCCTTTTCCTCAAGTCCATTCTCTATATCTGCGTCTTTATTCCTAACCTGCCCCTAGGTTCTTCAGAACCATTTTTTTTCTAGATTCCATATATATGTGTTAGCATATGGTATTTGTTTTTCTCTTTCTGACTTACTTCACTTTATGACTGACTCTAGGTCTAGGTGCAATATACAGTGGAATATTTATGTCTTTTTCCATTAGGAGACAGATCCAAAAAAGAAAGTGTTCCCATTTATTGCAAAAGAGTGTTCTTATGTTCTCTCCTAGGAGATTTGTTTGGGGTAATACAAATGGATTATATATCTAAATGTGTTTGTTTTTGTGTGCAGTGTGAGAAAATGTTCTAATCTCATTTTTTAGCTATAGCTTTCCAGTTTGATCAGCTCAGTTATTGAAGGGACTGTCTTTTCACCATTGCATATTCTCTCCTCCTTTGTAGTAGATTTATTGACCATAGGGATGTGGTTTCCTATCTAGGCTCTTTATTATATTTCATTGATCTATGTGTCTGTTTTTGTCACAGTAATCAAAATAATATCGTACTGCCACAAAAACAGACATTGATGAAAGTAATGGAAGATGTCACAAATAAACGATTCCATCCTCTTGGATTGGAATAACTAAGATTTTTCAGAGAACCACATAATATTCCAAGCAACCTATAGATTTAAATTAATCCACTCAAAATACCCATGACATTTTTCACAGAACTAGAGCAAATAACCCTAAAATAAATATAAAACCAAAAATGACCCACATTGCTGAAGCAATCCTGAGAAAAAACACCAAAGCTGGAGATATCACACTTCCTGGCTACAAAACTAAAATAATCACAAAAGAGACATATAGATCAGTGAAATAGTATAGTGAGCCCAGAAAGGAACTTGCACACCTATGGTCAACAAATCTACTACAAAGAAGCACAAATATACAATGGAGAAAAATAGTCTCTTTAATAAGTGGTGCTGGGAATACTGGAGCACTGCAGATAAAATAATGTGATTAGAACATTTCCTCACACCATACACAAAAGCAAACTCAAAATGATTAGGGACCTAAGTGGAATACCTCAAACTCTAAAACTCCTAGGAGAGAACATAGGCTGAACACTCTTTGTCACAAATGGGAACACTTTCTTTGGATTTGTCACCTAAGGGAAAAAGACATAAAAGGAAAAAGAAACAAATGAGACCTAATTAAAATCTTTTGCAGAGCAAAGGAAATGTTAGACAAAATGAAAAGATAGCCTACAGAATGGGAGAAAAATATACACAAAGGATATGATGGAGAAGGGGTTACTATCCAAATTATATAAAGTCATCCACTCAGTATCAAAAAACAAAAAAAGATGAAAAATGGAGAGAAACCCGTAATAGACTTTTTTCCACAGAAGATATACAGATAGCCAACAGGCAAATGAAAAAAAGTTAAACATCACTAAACACTGGATAAATGCAAATCAAAACCACAATGAGACATGACCTCACATCTGTCAAAATGGCTCTTATCAAAAAGTCTAAAGATAACAAATGTTACTGGAGATTGTGAGGAAAGGGAACCCTAGTACACTGTTGGTGAGATTGTAAATTGGTGCAACCATTATGAAAATATTACTGAGGTTGTCAAAACACTAAAATGAGACCTGCTGTATTAAGAAAAAATTCCATATTACTCAGCCATAAATAGAAAGGAAATTGAGTTATTTGTAATGAGGTGGATGGACATAGAGTCTGTCATACAGAGTGAAGTAAGTCATAAAGAGAAAAACAAATACCATATGCTAATATATATACATGGAATCTAAAAAAAAAAGGTTCTGATGAACCTAGGGGAAGAACAGGAATAAAGACACAGATGCAGGGAATGGACTTGAGGACACTGGGAGGGGGAAGGGTAAGGGTAAGCTGGGACGAAGTGAGAGTAGCAATGACATATATACACTACCAAATGTAAAATAGCACAGGGAGATCAGCTCAGTGTTTTGTGAACACCTAGAGGGGTGGGACAGGGAGAGTGGGAATGAGATGCAAGAGGTAGGGGATATGAGGATATATGTATACATATAACTGATTCACTTTGTTATACAGCAGAAACTAACACAACTTTGTAAAGCAATTATACTCCAATAAAGATGTTTAAAAAAAAAGAAAGAAACAATTCCACTGGTGGGTATATACCCAAAGAAAGTGAAAACACCAATTTGAAAAGATACATGCACCCCAATATTTATAGCAGCATTATTTCCAATGGCCAAGATATGGCAGCAAACTATCAACAGATGAATGGATAAAATATATTAAATATATATGTATATAATGGGACATTAATCAACCATTAAATATAAAAATTCTGCCATGTGCTACAACATGGATGGACCTAGAGTGTATTATACTTAGTGAAATCAGTCAAATACTCTATTCAATTTTTTAGATTCCACATGTAAGTCAGAACAAAGGAACTTATATAACAAAACAGAAATCGGCTCACAGAGAACAAATTAGTGGTAACTATTTGGGAGAGTGAAGGGGGAGAGAGAGATAGTAGCTTTTATCTCTTGATCCAATACCCCTATGTACAGAATAAACAAGGATGTATTGTACAACATAAGGAAATAGAGTCATTATTTTGTAATAACCTCAAATGGAGTATAATCTATAAAATGTTAAACCACTATGTTGTACCCCTGACACTAATATAATACTATATATCAACTATACTTCAATTTAAAATCTCCCTACTGTGGTTGAATGATTTTTTTTTAACAAGATTAATTATATACTGTGTACAAGAAATCTGTGTTAACTTTAGGCCATAGATAGGATAAAATTGAAAGATTGGAAATAAGATACTCCATGCAGGGCTTCCCTGGTGGCGCAGTGGTTGAGAGTCCTCCTGCCGATGCAGGGGTCACGGGTTCGTGCCCTGGTCCGGGAAGATCCCACATGCTGCAGAGCGGCTGGGCCCGTGAGCCATGGCCGCTGAGCCTGCACATCCAGAGCCTGTGCTCCGCAATGGGAGAGACCACAACAGTGAGAGGCCCGTGTACCGCAAAAAAAAAAAGATACTCCATGCAAATGATAATTACAGAATAGTCTAGTATCAGGCAAAATAGACTTTAAGACAAACCTCTCAAAGAATCAAAGGTTATTATATAATGATATAGGGATTAATGCATTAAGAAATAATGAGTTATAAATAAGTATGGATCCAGCACTGGAGCCTCTAAATATAGAAAGAAAATATTAACAGATATGAAGTGGAAAATGTGCAGAAATATAAGAATGGTAAGAAACTTCACTACCGAACTTTCAACATTGATATTCAGCCTAGATGATCTATACAATTAGGAAACTTTGGGCTTAACATTACACTCGCTATCAAGTGAACCTAACAGACGTATATAGTACATTCCACTCAACAGCAGTGAAACGTCCATTCTTCTTAAGTGTACATAGAATATTTCCTAGGATAGATAATATGTTAAGCCACAAAACAAGGCTTCAAGAATCCAAGAAGATTAAAATCATATCAAGTATCTTTTCCAGCCACAATGCTATGAAACTGAAATTCAGTATTAGGAAGAATAATTGAATATTCAAGAGCACTTAGATACTGAACAAGCTATTGAACAACCAATGCATGCAAGAATAAATCAAAAGGGAAATCAAACAATATCTTAAAGCAAACAAATGTGGAAACAAAAAGTACCTAAACATATGGAATATAGTAAACACAATTCAGAGAGATGTGTTTACAGTGAGAAATGCACATATTTTACAAAAGGGGGGAGGGGAGCCAGAGGATGGAGTACGGAAGATCCTGAGCTCACCTCTTCCCATGGGCACACCAAAATTACAACTACTTACAGAGAAGTTATCTCTGAGAATGCCCTGAAGACTAGCAGAGAAAATTTTCCACAACTCAAGCTATAAAGAATGAGAAACCACAAGGCACGTAAGTGGATTGGAAACACAGTCTAGTTAGAACCCACACCTTCAGCACTGTGCTCCACGATTTACAGATACCACAACTGGATAGGTCCTCCTCAAGGAGGGAAGGGTCTGAGCCCTACATCAGGCTGCCCAACCCAGAGTTCCTGCATTGGGAAGGAAAGAACACAGCAGGTCTGGCTTTGAAAACCTGCAGGGCTTACTTTCAGGAGAGCTGGAAGTTAAAGGAAATTGAGACTCCACTCTTAAAGGGCACACAGCAAACCTCACATGTTCTCAGTCTCTGTGCAGAGCCAGTAGTCTGAAAGACATATGGGTGAGACCCACATGCTAATCTCAGAAAACAAGAGGCAGCTTGGACTCCTGCTAGGGACTGAGACACTCACAGGAAACATTTTAGAATCTTCCTTCTAACTGATTAGTATCAGGGGCCTGCCCCATCTACCACGGGGTCTACAGCACTCCTGCACCACAAGGCCTCACAAGCAAACACACTGGGGGCCTTCCCTACCCACCTGTGCACCTGGAGCAGACCCATAATGGAGGGCTACCTTGCCTATGAGCACACCCACAGCAATCACATAATGCAGGACCTCACAGACATTTAGACCAGGGTCCAACCCCACCTAACAGCTTGTGCTCAACAGTTGACCCTTCTGCAACAGAAAGGGGCATGCAGGGCACATAGGGGACGTCCCTGCAGCATCTGGCTGTGCTGGCCAGAGGAGAATGTGCTGCTGGGCCCTGTAGGCCATCTCCTGTATAAGGCCACTTCTCCAAGACTGAAAATGTAACAAGGCGAACCTAATAAATACAAATGCACAGAGAATTAGAAAACATAAGGAAATAGAAGAATATATTACAAATGAAGTAACTAGACACAACATCAGAAGAAGAACTAGACAAAACAGGGAAACACTTTCTATCTGAAAAAAAGAGTGTTCAAGATAATGATTATCAGGATGCTCGCTCAAGTCAGAAGAATAGATAAACACAGTGAGAGCGTAATAAAATGTAAAAAAAGAACCAAAGAGCTGAAAAATACAATAACTGAGATTAAAACACACACACACACACACACACACACACACACACTACAGGGAAGCAATATTAGATTATATAATACAGAAGAACAGATCTGTGATCTGGAAGTCAAAGTAGTGAAACTTACCCGAATTGAATAGCAAGAAGAAAAAAGAATTAAAATGATAGATAAAGGGACTTCTGGCACAATATCAAGAATACTAACTCTAGCATTATAGGGGTCCCAGAAAGAGGAGAAAGAGAGTAAGGGGCAGATAGCTTATTAGAGGATATAATAACTGACAATTTTCCTGACGTGGTAAATGTAACAGACACCCAGTTCCAGAAAAACAGAGAGTGCCAAACAAGCTGAAGACAAACAGATCCATACCAAGACATATCATAGATAAAATGTCAAAAATTAAAGACAAAGAGAGATCATAGAAGCAGTGAAATAAAATTAACTGGTTACGTGCAAGGTGTTCTCATAATTCTATCAGGTGACTTTTCAGCATATTTGCAGACAAGAAATGAATGACAGGATATATTCAATGGGCTTAAAGGAAAAAGGCTACGACAAGAATACTGTACCAACAAGATTATGATTCAGAATCGAAAGAGAGATCAAGTGTTTCCTAGATAAGCAAAAGCTAAATGAATTCATCACTAATAAAACATCCTTACAAGAAATGTTGAAGAAATGTATTTAAGCTTAAAATTAGTATCACTAATTAGTAACAAGAAAACACACAAAAGTAAAAATCTCACTGGAAAAGATATACATACAGTAAGAGTAGGAGATTAAACACTTATTCTTTTCAAAAGCTTAATAAGACAAATGTAGTATGTTTTTTAAAGAACAAGAAGACCAAAATACATCAAGTGAAAGTGATGAATTTACCACAGACACCATAGTAAAACGAAGTATCATAAGAGATTACTACAAACAATTACACACTAACAAATTGGACAACCTATAAGAAATGGATAGATTCCTAGAATTATAATTCTTCCAAGATTGAATCAGGAATAAAAAAATCTAAACAGATCAATTGCTAGTAATGAAATTGAATCTGTAATCAAAAAATTTCCAATAAACAAAAGTCCAGGGCCAGGTGGCTTCACTGATAAAGCACAACTACCCTCTCAACTATTAAAATAAACAACTGCCCTCTCAAGCTATTCCAAACAATTGAAGGAGTGTTTCCATACTAATTTTCTGAGACAAGCATCACAGTATATGAAAACCAGATAAAGATATTACCAAAAAAAAGTAGATTACAGGCCAATATTCCTGATGAACACAGATGCAAAAATTCTCAACAAAATATTAGCAATTTGAATTCAACAATACATTGAAAGAACCATACCCCACGATCATGTGGGATTTATCTCAGTGATGCAGGGATGATTCAATATATGCAAATCAGTTAAATGACACACCAGATTAGAGGCTTCTCTGGTGGCGCAGTGGTTGAGAATCTGCCTGCCAATGCAGGGGTCACAGGTTCAAGCCCTGGTCCGGGAAGATCCCGCATGCTGTGGAGCAACTAAGCCCATGCACCACAACTACTAAGCCTGTGCTCTAGACCCCATGAGCCACAACTACTGAGCCCATGTGCCACAACTACTGAAGCCCGCGCACCTAGAGCCCGTGCTCCGCAATGAGAAGCCAGTGCAATGAGAAGCCCATGCACTGCAACAAAGAGTAGCCCCCGCTCGCCGCAACTAGAGAAAGCCTGCACACAGCAGCGAAGACCCAACACAGCCAAAAATAAATAAATAAAATTTATTTTTTAAAAAATGACGCACCAGATTAGCATAACAAAGGATAAAATCAAATGATCATAGCTCCAGCAAAAGCAACTGACAAAAATTCAATGAACTTCAAAATCTGATTTATGAGAAAAGCTCTCAACAAAGTTGTTATAGAGGCAACATACCTTTATATAATAAAGGGCATATATGACAAAAACCACAGCTAACATCATACTCAATGATGAAAATTTGAAAGCATTTTCTCTAAGAACAGGAGCAAGACAAGGATAACTGTTCTCACCACTTTCATTCAACATAATATTAATAATCCTAGCCACAGCAAAAAGACAAAATAAAAATAAAAAAGGGGATCTAGTTTGTAAAGGAACTAAAACTGTCACTGTTTGAACATGACACAGAGAAAACCTTAAAGATTTCACCCGCAACTTATTAGCATGAATAAATTCAGTAAGTTTGAAGTATACACGATTAATATACAGAAATCTGTTATTTTTTCTTGCACCAATAACAAACTATCAGAGGAATTAAGAAAAATATTGATTGTATTAAAATAATAAAAGAACTAGGAATAAATTTAACCACAGATGTGAAATATTTATATACTGAAAAGTATAAGACATCGATGAAAGAAATGGAAGATAACACAAATAAATGAAAAGATAATTCATACTCTTGGATTGGAATAATTAATATGTTAAAAAGAGCCATACTTCTCCAAGCAACCTACAGATATAAAGCATTCCCTATCAAAATACCCATGACATTTTTCACAGAACTAGAACAAATAATCCTAAAAGAAATACAGAACCACAAAATACCCTCATTGCTCTTTTTTTTCTCAGGATTGCTTTAGCAAAGATGGAGATATCATGCTCCCTGACTACAAAGCTACAATAATCACAAAAACAGACTCAGAGATCAATGGAATAGGATAGAGGCCTGAAAGGATCCCACACACTTACAGTCAATAATCTACTACAAAGGAGTCAAGAATGGAGAAGACAGTGTCTTCAATAAGTGGTGCTGGGAAAACTGGAACACTACAGGTAAAATAATGAGATTAGAACATTTCCTCACACCATACACAAAAATACTCCAAGTGGATTAAGGACCTAAATGTAATACCCCAAACCCTAAAGCTCCTAGGAGAGAACATACACTGAACACTCTTTGGCATAAGTTGTAGGAATATTTTTTTTTGATTAGTCTTGTAAGGCAAAAGAAATAAAAGCAAAACTAAATGTGATCTAAATAACTTGAGTCTTTGCGCAGCAAAGAAAACCATCAAGAAAATAAAAAGTCAAACTACAAAATGGGAGAAAATATTTGCAAATGATATGACTGACAAAGGGTTAATATCCAAAATATATAAATGGCTCATACAACTCAATATCGAAAAAGAACAAACAACACAATCAATAATGGGCAGAAGATATGAATAGGCATCTTTCCAAAGAAGCCATACAGATGGTTAATAGACACATGAAAAAATGCTCAACATCACTAATTATTAGAGAAGTTCCATTCAAAACAATGAGACATCAACTTTGCTCCTGTCAAAACAGCTCTCATCAAAATGTCTACAAATAACAAACTTTGGAGATGTGGAGAAAAGTCAACCCTGTACACTGTTGGTAGGATTGTAAACTGTTCCAGACATGATGGAAAATAGTATGGTGGTTCCTCAAAAGGCTAAAAATAGAACTAAAATATCATCAGTAACTCTCCTGGGCACATATTCAAAAAAAAGATGAAAACACCAATTCAAAAAGATACATAAACCCCAAATGTTCAGAGCAGCACTACTGACAGTGGCCAAGATATGAAAGCAGCCCAAATTCCCATGGACAAATGGATAACAAAAATATGGTATAGAAAGATAGATAGATAGATAGATAGATGGAATATTACACAGCCATAAACAAATGAAATTCTGCCATTTGCAGTAACATGGGTGGACCTATAGAGTACTGTGCTTAATGAAGTAAATCAGAGAAAGACAATTACTGTGTGACATGTGTAATCTAAAAATAATACAAGCAAATGTATATGCAAAATGGAAACAGACTCACAGGTATATAAACAAACTAGTGATTACCAGTGGGGAGGGGTCACGGGTGGAGCAAATTAAGCATATAGGATTAAGAGGTACAAACTACTATGTACAAAATAGATGAGCAACAAAGATATACTGTATAGGACAGAGAATTATAGCCATTATCTTATAATAACTTTTAATCAAGTATAATCTGTAAAAAATACTGGATCACTATGCTGTACACCTGAAGCTAATATTATATTGTAAATAAAATATAATTTTAAAAAATAAAATTAAAATAATTGCATAGAGGAGCTGAAGATATATTTTGCTAAAAAAAAAATAGAGATGGCCAAAAGGCACATGGAAACATGGTCAGCATCACTAATCAACAGGGAAATGTAAATCAAAACCACAAAAAGATATAACCTTACAGTTCTCAGGATAGCTATCATGAAAATGACAATTAAGAAGTGTTGTGGAGGGCTTCCCTGGTGGCGCAGTGGTTGAGAGTCCGCCTGCCAATGCAGGGGACACGGGTTCATGCCCCGGTCCGGGAAGATCCTACATGCCGCGGAGCAGCTGGCCCATGAGCCATGGCCACTGAGCCTGCGCATCCGGAGCGTGTGCTCCGCAACGGGAGAGGCCACAACAGTGAGGGGCCTGCGTACCGTAAAAAAAAAAAAAAAAAAGTGTTGTGGAGGATGTAGAGAAGAGAGAATTCACCTGCACTGCTAGTGGGAATGTAAATCAGTGCAGCCTCTATTGGAAACAGTGTGGAGGGTACTGAAAACATAAAAAATAAAACTGCTATATGATCTAGCAATTCCACTTTTGGTTATTTATCCAAAGAAAACAAAATGAAACACTAATTTAAAGAGATATATACACCCCTATGTTCACTGCAACATTGTTTAAAATAGCTAATATATGGTAGCAACCTAAATGTTCAATGTTAGATAAATGGATACAAAGGTAAGATATATAGAGACAGGAAAAGATGGTGGAAGAGTAGGATGCAGAGATCACCTTCCTCCCCACGGATACATCAGAAATACATCTACACGTGGAACAACTCCTACAGAACACCTACTGAACACTGGCAGAAGACCTCAGACCTCCCAATAGGCAAGAAACTCTCCATGTACCTGGGTAAGGCAAAAGAAAAAAGGAAAAACAGAGACAAAAGAATAGGGAAGGGACCTGCACCAGTAGGAGGGAGCCATGAAGGAGGAAAGTTTTCCACACACTAGGAAGCCCCTTCGCAGGCAGAGACTGTGGGAGGTGGAGGGGGGAGCTTCAGAGCCACGGAGGAGAGCACAGCAACAGGGGTGCGGGGGGCAAAGCAGAGAGATTCCCGCACAGAGGATCAGTGCCAACCAGCACTCACCAGCCCGAGAGGCTCATCTGCTCACCCACCAGGGCAGGCGTGGCTTGGAGCTGAGGCTTGGGTTTCGGTTGGATCCCAGGGAGAGGACTACGGTTGGCTGCGTGCACACAGCCTGAAGGGGTTAGTGCACCACGGCTAGCCGGGAGGGAGACCGGGAAAAGTCTGGAACTGTGGAGAGACAAGAGACTTTTTCTTGCCTCTTTGTTTCCTGGTGCACGAGGAGAGGGGATTCAGAGCGCTGCTTAAAGGAGCTCCAGAGATGGGCACGAGCTGCGGCGATCAGTGCGGACCCCAGAGGCGGGCATGAGATGCTAAGGCCACTGCTGCCGCCACCAAGAAGCCTGTGTGCAAGCACAGGTCACTATCCACACCTCCCCTCCCGGGAGCCTGTGCAGCCCGCCACTGCCAGGGTCCCATGATCCAGGGACAACTTCCCCGGGAGAACGCACGGCATACCCCAGCCTGGTGCCACATCACGCCGCCCTCTGCCACTGCAGGCTCGCCCCGCACTCTGTGCCCCTCCCTCCCCCCCCATCGTGAGGGAGCCAGAACCCCCGAATCAGCTGCTCCTTTAACCCCGTCCTGTCTGAGCAAAGAACAGATGCCCTCAGGCGACCTAAATGCAAAGGCGGGGCCAAATCCAAAGCTGAACCCCAGGAGATGTGTGAACAAAGAAGAGAAATGGAAATCTCTCCCAGCAGCCTCAGGAGCAGTGGATTAAATCCCCACAATCAACTTGATGTACCCTGTATCTGTGAAATACCTGAATAGACAACAAATCATCCCAAAATTGAGGCAGTGGACTGGGGGAGCAACTGTAGGCTTGGCGTTTTCTGTCTGTGACTGACTTGTTTCTGATTTTGTGTTTATATTAGTATAGTTTTTAGTGCTTGTTATCATTGGTGGATTTGTTTATTGGTTTGGTTGCTCTCTTCATTTTTTTATTATTACTTTTTAATTTTTTGACTTTAATAATTTTAAATTTTTTTGAATTTTAATAATTCCTTTAATTTTTTAATTTTAATAATTCCTTTACTTTTTCTTTTATTATTATTTTTCTTTCTTTTTTTCTCCCTTTTCTTCTGAGCCATGTAGCTGACAGGGTCTTGGTGCTCCAGCCTGGTGTCAGGCCTGAGCCTCTGAGGTGGGAGAGCCGAATTCAGGACACTGGACCACCAGAGATCACCTGGCCCCACATAATATAAAATGGTGAAAGCTCTCCCGGAGATCTCTGTCTCAATGCTAAGACCCATCTGCACCCAACGGCCAGCAAGCTCCAGTGCTGGATACCCCATGCCAAACAACTAGCAAGACAGGAACACAAACCCACCCATTAGCAGAGAGGCTGCCTAAAATCAGAATAAGTTCACAGACACCCCAAAACACACCACCAGACGTGGCCCTGCCCACGAGAACAGAGGCACCAGTCCCCTCCACCTGGAAGCCTACACAAGCCATTGAACCAACCTTACCCACTGGGGGCAGACACCAAAAACAACAGAAACTACAAACCTGCAGCCTGTGAAAAGGAGACCCCAAACACAGTAAGTTAAACAAAATGAGACGACAGAGAAATACACAGCAGATGAAGGAGCAAGGTAAAAACCCACCAGACCAAACAAATGAAGAGGAAATAGGCAGTCTACCTGAAAAAGAATTCAGAGTAATGACAGTAAAGATGATCCAAAATCTTGGAAATAGAATGGAGAACGTACAAAAAACGTTTCAAAAGGACCTAGAAGAACTAAAGATGATGAACTAAAGAACTAAACAAACAATGATGAACAACACAATAAATGAAATTAAAAATTCTCTAGAAGGAATCAAAAGCAGAATAACTGAGGCAGAAGAATGGATAAGTGACCTGGAAGATAAAATACTGGAAATAACTACCACAGAGAAGAATAAAGAAAAAAGAATGAAAAGAATTGAAGACAGTCTCACAGCCCTCTGGGACAACATTAAATGCACCACCATTCAAATTATAGGGGTCCCAGAAGAAGAAGAGAAAAAGAAAGGGTCTGAGAAAATATTTGAGATTATAGTTGAAAACTTCCCTAATATGGGAAAGGAAATAGTCAAGTCCAAGAAGAACAGAGAGTCCCATACAGGATAAATCCAAGGAGAAACATGCCAAGACACATATTAATAAAACTATCAAAAATTAAATACAAAGAAAAATTTTAAAAGCAGCAAGGGAAAAGCAACAAATAACATACAAGGGAACTCCCATAAAGTTAACAGCTGAACTTTCAACAGAAACTCTGCAAGCCAGAAGGGAGTGGCAGGACATAATTAAAGTGATGAAAGGGAAACACCTACAACCAAGATTACTCTACCCAGCAAGGATCTCATTCAGATTTGATGGAGAAATTAAAACCTTTACAAACAAGAAAAAGTTAAGAGAATTTAGCCCCACCAAACCAGCTTTACAACAAATGTTAAAGGAAATTCTCTAGACAGGAAACACAAGAGAAGGAAAAGACCTACAAAAACAATTAAGAAAATGGTAATAGTAACATACATATCAAAAATTACCTTAACTGTAAATGGATTAAATGCTCCAACCAAAAGACATAGACTAGCTGAATGGATACAAAAACAAGACCCATATATATGCTGTCTACAAAAACACCATAAGATAATCTCAATAGATGCAGAAAAAGCCTTTGACAAAATTCAACACCCATTTATGATAAAAACTCTCCAGAGAGTAGGCATAGAGGGAACCTACCTCAACATAATAAAGGCCATATATGACAAACTCACAGCCAACATTGTTCTCAATGGTGAAAAACTGAAACCATTTCCTCTAAGATCAGGAACAAGACAAGGATGCCCACTCTCACTACTACAAAGCTACAGTAATCAGGACAGTATGGTACTGGCACAAAAACAGAAATATAGATCAATGGAACAGGACAGAAAGCCCAGAGATAAACCCACACACATATGGTCACCTTATCTTTCTTAAAGGAGGCAAGAATATACAATGGAGAAAAGACAGCCGCTTCAATAAGTGGTGCTGGAAAAACTGGACAACTACATGTAAAAGAATGAAATTAGAACACTCCCTAACACCATACACAAAGATAAACTCAAAATGGATTAATGACCTAAATTTAAGGCCAGACACTATAAAACTCTTAGAGGAAAACATAGGAAGAACACTCTGACATAAATCACAGCAAGATCGTTTTTGACCCACCTCCTAGAGAAATGGAAATGGAAATAAAAACGACCCACCTCCTACACCTAATGAAACTTAAAAGCTTTTTGCCAGCAAAGGAAACCATAAACAAGATGAAAAGACAACCTTCAGAATGGGAGAAAATATTTGCAAACGAACCAACTGACAAAGGATTAATCTCCAAAATATACAAGCAGCTCATGAAGCTCAATATCAAAAAAAACAAACAACCTGGGCTTCCCTGGTGGCGCAGTGATTGAGAGTCCGCCTGCTGATGCAGGGGACACAGGTTCGTGCCCCAGTCCGGGAAGATCCCACATGCCGCGGAGCGGCTGGGCCCGTGAGCCATGGCCACTGGACCTGCGTGTCTGGAGCCTGGGCTCCGCAACGGGAGAGGCCACAACAGTGAGAGGCCCGCGTACTGCAAAAAAAACAAAAAACAAAAAACCGAATCCAAAAATGAGCAGAAGACCTAAACAGACATTTCTCCAAAGAAGATATACAGATTGCCAACAAACACATGAAAGGATGCTCAACATCACTAATCATTAGAGAAATGCAAATCAAAACTGCAGTGAGGGGTTTCCCTGGTGGTGCAGTGGTTGAGAGTCTGCCTGCCAATGCAGGGGACATGGGTTCATGCCCCGGTCCGGGAAGATCCCACATGTCGCGGAGTGGTTGGGCCCGTGAGCCATGGCCACTGAGCCTGTGCGTCCAGAGCCTGTGCTCCGCAACGGGAGAGGCCACAACACTGAGAGGCCTGCATACCACATAAAAAACAACAACAAAAATAAAACTGCAGTGAGGTATTACCTCACACCAGTCAGAATGGCCATCATCAAAAAATCTACAAACAATAAATGCTGGAGAGGGTGTGGAGAAAAGGGAACCCTCCTACACTGTTGGTGGGAAGGTAAATTGATACAGTCACTATGGAGAACAGTATGGAGGTTCCTTAAAAAACTACAAATAGAACTACCATACAACCTAGCAACCCCCCTACTGGGCATATACCCTGAGAAAACCATAATTCAAAAAGAGTCATGTACCACAGTGTTCACTGCAACTCTATTTACAATAGCCAGGACATGGAAGCAACCTAAGTGTCTACTGACAGATGAATGGATAAAGAAGATGTAGCACACATATACAATGGAATATTACTCAGCCATAAAAAGAAACGAAATTGAGTTATTTGTAGTGAGGTGGATGGACGTAGACAGTGTCATACAGAGTGAAGTCAGAAAGAGAAAAACAAATACCATATGCTAACACATATATATGGAACCTAAAAAAAGAATAAAATGGTTATGAAGAACCTAGGTGGCAGGACAGGAATAAAGATGCAGACCTACTAGAGAATGGACTTGAGGACATGGGGAGGAGGAAGGGTAAACTGGGACAAAGTGAGAGAGTGGCATGGACATATATACACTACCAAATGTAGAATCAATAGCTAGTGGGAATCAGCTGCATAGCACAGGGAGATCAGCTCAGTGCTTTGTGACCACCTAGAGGGGTGGGGTAGGAAGAGTGGGAGGGAGGAAGACGCAAGAAGGAAGAGATATGGGGATATATGTATATGTATAGCTGATTCACTTTGTTATAAAGCAGAAACTAACACACCATTGTAAAGCCATTATACTCCAATAAAGATGTTAAGAAAAAAAAAGAAAAAAGACACTGGTGAGCTGAGGGAGAAAGCCTCATCACATGGCTCACATGTGCATGGCAGGATCAAATTAAAAAGAAAAATAAATACAAAGAGAGGCTCAAATATAACCTTGAACATAATGCTTTGAAGGGTTGTAAGGATTTTCAAAATGCCTTCTATTTTCATCCTCTTAAATTTTTCAAAAGTTACTTAAGGTGTCATAGATAAATAAATAATAATGCTTCAATTAAAAATGGAATAAAAGAAAGGTTCTGATGAACCTAGGGGCAGGACAGGAATAAAGAAGCAAACATAGAGAATGGACTTGACTGCACAGGGAGGGGGAAGTGTAAGCTGAGATGAAGTGAGAGAGTAACATTGACATATATACACTACCAAATGTAAAATAGATAGCTAGTGAGAAGCAGCTGCATAGCACAGGGAGATCAGCTCGGTGCTTTGTGACCACCGGAGCGGTGGGATAGGGAGGGTGGCTGGGAGAAGCAAGAGGTAGGGTATATGGATGGATATATATAAATATATATATATATATATCTGATTCACTTTGTTATACAGCAGAAACTAACACAACATTGTAAAGCAATTATACTCCAATAAAGATGTTTTTTTAAAAAGCAAATACTTTTCAAATACTTCCAAAAAATTAAAGAAGGAGGAACACTTTCAAACAATCTTATGAGGCATTACCCCAATATCAAAACTAGACAAGGGCACTATGAGAAAAGTACAGGTCAATATCCCTGAAAAACATAGAAGAAATTAGACTCAAACTACTGGCAAACTAAATTCAATAGCACATTAAAAGGGTCATTCACCATGATCAAGTGGGATTTATGCCTGTATGCAAGGATAGCTCAACATATGCAAATCAATAAATGTGATATATCACATTAAGAGAATAAAGAGAATATATGATATTAATAGATACAGAAAAATCATTTGACAAAATCCAACTTCCTTTCATGATAAAGACTGTCAAGAATTAGTTATAGAAGGAGTATACCTCAACACATTAAAAGTCATATGACAAGCCCAAAGCTAAGAACATACTGAATTATGAATCCTGAAAGCTTTTCTTCTAAGATTTGGAGCAAGACAAGTTTACCTATTCTTGCCACTTCTATTCAACATAGTACTGGAATTCCTAGCCAGAGCAAACAGGAAAGAGAAATAAAATAAACCCAAATCATAAAAGTAAGCTAAATTTCCTCCATTTGCAGATGACATATTCTTATATCTAGAAAACCCTAAAAATGCCACCCCCAAAAAACTTTTAAACTGATAAATAAAGTTGCAGGATATAAAATCAACATACAAAAGTCATTTGTGGGGCTTCCCTGGTGGCGCAGTGGTTGAGAGTCCGCCTGCCGATGTGGGGGACATGGGTTCGTGCCCTGGTCCGGGAGGATCCCACATGCCGCGCACAGGCCGCTGGGCCTGCGCGTCTGGAGCCTGTGCTCCGCAGTGGGAAAGGCCACAACAGTGAGAGGTCCGTGTACCACAAAAAAAAAAAAAAAAGTCATTTGTGGTTCTATACACTAACAACAGGAACTATCAGAAAAAGTCAAAAAAATTCCATTTACAATAGTATCAAAAAGAAGAAAATACTTAGGAATAGATTAAACCAAGAATGTGAATGACCTGTACACTGAGAACTATAAAATACTGATGAATGAGTTTGAAGAAGACACAAATAGAAAGATAACCCATGTTAATGCATTGAATAAATTAATACTGTTCAAAATGTCCATATTACCCAAAGCAATCTACAGATTTAATGCAATCCATGTCAATATTCCAAGGGCATTTTTCACAGAAAACAGAAGAAGAAATCTTAAAGTTCATATGAAATCACAAAAGACCCAAAATATCCAAAACAATCTTGAGCACAAAGAGCAAAGCTGAAGGCATCACGCTTCCTAATTTCAAACTATACTACCAAGTATAGTAATCAAAGCAGTATGGTAGTAGCATAAAAATGAACAAATAGAACAACTGAATGAAATACCTCAAACAAATCTACACATCTACAGTCAACTTATCTTCGACAAAAGTGCCAGGAACATACATGAAGAAAGGATACCCTCTTCAATAAATTAGTGGGAAACTGAATATTCACAAGCATAAGGAAGAAATTAGACCTGTATCTCATACTATATACAAAAATTAATTCAATGTGGTTTAGAGAAATATAAGATCTGAAACTGTAAAATTAATGGAAGAACAAAAGAGGGGGGAGGGAAACTTCTTGACAGTGGTATGGGCAATGGATTTTTGGATATGACCCCAAAGCACAAGCAAGAAAAGCAAAATTTTTCTAAAAAATAACCCCTTTAAACTATAAAGGTTTGAACAGCAAAGGAAACCATTTACAGGGAGAAGAGAGTACCTACAAAATAGGAAGAAATATTTTAAAACATATCTAATAAGTAAAATATATAATACACTCAAACAACTCAATAGAAACAAACACAACAAATAACTTGATCTTTAAAATGGACAAAGAACCTGAATAGACTTTTCTCAAAAGAAGACATGGGGGGAAGGGTGGTCAAGATGGAGGAGGAGGAGGAGGAGGACATGGAGTTCATATCTCCCCACAAATGCATCAAGAATACATCTACAGGGCTTCCCTGGTGGCACAGTGGTTAAGAGTCCGCCTGCTGATGCAGGGGACACGGGTTTGTGCCCCGGTCTGGGAGGATCCCACATGCCACGGAGCGGCTGGGCCCGTGAGCCCTGGCTGCTGAGCCTGCACGTCCAGAGCCTGTGCTCCGCAACGGGAGAGGCCACAACAGTGAGAGGCCCACATACCAAAAAAAAAAAAAAAAGAATACATATACAAATGGAACAATTCTCACAGAGCCCTGGCTGAACACTAGAAGAGGACGTTGGACACCTAAAGGGACAAGAAAGATCCCCATGTAACTGGGTAGGAAGAGAGAAAGAAGGGAAAAAGAGGAGGAGAAGAAGTGGGATGGGAGCGGCACCTCTGGAAAGAGGAGCTGAAGGAGAGGAAAGGTTTCCGAATCTGGGGAAGTCCCCTTACTGGCGAGGAGATCAGTTGAGACAGAAGGGAAGCTTCAGGAGCTCTCAGAGAGAGTGCAGCAACTGGTCTGTGGCAGGCAGGACAGAGTGAGACCTACATAGTCAGTCCATGCCACGGCCCTGTGCACCCCAACCTGAGACATGTGTCCCCTGTGCAGATGGGGACTGGGGGCTGGAACATGGGGTTTGGAGAGCAAGCCTGGGGAGAGGACTGCTGTTGGCTATAAGGAGACAGCCTGAGGGGATGGGAGTGAGGAAATCCACAACCAGAAATGCTTATGGAGGAAATATGGACTGCCATGGAAACAAAGCGCCATTGTTAAGTGACACACAGGGGCAGAGCCACCTTTGCAGCCTCTCTCCCCACGTGCCAGCCCCTGCCTCCCTGGCAACTAGGAAGGGCCCCCAGCAGGGCGGTTCTCTCACATCTGGGACTGGGTACTAGGAAGGACCCCCACCAGGGCCGGCTGTCTCATCCCCATGGCTGCCAGCTCCACCATACACCCGTTACCACCAGGGTTCCTGTGACCCCAGCCACCATGCTGCCTCCACACCCTCTCCTTACTGGGGTGGAATCTTGTGCTCCATGGTAGCTTTGGGAGCAGATGCCTGTGGGTGGCCCCCTTGCAGAGGCGGGGCTGAAACCACAGCTGAGCCCCAGGGGCTGTGAAACTAAGGAAGAAAAGCTGAAATAGCTCCTTGCAGCTACACAAATCACGAATTGACACTCGCACAAATGGCCTTGTAAACTCAACACCTACAGAATATCTGAATGGACAAGGAGGTCTCCTGCAGCCAAGATGGGCCTAGCTTTAGCAGCTGTAGACTTTGTGGGCACACACATATGGGGGTTGGGCCAAGCTAGAGTCAGAACTGCCCCTATAGCACCCACAGTGGGTCCAGATCAATAATTACTGCAATCCTGGGACCTGACTTCTGTGGATCTATGCTGGTGGCCTGGTGAAAACAACAACTGAGAGACACCAGGGCCAACTGCCAGCATACCCACAGTTAACGTGGGGCCAAGAGCAGCACCAACAACAGTGTAATCTGAGAGCTCGCACAATGGGTGAAAGGTGACATAGCAGAGCACACCCACAGGTGAACAACTCCAGAGGAGGAATACTCAGTGGCTTCTCTCCCAGTGGGAGTGCTCCAATCCCACCTACCTTGCACTGCAGATCAGAAACACAGCTAATAAACAGATCTGGGGGTTTCTACTCCAACAACTAGGGAGAAGACCCCACCTCTGACAGGGCAGTGACAACCACAGAGCAAATGGGAGGCCCTGCTCAAGATCCAGTGCAGGCTCTCATCACCACAACATCAGTCACACCTCCTATAAAGGGGATAATGGCCAGCATACCCTGAGGAAAGAGTTGGTAGACATCTATACTAAAAACAACTCTCACATCAAAAACTATTAAACCCACACTGGCTACACAGGGACTTCCCACATAAAATAGTGCTCCAAGACAGTCTGTGTGTCTGGCATTGGGCAGAAGAACCCCCAGAGCATTTAGCCTTGAAGGCCAGCAGTACTTGAGTGCAGGAGCTCCACAGGGTTGGGGAAAACAGAGACTCCACTCTTGGAGGGCGCACACAAGGTCTCACAGACACTGGGACCCAGCACAAAGCAGTACCACCATAGGAACCTGCATTACACATGTCTAGGGGTCTTGGTGGGTCTCCTGGGGAGGCTAATGTCAACTATCACTCACCGTGAGGGCGATGACACTGGTAGTGCAAGTGCCAGGGAATATCAATCAGAGTGAGATCTCCCAAGGATCCACATTTCAGCACCAAGACCAACACCACCCAACAACCTGCAGGCTCCAGAGCTGGAAATACTCAGGGCAAACAACCACCAAGAAAGGAACACAGCCCCAAACATCAGAAGAAAGGCTGCCCAAAGTCATACTGAGCTCACAGCCACCTCAAGACACACACCTTCACACAACACTGCCCATCAGAGGGACAAGACCCAGCTCCACTCACAAAAGGAAAGGCATCAGTCCCTCCCACCAGGAAGTTTGAACAAGCCCCTGGACCAACTTCACCTGCCAGGGGGCAGAGACCAGAAGCAAGAGGAACTATAATCCTGCAGCCTGTGGACAGGAGACCACAAACATAGAAAGTTAGACAAAATGAGATGACAGAGAAACATGTTGCAAACAAAGGAACAAGATGAAAACCCTAAAGAACAACTAAATGAAGAGGAGATAGGCAATCTACCTGAACAACTATTCAGAGTAATGAGAGTAAAGATGATCTAAAATCTCAGAAAAAGAGTGGAGACACAGATTGAGAGAAACAAGAAATGTTTCACAAGGAACTAGAAAATTTAAGAACAAACAGATGAACAATACAGTAACTGGACTGAAAAACAGACTAGAAGGAATCAATAGCAGAATAATTGAGGCAAAAGAATAAGTTATTTTTTTAAGATTTTTTTATGTGGACATTTTTAAAGTCTTTATTGAATTTGTTACAATATTGCTTCTGTTTTATGTTTTGGTTTTTTGGCCCCAAGGCATGTGGGATCTTAGCTTCCCAACCAGGGATTGAACCTGCACCCCCTGCATTGGAAGGCAAAGTCTTAACCACTGGACCACCAGGGAATTCCCTGAAGAATGAGTAAGTTAGATGCAAGACAGATGGTGGAAATCACTGCCACAGAACAGAATAAAGAAAAAAGAATGAAAAGAAATTAGGACAGTCTCAGAGACGTCTGGGACAACATTAAACACACCAACATTCACATTATAGGGGTACCAGAAGGAGAGGAGAAAGAGAAAAGGCCTGTGAAAATATTTGAAAATATTACAGCTGAAAGCTTCCCCAACATGAGAAAGGAAACACTCAAGTGCAGGAGTGCAGATAATTCCATACAGGATAAACCCAAGGAGGAGCTCACCAAGACACATATTAATCAAACTGACAAAAATTAAACACAAAGAAAAAATATTAAAAGCAAAAAGGAAAAAGCAACAGATAATATACAAATGAATCCCCATAAGGTTATCAGCTGATATTTCAGCAGAAACTCTGCAAGCCAGAAGGGAGTGGCACAATATATTTCAAGTGATAAAAGGGAAAAATGTACAACCAAGAATACTCTACCCAGCAAGGCTCTCATTCAGATTTGAAGGAGAAATCAAAAGGTTTATGGACAAGCAAAACCTAAGAGAATTCAACAGCACCAAATCAGTCTTACAACAAAGGCTAAAGGAACTTCTCTAGTCGGGAAAGAGACCAACAACTTAAAACACACTTGTACATATATGGACTACTCAATCGAAACTTCTCGGGAACAGCAAACCCAAAAAAGAAAAAGGAATTCAAACACAACACTAAAGACTGTCATCAAACCACAAGAGAAGAGAACAAAAGAGGAAGCGAAGAAAAAAGATCTACAAAAACAAACCCAAAACAATTAAGAAAATGGCAATAGGAACATACATACTGATAATAACCTTAAGTGAAAATAGATTAAATGCTCCAACCAAAAGTCATAGACTGGCTGAATGGATACAAAAACAAGACCCATATAAATGCTGTCTAAAAGAGACCCACTTCAGACCTAGGGACACATACAGACTGAAAGTGAGGGGACAGAAAAAGACATTCCATGCAAATGGAAATCAAAAGAAAACTGGAATAACAATACTTATATCAGACAAAATAAACTTTAAAATAAAGACTGTTACAAGAAACAGGAAGGCACCACATAATGATCAAGGGATCAATCCAAGAAGAAGATATAACAATTGGAAATATATATGCACCCAACATAGGAGCACCTCAATATATAAGGCAAATACTAACAACCATAAAGGGAGAAATCAACAGTAACACAATAATAGTGGGGGACTTTAACACCCCACTTTCACCAATGGACAGATCACCCAGACAGAAAATCAATAAGGAAACACAAGCTTTAAATGACAGATTAAAGAAGATGGACTTAATTGATATTTATAGAACATTCCATCCAAAAACAACAGAATACGCTTTCTTCTCAAGTGCTCATGGAACAATTTCCAGGATAGATCACATCTTGGGTCACAAATCAAGCCTCAGTAAATGTAGGAAAAATGAAATCATATCAAGTATCTTTTCCGACCACAACACTATGAGATTAGAAATCAATTACAGGGAAAAAAAACGGTAAAGAAACCCACAAACACATGGAGGCTAAACAATATGTTACAAACAACCAGTGGATCACTGAAGAAATCAAAGAGGAAATCAAAAAATACCTAGAAACAAATGGCAATGAAAACACAACAATCCAAAACCTATGGGATACAGCAAAAGCAGTTCTAAGATGGAAGTTTATAGCAATACAATTTTACCTCAGGAAATAATAAAAATCTCAAGTAAACAACCTAACCTTACACCTGAAGCAACTAGAGAAAGAAGAACAAACAAAACCCAAAGTTAGTAGAAGGAAAGAAATCATAAAGATCAGAGCAGAAATAAATGCAATAGAGACGTAAAAAACAACAGCAAAGATCAATGAAACCAAAAGCTGGTTCTTTGAGAAGATAAACAAAAATGATAAACCTTTGGCCAGATTCATCAAGAAAGAAAGGTGGGGTGGGGGGGCTTCCCTGGTGGTGCAGTGGTTAAGAATCCGCCTGTCAATACAGACACAGGTTCAAACTCTGGTCCAGGAAGATCCCACATGCTGCAGAGCAACTAAGCCCATGCACCACAACTACTGAGCCTGCACCCTAGAGCCTGTGAGCCACAAGTACTGAGCTCCTGAGCACAACCACTGAAGCCCATGTGCCTAGAGCCCGTGTTCTGCAACAAAAGAAGCCACCACAATGAGAAGCCTGCACAGTGCAATGAAGAGTAGCCCCCACTTTCCGCAACTAGAGAAAACCCGCGCACAGCAACTAAGACCCAACACAGCTAAAAATAAAAAAAATTAAATTAAAAAGAAAAAAAGGGAGAGGACTCAAATCAATAAAATTAGAAATGAAAAAGGACAAGTTACAATTGACACCACAGAAATACAAAGGATCATAAGAGACTACTACAAGCAACTATATGCCAATAAAATGGACAACCTAGAAGAAATGGACAAATTATTAGAAAGCTACAACCTTCTAAGACTGAACCAGGAATAAATAGAAAACATGAACAGACCAATCACAACTACTGAAATTGAAAGTGTGATTTAAAAACTTCCAACAAAAGTCCAGGACCAGATGGCTTCACAGGTGAATTCTATCAAACGTTTAGAGATGAGTTAACATCAATCCTTCTAAAACTATTCCAAAAAATTACAGAGGAAGGCACACTCCCAAGCTCATTCTACAAGGACACCATCACCCTGATACCAAAACCAGACAAAAATAGCACCAAAAAAGAAAATTACAGTCCAATATCTCAGATGAACATAGATGCAAAAATCCTCAACAACATACTAGCAAACAGAATCCAACAACACATTAAAAGGATCATACACCATGATGAAGAGGGATTTCTCCCAGGGATGCAAGGATTCTTCAACATATGTAAATCAATCAATGTGATACACCACATTAACAAACTGAAGAATAAAAATCATATGATCATCTCAATAGATGGAGAAAATGCTTTTGACAAAATTCCAACAAGTACTTATGATAAAAAAAAAAAACCTATCCAGAAAGTGGGCAACCTTAACAGAATAAAGGCCATACACAACAAAGCCACAGCAAACATCATTCTCAACAGTGAAAACCTGAAAGCATTTCCTCTAAGATCAAGAACAAGACAAGGATGTCCACTCTTGCCACTGTTATTCAACACAGGTTCGGAAGTCCTAGCTACAGCAATCAGAGAATTAAAAGAAATAAATGGAATCCAAATTGGAAAAGAAGAAGTAAAAGTTTCACTGTTTGCAGATGACATGATACTATACATTGAAAATCCTAAAGATGCTACCAGAAGACTAGTAGAGTTCATCAATGAACTTGGTAATGTTACAGGATACAAAATTAATACACAGAAATCTCTTGCATTCCTAAACACTAACAACGAAATATGAGAAAGAAAAATTAAGGAAACAATCCCATTTACCACTGCATCAAAAAGAATAAAATACCTAGGAATAAACCTACCTAAGGAGGCAAAAGACCTGTACTCAGAAAACTATAAGATACTGATGAAAGAAATCAAAGATGATGCAAACAGATTGAGACATTACCATGTTCTTGGATTGGAAGAATCAATATATTCAAAACCACTATACTACTCAAAGTAATCTACATATTCAATGCTATCCCTATCGAATTACCAATAGCATTTTTCACAAAATTAGAACAAAAATTTCTACAATTTGTGTGGAAACATCAAGGACCCTGAATAGCCAAGGCAATCTTGAGAAAGAAAAATGGAGCTGGAGGAATCAGGCTCCCTGACCTCAGACTGCACTACAAAGCTACACTAATCAAAATAGTATGGTACTGGTACAAAAACAGAAATATAGATCAATGGAACAGGATAGAAAGCTCAGAGATAAATCTACACACTTACGGTCAAGTAATCTATGACAAAAGAGGCAAGATATACAATGGAGAAAAGACAGTCTCTTCAATGAGTGGTACAGGGAAAACTGGACAGCTACCTGTAAAAGAATGAAATTAGAACACTCCCTAACACCATACACAAAAATAAACTCAAAATTGATTAAAGACCTAATGTAAGGTTGGATACTATAAAACTCTTAAAGGAAAACATAGGCAAAACACTCTGACATAAATCACAGCAATATTTTTTATCACCTCCTAGAGTAATGAAAAGAAAAACAAAAATAAATAAATAGGAGTGAAAAGCTTTTGCACAGCAAAGGAAACCATCAACAAAACAAAAAGACAACACACAGAATGGGAGAAAATATTTGCAATGAAGCAACTGACAAAGGATTAATCCCTAAAATATACGAACAGCTCATACAGCTCAATAAAAAAAAAAAAACCTAATGAAAAAATGAGCAGAAGATCTAAATAGACATTTCTCCTAAGAAGACATACAGATGGCCAAGAGGCAAGTGAAAATACTCAACATCACTAATTATTAGAGAAATGCAAATCAAGACTACAATGAGGTATCACTTCATACTGGCTAGAATGGCCATCATAAAAAATCTATAAACAATAAATGCTGGAGAGGGTGTGGAGAAAGGGGAACCCTCCTACACTGTTGGTGGGAATGTAAATTGGTACAGCCACTCTGGAGAACAGTATGGAGATTCCTCAAAAAACTAAAAATATACTTACCATATGATCCAGCAATCCCACTTCTGGGCATATACCTGGAGAAAACCATAATTCAAAAGGATACATGCATCCAGTGTTCATTGCAGCACTATTTACAATAACCATGACAGAGAAGCAACCTAAATGTCAATCGACAGATGAACGGATAAAGAAGATGCGGTACATATATACAATGGAATATTACTCAGCCATATAAAAGAATGAAAGAATGCCATTTGCAGTGACATGGAGGGACCTAGAGATTGTCATACTGAGTGAAGTAAGTCAGACAGAGAAAGACAAATATCATATGATATCACTTATATGTCGAATCTAAAAAAAGTGGTACAAGTGAATCTATTTACAAAACAGAAATTGAGTCACAGATGTAGAAAACAAACTTACGGTTACCAAAGGGGAAAGGGAGGGAGAGATAAATTGGGTTATTGGGATTGGCATATACACACTATTATATATAAAATAGATAACTATTAAGAACCTACTGTATAGCATAGGGAACTCTATTCAATACTCTGTAATGACCTACATGGGAATAAAATCTAAAAAAGAGTGGATATATGTATAACTGACTCACTTTGATGTACAGAAGAAACTAACACAACATTGTAGATCAACTTACTCCAATAAAAAAAATAAGACAGGGGCTTCCCTGGTCGTGCGGTGGTTGAGAGCCTGCCTGCCAGTGCAGGGGACACGGGTTCGAGCCCTGGTCCAGGAGGATCCCGCATGCTGCGGAGCAACTGGGCCCGTGAGCCACAATTACTGAGCCTGCGCGTCTGGAGCCTGTGCTCCGCAACAACAGAGGCCGCGATAGTGAGAGGCCCGTGCACTGCGATGAAGAGTGGCCCCCGCTTGCCACTAGAGAAAGCCCACGCACTGAAACGAAGACCCAACACAGCCATAAATAAATTAATTAATTTTTTAAAAAGACATACAAATGTCAAACAGACATATGAAAAGGTGCTCAACATCACTGATCAATAAGGAAATGGAAGTTAAAAATCACAATGAGATGTCACCTCACACTGGTTAGAAAGGCTATTATCAAAAACACAAAAGATAACTGTTGTCAGTGATGTGGAGGAAAAAAAGGTGCCCTTGTACACTGTTGGTGAGAATGTAAATTGGCACAGCCATTGTGGAAAACAGTATTTAACATTCTTCAAAATGTTAAAAATAGAATTACCATTTAATTCGAAATCCCACTTCTGTATATATATGCAAAGAAAATAAAATCAGTATCTTTAAGAAATGTCTGTACTCTTGTGCTTATTGAAGAATTATTCATAATAGCAAAGATATGGAAATAATATGTGTCTGTGAACAGACGAATAGATAGAACTCATACAACTCAATAGAAAAAGAAAAAACAAACATTCCAATTTAAAAATGGGCAGAGGATCTGAATACACATTTTCCCCAAAGAAGACCTACAAATGGCCAACAGATACATGAAAAGGTCCTCTACATCAGTAATCACTAAATGAAATGCAATTTAAAACCACAATGAGATCACCTCACACCTGTTAGAATGACTGTGATCAAGGAGACAAGAAATAATAAATTTTGGCAAGAATATGGAGAAAGGAAATTCTTGTGCACTGTTGGTGGGAATGTAAGTTGGTGCAGCCACTATGGAGAACAGTATGGAGGTTTCTCAGACATTTAACAATAGAATTATCATATGACCGAGCAATTCCACATCTGGGTGTTTATGCCAAAGTAGTAAAGTCACTATTTCAAAAATATATCTATACTCCTGTGTTTATTGCTGCCTTACTTACAATAGACAAGAACACAACCTAAGTACCCATCAACGGATGAATAATTAAAGAAAACCCTACACACACGCACACAGGAATATCATCTGGCCATAAAAAAAGAAGGAAATCTTGCCATTTGCAACAACATGGATGGAATTTGAGGATATTATGCTAAGTAAAATAAGTTAGAGAAAGACAAATATTATAACATCTCACTTATTATTGGAATCTTTAAAAAAACAAAACAAAAACCTGAAATCAGAGAGAGAACAGATTGGTGATTGCCAGAGGCAGGTTGTGAGTGGTGAGCAAAATGGGGAAAAGGGGACAAAATATATAAACGTTGTGGTAATCATTCATTTGAAATATACATATTTCAAACCTTTATATTTTATGCCTAAAACTAATACAACATTATATGTCAATAATCAATTTTTAAAGGTAAATACAGTTTGAGAATACTTCAAATATTTACACATAGAAATAAAAAAATACCTCTCCAGAAAAGACATATGTGGAATTGTTATACTATTATAGTGTAAAATTTATTAATGTAATAGTCATGTATTCATTTGAAGGGGAAAAATATGATTAAATTATTACAGGCAAAATTTAAATATTTGATAGAGGTAAACACAATTATTGTGAACGGAAAAGAAAACAAACAGCTAGAATACTATGTATTCCCTGTAATCAAACCTTATTGAAGACATGAATCTTCATGGTGAAATTTAGTGCTTCTTAAACACAGATAAACATAAAAAAGAGCCCCAAATCATCATTTCTCATTAATATTGTTCTGGCAGACTCAGTCAGTGTTCTGTGGAATAAAAACAGTACAACATGTAATTTTGGAAGTCATAAGCAAGTGCTCTCATTATTGGCAGATGTGATGGTCTACATGGCAAATCTAAGGAAAAATGATACAAAACCTGTGAGAACAGGATATTTCAACAGAATTATGGGGTGTAAGATCCATCCATGAAAAGTACATATATTTCCAACTCATTAAAATATTATTTAGCATCATATTTAAATGTTTTACGAATAAACCTCAGAAGAGCTGTGCCAAGCATTATGAAGAAAATTATATTTCTGGAAGACATAAACATTAAAAAAGTAGAGAGTGACTAAAATCCCTATTTAGGAAAAGTGGTAAATAATTCTCTCCAAACCAATGTGTGATTCAATCAGTTCCAATCAAACATATCTATGAATTTTTCTGGAAAATGGCCAGATTTTTTAAAAATTAACAAAAGCAGAGGGTCAAAAATAGGAAAGAAATATTTGAAGAAACAGTATAAAGAACTCACCCTACCATATACTATGATCTGTTGTAACAAAATAGTAATGAAAAAAAGGTGATGATGGAATAACATTAACCCTAAGATTCACGAAATAGAATACATAGCCCTTAAACAGGCATTCATATATAATAAATGCTGAAATATATAAAGTGGTTCTAATCAGTAAGGAAATAATAGATAGTAAATAATCATGAATGCATAAAACTTTAATATATTCCTACATTAAATTATTTATATAAATGAATGCTAGATGGATCAAATAATAAGAAAGAAATTTGAAAAAATAAAAATATTCAATGAAAATTTTTAAATGAACACTGTATGATTTCAGAACAGGAGAAAATGTATTTAGGAAGATAAAAATACAAACTACAAAGGAGTAGACTAATACTCTGACATATTAAAGATAGTAAATTCTCAACTCTATGCCAATAAAATGGACTACCTGGAAGAAATGGACAAATTCTTAGAAATGCACAACCTGCCAAGACTGAATCAGGAAGAAATAGAAAATATGAAAAGACCAATCACACGCACTGAAATTGAAACTGTGATTAAAAATCTTCCAATAAACAAAAGCCCAGGACCAGATGGCTTCACAGGCGAATTCTATCAAACATTTAGAGAAGAGCTAACACCTATCCTTCTCAAACTCTTCCAAAATATAGCAGAGGGAGGAACACTCCCCAACTCATTCTACGAGGCCACCATCACCTTGATACCAAAACGGGACAAGGATGTCACAAAGAAAGAAAACTACAGGCCAATATCACTGATGAACATAGATGCAAAAATCCTCAACAAAATACTAGGAAACAGAATCCAACAGCACATTAAAAGGATCATACACCATGATCAAGTGGGGTTTATTCCAGGAATGCAAGGATTCTTCAATATACGCAAATCAATCAACGTAATACACCATATTAACAAATTGAAGGAGAAAAACCATATGATCATCTCAAAAGATGCAGAGAAAGCTTTTGACAAAATTCTACACCCAATTATGATAAAAACCCTACAGAAAGTAGGCATAGAGGGAACTTTCCCCAACATAATAAAGGCCATATATGACAAACCCACAGCCAACATCGTCCTCCATGGTGAAAAACTGAAACGATTTCCACTAAGATCAGGAACAAGACAAGGTTGTCCACTCTCACCACTCTTATTCAATATAGTTTTGGAAGTTTTAGCCACAGCAATCAGAGAAGAAAAATAAAACAAATCCAAATCAGAAAAGAAGTAAAGCTGTCACTGTTTGCAGATGACATGATAATATACATAGAGAATCCTACAGATGCTACCAGAAAACTACTAGAGCTAATCAATGAATTTGGTAAAGTAGCAGGATAAAAAATTAATGCACAGAAATCTCTGGCATTCCTATACACTAATGATGAAAAATCTGAAAGTGAAATCAAGAAAACACTTCCATTTACCATTGCAACAAAAAGAATAAAATATCTAGGAATAAACCTACCTAAGGAGACAAAAGACCTCTATGCAGAAACTAAGACACTGATGAAAGAAATTAAAGATGATACAAATAGATGGAGAGATATACCATGTTCTTGGATTGGAAGAATCAACATTGTGAAAATGACTCTACTACCCAAAGCAATCTACAGATTCAATGCAATCCCTATCAAACTACCACTGGCATTTTTCACAGAACTAGAACAAAAAATTTCACAATTTGTATGGAAACACAAAAGACCCCGAATAGTCAAAGCAATCTTGAGAACGAAAAACGGAGCTGGAGGAATCAGGCTCCCTGACTTCAGACTATACTACAAAGCTACAGTAATCAAGACAGTATGGTACTGGCACAAAAACAGAAAGATAGATCAATGGAACAGGATAGAAAGCCCAGAGATAAACCCACGCACATATGGTTGCCTTATCTTTGATAAAGGAGGCAGGAATGTACAGTGGAGAAAGGACAGCCTCTTCAATAAGTGGTGCTGGGAAAACTGGACAGCTACATGTAAAAGTATGAGATTAGATCACTCCCTAACACCATACACAAAAATAAGCTCAAAATGGATTAAAGACCTAAATGTAAGGCCAGAAACTATCAAACTCTTAGAGGAAAGCATAGGAAGAACACTCTATGACATAAATCACAGCAAGATCCTTTTTGACCCACCTCCTAGAGAAATGGAAATAAAATAAAAAATAAACAAATGGGACCTAATGAAACTTCAAAGCTTTTGTACAGCAAAGGAAACCATAAACAAGACCAAAAGACATCCCTCAGAATGGGAGAAAATATTTGCAAATGAAGCAACTGACAAAGGATTAATCTCCAAAATTTATAAGCAGCTCATGCAGCTCAATAACAGCAACAAAAAAACAACCCAATCCAAAAATGGGCAGAAGACCTAAATAGGCATTTCTCCAAAGAAGATAAACAGATTGCCAACAAACACATGAAAGAATGCTCAACATCATTAATCATTAGAGAAATGCAAATCAAAACTACAATGAGATATCATCTCACACCAGTCAGAATGGCCATCATCAAAAAAATCTAGAAACAATAAATGCTGGAGAGGGTGTGGAGAAATGGGAACACTCTTGCACTGCTGGTGGGAATGTGAATTGGTACAGCCACTATGGAGAACAGTATGGAGGTTCCTTAAAAAACTACAAATAGAACTACCATATGACCCAGCAATCCCACTACTGGGCATATACCCTGAGAAAACCAAAATTCAAAACGAGTCATGTACCAAAATGTTCATTGCAGCTCTATTTACAATAGCCCAGAGATGGAAACAACCTAAGTGTCCATCATCGGATGAATGGATAAAGAAGATGTGGCACATATATACAATGGAATATTACTCAGCCATAAAAAGAAACGAAATTGAGCTATTTGTAATGAGGTGGATAGACCTAGAGTCTGTCATACAGAGTGAAGTAAGTCAGAAAGAGAAAGACAAATACCATATGCTAACATATATATATGGAATTTAAGAAAAAAATGTCATGAAGAACCTAGGGGTAAGACAGGAATAAAGACACAGACCTACTAGAGAATGGACTTGAGGATTTGGGGAGGGGGAAGGGTAAGCTGTGACAAAGCAAGAGAGAGTCATGGACATATATACACTACCAAACGTAAGGTAGATAACTAGTGGGAAGCAGCCGCATAGCAAAGGGAGATCAGCTCAGTGCTTTGTGATCGCCTGGAGGGGTGGGATAGGGAGGGTGGTAGGGAGGGAGATGCAAGAGGGAAGAGATATGGGAATATATGTATATGTATAACTGATTCACTTTGTTATAAAGCAGAAACTAACACACCATTGTAAAGCAATTATACTCCAATAAAAAAAAATCTAGAAACAATAAATGCTGGAGAGGGTGTGGAGAAAAGGGAACACTCTTGCACTGCTGGCTGGAATGTGAATTGGTATAGCCACTATGGAGAACAGTATGGAGGTTCCTTAAAAAACTACAAATAGAACTACCATATGACCCAGCAACCCACTACTGGGCATATACCCTGAGAAAACCATAATTCAAAAAGTCATGTACCAAAATGTTCATTGCAGCTCTATTTACAATAGCCTGGAGATGGAAACAACCTAAGTGTCCATCATCAGATGAATGGATAAAGAAGATGTGGTACATATATACAATGGAATATTACTCAGCCATAAAAAGAAATGAAATTGAGCTATTTGTAATGAGGTGGATAGACCTAGAGTCTGTCATACAGAGTGAAGTAAGTCAGAAAGAGAAAGACAAATACTGTATGCTAACACATATATATGGAACTTAAGAAAAAAAATGTCATGAAGAACCTAGGGGTAAGACAGGAATAAAGACACAGACCTACTAGAGAATGGACTTGAGGATATGGGATGGGGAAGGGTAAGCTGTGACAAAGCGAGAGAGAGGCATAGACATATATACACTACCAAACGTAAGGTAGATAGCTAGTGGGAAGCAGCCACAAAGCACAGGGAGATCAGCTCGGTGCTTTGTGACCGCCTGGAAGGGTGGGATAGGGAGGGTGGGAGGGAGGGAGACACAAGAGGGAAGAGATATGGGAACATATGTATATGTATAACTGATTCACTTTGTTATAAAGCAGAAACTATAACACACAATTTTAAAGCAATTATACTCCAATAAAGATGTAAAAAAATATAGTAAATTCTGTCTCAAAACAGAAGTTTAATCTTTAAAACAGAAGGATATATTGTAAATGCCCATCACACAGAACAAAATAAGGTCCGGAATAAAATTTTTTAATAAAATTTTATAAACAATTAAAAATTACTCACAAATAATAGAATTATGACTATGACCAGGCAATTTACAGAGAAGTAACTTCAGGTGGTGGACAATATATTGCATTATAAACAGCACCATTAGTAATGAAAAATTGCAACTAAAATCAACAATAACATATCACATACATAAAATTCATAAAAATTTGGACATTAACCAGAGGGGTGTTGATGTGGGGAAATGGAGACTCTCCTCCAGGGTTAGTGGTCGTGGGATGGATTTAACCATTTTGGAAGACAGACAAATTGGTAAGATGGAGTAAATTTGAAGATTCACAGAAATGATGCAACAGAAATTCTACTCCTCACATTCTATTTATAATGACAAAGAGATATGCCCAAAATTATTCATGGCAGCATTACAAGTGAAAGGGAAATATTCAGCATTGTATCTATGTAAATAAACAACAATGAGACCCAATGACCTAGAGATACATGTGTCAAGAGGGTAATTTTTCAGAAACAAATATTTGACTGAAAACAAAAAATGCAGAATTAGATACTGTGTTGACACGTACACAAAATGAGCATTAATTGGGGGAAGGGCAGAAGATTGTGGGGTGTTATTTAGTGGTCAAGTAATATTCTATCTCATCCCCACATGGAGAAATATGTATATGAAGAACTTTTTTCTCTGAGTCTATATGAAATTTTTGCCTTTTTTCTTCTACTTCAGGAAATCAAATGATCAATGCCTGAAGGAGACTGACCAGAGGCTCAAGGACACAGCAGATATCAAGGTCATCACAAAAATATCAGCCCCACGTAACCCCTAAAGTCCAGAACCTGAAGAAGCAACAGACAGGACAATCTACCTTAAAAAGGACATTAGTCATGTATATCCCCTGCAAGAGTATATCAAAGGGCTTCTTCCCACTGATTTTAACAAGAGATACTACAAAGGCACTTTAAGTTTCCAATATAATGGGGGGGAAAATCTATTATATTGACATTGTAGTGTATTTTCCCCTGACCATCATTGAGGTTGGGTGCCTCTTCATATGTAAAATAAACATTTTTATTTATTTTACAGAGAAATTTAATTTCATGTGTTTCAAACATTTTTATTTGGTCACATCTATTTTTTTTCTCTTGATTGAGAGGCAATTCAAATATATTTTTTATATGTGGTGTCTTCTCCCACAGCATTCTTCCAAGCCAATTACTGTCCACACATTTTATTAAAAAATTTTTCAAGGAACTTGTTTTCACAGATCATCCACCATTCAACACACCTGATATGAGGCTTCCTGGCATAGCCTTACATCAAGAGATCTGTATTGATCCCTTTGCTCTCAACTTGTGGACCAGATAAAGGACAGGAGAAGGATATCATTATTACCTCACAACCTGCACCCAAGCACACTGGCCAATGCTCAAACATTATTGCCATGCTGGCAGACAACAGGCCTAGTATCTATGATGTTCCCCAGCTTCCTACCAAGACATTTGGTTTGGACCATGTCCTCAACCACAAGGAACAACTCAAGTGTCCTGAAGTAGACTCAATGCCAAGACCAGAGCCTTTCAGACATAAATGTGGCCAGGACTCCAAACTGAGCCACGAGACAAGAGCTCTGCTTGAGTCTCCATCCAGACTTGCTAGAACCTCCCCCAACCCCCCCTCACAAGAAAAACTAAGACTCAGGTCATTTTTATCCTCTGAGGATACTCAGAGACCTGATCTGTGGAGTTGTCCATCATCTCCATTCTCTTCCCTGTACAACTGGACTTGGATACAAACAGACACACCAAATGACCTTAAGGACACCTGCCCCAATGCTAAGCATTGACTACCAGCCTCTACTCAACTCACCTCGCCTGAGGCCAATCCAGTCCTGCACTGTCCCAGAGCCCACACCATGTATGCATGTTCCAGACAAACCCTTCAAAATTGTCTTCATGAGATGGGGCAAGGATGCAGGGAGGTGCTCCAGGATCAGAACAACTCTTTCATTTCATCCTCCTGAGAAGCCTACAAGTCAGATGTTTCACATCTTAGGGGAATCTGATTGACAGTCATTCATGCCCCCATCCATGTTCTCCATGAGGACCTCTGGTCTCCTCCTCTGAGGAGATACCCCCCCCCCATGGCAGGGAAGGCAGCCTTCAGTCTAACAAGTCAGCTTCCAGTAAGAGAAAGAAGCAAAGAGAAGAATTTGTCTCATGAATCAATAAATCAGCACTCCCATAGCTGTGGTTTATGCAAAAATTTCAGAACACCAAATAATGTTGGAGGTTTCAAAGCCCCTTTCATGTAATTTTATGAATTATGTACATTTAACTTATGTTTTAAATGGAGGTTACCAAACTGTCATATATACTAATTAGTAAATTAGAAAAATTTTTAATTGTTTGCTAATCCTTTCACAATATGTCAAGTCATTATGCTGTATACCTCCAACTTCTACAGTACAGTATGTCAACTATATCTCAATAAAACTTAAAGAAAATAAAGGAAAATATTATTAAATTAATAAGAAACTGAGTCAACACATTGGAAAATATTAAACTATAATGTCAGTAGGAAGTTATTAATTAAATTTTATTTGTATTCAGTGTGCAAGTGACTGGAATTTGGGAAACTGCATAAAATAGACACCTGTAGTTTTTAAGCTGAGCCTTTCTTGAAACTAGAATTTTTGTGTCTGAGAGTTCTACTGAAAACCATAATGGAGGATATTGTCTTCATCCTACATATTTTGGTTATTAAAAAATCACTGGAAATGATATTTGGTTAGTTTCTTCATGATAATGAGATAGGCATAGAGGCCTAAATCCCACCTCTGGACCTTGTGGTCATCTGTTAACCAGCTCCATACCCTCTTGGCTACAGCACAGGTACACCTGGAAAATACTGTTTTAGACAATCATTCATGAACAAGAGAGCTTTTGTGCGGATATTCAGGTTTCTAGCAGAGAAGTACTAGCACACTGTTGGAGCAATATAAATATATATGAGTTTGGATGCATTGGACAAAGTAAAAGGAATAGTTTCCCTTTCCAACATCATGCCTGTCCCAAGAATGCACAACTTAAGGCCAAGAGAGACCTTCCTGGCCAATGATTTCTCCTGCAAGGGCAAGTGAGAATATGTGAGTTAGCATGTAGCTTCTCAAACTGTGCAGGATGCTGCCGAAAAGGCCCGTTGTTTTCTTGCCCCATCCAGAGTGCTGAATTATGAGTTTCATGAGTGGGGGGGTGGGAAAAGGTAGCAGATAGGATTCTCGGAAGGCATTAATGTGGTGCAGATTCTATTAGCTGTATCACAGACTCCATCAAGAAGACCACCCATGAATCAATAGGAATGCCTCAACCATGGATCCACCCAACTGGCCATTGGGCACCCTCAGTGCTCTGCACACCTTACCAACACAAATCCCCAAACTGTGGCCAGTTCACAGTGTGTGCTCCCAACCAAGACAGTGAGCGCAAGCTTTGGCAGACAGCTTGGGAACACACACAGAATGTTGGCTCACATCTGCAGGCCAGAGACAGACCATATATTTGTGTGTTAATACCACCCTTAGGAAAAGAAAAGGGGGACTGTCAGCAACCAGCTTATTGTGTTGCAAGATCAAAAGAGGGCATATAATCTCAAGAATTCTACCAAAAGATGTAATAAGAAGCATGATACAGGTTTATCCATAGAAGATCTGAGAAAGCCTCAGAATCTCTGGTTCTAGAGGGATGAAGAAGGTGTTTCTCTCCTGAAGACAATTAGTAAACGCTGGAGCAGGTGGCTGCTACTTCAAAAGTAAAGACAGCGGCACAAATCACCAGGAACATTTTTAAAAATCAAAGTAATGTAACACCACTAAAAGATCACAAAAGTCTTGCAGTTATCAACCCCAAAGACTTGGAAATCTGCAATCTACCTAATAAATAATTTTTAAATGCCGTTATAAGAAACCTCAGTGAGAAATGGGATCAAGATGGCAAAAGGTAGGAATTGGAGCTCACTTTCTCCCATAAAAACATTAATAATACATCTACAAGTGGAATGATTCACACAGAACATCCACTAAACACCAGCA
The DNA here is from genome assembly GCF_005190385.1 of Monodon monoceros. Classification (NCBI taxonomy): domain Eukaryota; kingdom Metazoa; phylum Chordata; class Mammalia; order Artiodactyla; family Monodontidae; genus Monodon; species Monodon monoceros. Next base: position 54,106,369 of record NW_021703766.1, read on the forward strand.
GAAGAACTCAGACTTCCAAAAGAGCAAGACAGGAAAAAGAAAAAGAAAGCAATCAGGATGGGACCTAGCCTCAGGGAGAGAGCTGTAAAGGAGGAAAGTTTCCCACACTCTGGAAAGTCCCCTCACTGGCAGGAGATCAGCCTTGATGGAGGGGGAGCTTCAGAGCCTAGGAGAGTGCAGCAACCAGTTTGAGGAAGGCAAAATGAACAGTAGCCCTCACAGAAGGTCGGCACTGCTGCCCTGTACTCCGTAGTCTGAGATGCTCGTCTGTCAGTGTGGGTGGGGACTGGGTACCGAATCTCAGGCTTCAGAGGTCAGACCCAGGGAGAGGACCAGGGTTGGCTGTGTGAAGACAGCCTGAAGAGGCTGGACTGTGGCAACTGTGGGTGTACTTGGAAGAAGCCTGGGCCTGCCAGATAGGCAAGGCACCATTACTGGGAGGCACGTAAGCACAGCCCTGTGAGTAATCCCAGGAAAAAGGACACAGCCTACAGGAGCTCCAGGGGCAGGCAAAAGTCACTGCCACCATCATGGGCTCCAGAGGCAGGCACAGGCTGCCACTATGAGACTTGAGTGCAGGCGCCAAGCCCTGCCCCCACTGTCCCAGGAGTGCATGGACCACAGCCTTCACTAAGTGACCTGTGAGCAGGGGCCAAGCCCTGCTCCCACTGTCCTGGGAGTGTGCAGACAGCAGCTGCTCCTACGAGATCTGCAAACAGGAATCAAGCACTGCCCCAGCAATCCCGGGAGTGCACAAGGGCCGCTGCATCTGCACACCCCATATCAAAGGGATAAAGGCCAGCACAGGTTGAGGAAAGAGGCAGCCAAACTAAAAGCAGCCCCTTGATTCCAGACAAGATGGTGGAGTAGAAGGACTTGAGCTCACCTCCTCTCATGAAAACACCAAAATCACAACTAACTGCTGAACAACCATCATCAAAAAAAGACTGAAACCTACAAAAAAAGATATTTTACATTCAAAGACAAAGAAGAAGCCAAAATGAGATGGCAGGAGGGACGCTTCCACAACATAATCAAATCCCATATCCACCAGATGGGCGACACACAAACTGAAAAATAATTATATTGCAGAGGTTCTCCCACAAGAGTGAGAGTCCTCAGCCCCACATCAGGCTCTGCAGACTTAGGACCTGGCAATGGGTGGAGGAACCCCCAGAGCATTTGGCTTTGAAGGCCAGTGGGGTGTGAGTGCAGGAGTTCCAGAAGACTGGGGGAAACAGAGACTCCATGCTTAGAGGGCGCACACAAGCTTTCACATACACTGGGACACAGCACAAAGAAGTAACACCATAGGATCCTGGGCTGGACCTACATATGAGTCTTGGAGGGTCTCCTGGGGAGGCGGGGATTGGCTGTGGCTCACTGGGGTGTGGGGAACAAGGACACTGGTCGCAGAGGCCCCAGAGAATATTGATCAGTGTGAGTTCTCCCAGAGCTCACCATTTTGGCATCAAGATCTGACCCTACCCAACGGCCTACAAGCTCCAGGGATGGAATGCCTCAGGCCAAACAACCAGCAGAATAGGAACACAGACCCACCCATCAGCAGACAGGCTGCCTAAAGCCATACTGAGCTCTCAGCCAGCTATAAACACATCCCTTGAGATGGCCTTACCACCACAGGGACAAGACCCACCACCACCCACCAGTGGGCAGGCAGCAGTCCCTCCCACAAGGAAGCCTGTGCAAGGCCCGCAACCAAAATCACCCACAAGGGGTCAGACACTAGAAACAAGAAGTGCTATGATCCTGCAGCCAGCGGAAAGGAGACCACAAACACAGAAGATTAGACAAAATGAGATGGCAGATAAATATGTTGCAGATGAAGGAAGAAGACAAAAACCCACAAGAACAACTAAATGAAGTGGGAATAGGCAAACTACCTGAAAAAGAATTTAGAGTAAAGATAGTAAAGATCTCAGAAAAAGAATGGAGGCATAGGTCATGAAGATACAAGAGATGTGTAACAAACAGCTACAATATTTAAAGAACAAACAAACACAAATGAGCAATGCAACAACTGGACTGAAAAATACATTAGAAGGAATCAAGAGCAGAATATTTAGGCAGAAGAACAAATAAGTGAGGTGGAAGACAGATGGTGGAAATCACTGCCACAGAACAGAATAAAGAAAAAGAAATGAGGACAGTCTCAAAGACCTCAGGGTCAACATTAAATGAAGCTGCATTCACATTACAGGGGTCCTAGAAGGAGAAGTGAGAAAGAGAAAGGGCCTGAGAAAATTTTTAAGAGATAATAGCTGAAAATTTCCCTAACATGAGAAAGAAAGCACTCACTCAAGTCCAGGAAATGCAGAGAGTCCAATACAAGATAAACCCAAGGAAAAACACACTGAGAGACATAGTAATCAAACTGGCAAAAATTAAAGACAAAGAAAAAATATTAAAAGCAACAAGTAACATACAAGAGAATTCCCATGAGGTTATCAGCTAATTTTCAGCAGAAATTCTGCAGGCCAGAAGGGAGTGGCACAATATATTTAAAGGGATGAAAGGGGGAAATGCACAACCAAGAATTCTGCACTCAGCAAGGCTCTCAGTCATATTTGATGGAGAAATCAAAAGATTTACAGACAAGCAAAACTGAGAGAATTCAGCACCACCAAACTAGCATACAGCAAATCCTAAAGGAATTTCTCTAGGCAGAAAAAAATAAGGCCACAATTAGAATCAAAAAAAATTACAAATGGGGAAGCTCAAAAGTAAAGGTAAATATAAAGTAAAGATAGGAAACTGTCCACATGCAAATATGATATCAAGACAAGCAAGCATGAGAAGAGGAGAGTACAAATGCTGGATACTGGAAATGCATTGGAAATTAAGAGACCAGAAACTTAAAACAATCTTGTACATATATAGACTACTATATCAAAACCACATGGGAACAACAAACCAAAAATCTACAAACAAAAAATAGATACACACACAAAAAAGAAAAAACAATCCAAACACAACTCGAAAGATGCACATCAAACCACAGAGAACAAGAGAGGAACAGAAGAAAAGAGACCTTTGAAAACAAATCAAAAACAAAATGGCAATAAGAACACACATATCAATAGTTACCTTAAAGGTAAATGGATTAAATTCTGCATTCAAAAGACATAGACTGGAAAAATGGATACAAAAGCAAGACCCGTATATATGCTGTCTACAAGAGACCAACTTCAGATCTAGGAACACATACAGACTGAAAGTGAGGGGATGAAAAAGGTACTCCATGCAAATTTAAAACAAAAGAAAGCTGGAATAGCAATACACATACCAGGCAAAACAGACTTTAAAATAAAGACTGTTACAAGAGACAAAAAACAACACTACATAATGATCAAGGGATCAATCCAAGAAGAAGATATAACAATTGTAAATATATATGCACCCAACGAAGGAGAACCTCAATACCTAAGGCAAATGATAACAGCCATAAAAGGGGAAATTGACAGTAACACAATAATAGTGGGGGACTTTAACACCCCAATATCAAAAATGGACACATCATTCAGACAGAAAATCAATAAGGAAACACAGGCCTTAAATGACACATTAGACCAGATACTATTAATTGATATTTATAGGACCTTTCATCCAAAAGCAGCAGAATACACATTCTCCTCAAGTGCGCACAGTATATTCTCCAGGATAGATCATATCTTGGGCCACAGATCAAGCTTCAGTAAACTTAAGAAGACTGAAATCATATCAAATATGTTTTCTGATCACAAGGCCTTGAGATTAGAAATAAATTATGGGAAAAACACTGTTTAAAAAAAACCCCACAAATACGTGGAGGCTAAGCATTATGTTATTAACAACCAATGAATCACTGAAGAAATAAAAAAAACCCTAGAGGCAAATGACAATAAAAACACAGTGATCCAAAAGCTATGGGATGCAGCAAAATCAGTTCTAAGAGGGAAGTTTATAGTAATACAATCTTTCCTCAGGAAACAAGAAAAATCTCGAACAACTTAACTTTACACATAAGGCAACTAGAGAAAGAAGAACAAACAAAACCCAAAGTTAGCAGAATTAAAGAAATCATAAGGATTGGAGCAGAAATAAATGAAATAGAGATGAAGAAAACAATAGCAAAGATCAATGAAACTAAAAGCTAGTTCTTTAAGAAGATAAAATTGATACATCTTAGCCAGACTCATCAAGAAAAGAAGGGAGAGGACTCACATCAATAAAATTAGAAATGAAAAAAAGGTTACAAATAATACCACAGAAATACAAAGGACCATAAGAGCCTATTACAAGCAACTATACAGCAATAAAATGGACAACCTAGAAAAAAATGGACAAATTCTTAGAAAGGTACAACCTTCAAACTGAACCAGGAAGAGAGAGAAAATATAAACAAACCAATGACAAGTACTCAAATTGAAACTGTGATTTAAAAACATCCAACAACAACAAAAACTGTCCAACAAGAAACTTCACTGATGGTCCAGTGGTTAAGAATCCCCTATGCCACAGCTGGGGGCAAAGGTTCAATCCCTGGTTGGGGAACTAGGATTCCGCATGCTGTGCAGTGTGGCAAAAACAAAAAAACTTACAACAAACAAAAGTCCAGGAACAGATGGATTTACCGGTGAAGTCTATCAAACATTCAGAGGAGTTAACACCTATCATTCTGGAATTATTCCAAAAAGCTGCAGAAGAAGGAACACTCCCAAGCTCATTCTATGAGGCCACCATCACCGTGATACCAAAAACATAAAAGGATACCACAAAAAAAGAAAACTATAGGGCAATATGACTAATAAACGTAGACTCAAAAATCCTCAACAAAATACTAGCAAACCAAATCAAAAAAACAAATTAAAAAGATCATACACCACAATCAAGTGGGATTTATCCCAAGGACGAAAGAATTTTTAAATATCTGCAAATCAATCAAGGTGATACACCACATTCACAACGGAAGAATAAACCCCATATGATCATCACAAAAGATGCAGTAAAAGCATTTGACAAAATTCAAAACAAGTTTATGATTTAAAAAAAAAACACAACTCTCCAGAAACTGGGCAGAGGGAACCTACCTCAACATACTATGGGCTGTATACAACAAAACCACAAAAAACATATTTTCAGCAGTGAAAAACTGAAAGCATTTCCTCTAAGATCAGGAATAAGACAAGGATGTCCACTCTCTCAACTTTTATTCAACATAGTTTTGGGAGTCATAGCCACGGCGATCAGAGAAGGAAAAGAAGTTAAAGGAATGCAAACTGGAGAAGAAGAGGGAAATCTGTCAATGTTTGCTGATGACATGACACAATACATAGAAAATCCTATACATGCTAGTAGTAGAAAACTACTAGTAGTAGAAAACTACTAGAGCACATCACATCAATGAGTTCAGTTAAGTTGCAGGATACAAAATTAATGCACAGAAATCACTTGCATCCTATACATTAACAACAAAAGATCAGAAACACAAATTAAGAAAACAATCCTGCTTACCATCGTATCAAAAAGAATAAAATAAGAAGAAGAACTACAATCCTGCAGCCTGTGGAACAAAAACCACATTCACAGAAAGATAGACAAGATGAAAAGACAGAAGGTTATACAGCAGATGAAGGAACAAGATAAAACCCCAGAAAAACAACTAAATGAAGTGGAGATAGGCAACCTTCCAGAAAAAGAATTCAGAATAATGATAGTGAAGATGATCCAGGACCTCAGAAAAAGAATGGAGGCAAAGATCGAGAAGATGCGAGAAATGTTTAACAAAGACCTAGAAGAACTAAAGAACAACAAAAAAGAGATGGACAATACAATAACTGAAATGAAAACTACACTAGAAAGAATCAATAGCAGAATAACTGAGGCAGAAGAACGAATACGTGATCTGGAAAACAGAATGGTGGAATTCACTGCTGCAGAACAGAATAAAGAAAAAAGAATGAAAAAAAATGAAGACAGCCTAAGAGACCTCTGGGACAACATTAAACGCAACAATATTCACATTATATGGGTCCCAGAAGGAGAAGACAGAGAGAAAGGACCTGAGAAAATATTTGAACAGATTATAGCTGAAAACTTCCCTAACATGGAAAAGGAAATAGCCACCCAAGTCCAGGAAGCACAGCAAGTCCCATACAGGATAAATCCAAGGAGGAACACGCAGAGACACAGAGTAATCAAATTGGCAAAAATTAAAGACAAAGAAAAATTATTGAAAGCAGCAAGGGGAAAATGACAAATAACATACAAGGGAACTCCCATAAGGTTAACAGCTGATTTCTCAGCAGAAACTCTACAAGCCAGAAGGGAGTGGCATGATATACTTAAAGTGATGAAAGGGAAGAACCTACAACCAAGATTACTCTACCTGGCAAGGATCTCATTCAGATTTCATGGAGAAATCAAAAGCTTTACAGACAAGCAAAAGCTAACAGAATTCAGCACCACCAAACCAGCTCTACAACAAATGCTAAAGGAACTTCCCTAAGTGGGAAACATAAGAGAAGAAAAGGATCTACAAAAACAAACCCAAAACAATTAAGAAAATGGTAATAGGAACATACATATCAATAATTACCTTAAACATGAATGGATTAAATGCTCCAACCAAAAGACACAGGCTTGCTGAATGGATACAAAAACAAGACCCATATATAGGCTGTCTACAAGAGACCCACTTCAGACCTAGGGACACGTACAGACTGAAAGTGAGGGGATGGAAAAAGATATTCAATCCAAATGGAAATCAAAAGAAAGCTGGAGTAGCTATACTCATATCAGATAAAATAGACATTAAAATAAAGAATGTTACAAGAGACAAGGAAGGACACTACATAATGATCAAGGGATCAATCCAAGAAGAAGATATAACAATTATAAATATATATGCACCCAACATAGGAGCACCTCAATACATAAGGCAACTGCTAACAGCTATAAAAGAGGAAACTGACAGTAACACAATAATAGTGGGGGACTTTAACACCTCATTTACACCAATGGACAGATCATCCAAAATGAAAATAAATAAGGAAACAGAAGCTTTAAATGACACAATAGACCAGATAGATTTAATTGATATTTATAGGACATTCCATCCAAAAATAGCAGATTACACTTTCTTCTCAAGTGCACACGGAACATTCTCCAGGAGAGATCAAATCTTGCATCACAAATCAAGCCTCAGTAAAAAGAAAACTGAAATCATATCAAGCATCTTTTCTGACCACAACACTATGAGATTAGAAATGAATTACAGGGAAAAAAATCTAAAAAGCACAAACATATGGAGGCTAAACTATACGTTACTAAATAATCAAGAGATCACTGAAGAAATCAAAGAGGAAATCAAAAAATACCTAGAGACAAATGACAATGAAAACACGATGATCCAAAACCTATGGGATGCAGCAAAAGCAGTTCTAAGAGGGAAGTTTATAGCTATATAAGCGTACCTCAAGAAACAAGAAAAATCTCAAGTAAACAATCAAAACTTACACCAAAAAGAACTAGGGAAAGAAGAACAAACAAAACCCATAGTTAGCAGAAGGAAAGAAATCATAAAGATCAGAAAAGAAATAAATGAAATAGAAACAAAGAAAACAATAGCAAAGATCAATAAAACTAAAAGCTGGTTCTTTGAGAAGATAAACAAAATTGATAAACCATTAGCCAGACTCATCAAGAAAAAGAGGGAGAGGACTCAAATCAATAAAATTAGAAATGAAAAAGGAGAAGTTACAACAGACACCGCAGAAATACAAAGCATCCTAAGAGACTAAGAGACAAGCAACTCTATGCCAATAAAATGGACAACCTGGAAGAAATGGACAAATTCTTAGAAACGTATAACCTTCCAAGAGTGAACCAGGAAGAAACAGAAAATAGGAACAGACCATTCACAAGTAAGGAAATTGAAACTGTGATTAAAACTCTTCCAACAAACAAAACTCCAGGACCAGATGGCTTCACAGGTGAATTCTATCAAATATTTAGAGAAGAGCTAACACCCATCCTTTTCAAACTCTTCCAAAAAATTTCAGAGGAAGGAACACTCCCAAACTCATTCTATGAGGCCACCATCACCCTGATACCAAAACCAGACAAAGATACTACAAAAAAAGAAAATTACAGTCCAATATCACTCATGAATATAGAATGCAAAAATTCTCAACAAAATACTAGCAAACAGAATCCAACAACACAGTAAAAGGATCATACACCATGGTCAAGTGGGATTTATCCCAGAGATGCAAGGATTCTTCAATATATGCAAATCAATCAGTGTGATACCCCATATTAACAAATTGAAGAATAAAAACAATATAATCATCTCAATAGATGAAGAAAAAGCTTTTGACAAAATTCAACACCCGTATATGATAAAAACTCTCCAGAAACTGGGCACAGAGGGAACCTACCTCAACATAATAAAGGCCATATATGACAAACTCACAGCAAACATCATTCTCAATGGTGAAAAACTGAAAGCATTTCCTCTAAGACCAGGAACAAGACAAGGATGTCCACTCTTGCCACTACTATTCAACATAGTTTTGGAATTCCTAGCCACAGCAATCAGAGAAGAAAAAGAAATAAAAGGAATAAAAATTGGAAAAGAAGAAGTAAAACCTCACTGTTTGCAGATCACATGATACTATACATAGAGAATCCTAAAGATGCCACCAGAAAACTACTAAAGTTAATCAATGAATTTGGTAAAGTTGCAGGATACAAATTAATGCACAGAAATCTCTTGCATTCCTATACACTAATGATGAAAAATCTGAAAGAGAAATTAAGGAAACACTCCCATTTACCATTGCAACAAAAAGAATAAAATACCTAGGAAAAAACCTACCTAGGGAGACAAAGACCTGTATTCAGAAAACTATAACACACTGATGAAAGAAATTAAAAATGATACCAACAGATGGAGAAATATACCATGTTCTTGGATTGGAAGAATCAATATTGTGAAAATGACTCTACTACCCAAAGCAATCTACAGATACAATGCAATCCCTATCAAATTACCAATGGCAGTTTTTACGGAACTAGAACCAATCATCTTAAAATCTGTATGGAGACAAAAAAGACCCCAAATAGCCAAAGCAGTCTTGAGGGAAAAAAACGGAGCTGGAGGAATCAGGCTCCCCGACTTCAGAGTATACTACAAAGTTACAGTAATCAAGACAATATGGTACTGGCACAAAAACAAAAACATAGATCAATGGAATAAGATAGAAAGCCCAGAAATAAACCCATGCACCTATGGTCAACTAATCTATGACAAAGGAGGCAAAGATATACAATGGAGAAAAGACAGTCTCTTCAATAAGTAGTGCTGGGAAAACTGGACAGCTACATGTAAAAGAATGAAATTAGAACACTCCCTAACACCATACACAAAAATAAACTCAAAATGTATTCAAGACTTAAATGTAAGACCGGACACTATAAAACTCTTAGAGGAAAACATAGGAAGAACACCCTTTGACATAAATCACAGCAAGATCTTTTTTGATCCACCTCCTAGAGTAATGGAAACAAAAAAAATTAACAAATGGGACCTAATGAAACTTCAAAGCTCTTGCACAGCAAAGGAAACCATAAACAAGATGAAAAGACAAGCCTCAGAATGGGAGAAAATATTTGCAAACGAATCAATGGACAAAGGATTAATCTCCAAAATATATAAACAGCTCATGCAGCTCAATATTAAAGAAACAAACAACCCAATCCAAAAATGGACAGAAGACTTAAATAGACACTTCTCCAAAGAAGACATACTGATGGCCAAGCAGCACATGAAAAGCTGCTCAACATCACTAATTATTAGAGAAATGCAAATCAAAACTACAATGAGGTATCACCTCACACCAGTTAGAATGGGCATCATCAGAAAATCTACAAACAACAAATGCTGGAGAGGGTGTGCAGAAAAGGGAACCCTCTTACACTGTTGGTGGGAATGTAAATTGATACAGCCACTATGGAGAACAGTATGGAGGTTCCTTAAAAAACTAAAAAAAGAATTACCATATGATCCAGCAATCCCACTACTGGGCATATACCCTGAGAAAACCATAATTCAAAAAGACACATGCACCCCAATGTTCACTGCAGCATTATTTACAATAGCCATGTCATGGAAGAAACCTAAATGCCCATCGACAGATGAATGGAAAAAGAAGATGTTGTACATATATAATGGAATATTACTCAGCCATAAAAAGGAATGAAATTGAGTCATTTGTTGAGATGTGGATGGATCTAGAGACTGTCATACAGAGCGAAGTAAGTCAGAAAGAGAAAAACAAATATCGTATATTAATGCATGTATGTGGAACCTAGACAAATGGTATAGATGAACCAGTTTCCAGGGCAGAAGTTGAGACACAGTTGAAGAGAACAAACGTATGGACACCAAGGGGGGAAAACCGCAGTGGGGTGGGGATGGTGGTGTGCTGAATTGGGAGATTGGGATTGACATGTATACACTGATGTGTATAAAACTGATGACTAATAAGAACCTGCAGTATAAAAAAACAAAAAACAACTAATACTAAACTTTCTTTGGGTTATTTGTATGGAAATATGTTAATATAAATGTTTCAGATATTACATGAAATTTCTAAAAATTTTTTATGTTCTGGTATAATGTTATAAGTCATAATTCTAGTTATTACTTTAAAATGTATCTCAGAAATAACTAAATTTCCTTGTCAATTGCATTATTATGAGCTTTCATCAAATCTTTAACCATGGTCATTTTTAAGTCTTTTGTCATTTACAGACAGTTCTGTGTGCACTCTGAGGCTTTTACAAAAATGTTCCTATAAAAGGGTTTCATAGAAGAAAAAAAAATACATAGGATGTACGAATAAACCTACCTGAGGCAAAAACCTGTACTCAGAAAACTATAAGATACTGACAAAAGAAATCAGAGACAGCCCAAACAGATGGACAGATATACCATGTTATTAGATTGGAAGAATCAATATTGTAAAAATGACTATTCTACCCAATGTAATCTACAGATACAATACAATCCCTATCAAATTACCAATAGCATTTTTCACAGAAGAACAAAAAAATGTAAAATTTCTATGAAAATAAAAAAGATCTGAAATAGCCAAAACGATCCCGAAAAAGAAGAAAAGAGCTGGAGGAATCAGGCTCCCTGACTTCAGACTATATTACAGAGCTACAGTAATCAAAACAGTATGGTACTGGTGCAAAAACAGAAATGTAGATCAATGGCATGGGATAGAAATTCCAGAGATAAATCCACACACCTATGGTCAATTCATCTATGACACAAGGGGCAAGAATGTACAATGGAGAGAAGACAGTCTCTTCAATAAGTGGTGTTGGGAAAACTGGACAGCTACATGTAAAAGAATGAAATTAGAACACTCTCTAACACAATACACAAAAATAAAACTCCAAACGGATTAAAGACCTAAATGTAAGGCCGGATACTATAAATCCTTAAAGGAAAACATAGGCAGAACACTCTGTGACATAAATTGCAGCAAAATCTTTTTTGATCCACCTCCTAGAGTAATGAAAATAAAAATAAACAAATGGGAACTAATTAAATTTCAAAGCTTTTGCACAGCAAAGGAAACCATCAACAAACTGAAAAGACAAACCACAAAGTGAGAGAAAATATTTGCAAATGAATCGAACAAGAAGAGATTAATCTCCAAAATATACAAAGAGCTCATGCAGCTCAATAGCAAAAAACAAACAAACAACACAATCAAAAAAAAAAAAAGCAGAAGATCTAAATAGCCATTTCTCCAAAGAAGACATACAGATGGTCAAAAAGCACATGAAAAGATGCTCAACATCACTAGTTATCAGACAAATGCAAATCAAAACTACAATGATATATCACCTCACACTGGTTAGAATGTCCATCATCAAAAAACCTGCAAACAATAAATGCCGGAGCTGGTGTGGAGGAAAGAGAACCCTCCTACACTGTTGGTGGGAATGTAAATTGTTCTTCACTATGGAGAACACTATGCAGATTCCTTAAAGAACTAAAAATATATCTACCATATAATCCAGCAATCCCACTCCTGGGCATATATCCAGAGAAAACCATAATTAGAAAGCATATATGCACCTCGATGTTCATTGCAGCACTATTTACAATAGTCGTGACATGGCAGCAATGTAAATGTCCATCAATGGAGGAATGGATAAAGAAGATGTAGTACATATATACAGTGGAATATTACTCAGACATAAGGAAGGACCAAAAAATGCCATTTGCAGCAACATGGAGGGACCTAGAGATTGTCATAATGAGTGAAGTAACTCAGAGAAAGGCAAATATCATATGATATCGCTTATATGTGGAATCCACAAAAATGGTACCAATTAATTGATTTACATAACAGAAATTGAGTCACAGATGGAGAACACAATCTTATGATTATCAAGGGGCAAAGTGAGGAGAGTGATAAATTGGGAGATTGGGATTGACATATACACACTATTATATATGAAATAGATAAATATTAAGAACTTACTGTGTAGCACAGGGAACTCTATTCAATACTCTGTAATGACCTACATGGGAATACAATCTAAAAAATGTGGATATATATATATGTATAACTGACTCACTTTTCTATACAGCAGAAACTAATGCAACATTGTAAATCAAATATACTCCAGTTTAAAAAATTAATTTAAAAAAATACAATGAGGTATTACCTCACACCAATCAGAATGACCATCATCAAGCAATAAATGCTAGAGAGTGTGTGGAGAAAAGGGAACCCTTATACAGTGTTGTTCAAAATGCAAATAGGTACAGCCATTATGGAGAACAGTAGGGAGGTTGCTTAAAAAACTAAAAATAGAGCTACCATATGATCCAGCAATCTCACTCCTGGGCATATACCTGGAGAAAACTATAATTCAAAAAGATACATGCATGCCAGTGTTCAATGCAGCACTCTATACAATAGGCAGGACATGGAATCAACCTAAATGTCCATTGACAGACAAATGTATAAAGATGTTTTACATATATACATTGGAATATTACTCAGCCATAAAAAAGAAAGAAATAATTCTAAGTGAAGCAACATGGATCCACCTAAAGATTCTCATACTGAGTGAAGTAAGTCAGACAGAGAATGACAAATACCTTATCATATTGATTATATGTTAAATCTAAAAAATTGTATAAATGAACTTATATATAAAATAGAAAAAGAGTCCCAGATGTAGAAAACAATCTTATGGTTACCAGGGGGTAAAGGAGGGGAGGAATAAATTGAAAGATTGGGATTGACATATACACACTACTATATATAAAGTAGATAACTAATAAGGACCTACTGTATAGCACAAGGAACTGTATTCGATACTCTGTAATGACCTATATGGGAAAAGAATCTGAAAAGTGGATATCTATATATGTATAACTGATTCACTTTGCTGTATAGCAGAAAGTAACACAACATTGTAAATCAGCTATACTCCAATGAAAATTTTAAAATAAATAAAGAAAATAAAGACTGTTACAAGAGACAAAAAAGGACACTACGTAGTGATCAAGGGATCAATCCCAGAAAAAGACATAACAATTGTAAATATATATGCAACTAACAAAGGAGCACCTAAAAATAAAAGGCAAACGCTAACAGTCATAAATGGATAAATCAACATTAACACAATAATAGTAGGGGACTTTAACACCCCACCTTCATCACTGGACAGACTATCCAGACGGAAAATCAAAAACAAACACACAAACAAACAGAAAACCCCACAGTCCTTAAGTTACACATTACACGAATAGAACTTAACTGATATTTACAGAACACTCCATCTGAAAGCAGCAGAATACACTTTCTTCTCACATGCACATGAAACATTCTACAGGACAGATCACATCTTGGGCCACAGATCAACCCTTGGTAAATTTAAGAAAGTTGAAATCATATCAAGCATCTTTTCTGACCACAACACTATTATATTAGAAATCAATTACAGGAAAAAAGTTGTAAAAACCACAAACACATGGAGGCTGAAGAATGTTACTGAACAACCAATGGATCATTGAAGAAATCAAAAAGGAATTTTAAAAATACCTAGAGAAAAATGAAAATGAAAACACAACGATCCAAAACCTATGGGATAAAGTAAAAGCAGTTCTAAGAGGGAAGTTTATAGCAACACAATCTTACCTCAAGAAACAAGAAAAAATCTCAAATAAACAACCTAACCTTACACCTAAAGCAACTAGAGAAAGAAGAACAAACAAAACCCAAAGTTAGTAGAAGGAAAGAAATCATAAAGATCAGAGCAGAAATAAATTAAGTAAAAATGAAGAGAACAATAGAAAAGATCAATAAAACTAAAAGCTGGTTTTGGAGAAGATAAACAAAATTGAAAAGCCCTTAGCCAAACTCATCAAGAAAAAAAGGGAGAGGACTCAAATCAGTAAAGTTAGAAATGAAAAAGGAGAAGTTACAACTGACACTGCAGAAATACAAAGGATCATAAGAGAGTACTACAAGCAACTATATATCAATAAAATGGACAACCTGGATGAAATGAACAACAAATTCTTAGAAAAGTACAACCTTCCAAGACTAAACCAAGAAATAGAAAATATGAACAGACCAACCACAAGTAATGAAATTGCAACTGTGACTAAAAAATCTTCCAACAAACAAAAGTCCAGAACCAGGTGAATTCTATCAAACATTTAGAGAAGAGCTAACACCTATTCTTCTCAAACTCTTCCAAAAAATTGCAGAGGGTGGAACACTTTCAAACGCATTCTACAAGGCTCCCATCCCCCTGATACCAAAACCAGACAAAGATATCACAAAAAAAGAAAATTACAGGCCAATATTGACTGATGAACTTAGACACAAAAATCCTCAACAAACTACTAGCAAACAGAATCCAACAACACATTAAAAAGATGTGTTGGGACCACCACTCAATGCTTTGTGACCAACTAGAGGGGTGGGATAGGGAGGGCGGGAGGCTAAAGAGGGAGGGGATATGGAAATATATGTCTACATATAGCTGATTCACTCTGTTATACAGTAGAAACCAACAAAACATTGTAAAGCAATTATACTCCAATAAAGATGTAAAAAATATAAAATGTTAATTATAAAAAAATTAAAGGGGATTCCCTGGTGGAGCAATGGTTGAGAGTACACCTGCCGATGCAGGGGACACAGGTTCGTGCCCCGGTCCGGGAAGATCCCACATGCCGCGGAGCAGCTAGGCTCGTGAGCCATGGCCACTGAGATTACGCGTCCAGAGCCTGTGCTCTGCAACGGGAGAGGCCACAACAGTGAAAGGCCCACGTACTCAAAATAAATAAATAAATAAACAAAAATAAAAGGATTATACAACGTGATCAAGTGGGATTTATTCCAGTGATGCAATGATTCTTGAATATATGCAAATCAACGTGATACACCATATTAACAATTTGAAGAATAAAAATCAAATGATCATCTCAATAGATGCAGAAGAAGCTTCTGACAAAATTCAAAACACAATCATGATAAAAAAAAAAAAACTCTCCAGGAAGTGGGCACAGAGGGAACCTACCTCAATATAATAAAGGCCATATATGACAAACACACAGCAAACATTATTCTCAATGGTGAAAAGCTGAAAACATTTCCGCTAAGATCAGGAACAAGACAAGGTGCTGAGCACTATGATTCAACATAGTTTTGGAAGTCCTAGCCATGGTGATCAGAGATAAAAATGAAATGAAAAGAATCCAAATTGGAAAAGAACAACTAAAACTGTCACTGTTTGGAGATCACATGATACTATAAATAGAAAATCCTAAAAATGCCTCCAGAACACTACTAGAGCTAATCAATGAATTTGGTAAAGTAGGTTACAAAATTAATGCACAGAAATCTCTGGCATTCCTATACACAAATGACGAAAAATCTGAAAGTGAAATCAAGAAAACACTCCCATTTACCATTGCAACAAAAAGAATAAAATATCTAGGAATAAACCTACCTAAGGAGACAAAAGACCTCTATGCAGAAAATTATAAGACACTGATGAAAGAAATTAAAGATGGTACAAAGAGATGGAGAGATATACCATGTTCTTGGATTGGAAGAATCAACATTGTGAAAATGACTACTACCCAGAGCAATCTACAGATTCAATGCAATCTCTATCAAACTACCACTGGCATTTTTCACAGAACTAGAACAAAAAATATCACAATTTATATGGAAACACAAAAGACCCGGAATAGCCAAAGCGATCTTGAGAACAAAAAACGGAGCTGGAGGAATCAGGCTCCCTGACTTCAGACTATACTACAAAGCTACAGTAATCAAGACAGTATGGTACTGGCACAAAAACAGAAAGATAGATCAATGGAACAGGATAGAAAGCCCAGAGATAAACCCACGCACATATGGTTGCCTTATCTTTGATAAAGGAGGCAGGAATGTACAGTGGAGAAAGGACAGCCTCTTCAATAAGTGGTGCTGGGAAAACTGGACAGCTACATGTAAAAGTATGAGATTAGATCACTCCCTAACACCATACACAAAAATAAGCTCAAAATGGATTAAAGACCTAAATGTAAGGCCAGAAACTATCAAACTCTTAGAGGAAAGCATAGGAAGAACACTCTATGACATAAATCACAGCAAGATCCTTTTTGACCCACCTCCTAGAGAAATGGAAATAAAATAAAAAATAAACAAATGGGACCTAATGAAACTTCAAAGCTTTTGTACAGCAAAGGAAACCATAAACAAGACCAAAAGACATCCCTCAGAATGGGAGAAAATATTTGCAAATGAAGCAACTGACAAAGGATTAATCTCCAAAATTTATAAGCAGCTCATGCAGCTCAATAACAGCAACAAAAAAACAACCCAATCCAAAAATGGGCAGAAGACCTAAATAGGCATTTCTCCAAAGAAGATAAACAGATTGCCAACAAACACATGAAAGAATGCTCAACATCATTAATCATTAGAGAAATGCAAATCAAAACTACAATGAGATATCATCTCACACCAGTCAGAATGGCCATCATCAAAAAAATCTAGAAACAATAAATGCTGGAGAGGGTGTGGAGAAATGGGAACACTCTTGCACTGCTGGTGGGAATGTGAATTGGTACAGCCACTATGGAGAACAGTATGGAGGTTCCTTAAAAAACTACAAATAGAACTACCATATGACCCAGCAATCCCACTACTGGGCATACACCCTGAGAAAACCAAAATTCA
>NW_021703766.1:54128677-54138378 GCF_005190385.1 Monodon monoceros
GCCGTGGAGCGGCTGGGCCCGTGAGCCATGGCCGCTGAGCCTGTGCATCTGGAGTCTGTGCTCCACAATGGGAGAAGCCACAATAGTGAGAGGCCCGTGTACCAAAAAAAAAAAAAAAAAGAGGAGGACCTGCAAGAGCTATGTGCACATTGAGGTACATTGCAACATTATTCACAAAACCATTAATAGATGGAAGAACCTAACGTTCATGGATACATGAAGTGATTTTTAAAATGTCATATACATACAAGAGATTATTATTTAGCTTTGAAAAAGGCATGGATCTTGTCACATGGTACAACATGAATAGACCTTGAAGATACCATGTTGTGAGATACGAGAGTCACAAAAAAAGACATGATATGATTTCATTTATGTGAGTAATATAATGTACTCAACTTCATAGAAAAAAAAACTGGAATGGTACTTGACACGGGCTTGTAGTAGAAGGAAATAACGTAGTTGTTTAAGAATTATGGAGTCACGGGACTTCCCTGGTGGCTCAGTGGTTAAGCATCCGCCTGCCAATGCAGAGGACACAGGTTCGAGCCCTGATCTGGGAAGATCCCACATGCCGTGGAGGAACTAAGCCCGTGCACCACAACTACCGATCCTGTGCTCTAGAGCCCTCGAGCCACAACTCCTGAGCCAACATGCCACAACTACTGAAGCCCGCATGCCTAGAGCCCATGCTCTGCAACAAGAGAAGCCACCGCAATGAGAAGCTTGCACACCACAACGAAGAGTAGCCCCCACTCACCACAACTAGAGAAGGCCCGTGTGCAGCAACGAAGACCCAACACAGCCAAAAATAAATTTTAAATAAATAAATAAATGAATTATGGAGTCGGTTTTCAAGATGAAGATTTCAGATGTCAATGGCAAAACAACGTGAATATACTTAAAACACTGGAGTATACAGTTAAAAATGTTTAAAATGGTTAACTACCTGTGTTTTTTCTCAGAATTAAAAATGAAAATAATACTTAAAATAGAATTATAAACTTTTTCAAAGATTACTTTCAACTTAAAAATGTCTGTCTCACACAAAAAATTCATTAATAATTAGATATGAAATTAAGACAATTTCTATATCTACTGACCAAGACAGTATAAAACAAACATTGTTTATTAACTAAGAAGAGAAATAAAGTAGGTAAGTCATGAACACAGTAGGGGAAATAATTAAACAGAGAAGCACATAATTCTGTTGGCTGTAGACACATTGGAGATTCAAATTTGAATTAAACAGCGAACTTTCTTATGTACTGGGTTGCAAATTGTCATTTATATCCATGATATAAATAAAAACAAAAATGCAAACAAGTAATTTTTTGGAACCTATCATAAAAAAGGAAGCAAACCAGTGTGCAGCAACAAAGACCCAATGCAGTCAAAAATAAATAAATTTATTTTAAAAAATACAATAAATATTTGTGTGTAAATTATTATGATTCAGATAAACGTGAAAACTGGATGAAAAACCTAATGATTACTTTTTAACTGAAATAATCTTATATTTATAAACCAAACAATTTATAGATATGTGATGCCTACTAATTAATTCAATTCTTACCAAACATCTGTTCATTTGAGCATGTTTTATTAGATCTTTGGGGGGTTTTTTTGTTTTTTTGTTTGTTTGTTTGTTTTGCGGTACGCGGGCCTCTCACTGTTGTGGCCTCTCCCATTGCAGAGCACAGGCTCCGGACACGCAGGCTCAGCGGCCATGGCTCACGGGCCCAACCGCTCCACGGCATGTGGGACTTTCCGAGACCAGGGCACGAACCCGTGTCCCCTGCATCGGCAGGCGGATTCTCAACCACTGCGCTACCAGGGAAGCCCTTATTAGATCTTTTGAATCTAAAATCATAGATGATTCTGACATAGAACTAATCAGAAAGAGAAAACATATATGAAACAGTCCCTGCAAGCTTCATCTTAAATACGACAAATTTATGAAATGATAATTAAAAACTTAAATTAGATTTGAGACTTTAAAATAAACTGTGCAGGGTTCTAAGCTCCCCTAGGTTATTAATCTTAAAATTCTGTGAGTTAACTAGATAAATTATTTTAGCATTGATGAATTGGTGCAAAATACACCTAGAATATCTAATGTTAGTTTGTACAAGGAAAGGGAAATTTTGAAGTTAAATTGAGGATTACATGGTTACATTTTAGGAAGGTGCTTGACAGTCTGAAGGAATTACCAAGAATGAAATTTGTAGGGTGATGTTTGAAGTGTCCATAAGGTTGGATACTATAAAGCAGAAAACATATAACATCTGTCCCCAGTATTCCTGGAATTTTGGTACCAAACCCCAGTATCTCCAGGACTCCTCTCATACTCTTCTGACTTGTAGAAGTAGAGCTTAAAAAAATAAATGGCTTAGCATAGAGTTACTCAGAAATGTGCACAGTTTTTCATAGATTCCGTTTAGCAGTGGAAGAACAGGCAGATCATGTAGTACCTCACATACCAAGAGGAGGATTTTGGCTCTCAGTGAATCAGAGGGATAATCACTGGAGCTGAAAAGAATACATGGAGGATTTAAGACCACAAGATTAAGGTAGGAGGTATGCCTCTAAGACAACAGAAATAAACTGGGCTTATCAAAAATAATTTCTAGTTAAAAAGATCTCCCCAAACTTTATTATAAGATTTGACTTCCTCCATGATCTTTAGAGGTCTCACCTGTGTCATCTGCTTCATCTATTCACAAGAACCTGGGTGTATGGCTGTTGTTTCCTTTCCCTTCACATCCCCAGGATCCTTCTTTTGCTCCAAAAATGTGACTAGGTCTGGCTTAGAGACAATAAGACCTGTTCATTGGAAAAAGCAACATAAGTTTTGCTGGATATTCTACAATTTCCGATACAGTATTGTGCCCTTGTGAGAAGAGAAGACACTGTAGAATGTTAAAATGTTCTAGAAAATGATTTCAAAAAATACTATTTTTGAAAGCACATTTAATATCCCTAGGCAACAGGTAAAAATGAGTTCCTGAGATCCACATCTAATTACTACTGAGTCAAAAATAAGGGGTGGGGGCTTCCCTGGTGGTGCAGTGGTTGAGAGTCCGCCTGCCGATGTAGGGGACACGGGTTCGTGCCCCAGTCTGGGAAGATCCCACATGCCGTGGAGCGGCTGGGCCTGTGAGCCATGGCTGCTGAGCCTGCGTGTCCGGAGCCTGTGCTCCACAATGGGAGAGGCCACAACAGTGAGAGGCCTGCATACCGCAAAAAATAATAATAAAAAAAAATAAGGGGTGGAAGTGTGATTTTAAGAGGAGGGAAGCATGATTTTATATCACTGAACTTATAGAATTACCACTAATCTAGAGTGAAGGATGGAGATTACCTCAAAAAAGAGGAAGGTTAGAATCATGTTGAATCATCATGAAGGCTTTCTTTCTATACCCACAAACTCCCATTTTTCCCTTGAAAGTAGTGATCTGAAACTCTACTGTAGGAAGCAGAAGATTCCAGGAGATATTCTACAAATGAAGGAACCCAAACTCTGCAAGTAAGGAATTCTGGAAGTTATCTTCACCCGAGGAGACCACATTCCTATAGTTTCCTAACGTCACATCCCTGTACAATTTCCACTCAGTGACATTCAGAAATTCCCACTCATCCTGAGAAAATTTTATGGCCACATCCTGGAATGTCAACTCTCTCTGAAATAAAAAGTACATTTACAAAGTGGCTAGGGAAGATTAGAACCAAGATGGCAGAGATGGTTCTCTCCCTCTTGCAAGAATACCAGAATCACAACTAGCTGCTAGACAATCATTGACAGGAAGACACTGGAACTCACCAAAAAAGATACCACACATCCAAAGACAAAGGATAAGCCACAATGAGACAGTAAGAGGGGCGCAATCACAGTAAAATCAAATCCCATAACTGCTGGGTGAGTGACTCACAGACTGCAGAACACTTATACCACAGAAGTCCACCCACTGGAGTGAAGGTTCTGAGCCCCACATCAGGCTTCCCAACCTGGGGGTCTGGCAATGGCAAAAGGAATTCCTAGAGAATCAGACTTTGAAGGCTACTGGGATTTGATTGCAGGCCTTCGACAAAACTGGGGGAAACAGGGCTTCCCTGGTGGTGCAGTGGTTGAGAGTACACCTGCCGATGCAGGGGACATGGGTTCATGCCCCGGTCCAGGAAGATCCCACATGCAGCAGAGGGGGTGGGCCCATGAGCCATGGCCGCTGAGCGTGTGCATCTGGAGCCTGTGCTCCGCAACGGGAGAGGCCACAACAGTGAGAGGCCTGCATACCACAAAAATAAATAAATAAATTTTAAAAATAAATTAAATTTTAAAAAAATAAACAGTGTTACAAGAGAAAAAGAAGTACACTATGTAATGATCAAAGGATCAATCCAAAAAGATATAACAATTGTAAATATGTATGCATCCAACACAACAGCACCTCAATATATAAGGCAAATGTTAACAGATATTAAAGGAGAAATTGAAAGTAACACAATAATAATGGGGGACTTTAACACCCCACTTACATCAATGGACAGATCGTCCAGATAGAAAATCAGCAAGGAAACACAGGCCTTAAATGACACATTAGACCAGAAGGATTTAATTGATATTTATAGAACATTCCATTCAAAAGCAGAATACATATTCTTCTCAAGTGCACGTGGAACATTCTCTAGGATAGATCACATCTTGGGCCACAGAGCAAACCGCAGTAAATTTAAGAAAATTTAAATCACATCAAGCATATTTTCTGACCACAGCACTGTAAGATTAGAAATCAACTACAAGAAAAGAAACTGCAAAAAAAGAAAACACAAACACATGGAGACTAAACAATATGCTACTAAGCAACCAATGGATCACTGAAGAAATCAAAGAGGAATTCTAAAATTACCTAGAGACAAATGACAACAAAAACACGATGATCTAAAACCTATGTGATGCAGCAAAAGCAATTCTAAGAAGGAAGTTTATAGCAATATGATCTTACCTCAGGAAACAAGAAAAATCTCAAATAAACAACCTAACCTTACACATAAAGCAACTAAAGGAAGAAGAACAAACAAAACCCAAATTTAGTAGAAGGAAAGAAATCATAAAGATCAAAGCAGAAATAAATGAAACAGACATGAAGAAAACAATAGAAAAGAACACAATAGAACACAATAGAAAAGATCAATGAAAGATCAATGAAACTAAAAGCTCATTCTTTGAAAAGATAAGCAAAATTGATAAACCTTTAATGAGACTCATTAAGAAAAAAAGGGAGATGCCCAAACAAAATTAGAAATGAAAAAGAAGTTACAATGACACCACAGGAATACAAACGACCATAAGAGACTACTAGAGGCAACTATATGCCACTAAATTGGACAACCTAGAAAAATGGACAAATTCTTAGAAAGGTACAATCTCCCAATACTGAACCAGGAAGAAAAAGAAAATATGAACAGACGAATTACAAGTACCGAAATTGAAACTCTGATTTAAAAATTCCCAACAAACTACAGTCCAGGACCCAATTTTTCATCATTGGTGTATAGGAATGCAAGAGATTTCTGTGCATTAATTTTGTATCCTGCTACTTTACCAAATTCATTGATTAGCTCTAGTAGTTTCTGGCAGCAACTTTAGGATTCTCTATGTATAGTATCAGGTCATCTGCAAACAGTGATAGCTTTACTTCTTTTCTGAGTTGGATTCCTTTTATTTCTTTTTCTTCTCTGATTGCTGTGGCTAAAACTTCCAAAACTATGTTGAATAAGAGTGGTGAGGGTGGGCAACCTTGTCTTTTTCCTGATCTTAGAGGAAATGGTTTCAGTTTTTCACCATTGAGAATGATGTTGGCTGTGGGTTTGTCATATATGGCCTTTATTATGTTGAGGTAAGTTCTCTCTATGCCTACTTTCTGGAGGGTTTTTATCAAAAATGGGTGTTGAATTTTGCTGAAAGCTTTTTCTGCATCTATTGAGATGATCACATGGTTTTTCTGCTTCAATGTTTTAATAGGGTTTATCACACTGATTGATTTGTGTATATTGAAGAATCCTTGCATTCCTGGGATAAACTCCACTTGATCATGGTCATGTACCACAATTTTCATTGCAGCTCTATTTACAATAGCCAGGACATGGAAACAACCTAAGTGTCCATCAACAGATGAATAGATAAAGAAGATGTGGCACATATAGGCAATGGAATATTACTCTGCCATAAAAAGAAACGAAATTGAGTTATTTGTAGTGAGGTGGATTGACCTAGAGTCTGTCATACAGAATGAAGTAAGCCAGAAAAAAAAAAAAAGGTTCTGAAGAACTTAGGGTCATACAGGAATAAAGATGCAGATGTAGAGAATGGACCTGAGGACACACGGAGGGGGAAGGGTAAGCTGGGACAAAGTGAGAGAGTGGCATGGACATATATACACTACCAAACATAAAATAGATAGCTAGTGGGAAGCAGCCGCATAGCACAGGGAGATCAGCTTGGTGCTCTGTGACTGCCTAGACAGGTGGGATAGGGAGGGTAGGAGGGAGACACAAGAGGGAGGAGATATGGGGATATATGTATATGTATAGCTGATTCACTTTGTTATAAAGCAGAAACTAACACACCATTGTAAAGCAATTATACTCCAATAAAGATGTTAAATAAATAAATAAATTTTTTAAATAAAAATAAAAACCACATTGATCTCTAAAAAAAAGTCCAGGACCTAATGGCTTCACAGGTGAATTCTACTAAATATTTAGAAAAGAGTTAACACCTATCCTTCTGAAACTATTCCAAAACATTGCAGAGGAAGAAACACTGCCAAACTCATTTTATGAGGCCACCATCACACTAGTAACAAAACCAGACAAAAATACCACAAAAAAAAAAGAAAGAAAATTACAGGCCAATATCACTGATGAAAATAGATGCAAAATCCTCAACAAAATACTAGCAAACTGATTCCAACAATGCATGAAAAGGATCATACACCATGATCAAGTGAGATTTATCCCAGGGATGCAAGGATTCTTCAATATCTGCAAATCAATCAGCGTGATACACCACATTAACAAACTGAAGACTACAAGCCATACGATCATCTCAGTAGATGCAGAAAAAACTTTTGACAAAAATGCAATACCTATTTATGATTTTTTAAAAAACTCTCCGGAAAGTGGGCATAGAAGGAACCTACCTCAATATAATAAAGGTCATATATGACAAACGCACACCTAACATCATACTCAATGATGAAAAGCTGAAAGCATTACTGCTAAGATAAGGAACAAGACAAGGATGTCCACTCTTGCCACTCTTATTCAACATAGTTTTGGAAGTCCTGGCCACAGCAATCAGAGAAAGAAAAGAAATAAAAAGGATCCAAGTTGGAAAAAAAGAGTAAAACTGTCACTGTTTGTAGATTACATGATATTATACATAGAAAATTCTAAAGAAGCTACCAGAAAACTACTAGAGTTCATCAATGAATATGGTGAAGTGGCAGGATACAAAATTAATATGCAGAAATATCTTGCATTCCTATACACTAACAAAAGATCAGAAAGAGATATTAAAGAAACAATCTCATTTACCATCACATCAAAAAGAATAAAATACCTAGGAATAAACCTACCTAAGGAGGCAAAAGACCTGTACTCCAAAACCTATAAGACGCTGATGAAAGAAATCAAAGATGACACAAAGAGATGAAAAGAAATACCATGTTCTTGGACTGGAAGAATCGATATTGTCAAAATGACTATACTGCCCAAGGCAATCTACAGATTCAATACAATCCCTATCAAATTGCCAATGGCATTTTTCACAAAACTAGAACCAAAAATCGTAAAATTTGTATGGAAACACGAAAGACCCTGAATAAACAAAGCAATCTTGAGAAAGAAAAACCAAGCTGGAGGAATCAGGCTCCTTGACTTCAAACTATACTACAAAGCTATAGTCATCAAAACAGTATGGTACCAGCCACCCCCTACCCCCAAAAAAGGAACATAGATCAATGGAACAGTACAGATAGACCAAAAATAAACCTACCCACCTATGGCCAATTAATCTACAACACAGGAGGGAAGAATATACAATGGAAAAAAAGACAGTCTTCAAAAAGTGGTGCTGTCATACAGAGTGAAGTAAGCCAGAAAGAGAAAAACAAATACTGTATGCTAACACATATATATGGAATCTAAAAAAAAAAAAAAAAAAGGTCATGAAGAATGTAGGGGCAAGACAGAAATAAAGATGCAGACCTACTAGAGAATGGACTTGAGGATATGGGGAGGGGGAAGGGTAAGCTGTGACAAAGCGAGAGAGAGGCACGGACATATATACACTACCAAATGTAAAATAGATAGCTAGTGGGAAGCAGCCGCACAGCACAGGGAGATCAGCTCAGTGCCTTGTCACCACCTAGAGGGGTGGGATAGGGAGGGTGGGAGGGAGGGAGATGCAAGAGGGAAAAGATATGAGGATATATGTATACTGATTCACTTTGTCATAAAGCAGAAACTAACACACCATTGTAAAGCAATTATACTCCAATAAAAATGTTTAAAAAAAAGTGGTGCTGGGAAAACTGACAGCTATATGTAAAAAAATGAAATTAGAACATTCTAACACCATACACAAAAATAAACTCAAAATGGATTAAAGAACTAAATGTAAGACCTAATATTATAAAACTCCTAGAGGAAAATATAGGGAGGACACTCTTTGACATAAATTGCAGCAATATCTTTCTGGATCCATCTCCTGGACTAATGAAAATAAAAGCAAAAATAAACAAATGGGACCTAATGAAACTTAAAAGCTTTTGCACAGCAAAGAAAATCATAAACAAAAAGACAACCTGTGGAATGGGAGAAAATATTTGCAAATGAAGCAACTGACAAGAAATTAATCTCTGAAATATACAAATAGTTCATACAACTCACTATCAAAACAAACAATCCAATCAAAAAATGGGCAAAAGATCTAAATAGACATTTCTCCAAAGAAGACATACAGATGGCCAAAAAGCACATGAAAAGATGCTCAACATTGCTAATTATTACAGAAATGCAAATCAAAACTATAATGAGGTATCACCTCACACCAATCAGAATGGTTGGACTTCCCTGGTGGCGCAGTGGTTGAGAGTCCCCCTGCCAATGCAGGGGACACGGATTCGTGCCCCAGTCCGGGAAGACTCCACATGCCGTGGAGCGGCTGAGCCCGTGAGCCATGGCCGCTGAGCCTGCGCGTCTGGAGCCTGTGCTCCGCAACGGGAGAGGCCACAGCAGTGAGAGGCCCACGTACCGCAAAAAAAAAAAAAAAATCAGAATGGCCATCATCAAAAAGTCTACAAATAATAAACATTGGAGACAGTGTGGAAAAAACAGAACCCTCCTACACTATTTGGTGGGAATGTAAATTGGTGCAGCCACTGTGGAAAATAGTATGGAGACTCCTTGAAAAACCAAATATAGAACTACCATATGATCCAGCAATCCCATTCCTGGGCATATATCCAGAGAAAATCATAATTCGAAAAGATACATGCACCCCAATGCTCATTGCAGCCACTATTTACAATAGCCAAGATATGCAAGCAGCCTAAATGTCCATCAACAGATGAATGGATAAAGAAGTGAATATATATATATATATATATATATATATATATATATATATATATATA
>NW_021703766.1:54138388-54227890 GCF_005190385.1 Monodon monoceros
ATATATATATATATATATATATATATATATATATATATATATATATAATGGAATACTACTCAGCCATGATAGAGAATGAAATAATGCCATTTACAGCAACATTGTTGGACCTAGAAATTAACACACTATGTAAAGTAAGTCAGACAGAGAAAGACAAATATCATATGATATCACTTATTTGTGTAATCTAAAAGAATGATACAAACAGATTTCCCTGGTGGTCCAGTGGTTAAGACGCCTCACTGCCAATGCAGGGAGCACGGGTTCGATCCCTGGTGGGGGAAGATCGTGCATGATGCATGGCGTGGCAAAAAAATGGAATGGAATGAAAAGGAATGAAATCTTATTTACAAAACAGAAACAGACTCACAGACATAGAAAACAAACTTATGGTTACCAAAGGGGAAAGGCAGGGGGAAGGATAAATTAGGAATTTGGGAGTAACGTATACACACTATTATATATAAAATAGATAAACAACAAGGACTTATTGTATAGCACAGGGAACTATACTCAATATTTTATAATTACCTATATGGGAAAATAATCTGAAAAAGAACATACATATCTATCTCTGAATTACTTTGCTGTACACCTGAAACTAACACAACATTGTAAATTAACTATACCTCAATTTAAAATTTAAAATAAAAAATGATAATAATATAAATTCATCAATAGATGTTAAATTAAGACTATTTCTATAACTGCTCACCAAGGCAGAATAAAACAAATATTGCTCGTTAACCAAGAAGAGAAATAAATTAAGTCATTAATGCAATAGAGGTAATAATTAAAAGACACAGACATAATTTTATTGGCAGGAGACACATGGGAGATTCAAATTTGAATTCAACACCACACTATCTTAAGAATACTGAATTAAAAATTATCAGTTACATTCATGAAATATAGGTAAAAACAAAAATGCAATTAACTAACTTCAGGGAACCTATCATAGAAAAAAAGAAAATTGTTATGAAATTGCTAAACAAGAATAAGACAAATTTTATCCCCCCAGTTCTGAATATAATATACATGTACTATTAAAAAACAATCCTTCTAAATAAGTATATTTTCAACTGTGACAGGGCACCCATTAAAGCAACCATTTTGAGTCACTGGTATGTGTTGCAAGGCAGGAGAATTTCATGGAAAATGCATTACAATCATTTATTAAAAGTCTTTCATGAAAAATTTGAATGAATTATTATTTAAATGACAGTAGAGAAATTTATCATATTATTAATATATTGTTGCTATACATACACAATATCAAGTCTGTAAACCATTCTTTAGAAAAAAATAAAACCTTATTTATAAATAAAAGAACATGAAAGTTGTAAAATATGCAAAGAATCACTGATACATAAAATAAACTGTTGTGATTAAATTATACCATGATTCTCACACATTGAGAAAAGCAAATGAAAAATCTGACTACTTTTTGCTTGAAGTGAACCAAACATTTTCATAAATATGGATACCTACTAATTATCTAACTCACTTCTTTCCAAACATGTTTTTATTTGAGCTTGTTATATTAGATCTTTTGAATGTAAAATCATATATGATTTTGACATAGAACTAATCAGAAAGTGAAAAAATAGGATACAGTACCCATAAGCTTCATACTAAATAAGAGAAACTTATTTAATTTCTTAATAACTATGATATTATAACAATTGAGACTTTAAAATATGGTGGGCAATGTTACAAGTGTCCCTATGGCATTAATATATTTAAGAATTCTATAAGTTAATAGGTATACTAAATTAAAGAATTGGGGCAAATACACTTAAAATGTCTAATGTTCGTTCAAAGTAAAAGAAAATTGGGAAGAGCCAGATCATGCAAGTCCTCACAGGCCAGGAGGAAGATTTTGGCTCTCATTGTGAATGTGAGGGAAAAATCACTGGAGCTGAAGAATACATGGAAGATTGTATAACTGATTCACTTTGTTATACAGCAGAAACTAACACACCATTGTAAAGCAATTAAACTCCAATAAAGACGTTTAAAAAAAAAAAAAGAATGGGGCAGGACATGTCCCTCTTTTACAGAAACAGGAATAAACCTAGGGGCGGAAAAAGGCGTTCCAGCTTTGCTCCTGTAACTACACGTTTATAGAGCTCCAAAACAGAGATGGATAAAACTGCCCTGCCCCGGGGAACGTACGCACCACCTGTCTGGGAATACCCTGTGATGGGCAATATCTGGCAAGATCAAAGCTGCAGGAGAACGGACAATGAGGTACAGAGAGATGGAAGGATCTTGGATTTGATTGACGATGCTAGGCGAGAAGACAAGCTGCCTTATGAGGATGCTGCAATACCACTGAATGAGCTTCCTGAACCTGGACAGGACAACGGCGGCACCACAGAATCTGTTAAAGAACAAGAAACGAAGTGGACTGGGACTTCCCTGGTGGCACAGCAGTTAAAAATCTGCCTGCCAATGCAGGCGACACGGGTTCGATCCCTGGTCCAGGAAGATCCCACATGCCACGTAGCAACTAAGCCTGTGTGCCACAACTACTGAGTCCGCATGCCACAAATACTGAAGCCCGTGTGCCACGAGCCCCAACTACTGAAGCCCACGTGCCACGAGCCCATGCTCCGCAACAAGAGAAGCCACCGCAATGAGAAGCCCACGCACCACAATGAAGAGTAGCCTCTGCTCGCCGCAACTAGAGAAAGCCTGCGTGCAGCAATGAAGACCCAACGCAGACAAAAATAAATTAAAATTTTTTTAAAAAGAAATGAAGTGGACTGACTTGGCCTTACAGTACTCCATGAGAACGTTCCCCCCATAGGAAACTGATACCTGGTTCATTGTTCATCGACAGACTTTTTTTAAATACACAGATACAAAATGTTTCCTTTCAGTCTCTTAATTTGAATCTTTTAGTGGTAGATCAATGCGCAAAAATGTACAACTAATTTTGTGGCCGCAAAATGCAATGTGAGAATAACCAGAATGAGAAGCTGACTGTGATTTCTTGGGAATGCAGAATATCTGGCCCTTTAAACCTAAAGATCTTCACTGACTAGCTTGTGTTTGAACATGATTCATTAAACATTTGCCTTTAACTCTGATTTTGCTTTACTGTCAGAGTTTAACACTTCCCAACAACTTATATGTGTCCTGTGACACAGGTGATTGAAGATATGAGAGGGAAAGGCAAAGAAGGACGAAGCCAGACATGAGAATTAACTTCTCATATACCAGCATTCTGAGAATCATCTGAGTGGGTGTGTGTGGAGTCTGTAGATGTAATGGACATACAGATAGCCCATTCACTGACTACTGGGATTCCTAAGATTCTCCGTGGTATTTTCAAACTTTGGATAAATTCACACATTAAAAGCTGTCTTGGGGCTTCCCTGGTGGCGCAGTGGTTGAGAGTCCGCCTGCCGATGTAGGGGACACGGGTTCGTGCCCTGGTCCGGGAAGATCCCACATGCCGCGGAGCGGCTGGGCCCATGGGCCATGGCCGCTGAGCCTGCGCGGCCAGAGCCTGCGCATCCGGAGCCTGTGCTCCGCAACGGGAGAGGCCACAACAGTGAGAGGCCCGCGTACCACACACACACACACAAAAAAAAAAAAAAAGCTGTCTTGGCAGTTAACCTCTGCTCTCCCTACAACTTCCTTTGGTGCCACTGGAAAGGTGAGATGGACCACTAGTTTTACCCAGTAACAGGATTTCTTATTTTCTCAAAGCCCTTTCGGATATAACTGAAGCACCATGGAGTCAGTATTTAGTTACACATTTGTGAAAGAACTTGTATTTTGAAAAATGCATTGATGGACATTTATCTCCTAGAATTATTTGTCTCTTTTATGTGGTATCTCTCTTGTTCTCTCCCCAGATTATAAACTCTGCGGGAAGAGGCCCTGGCTTTTACTCCTGTATCCCTCATTGAAAAACTGGAGGGTTTCCCTGGTGGCGCAGTTGTTGAGAATATGCCTGCCAAGGCAGGGGACACGGGTTCGAGCCCTGGTCTGGGAAGATCCCACATGCCTCGGAGCAACTAGGCCCGTGAGCCACAACTACTGAGCCTGCGCGTCTGGAGCTTGTGCTCCACAACAAGAGAGGCCGCTACAGTGAGAGGCCCGCGCACCGCGATGAAGGGTGGCCCCCGCTCACCACAACTAGAGAAAGCCCTTGCATGCAAACGAAGACCCAACACAGCCAAAAATTAAAAGATAAAAAAAAAGAAAAACTGGAAACATTGAATAATTGAAATCTCTAAAAAAATAAATAAAATAAACAAGAAGAAAAGAAAAATGAAAAAAAAGAAATAAGCCTAGGCTTCTCAAAAATAATTCTAGTGAAGCAGATCTTTGCAAACCATATTTTTAAGTCTGGCTTCCTCTGTGATCTTTGGACCTCTCACCTGCATCATCTACTTCATTCAGTCACACCTAGCCCAGCGATTCTCCTCTTACTCCAAAAAGGGGGCCATTAGGGCCATATGTTCATTAGAAAAATAAACATAATTAGGAGTTTGGGCTTAACATATACACACTACTTATATATAAAATAGATAACGGGGCTTCTCCAGTGGTGCAGTGGTTAAGAATCCACCTGCCAATGCAAGGGACTTGGGTTCGAGCCCTGCTCCAGGAAGATCTCACATGCCATGGAGCAACTAAGCCTGTGCACCACAACTACTGAGCCTGCGCTCTGCAGCCTGTAAGCCACAACTACAGAGCCCGCATGCCACAGCTACTGAAGCCCACGTGCCTAGAGCCCATGCTCTGCAACAAGAGAAGCCACTGCAAAGAGAAGCCCGTGCACTGCAACGAAGAGTAGCCCTCGCTCGCCGCAGCTAGAGAAAAGCCTGTGTGCAGCAACGAAGACCCAATGCAGCCAATAAAATAAATCAAATAAATTTTTTTAAAAAAAAGATAAAATAGATAACCAACAAGGACCTACCGCATAGGGCTGGGAACTATACTCAATATTTGTAATAACCTATAAGGGAAAACAATCTGAAAAATATATATATGTATGTAAAATTGAATCACTTTGGTGTACACCTGAAACAAACACAACATTGTAAATCAACTGTACCTCAATTAAAAGAAAAAGACATAAGTTTTGCTAGAGATCCTCCATATTCCAATCCAGTATTGTGCCCAGGTGAGAAGAGAAGGCATTGTAAAATGTTAAAATATTCTAGAGATTGATTCCCCAAATACTGTTTTTTGAAAGCACCTTTACTATACCAAGCAACAGTTAAAAATCATATTCTGAGATTCTGTCCAAGTACAAATAAATCAAAAATAAGGGATGAAAATCTGTTTTTAAGATGCAGACAGGACTTCCCTGGTGGCGCAGTGGTTAAGAATCCACCTGCCAATGCAGGACACACGGGTTTGAGCCCTGGTCCAGGAAGATCCCACATGCCGTGAAGCAACTAAGCCCGTGTGCCACAACTACTGAGTATGTTCTCTGGAGCCTGCGAGCCACAACTACTGAGGCTGTACGCCACAACTACTGAAGCCTGCATGCCTAGAGCCTGTGGTCCGCAACAAGAGAAGCCACTGCAATGAGAAGCCCGCACACCACAATGAAGAGTAGCCCCCACTCACCGCAACTAGAGAAAGCCACTGCGCAGCAACGAAGACCCAACGCAGCCAAAAATAAATATAAAATAATACATTTTTTTAAAAACGCAGACAGCAATATTTATCCATCTATTTATTTGCTGCACCGTGATGCATGTGGGATCTTAGTTCCCCGAGCAGGGATTGAACCCATGCCCCCTGCAGTGGAAGTGTGGAGTCTTAACCACTGGACTGCCAAGGGAGTCCCGGGCAGCACTATTTTATACCACTGAAAATTTATAGAATTACCATTAATCTAGAGCGAAAGATGCTGATTACCTCAAGAAAGAGGAAGGTTAGAATCATGATGAATCATCATGAAACCTTTCTGTCTATACCCACAAACTCCCATTTTTTTCCTTGAAAGCAGGGATCTGAAACTCTACTGTAGGAAGCAGAAGATTCCAGGAGACATTCTACAAATGAAGGAACCAAAACCCTGTGGGTGAATAAAGAATTCTGGAAGGAAGCTATCCTCACCCAAGGAGACCAGGTTCCTATAGTTCTCTAACATCACATCCCTGTACAACTCCGCTGGAGGGAGTACAGGCATTCTCACTCATCCTGAGAAAATTCTATGGTCACATCTCTGAATGTCAACAGGCCCTAAAATAAAAAGTGCATTTGTTGAGTCACAACAGGAAAGAGTTCATAATTTGGCCCAAGAGAGTATTAAAAGAAGTGGTTTGATTTAGGAGAGTATCTTGAATTATCCAATAAAATAATTTTTACACAGTAATATTCTCTATTGTATTTCTAACTCCAAGAAAAGATGACATACGATCCACAAAACCACTATAGGGACTATAATTATCTGGAAGAGAAATTATAAAATGATGGCATCAACACAGGCATATGCATTTCTGAGTGTTGTACTTTTATTATACAGGATAAATTCTGTATATTTCTCAGTAAATATACATGATGAGTCAGAAGTCAAACTTTCCAATTTTAATGTTTAAACAAGCAAAGTGGAGATACTGTTAAAATGCAGAATCTGATCCAGGAATTCTGGGGTGGGGCCTGAGTTCCACATTTTTAACAAGTTCATTTTTCACTAGTGATGCCAGTGTCTCTGGTCCATGTACCACACATTTTGATAACATAAAGGTAGAATAGCAAGGTAAGAATTTATAGTTAATCTTGAACTGAAAGTGTTTTATGGATTTTACAGGTCTAATAGAATAGTAAGCACACCAGCAACAATCCTTTGTGAATATTTACTATATACTTTCTAGTTGGTTTTTTTACGTAGAATTGAATGCACCACATAACTAGTTTAAGAAACATGCCATTACTGTTCCTCTTTTCTTGAGCATATTTGTCAACCATTCAGTAAATGTTAGAGCCTGGGTTTTACTCCAGTTTACCTGAACTAGAAGTTATCTACAAAGAACACAAGTACACAGAGACAATCCTAATGAATGTTTATATCAGCGTCTG
This sequence comes from Monodon monoceros, assembly GCF_005190385.1. Taxonomy (NCBI): domain Eukaryota; kingdom Metazoa; phylum Chordata; class Mammalia; order Artiodactyla; family Monodontidae; genus Monodon; species Monodon monoceros. The sequence continues at coordinate 54,145,448 of NW_021703766.1, forward strand.
TAATTAGGAAGAATAATAGAAATAAGAAAAAAATGGATCAGATAATGTTAACACAATGTACACCGATATACATAAAAATGGCGACTTTGTACATATTAAAAGTTATATAGAAGAAAATATTCATAGCAATGAAATTAGTATTATTTTTTACTGAGTAAATCTTATAAATCTATTTGTGGAAGATATCCTTTGTATTTTTAAAATACACTATGATACAAACGTGTACAATGATATAAAATAAATTAGAGCTATTGGTTCTGAATCTTTTATTTCTTTACAGATCTTTATAATTTGTGCTGAGCTATATTTATGAATATTGACACAGTTGAACATATATTAGTAATACTATCCTCGGAAACTTTTTGGAGAACACAAAGAAATGATAAAGAAGAGTATGTCTGTAACGTGAGCATGGAGTATAATGGAAACTATCTAAACCTAGTCTTGACTGATGAAAACCTCCGCTTACAAAACTCAATATCTCTACTAAACACAGTTGAGTGCTCATATTTCAAAGCAAACTAGAAGCAAAGAGAAACTAAGAAGAAATGGAGTTGCCACATTAACTGGGACATCCCTCACTAAATCTTTCCAAGATATTTATTAAAGAAAAAAGGGGGAAAATAGGAACTTCATAGTGCAGGAATCTGGCAGAAAACACCTGAATCAGTGATCAGGTATAATTGGGATAAATTGGTTTCAGGTGACGGAAACACTCAAGAGGACACATTGTCACTGCTTGGGTATTTTTGGCAAAAATAAGGAAATCTGAAACTATCTTGAAAAAAATGTCAGTTTTATGCAAATTTCAATCCATAAATACCTCCCTTGTTCTGTATTCATAATAGTACATTTAAATAGTAAGTCTTTGTTACCAATGTAGAGAACAGTCTATAATTTTTTTCAGAACTTTCTAAGGAATTCTGGACCACTAAGATCATACTGTTTATACGTGCATTTTCTTAATCCTGTTCTAAAGAGATGATGTTGCATCCAGATATAAGGTAACCACTCCACTTTCCCCAAATTCAGTAAGATACCAACACCCAACCCCATCCCAATGGGAATCTGGGGTACTAATGCTTTCCCATGTTCATCTCTCACAAAGGAAATATTTTCAATACTTGAAATTCATTAAATCATATTGAGACTTCTTCGTGCTCTACAGGGAGCTTGGATGCAAACAATAGAGAAAAGGCTCTGGGACATAGGGGAGAAGTAGTCTAAAGACATGATCTTGACTATCATAAGAATAAATGTTTAAAAATAAGTAGTTGAGGGGCTTCCCTGGTGGCGCAGTGGTTGAGAGTCTGCCTGCCGATGCGGTACACAGGGGTTCGTGCCCTGGTCCGGGAAGATCCCACTTGCCGCGGAGCGGCTGGGCCCGTGAGCCATGGCCGCTGAGCCTGCGCGTCCAGAGCCTGTGCTCCGCAACGGGAGAGGCCACAGCAGTGAGAGGCCCGCGTACCGCAAAAAAATAAAAATAAGTAGTTGAAAACAACCTCGCTAGGCAAGAACACCAAAAGTAGATAATTAAAGGTTTGCAGGTTCTCGATCCATGACATTTCAGGAGGAAAAGCAAACCCAGCCTCTGACCCAGGACAGGACACTTACCTGAGAAGCTGCCAATCCTCCTCTTCTTCCTCCTGCACTGGGTCCTTTTCTCATCAATAATATGTTGAGGAATCACACCAGCATCTTGAGAATATGCCTTCAACGGTGTCAGTACAGCTCCTTCACCTGCTCCCAGCACAACCACAGGCAGAAGGACCTTGAAATGCTGAAAAAGCCAACCTCTCCTGTCCTTCCTCTCAGGAGAGATTCAGGAACAATCAGCTCCTACATGGAGACCAATCAATGAGTTTTTCTTTGTTGTCTACACTTCTTCTCTCTTCATATAAATGTCCCAAAATTCTGCTAACATGGGGTATGTGGGCTTCACCGACTAGCCCCTTGAAAGCCGACGCAGAGCAAAACCTACTGCCTCTCCTTGGACTAAAGCTTGCTCTGAACTCTCATAAATATACCCAGAAGCCCACGTACTTAACCCTGGCCTCACCTTAGAATCACCTGGAGCACTTAATTAAAATAACACTGATGATCTCACAGGACTAATAGATGGACGCTGTGGGGAGGGCACAGGTGATGTTATTTCTTAATACTAGTCATCTGATCCTAATGGGAAACCAGATGGGAACCACTTAGCTAAACATTTTTTTCTGAACCTTGAAAATGAATACAAATCTCTTTGGGATCAGGACCCCATTCTAAGAAGTGAATCTGCAAGTTTGAGGTGGTGCCCATGAAATGACAGCTTTAACAAGTTTCCTGTTGGTGATGTTGTCGCTCCCCCAAGACCCATTTTCAGTAGCACTGACCTAGAGATATCACACAACACACCTGAGACCTCTGAGTAGTGTGAGGATTTGGGGCGGGAACTTCTAGAAGCACAAGGTCTGTCAGCCTGATTCTCTGAGAAGGTTTGAACATTGTAAGTTTGCTTAAATAGTCCCAATAAACCTTGATTGGTAAGCAGGACTCCAATTTTGTTAAGTTTCATGAGCTACTCTTACTGGCAGACATAACACTTTTTCATAGAGATGTTGAGATCAAGCCGTCTGAATTGCCAACAAACAGATCACGTATATGGTGAAAACTTGGGATGTGAAAGGACGGAGGTACTCAGGCTACATCCTATTCTATCACGCCCACTGCTGGCAGACAGTGAGGGAGTTGGTCTCACTAACACTCCTCTACCTGCACTTCTCCGTAATGAGGATACTCCCTCTAAAACTCATAAATCAGGGAAATACATCATGGTACACATCAATTCCTGCTATACATTCTGAAGCAGCCAAAAATAACAGGATGTTGAATTCATCTAAAAAGTCTGTCTGCTTTGTTATGGTAGCTTCCTCCCCTGGTGTGAACCCTTTCCGAAAACAATAAGTTGAATATATTTTGGGTTTTCTTTTTTTTTTTTCTAAGTGGTCACCAAGGGATTTTAACATCTGAAAATGTCAGATGCTCTAGCAATATTACAATCACCAAGTGTGTAAAAGGATTCAAAGGGCTAATTATGGGAGGCTACCATGAAGGGCTGCCTAAGGGAACAGGGAGATTTCATTTTCCTTGGGCTCTTCACCCTGAGATCTCTGTTGCCTATTTCTCTTTGTAGCTACCACCATCTAGAGAGTAACCAGGATAAGAGGCTTCACTCTGTCTGCCCATGAGTGCAACCATGCTTAACCACACAGTCCTTGGTGCTTCCAGACTCCCCTGTTCCTAGTATCCCCTCCATTCATGACATAGCATAAAATAGGATGGTGACATGTATAACTATAAAACAAGCTAAAATATTTCAGTTTTCCCCTACCTCATAATTCCAATGAATAGATGTAGCTTTCTGATGAATACATCTGAAGTCGGTATATAAGTATAGTGAGGTATCAGAGCACACCAAGAAGACAGTAACTACACACAAATACCAGCAAGATGCATTTCTGTTTAGTTTCAAGCACTCTATTGGCTAATTGCAGCTCAGCCAATAAACTTGCAATATTTTTGAATCACCCAAAACTCTACATCAATGTTGGTAACTCATTGATCTTTACTCCTTCCACCAGTAAGAAAACAAACAAAAATTAAGGACATTTAGGCTGCTTGTTTCATCCTTACCTTTTATAATCAGCTGTATTAACATATAGAACAATAGAAGGCACATATTCCCGCCTCACACACTATTTGGACTAGAGAATTTGCTACTTTTTACTGGGACTATTCTCCTAGTCCTCAACCAGCTCTATGAAGAGGCCTTATTTACTCTGTTTAAGGAAGTCACGTCTCTAGCTCCCCACCTCCACCATAAACCCCCAGAGGGCATAATTGTGTCTTCTATCCCCCACAGTCTGTGTGTCCATAAATATTCTTCACGTTGAACTGAACAAGGTGTGAGCAAACAGGAAGTGCCCTGGTGGCTATTGGAAGGGGAGTCTTCCACTGGTTCATTTAAAGGGGAAATATTACCTATTGCTGCAGGTGATAATTAGGGTTTATTAGAGTGAAGAGAAAAAGAGAAGAAACATTATCCCCTCTAATTTGCATTTTTTTTTAATCTTGGAGAAAATGGAAAAAAAGAAAGTCATGTCTCTTTGGGTATCCCATTATCACCAAAGAAAAGAAATTTGGAGAATCTGGAAAGAAATTTGAGGTGTCTTTGATTTTACCATATTTGCAAAGACAACATGTTAGCCTGATAATTTCATGGGTTTGGGCAAAAATAAATAAAATTTAAATGCCTTAATATGAGACAAAATACTTTATCTTTCATGACATAACAGGCAGCTAGAGTTTCATGATTATCTATGTTCACCTTGTCCACCCTGATTTCCACAGGGTGATGTAAAGAGATCCAGGTGGATGCTGTGCATGGGAGAGGTTTGGGTCACAGCTGAGGATTCCTTAGTTCAAGATACCCCAATCTCTTAAAATGAGTTGCAAGCAATCCTGCCCAATATTTGATCAGAGGGAGTCATTATCTTTATTATATTAGTTAGGCAATTATTCTGCCCTGTGCCCCAATGAGAGACACTACTTACATCTTCCAATTCAGTGTGGTAAAAAATTCTTGAACAGAGAATGTAAGCAGACATTGTTTCTGTCAAGGACCTGAAACTTACTACAAATGAGGAAAAGTAAAGCCTGGTATTATCCCTCTGGACAGAATGTTTAATCCAAGTAATCTAGTGCCTTTGCTTCTTTTTTAATATGTATATATAAAATAGTAGACACGTGATTCTGCAAAGATTTACATGCTAGGGAGCCCCTGTTGCTTTGAACCAAGGACATAATGAATGTAACTTTCCTTACCTGTGTATCTAATAACATGAGACCTACCTGTTACAGGTGACCAGTTGGCCATATGTACTAACAGAGGTACATAAAAGTAAGAACAGCAAATTACTAAATGTCCCAGAAGGTGACAAAAACCGTACTTCTTGACAAGTTTATTTAATCCAGTGTGGTAGAAAAGGCACAGCTCAATAAATGTATCATTTAAATTTCGAAAAAAAGAAAAGAAAATCAATAAGGCAACAATGGCCTTAAATGACACAATATACCAGTTGGACTTAGTAGATACATTACAGGACATTACATCCAAAAACAGCAGAATATACATTATTTTCAAGTATATATGAAACATTCTCCAGGACAGATCACATGCTAAGCCACAGAAAATATAGGTCAATATCTGTGATGAATATAGATGCAAAAATCCTCAAAAAAATATTAGCAAACTGGAATCCAACAATATATTGAAAGGATCATACACCATAACCCAGTTGAATTTCTTCTAGGGTCATGAGGATGGTTTAACTGTCACTATTTGCAGATGACATGATACTTTATATAGAAAACCCTAAAGTCTCTACCCACAACTATTAGAACTAATAAATAAATTCAGCAAGTTGCAGGATACAAGATTAATATACATAAATCTATTGCTTTTCTATACACTAATAATGAACTATCAGAAAGCTAAAGTAAAAAAAAAATCCCATTTAAAATCACAACAAAAAGAATAAAATATCTAGGAATAAACTTAACCAAGGAAGTAAAAGACCTATATTCTAAAAACTATAAAACACTAGTGAAGGAAATTGAATATGATACAAAGAAATGGAAAGATATTCAGTATTCATGGATTGGAAGAATATTGTTAAAATAGCCATACAACCTAAAGCAATCTACAAATTTAAGGCAATTTCTTTTTTTTAAAATAAATTTATTTACTTATTTTATTTATTTTTGGCTGTGCTGGGTCTTCGTTGCTGCCCGCCAGCTTTCTCTAGTTGCAGAGAGCGGGGGCTACTCTTTGTTGCGGTGGGCATGCTTCTCATTGCGGTGGCTTCTCTTCTTCTGGAGCACAGGCTCTAGGCCTGCAGGCTTCAGGAGTTGTGGCACATGGGCTCAGTAGTTGTGGCTCATGGGCTCTAGAGCGCAGGCTCAGTAGTTGTGGTGCACGGGCTTAGTTGCTCTGCGGCATGTGGGATCTTCCCGGACCAGGGCTTGAACCCGTGTCCCCTGCATTGGCAGGCAGATTCTTAACCACTGCGCCACCAGAGAAGTCCTTAAGGCAATTTCTATCAAAATACCCATTACATTTTTCACAGAACTAGAACAACTAATACTAAAATTTATGTGGAACCACAAAAGACCCTGAACAGCCAAAGCAATTCTGAGAAAATCGAACAAAGCTGGAGGTATCACACTACCTGACTTCAGACTATACTACAAAGCTACAGTAATCAAAACAGTATGGTAGGGACTTCCCTACCATACAAACGAGACCTAATTAAACTTAAAAGCTTTGCATAGCAAAGGAAAACATCAACAGAATGAAAAGACAACCTACTGAATGGGACAAAATATTTGCAAATGATATGTCTGAAAAGGGGTTAATATCCAAAATATATTAACAGCTCATACAACTCAATATCAAAAACAACAAGAACTCAATTAAAAAATGGGCAGAAGACCTGAATAGACATTTTTCCAAAAAAGACCTACAGATGGCCAAAAGGCACATGAAAAGATGTTCAACATTGCCAATCATCAGGGAAATGCAAATCAAAACTACAGTGAGATATCACCTTACACCTGTCAGAATGGTTATGGTCAAAAAGACCACAAATAACAAATGTTGCCAAGGTATGGAGAACAGGGAACTCTAGTACACTGCTGATGTGAATGTAAACTGGTGTATGTTGCCATTATGGAAAACAGTATGGAGGTTCCCCAGAAAACTAAAAATAGAGCTACCCTATGATCCAGCAATTCCACTCCTGGGTATATATCTAAAGAAAATAAAAACACTAATTCAAAAAGATATATGCACCCCAATATTCATAGCAGCATGATTTACAACAGCCAAGATATGGAAGCAACTCTATGTGTATAAATGGATAAACAAGGTGTGGTTTATATATTCAGTGGAATATTACTCAGCCATAAAAAAGATGAAATTTTAGCTATTTGCAACAACATGGATAGACCTGGAGGGTATTATGCTTAGTGAAATAAGTCAAACAGAGAAAGACAAACACTGTATGCTATCACTTACATGTGGAATCTAAATAAGAAAACAAATGAATTAATATAACAAAATGGAAACAGACACATATAGAAAGAACTAACTAGCGGTTATCAGTGGGAGGAGTACTGGGGCAGGGGCAAGATAAGGGTTGTGGATTAAGAGGTACACACTACCATGTTTAAAACAAATAAGATACAAAGATATATTGTACAGCACAGGGAATATAGCCAATATTTTAATAACTTTAAATGGCATATAATCTATAAAAATATTATATCACTATGTTGTACATCTGAAATTAATATAATATGTAAATCAACTAGAATAAAAAATAAAGAAAAGATTAGAATAATCTAGGGAAATGCCATCCCTACACAAAAATGCATAAACAATTGAGAGTATTGGTTTATGTTAAATGCCTCTGTGTTTCACTTGGTCCCATTAGAAGATCGATAAAACCTGTTTGAAAAACAACAACAAAAACAACTTATGGGAGGCAGGTAAACCCCCAGTATAGAAACTGAGCTCTTTCATAGTAGAGGTGTTAATAAGATGGGATGAGATCTTAGCACAAAATTCGTAGGCACCTTAGAAAATAAATATGAGTATTACTGACTCACAGCAAATAGACCTAAATTAAACTAATACATAAACAGTATAAAACAACATGATATACAAAAAGAGAACACTTACTGAAAGATTTCTTGGCCTTCCTTATTGCAAGCAATGCCTGTATCATAATTGATGGAAACCAGGTACGTCAGCCTAAAATACGCCTCTTTGACATAAAAATTATTTTGAGCTGAAGGCAATTAAGAAGCGGTAAACATACAGAAAGATTCCCCTTCTCTGTCCAAAGGCAGGAACTAAATTCTTCTTTTAATGGAGATAGACTCTTACCAGTCCACAGATGGCACCAGAGGAATCTGCAAACAAACCTCATTAAATGAAGATAAGGATTACCGGGCCCTAATTGGACTATCACTAGCCCATTGCACTGTCAGTTTCACAAATTTATCCTTTCTTTGTCTAAAAGGTATAAAAGCTTCCTGCTCTGGTTACTTCTTCAGGGCTTCATTCTCTTCTGAAAGCTCTCATGTACATGTAAAAATTTAATAAAATTTGCATGCTTTTCTCCCGTTAAAATAATAATAATAATTTTGAAAAGAAAAGAAATCTGAACGGCTGGTAAGTCTCCCAGCATTTACAAATTCTGCGACTCTGAAATACGCTCCCTCCCAAGTCACAGCTCCTCTAGAGGCAGGGAGAGAAGTCTTCAGAAGGCCTGTGTATTACCTAAGGTGCGAACTACATTTCCCAGAAGTCTCTGAGGCACAGCTCTATTAGAGCCGTTGTGGAGTTGCATGCTGGGAAAGAGAGGCCGTACGTTTTCAGCTCCGCGGATTCCCGCGTTTATGGACTACGTTTCCCAGAGGGCTCTGGGGCATGGCTCCATTAGCAGCTCGGGGAGTTGCATGCTGGGAGATGCGCTTTCTGCCAGAAGGATTTTTATTCAAGCTTTGGTTTGCCGGTGACCCTGTCCGGAGGTAACCTCAACGCCGGCGCTCCCTCCCGACGCCGTCGGTTGTTGGGCCCCAAGCGGTGAGTAATTAGCATCCCATGAGGAAAACAGAGCGGAATACGGCGAGCGATGGCGATGAGGGAGAAGGAGAAGAGGCCCGAAACGGAGCCTCGGCCTCTGGCTTCGGGAGCGCTGCGGAGGAAGTGCGAGCGTGTGCGTGTGTGTATGTCTGTGTGTGTGATCAGGGGCTCGGCCATGTCTGCAGACTGAGATGTGCGCGTGGGCGTCGGTGAGGGAGACAGGCCCGGTCCCTGTGTTTGTGACGCACTTGCGCGTGAGTGTGTGTAGCGGGGGGACGAGACGCGGCCCCCTCCCGGTTTGTGTGCGTCCTGTGCGTGTGAGCATCTGTAGCGGTGCCGCGGCCGGGCTGTGACTCCTCCACTGTGCTCTGTGTGAGTTACATGCGTGTGGGCTCTGCGGGGTTGGCGGGGCCCAGATGTGTCGCCGAGGCTATGAGATGTGCCGTTGCATTTCTGTGGGGTTGGCGCAGCCGTGTACCATATCTCTGGCGTGGGCGTCAGCCAGTGTGACAGAGCCTAGGTGTATACAATTGTTCAGCTGTGACAGGTGCAGGACTGTTCTTGGGTGTGTGGCCCCGGATTGAGTGTGTAGCTCTGATGTCTCTGCTGCTTCCTCTCCCTTCACGTTCCAACCATGCGGGTACTTGTTTGGGCACAGTGGCCCCAAAGGAAAGTCAGAGCCTGAATGCTGTAGTGAAAATGACAAGAATGGCACAGACATGGTTATGAGATGGCAGCTTTGGAGCTAGAGGTGCTCTCCATCTAAAATTCAGGCTACCTGAATGACAGAATGGAAGGGCCTCCGGAATAAGATTCTTTTTTGGAAAGGAGAGGTCCCTGACCTAGGAGGTGGGGGTACCCCAATTACTAGAGTCTAGTTTCCACGAATCTCTGAAATACTCAGATGTGGGTGCCCTCTTATTTCTGATTGGTTTTAGATAAGACATGGGAGCAGGTGTGGCCTCAGAGGGCATTTTCGGATGTAATCTGTGCTCCAGAAAAGTCCTAATGTCTCATTCTGACCTCTCTTTCCTCCAGGCCAGCTGTCCTCCAGAAAAAGCATCCCAAGGAGAAAGAATCATCGTCATCAGGTCTTGAAATCAAGGTTCAGATGAGTTACCGTCTTGTTCAGTAAATGATTTGTGTTTATAGCACTTAAGGATATTTGCTTTCCTTGCCCCGAAATGTCCTCTTTAATGGTGACTTAACCCAGTAATTTCTTCCCAAGTGGTGTGACAAGAGTCGTGAATGTGTATTCCCCGTTGACCAACCGTCTCAATGAGTACTCACGTATTCAATAAGCAGATTGTTCACATCCTCCTGTGTGGTCTTCCAAGACTCCGCTAGGATCGAGGAATACTACTGGGAGATTAATGTTAGCATTTTTAGTGTGTGATTTGGTAAGGAGGATATTAAATTTTTAGGTGGAAATCAAAGGCTAGATGTCTTTGGTCTTTTCCACAGGGCTGACTTTCAGAGCACAGTAAGAAAGGAGAAGGTTTGATTGTTTTAGTCAGTTAATGACAAAGTTACCAGCTTTGTCAGGCTTTTTTTTTTTTTTTTTTTTTGCGGTACGCGGGCCTCTCACTGTTGTGGCCTCTCCCGTTGCGGAGCACAGGCTCAGGATGCGCGGGCCCAGCGGCCACTCCACAGCACGCGGGATCCTCCTGGACCGGGACACGAACCCGCGTCCCCTGCATCGGCAGGCGGACTCCCAACCACTGCGCCACCAGGGAAGCCCCCTGTGAGGCTTTTAAGAGTGGGGTTTGAGCAAAGGTCTTTGTCATCAAGGGCAAGGATTTTTTTTTTTTCCAGTAATCAATAAATAGAAATTTGTTGTATTAGCCAGGTCTTATTTGAGGTCTGACAGTTTCCATGTTTTGGTTATATCTTTGTATGAACTGTGAGAAGCAGTATGGTTAGATGCTGATTAAAAGTTTTGGATCCAGAGCAGGGTTTGGCAAACTTTCTCTAAAGGGTCACATATTAAATATTTCATGCTTTGTGGGCTACGTATGGCTGCATATTGTTCTTCTTTAATAGATTTTATTTTTTAGAATGGTCTTAGATTTAAAGAAAAATTGCAAAGGTAATACAGAGAATTCCCAGGTACCCTGCACCCAGTTTCTTCTATTATTAACAACTCAGTTCTGAACCATTATCATTAACTGATGTCTTTGCTTTATTCAGATTTCCTTACTTTTTACATAATGGTTTTCATCTGTTCCAGGATCCCATCCAGGATACCACATTACATTTCGTTGTCATGTTTCCTTAAGGTCCTCTTGGCTGTGCCCATTTCTGACTTCCATTGTTTCTGACGACTGTGACATTTTTAAGTGCTACTGGTCAGGTATTTTGTAGGATGACTCTCTATTGGAATGCGATGTTTTCCTCATGATTAGACTGGGTTTATGGGTTTGGGGGTGGAAGATCACAGCAGTAAATTACCACTTTCATCACATCATAGCAAGAAGACATACTATCAACAAGATTTGTGATTGGTGAGGTTGAATTTGATCATCTGGCTTAGGTAGTGTTTGTCAGTTTCCTCCACTGTAAAGTTATTCCTTTTTTTCAAAAACTGTGTCCCCCTGAGTGACGACTGCATATTTCAAAACCCCAAGTACTAGACCCTTGTCACTCTGACTCTGCTTCTGTCCTCACATCTTTCTCTCCTCTTTCATCCCCCTTACTCACTTTTGAAGACCCTCGTGATTACACGGGGCCCACCTGGCATAATTCAGGATAATCTCCCTATTTTAAGGTCAGATGATTCAGGACTTTCCCTCTGCAACCTAACTCCCTTTTTCTGTGTAATGTAACATATTCACAGGTTCCAGGATTAGGACATGGACATCTTTGGGAGACTGTTCTTTTGCCTACCACAGACCTATCTATTCAAAGTTCACTTAATGGCTGCAACATACCTGCCCCCTCATAACTGTAGTCCTTTTCTTTGTTAATTTTTTTTAAAAATTTGGGACTATCTTAAGATGTATTTCTTTTTTTTTTTTTTTTTTTTTTTTTTTTTGTGGTACGCGGGCCTCTCACTGTTGTGGCCTCTCCCGTTGCGGAGCACAGGCTCCGGACGCACAGGCTCAGCGGCCATGGCTCACAGGCCCAGTCACTCCGTGGCATGTGGGATCCTCCCGGACCGGGGCACGAACCCGCGTCCCCTGCATCAGCAGGCGGACTCTCAACCACTGCGCCACCAGGGAAACCCCAAGGCCAAATTCTTAATCCATATTCCCCCAACAGGGAGCTGGCCAGGAATCCTCCCACTGAAATTTCCGGATCTGACTTCAAGACAAAAAATAAAAGTTCCTCTGTCCTGTCTGTGCAGCTGTGTTTCCTGGGGTTTCAGGGAAAACTTGTTTTGTTTTTTTCCAGAATCCTTTTAATCTTCAGATGTGCTGTGTTTATGTGGGGGGCCTTGTGGGGGAAGAAGATGAGCGTTCTTTGGAAGAAAAGATGGAGGAGTGAAAAGGTTGTATTAAGTCATTTGGAGACCAAGGTGCACTTATTTTAATGCCTCTTTTTCCTTGTCTAGATCTGGCTTCTCTGGATTTTGTGTCTTCAGTAAAGCAGACCCCAAGAGGACCGATCAGTTCTTGAATTCTAAAACCATGGCCCACGTAAGTATGTTTTTCTCTTTCCTTCTTGAATTGTGATATTTAGGTCCTGTGGATACTTCTTTGAAATATCATGAAGGCTCCTGCACAAGTGAGTCCCATCCAAGTACCTACTTCCCAGCTCTTTCTGTTCCAGTGAATAATAACGCCATATAGCCTATTGCCCACCTCTGTGACTAATGTTCACTTAACCCTTGAGCTAGTTACTCAGTATCTCTTATGTACTCACCTTTTTGTCAAGAGTAATTGGAACAATGGAAGCAGAAACTACCTTTGGAGAAATATTTGAGTCCAGTCTGCAGTTTGATGAGTTGGAGACATTGGTCCCATTTGACCACACGAGAAAACTAGAATTCCTCACTCATCTCCACTGATCTTTTTCCCAAGCAGATAAGAGGGAACATTCATATTCTTTGGTCTCAGTCTTAGTGTGTAGTGAAAGCTCACACTTTACGAAGCTTTTAGAATTGCGTAGAGCTGTGATTAGGGCCTGTGGACTCAGAGATCATGTTCCTGCCAGGGGACCCGGGAGATAAATTTTGTTTTGCACAAAATCATTTGATACCAGTTTCCCCTAAATCAGGAACAAAGAAAAGGCAAGGCTAGCAGGTAACAGGTAAGAAGGTCATTTCATACAAGAGTAATAAATGATCATATACTCCTGGAACTGGGGAAACTTTAGACATTTTGCTCAACCTAAGTGTGTAACTATCATAATTAAATCTAATCCTTCTCTATGATGGAATAAAAAAATGCTTTTGTCATTACAAAGGTGGACTGCTTAAAAGATAACCTGGCAAAATGATGAACCCGAGACTTGAAAACATGCAAACCCGATTTTCTAACATAAAAGATCTTATATTACATTTGGGAAGTAAACCCCAGGCATTTTTTTTCTTTCTCCTTAAAGAGAAAAGGATGCTGTAAGAATCCATGCTTGCTGAAAATTCATGAGACAGGCCTGTTAGCAGGCTCTGTGCTTGTGCAGCGGAGGAAAACTGGAATTGGTTTATCCATTTCCTGACAGGTTGGCATGATTAAGAATTCCCCAGGGGCTTCCCTGGTGGCGCAGTGGTTAAGAATCCGCCTGCCAAGGCAGGGAACACAGGTTCGAGCCCTGGTCCGGGAAGATCCCACATGCTGTGGAGCAACGAAGCCCATGCACCACAACTACTGAGCCCGTGCTCTGCAACAAGAGAAGCCACTGCAATGAGAAGCCCGCGCACTGCAATGAAGAGTAGCCCCCGCTCGCCGCAACCAGAGGAAAGCCTGCGCACAGCAACAAAGACCCAACACAGCCAAAAATAAAATAAAGGGCTTCCCTGGTGGCGCAGTGGTTGAGAGTCCGCCTGCCGATGCAGGGGACATGGGTTCGTGCCCCAGTCCAGGAAGATCCCACGTGCTGCGGAGCAGCTGGGCCCGTGAGCCATGGCCGCTGAGCCTGTGCGTCCGGAGCCTGTACTCCGCAACGGGAGAGGCCACAACAGTGAGAGGCTGGTGTACTGCAAAAAATAATAATAAAATAAAATAAATAAAAATTTAAAAAAAAAAGAATTCCCCAGGGTGTAGGTGGTTTCCCCTGCAGCAGGAGGGGCTTCAGCCACAGTCGTGTCCTCACTGGCCCCTCCCCGTATCACAGGCTCTTAATCTACCCGCTGTATCCACCCCTGCACAGAGTGTAGCCCTTCCTCCCCCCTCCTCCATCTGGAAACTGTGTGCTTTCGTTTCATCAGGGACGTGTGGGTTTGCGTTTCCAGGGTTTGGTGACATTCTCCGATGTAGCCATAGACTTCTCTCAGGAGGAGTGGGCATGTCTGGACTCTACGCAGAGAGACCTGTACTGGGACGTGATGTTGGAGAACTACAGTAACTTGGTCTCGCTGGGTAAGTTGCCTGCCTCAGATAATCTGGACTCTGCTCCCTGCACAGTCAGCTCTCTCCTTTCAGGACCACCTTTCAAGATACTAGTTGAATTTCTTTCTTCCTGCACCCAAGGGATGTTTTGAGCTTTGTCCAGTTGGAAGTGGGCGTTACGCATGCACCTTCACCTCCTCATCCATCAGTGATCTTCCCATCTCTGGCCCCTCCTGTAATTACCTCTCTTCCTTACTGGCCAAAGGACTGATTAGAGTTATTTAATTTATTAGAATAAATGTATTTATTTTATTTCATGACCATCTTCAAAGAAACCAAGCTTCATGCTGTGAGCCTATGTTTACACCCAAATTGCTGTCGATGGTACTTTGGGGACCCACCTTTAGGAGAAATGGCTCTACACAGTGACTTGATTTTCTCTGGCAAACCAGACTCTATGTTTGATGTAGAGGTGGGATGAATGAACAGAATCTGTGTAAAACCACACTGAGCATATTGCATTCCCTACACATTGTACCCGAAGTGAGGTTGAAAGTTATAACCTATGAATTCTGAGTTAAATATTGGATGATAAATATGTAAGGAAATTTCTTGTTTTTCTATTAGCAAAATAACAGCCATAATATTAATGGCTAATAAATACTGTGCTTGCTCTGCACCAGAAAACATTCTGAGCCTGGTGTGTATGTATATGTACAAATACGTTTCATTCCGTTCTCACAAGTTTATGAGCTAGGAAATTATTACATCTAATTCGTAGATGAGTATACTGGGGCACAAAGTGACTTAATCAAGGAAGCAGAAGCAAACCTGGAACCTAAGAATTCTGGCCCCAGAATCCGTATTCTCAACTGCCAGGTTCTGCTTGCCTCCAGAAGTTTAAATAAAGACCTTTTCGGGAATTCCGTGGTGGTCCAGTGGTTAGGACTCGGCACTGTCACTGCTGTGGGCCTGGGTTCAATTCCTGGTCGGGGACCTAAGATCCTGCAAGCCTCGACACAAGACCAAAAAATAAACATAAAAATAAATAAAATTTTTTAACTTTTTTAAAAAATGAAGTAAATGTAAAATAGAATAGAATAGAATAAAATAGCCCTTTTCCCTACCCATCTGGTTTCCTGTTTGTCCTTCAGGCCTTTCTCTCTTCCTGAAGTCAGTTTTAGGTTGTTACACAAATTTGACTAAAGCGCAATCAAAAAATCTTGAGCCAACAGTTTTCTCCTAAGTTCTACATCATGTGGCATTTCTTTTTTTGAAAGCAAGACATCTCATTTCTAAGCCAGACACAATTGTCTTATGGAAGCAAGGGAGAGACCTTCGACAGTTGAGGAGAAAAGACACTAAAGTAGTGCAGAGGAGAGCGACAGCCAGCCCGGCTCGGGCAAGCCATCACTACCACAAGCGGCCCAGCTGGGCAGGGGGCAGCTGCACCCCTGAGGTGTTTGCAGAGCTCCCTACAAAGGTCTCGGGCCCAAGGCCTCTGAGGAAGAAGTCACCACCTTGAACTTTATCTTCACCCCATTCCCTTCTCAATTTGTTTTCCTTCTCATGTTTCACCCCTACTGAGTAGCAAGGGCATAGAAAACAGGACCCTGTGCCATTCGTAGTTTCTGAAAGTTGGTTGTTATCCTAGCTTCGTGTGCTTTTTTCCTTTTTAATCTATTTTTTGGTGATACTGCTTCCTGGGTTCTCTGTTCTTCCATCACGAAGCAATATCCGCTTATGTCTCTTTTGATGCTGTGTTAGCAGTCACTGACACTCAGTGCCTAGATTCAGTATTTCATTGGGGGTTCCAAATGGTGGTATTCTATCATTGCCTCTTCATTTATTCACTATAAATAATTCTTTGAAGAGAAACTGACCCACCTGCTAATTGGTTGTGTAGTGGAACTGCTCATATTGGATAAGAAAGATGAAAACTTTGTTCTTTAAAGAAAAAAAACTATCAGTTTTTAATAACAAAGGGCTGGTTTCCTAGCATGCTCCAAAGTTGGCCATTTAACATTTTTTAGTATCTGAATGAACTCATGAATTTAAACATGTTTTACAGTCCCTTGAGTTAGCATCCGTTTTTTTTTTTTTTGGCGGTACGCGGGCCTCTCACTGCTGTGGCCTCTCCCGTTGCGGACCGCAGGCTCCGGACGCGCAGACTCAGCGGCCATGGCTCACAGGCCCAGCCGCTCCGCGGCATGTGGGATCTTCCCGGACCAGGGCACAAACCCGTGTCCCCTGCATCGGCAGGCGGACTCTCAACCACTGTGCCACCAGGGAAGCCCCTAGCATCCTTATTGATGCTCAGATTTTTCTAAACATTTCCTCCTAAGTGTTTCATAATTTTTATTATTAAATTTAATTCTACACACATCTTTTGAATGTTGGATCTTTGTATCCAGAATTACTTTTAATGATATTACTTGTGGTTTTGTGTGTATACACAACTATCCAACTGTATCTTTTTATTTTCCTACAGTAGTTGTATATTTGATTTTCTTGGTTTTCCAGGTTTGTCATCACATCTATAAATTGTACTTTTTCATCTTCATTTTTGAGATTTGTCCCTCTTTTTTTTTTTGCTTAATTGTTTCAGCTGGTAGGAAATAGTAGAGCTAATAGTAAGTGCCTCTTTTATTTGATTTTAGCAGGGATGTCTCCAGTGTTTCCTCATTAAGTATTGTGATGCTAGACGTGGAATCTAGATTTTAATAAGAGCTCTAGGTGATTCATATTTTTCCCACTGGAGGAGTTTTATTTCTGTTAGAGAAGGTTTTAGTTTATGATTAGGTTTGTTTTTGTTTTCTTAAAAAGAAACAAAATATGTTGGGGTTTTTTGTTCGTTTTGTTTTTTTCAGATTTGGAATCACCATATGAGACCAAGAGTTTACCTACACAGAAGGGCACTTATGAGATAAATTTTTCCAAACAGAACTCAAATAGAAAAAGTAAATCCCTTGGCCTTGACTGGATGTGTGAAGGTGAGTTTGAAGGACCACAGGCCCCACAAGAGGGATATATCAATCAAATCAACGGTGGGAAAACGCCCACTTGCAGAGAAAATACCTCTGTCCGACCACATCAGAGACTTCATAACAGGGAAAATTCCTATGAATGTAAGGAATGTGGGAAGGCCTTTAGCCGAGGCTATCAACTTACTCAACATCAGAAAATTCACACTGGTGAGAAACCCTACGAATGTAAAGAATGTAAAAAGGCCTTCCGTTGGGGTAATCAACTTACTCAACATCAAAAAATTCACACTGGTGAGAAACCTTATGAATGTAAGGACTGTGGGAAGGCGTTTCGGTGGGGTTCAAGCCTCGTTATTCATAAGAGAATTCATACGGGTGAGAAGCCCTATGAATGTAAAGACTGTGGGAAGGCCTTCAGACGCGGTGATGAGCTCACTCAGCATCAGAGATTTCACACTGGTGAGAAAGACTATGAATGCAAAGACTGTGGGAAGACCTTTAGCCGAGTGTATAAACTAATTCAGCATAAGAGAATCCACAGTGGTGAAAAACCCTACGAATGTAAAGACTGTGGGAAGGCCTTCATTTGTGGTTCCAGCCTCGTTCAACATAAGAGAATTCACACCGGTGAGAAGCCCTATGAGTGCCAAGAATGTGGGAAGGCCTTTACTCGCGTCAATTATCTCACTCAGCATCAGAAAATTCACACTGGTGAGAAACCTCATGAGTGTAAGGAATGTGGGAAGGCCTTCCGCTGGGGTTCGAGTCTCGTGAAACACGAGAGAATTCATACGGGTGAGAAGCCATATAAATGTACAGAATGTGGGAAGGCCTTTAACTGTGGCTATCACCTTACTCAGCATGAGAGAATCCACACTGGTGAAACGCCTTACAAATGTAAGGAATGTGGAAAGGCCTTTATTTATGGGTCAAGCCTTGTCAAACATGAGCGAATTCATACAGGGGAGAAACCCTACGAGTGTAAAGAATGTGGGAAGGCCTTCAGTCACGGCCATCAACTTACACAGCATCAGAAAATTCATACTGGTGAGAAACCCTCTGAGTGTAAGGAATGTGGAAAGGCATGTAAACGTGTAGACCATCCTCCAGAACATCAGAGAATTCATGCTGTTGAGAAACCTTTTGGGTACAAAGAGCATACAGAGGCCTCTATTCAACATTCATTTCTTCCACGACAAGAGGAAAATCCATGATAAGACTTAACGCAAGAAAGCCTTCACGGTCCCTCTTCTGCTTATAGAATATCAGAAGTCATATGAGAGGTGAATTTGGAGTATTGGAGAAATCACTTTTTCTTATCGATCACAACATACTCAGTTGTAGACTATTTTCTACTGGATAGGTTAGTTTCCTGAATGCGTAGAAACCTTCCAATACCATTTCATCTCTGTCGTATTTCAGATTTGTTCTAAGGTAAAACTCTGCTAATGGAGCATATGTGGGAGAGCTTTTCTCGTGGTACATACCGCTACCTGTTTCCATCACCATCCCACCTCTTTACTCCCTGTGAGGCACTGAGAAAATTAGCTATTACTCTCTGTGCATTATCTGTGAAATGGCGATAATCACACCTACCTAATACTGCTGTTGTGGTGATTAAATGAGTTTGGTACATGTAAGCTCCTTGAACGTGTATCTGAAACGTTGTGTAAGCTCAATAAATATTAGCTGTTTTTGTTGTTCTCATTACCATTAACATTGCTATTAGTGAATTTTTACAAGAAGACCCCCTGCGGGTGCAGTGAGCTGAGAAAAGACTATCGAACTTCTAGAAGAAAATATGGGGAATTCCCTGGTGGTCCAGTGGTTAAGACTCCATGCTTCCACTGCAGGGGGGCACAGGTTCGATCGCTGGTTGGGGAACTGAGATCCCACAAGCCGTGCGGTGCGGCCAAAAAAAAAAAAAAATAGAAAATTTAGGAGATTATTGTCACAGCATTGGGGTAGGCAGCATTTCTTAGTGTACAGAAGACATTAAACAAAAAATAAAAAGTTATTAAGTTGGACTTCATCAAAAGTACAAAGTTCTGATCATCAAATGACACCATGAAGGTGGTGAAAAAGCAAGAAGACTGGGAGAAGATATTTACATAAACCTGACAAAGGATTCACAAAGAAAGGATAAAAAGAATCCTTCAAGTCAATAATAAAACAACAAATCAATTAAAAGGTGGAGGGAGACTTAACATAAGCACTTAAGATCACCAAATGGCAAATAAGTAAGTGCAGATGTGTTAAATGTCATCACTCCTCAAGGATATGCAAAGTAAAATCATCATGGGATGTCACTAGACGCACCAGAATGGCTGACGTTAAAATTGCTTATAAGCCAGTGTCTTTGTTGGATGTTCAAACATGGCCTGTTCATGAAGGAACAGCAGCTTCCCTGGTGGCACAGTGGTTAAGAATCCTCCTGCCAATGTAGGGGACATGGGTTCGAGCCCTGGTCCGGGAAGATCCCACATGCCGCGGAGCAACTAAGCCTGTGAGTGACAACTCCTGAAGCCCTCGTGCCACAACTACTGAAGCCCATGTGCCTAGAGCCCATGTTCTGCAACAAGAGAAGCCACCGCAATGAGAAGCCCACGCATCACAATGAAGAGTAGCCCCCGCTCGTCACAACTAGAGAAAACCCGCGCGCAGCAACGAAGACCCAACGCAGCCAAAAATAAATAAATTCATAAAAAAAAAAAAAGAGAGAATCAGCACACTGGACCTCTCCAAATCCTGGAGGTCCCGCAACAGGGATGGGAAGGTGATACTCAAGGGAGGCAAGTGGATTTGCCCTGGGGAAGGGGCCAGGGCCCAGGATCAAGTCCTTGAGAGAGCTCAGGGAGCAGTTAGACTCTGGAGGGACCTGAGCTGTCTTAAGAGGGTCAGTCCTAGAGTGAAGAAAGTGGGTTGTCTTGGAGAAAGGACTTGAGCCCATGGTGGGGAATCTAAGAGTATGGGTGGGAGAGGACTAGAGCCCATGGGAGTGAGTTTGAAAAGCTAGGGGTGGGGCTGATGGCCATGGGAGGGCCTGGTGCATTAGGAGGGAGAGGCTTGAGCTCAGACAGGTCCCGGGAGACTGGAGAAAAGGAGAGAGTCCAGGAAGGGAGCCTCTGAGAGCTGGAGAACTTGAATGCTATCCATGAATGTGGCCTGGGAGATCTAGGGTGGGTGCTACAGCCAGTGGGAGAACTGTGGCACAGGGGATGCCAGTGTGGTTAGAGCCCAGAGGAGTGCCTTATGAAGGCCGACAGAGGGTTCAGAATCAGGTTGACGTAGGCCTTATGTTTGGTTTATCTCAGGGTTGGGGTTACAATTCAATTCAAGTTACTTTGTCCTTGGGTTACGTATACCATAGTGTTAGGGTTAGGTTAAGGATTTGGATCCTTGGCAGGGAGGGAATGAGGGAACATGGAACATATTTGGGGGGAGGGATGCCAGACATATACAGACCATTCCACCAACAACAGAACACATATAGAACATTCTCCAGGATAGACCCTATGTTAGGTCACAAAATAATCTCAACAAATTGAAAAGATTAAAAGCACAGATTGAAACCTGACCACAATGTAATGAAACTAGAAATCAACAGAAGGAAAACAAGAATACTATATGGAAATCAAACCACACACTCTTAAGCAACAGATGGTTGAAAGAAGAAATCATAAGGGAAATTAGAAAATACGTAGGAGTGAAAATCAAAACAAACTACAACTTACAGGATGCAGTGAAAGGCACGCTCAGAAGACAGTTTATGGCAGGAAATGCCTACACTGAAAAAGAAGAAAGACCTCAAATCAATAAACTAACTCTACATGGTAAGAAGCTAAAAAAAAGAACAAACAAAACCAAAAGCAACAGAAGGCAGAAAATAATAGGGATTAAAGTAAAGTGAAATAGAGAATTTTTTTAATGATACAAAGAATCAGCAGAACCAGAAGTTGGTTCTTTGAGAAGATGAACAAAATGAGCAAAGCTTTAGCTAGATTGACCAAGGGGGGAAAAAGCTATGCAAAGAGAAGTCAAAGGTCACTAGAGATGCTTCCAGTCTCTTCTAGGTATGTGTGGCTAAAGTGAAACATCACAAAAGCAAAGAAACTTGAACGCATTGACATTGCAAATAAATAGAATAAACCTGAGTGCATTCGGTTACACCAGACCAGGGTTCGCCAGAGTTTTTTTGTTGAGGGCCAAATAATAAATATTTTAGGTTTTGCAGGCCACATATGCTCTGGATCACATGTTCCTCTTTATTTTTATTATTATTATTTGTTTACAACCTTTTAAGAATAAAAACCATTCAGCCTCTAAACCAAACAGAATCAGGGCCACAGTCAAGATTTGAGCTATGGACCAGAGTTTACCTGACTGCTGCACTAAACCAATAGGTAAGCTTGGGAAAAGATTCTAGGTCAGCATTATCCAGTTTGGTAACAAACAGCCACATACAATCTTGAGCACTTGAAGTGTGGCCAGGTGGTAAAGTAAGTGTAAAATACACACTGAGATTTGAAGACTGTTCAGAAGTTAAAAAGGTCAAATATCTCATTAGTGAGTTTTACATTATATGTTTAAATGATAACATTTTGGATATTCTGAACTGAATAAAGTATATTATTAAAATTAACTGTATTTCTTTTTCCTTTTTTAATGTGATACTAGGAATATTTTAATTATCTGTGTGGATGTCATATTTGTTTCTTCTGAAATTTGGCAACATTTGTCGAAAATTTTAAACGTGCATGTCTTTGACTCAACATTCCCACTTAAAAGGATATACTATTTTATAGCATTAATTAAAATTTTTCAGGGCCTCTCTCGCCTTCTGAGACGGCCCACACTCTGTCGGTGGAGTGTGTTTCTCTCTAAATAAATCCACTTCTTACCTATCACTTTGTCTCTCACTGAATTCTTTCTGTGATGAGACATCAAGAACCTGAACTTCATTAAGTCCTGAGACCAGGTGTGTGATCTCAATTTAAAGACCTTGGGGGCTCCCCTTGTGGCGCAGCGGTTGAGAGTCTGCCTGCCGATGCAGGGGACACGGGTTCGTGCCCCAGTCCAGGAGGATCCCACATGCCGCGGAGCGGCTGGGCCCGTGAGCCATGGCCGCTGAGCCTGCGCGTCCGGAGCCTGTGCTCCGCAACGGGAGAGGCCACAACAGCGAGAGGCCCGCGTACCGCAAAAAAAATAAATATATAAAGACCTTGGGTTCAAGTCCCAGTCTGGGTTTTGGCTGGGTTCAATTCCCGGTGCATGGGTTCAAGTCCCAAATCTGAGTTCCACGGTTTCAGCTGGCAAGCCACGAAGGGACAGTGATAAGCTAGACCAACTCCCTCTCATAGTCAACACCACTGGGGACACATTCTGTGCCGTTTCTTTGAGACAACTTTTTGGGCACTCTAACACCTGGTTGGGAGACTGCCTGGGAAGGGATAGCATCTAAAATCTCTTGTCATTTATAGATAGATATTTTTGTACTCTAATGCTGCTAGAAAAAGTGCTTCATCATCAAGGAGATCATAGAAAGGCTATGGAAGCAGTTACAGCAGTTCCACATCAAGATGTATGGCTATGTGAGGATTCCAGCCCATACTGACTTAAAACAAGGAGCTGTCCTGCCCCTGGGCCCCTAGATCAGGCATCCAGAGATTTTTACTCCCTGACAGGAAGGGTCATTGTCCCTACTCAGCCTTGAAGCAGTTACAGATGACCATCACCCCTCTGCTTCCCATAAGAATACGGGAGTAAAATCTGAGAGGGGAATGAAATAGGAGGGGAAGGGGCAGGGCATAACCTTTGAAAGAATGACATAGCCCGAGGACATGACATAAACTGACTAGAACCAAGTCGCTCCAAGATAGTAGACAAGTCAACTTCCACTAGACCTTGAGCATCAGTATACAGTATACCCTCACTGTAACACATCAGCAAGCTAAATGATGTACCCACAGGCACCGTGACAGCTCCAACACTGATAAGGATCAAAAAGTGGGCGGTGGCCCAATTCCTGGAAATCCCCACCCCTTCCCCAAAATAACTGGAATACTCCTCCCACTCAGCCTATGAAATTACCCACCCCTGTAAAAACCGACAACCCTGTACCCCTGACGCCTCTCTCACCTTCCAAGATGACCCATAGCCTGTCTGGGAAGTGTGTTTCTCTCTAAATAAATCCACTTCTTACCTAAAAAAAAAAAAAAAAAAAATTTGGAATTCCCTGGCAGTCCAGTGGTTAGGACTCTGCACTCTCACTGCCAAGGGCCCAGGTTCAATCCCTAGTCGGGAAACCATGATCCCACAAGCCCTGCAGCACGGCCCAAAAAAAAAAAAAAAAATTTTTTTTTAATCACTTAAAAGAAAATTTTCCATAGACACATATCACTTTTCCCAAAGAACCTCCTCTTATTCTCAGGAGCTCCTTAGCGAAAATACATTGACGACTTGCTGTGGAGTTGTTTTGTTTTTCGTTTTTCTTTTGGCAGGGTGTGGGGATTATTCCAGTATCCGTATGAAGCAAAACTCATGCACAAATCCATTGAAAACTTCCACATCTAGGTTATACGTGGTTATCCTGGAGGAACAGGCCATCTTTTGCTAGACAGAATTCATATTCTTTAAATTATTGTGTAGGGAATTCCCTGGTGGTCCAGTGGTTAAGAATCTACCTTCCAATCAGGGGCCTCGAGGATCAAACCCCTGGTCGGGGAACTAAGATCCCACATGCCACAAGGCGACTTAGCCTGCGTGCTGCAACTACTGAGCCTGTGCACTCTAGAGCCCTTGCGCCACAACTAGAGAGGCTGCATGCCACAACTACTGAGCCCGCACACTCTGGACCCCATGCACCACGACTAGAGAGCCCATGCGCTGCAACAAAGAGCCCACCCACCACAACAAAAGATCCCACATGCCACAACTAAAACCAGATGCAGCCAAATAAATATTTTAAAAAAATTTTTTAATTATTATGTAATGAGTGACCTAGCCAACTGTGAAATTTCAAATAAGGGGAAAAATTATGAGTATTTAAATACTTTGACAGAAGTCTTAGCTGGAATTAACCAGACTGGCCCACAGGCAGGACCTCTGTGGACATGGAAGTCAAAGAGAGTACACTTGTGCTTCAAGCCTGCAGGTAAACAGAAGAGATGAGGCACCGAAGATGGGAAGCGAATGTCTACTGAAGTTGGTGCAGC
Organism: Monodon monoceros; assembly: GCF_005190385.1. Lineage (NCBI taxonomy): Eukaryota > Metazoa > Chordata > Mammalia > Artiodactyla > Monodontidae > Monodon > Monodon monoceros. The sequence goes on from NW_021703766.1 coordinate 54,169,836, forward strand.
CGCTATGGAAAACAGTATGGAGGTTTCCCAAAAAGTAAAAAGAGAACTACCATATGACCCAGCAATTCCAGTCCTGGTTATATATCTGAAAAAATCAAAAAACACTAACTCAAAAAGATACATTCACCCCAATGTTCACAGCATTAATGTTTGCAGCATGTCTATTTACAATAGACAAGATACAGAAGCAACCCAAGTGTCTGTCAACGGATGAATGGATAAAAAAGTTGTGGTATATAAATACAACAGAATACTACTCAGCCACAAAAAAAAGAATGACGTTCTCCATTTGCAACAGGATGGACCTGGAGGTTATTATACTTCGTGAAATAAGTCAGAGAAAAACAAATACTGCGTAGTATCACGTGTGGAATCTAAAAAATAAATGAATGTATACAAGAGAAACAGATTCACAGATAAAGAGAACAAACTAGTGGTTACCAGTGGGGAGAGAGAAGGGTTAGGGCAAATAGGGGTGAGGGATTAAGAGATACAAACTACTATGTATAAAATAAGCTACAGGATATATTGTACAGCACAGGAAAATAAAGCCATTATATATAATTACTTTAAATGGAATATAATCTATAAAATATTACATCACTGTGTGGTACACCTGAAACTAATATTGTAAATCAACTATAGCTCATTTTTTAAAAAACGAATAATGTGTGAAGACAGCAGATGTGTATTAAAATATCCCAGTGGAAATATGGAGGTATCAAAAATCCAATAAGTTTAAGAATCACTGTATGATGTTATCTTAAAAATGAATGATGAATGTGATAAAGTCATCCAATTTCCCTATTTGTATTCCAGCTTTACTGAGGTATGACTGTAAATTAAAAATTGTACATATTTAGTTTTTTAAAGAAAGTTTTAAATAAACACACAAAATTTTTTTCATTTCACCAGTAACAAAAAGGAGAGAAAAAATTATAACAGCATTGGGAGTTCCCTGGTGGCCTAATGGTTAGGATTTCGGGAACCTGTGACCCAGGTTCCATCCCTGTTCTGGGAACTGAGATCCCGCAAGCTGTGTGGTGCAACCAAAGAAATAATAATACAAAGGCATCAAAATTTTAAAATATTTTGGAATAATTTCCACTCAGCTCTTTGGAAATAATAACAAAGAGTTATTGGGGCTTCCCTGGTGGCGCAGTGGTTGAGAGTCCGCCTGCCGATGCAGGGGACACGGGTTCGAGCCCCGGTCAGGGAAGATCCCACATGCCGCGGAGCGGCTGGGCCCGTGAGCCATGGCCGCTGAGCCTGCGCGTCCGGAGCCTGTGCTCCGCAACGGGAGCGGCCACAACAGCGAAAGGCCCACATACCGCAAAAAAAAAAAAAAAAAGAGTTATTGAATATCATTAAAGAAGATTAATAAAATGGAGAATCATACCACAAAAAAAGTAAATAAATACAGTGCAACTCTTGACACAATATATAGTTACCTATGTTTTCTTCCCATGTGGCAATCTATGTGTTTTTGCTGGAAAAAGGCGCAAGAAGGCACTTCTTACATGCAGGTTAATATTTTATTTTTTCTCTGGTTTCTGGTTACCTTGTACTTTCTTTGTGAAAATTCATCTTGCTGCACAGGTATGAAGCATGCACTTTTCTGAGTGTATGTGTATATATATATAATGCTTTGAAATGGTTACTTAAAAATTATACAACATAGAAGTCATTTTGTCCACTGGCATTAAATATAGGGCTGTAAATTCATCCCACCTTCACACTCCATAGAGCCTCAAAGTGCCCCTTGAACCAGAAGATACCTCCAGTGCACGGTGGGATTCCACACAGCATCTATTGCCTGTGGTTAAGGTGATTCAGCACCAGGGATGTTTTTGTCAAAAGTCTGGGAGTTGGAGGCTGGTGGCTGTTGATTATTCTTCTCCAAGCTGTGTCGGATCCCATATCCAAAGTATATGACAAATCCTAGTAGAGAAATAAGACAATGAGAAGGAAAAGTAGGTGCTCTCCCTGCTTACAAATGCCCAACAGGCTTGCTATTATGGTGTCTGACACAGTCTGCGGGGAGAGGTAGTAGAAAGAGGATTGGGTTCAGTCACTCAAGAGGCCTTTTAATCCCAGAAAGCCACTTACCAATCACCATCCAGACAGCAAATTGGGCCCAAGTCCCAGAGGTCATCTGCATCATCAAGTAAACATTCACAAAGATGCTCATGAGTGGGAGAACAGGCAAAGCAGGGACCTGCGGGCAAAGTCAGTTATTCCCTGGACACACCACAGACGTCTGAAAGGCAGGCCTCTACCCCACATGGCCGAGAAGACCTCAGTCCTACTCAGGCTGTGTGTTCAGTGCCTACTGCAGTTGGGCATGGAAAGCACTGAGTGTGCATCAGGGAAGGGTCCGCTAATTTTAATAATTCCCCTTCTTCCCTGGTCCAGCAAAGGATGTTTAGGTCTCAAAGCATGCAGACTTCACTCGCTCAGGTGGACAGGTGGGCACGTAAGGTCACCTACCTTGAAGTGAAGGGGAGTGGGGCTCTGGGGCTGCCTCCAAATGATGACAGTGAGCCCGGTGGTGAGCAGTAACAGCAGCACAGCTGCTGTTGTATACACGGGGTCTCCAGAGAACACGTGGCTGGGCCACTGGGCCAGTATCAGGCTCAGGGTCGTCAGCAGGAGAACTGCAAGGGTCAGGGTGGAGGAGAACAGGTTCAACTCCGGAAGCCAAATAGCTCAAGACCTCGGGTCACGCCCCTCCCCAGAACTGCCCACATCACGAAGGGCCATCCTATCTCCAAGATGCCTCAACTGCCAATATACACACTCCCGTCCTATCCTGTCAATTTCAGAAGCCCACCAAAGAGCAGTCCCCCTGCTCACCAAGGAGTGAGGCACATCCATAGATAATCCGGCCAGATTTCAGGGTGGGGATGGTGTTGAGAGGGTCACACAGACTCTTTAGAATCTTTGAGCTTCCTGCTTCAGGTACAGATTCCAAAGGGCTTTCTTCAACTACAGGCTTCATCTCAGTTTCTTTCTCTGTTTTCTCAATCTCGCTTAAATTCTGGTCTGGTTGGTACCTGAATTAGAGGTAGTCAATAAGTCAATATTAACAGCAGCCCCTACTCATCCAACATCAAGCAGTCTAATCCATCTCTCTCCCAACGTAAGCCTAGCGGGACATTTAGAAGGCAGCAGGAAGGCAAACGACGATTATCTCCCCTTCAATCCCCACGAGTCAAAGACCCCCAGCCAAGGTGTAGCGTACTCTCACCTGAGGACAAGAACAGAAAAAGACACCAGGGAATAAGCAAGCAGGGTTCCGATTGACATGAGGTCCACGAGATCACTGAGCTCGAAAAGTAATGCCATGACCCCTAGAACGAGGGCACAAACAAGGTGGAGAGGGAGTGAAAAACCAGTAGAAATATCCAAGTTAAGAAAATTATCAAAGAAGGAATGGGCATTGTTTATTTACCTGCAAGAGTTCCAGAAGCCAAGGTGGCCATGATGGGGGTGCGTGTACGGGCATGGATCTGGGCAAGTCCCCGGAAAAGGAGTCCGTCATCTGCCATTGAGTAGATGACACGAGGCATAGGGAACATGGCACCCAGGAGGCTAGAAGAGAAAATGAGAACATGTGTGAGGACGTGGATAAGCAGGACAGACTGGGGTGTCTGCTCCCTAGTCTACGTGGGGTAAGGTGTCTTTCCCTCTTGTTTCTCAATCCCAACGGCTGGGATACCTGAGCATCTGACAGTAGATGGGGAGAAAGCTTTGACACTGACCTGGATGTAAGAGCACAGAGGGTGCCAACAGCCACGACATATCTGGCAGGGGCCCAGCTGACATGGAGGAAAGCGTGTGGTAAGGGGCTGTCAGGATGAATCTGGTAGTAGGGCACCATGAGGGTGAGGGCCGCCGAGACACCAGAATATGCCAAAAAGCATATACAGAGCGAGATCACAATGCCCAAGGGGATGGATCGCTGAGGATTTCGGGCTTCTTCCCCTGCAGGATGGGAGGAAGTTTTGGGCCAGGAAAACACACTGTGATGAAATACAAAAATCCCCTTTCCGGACTTCCCTGGTGGCGCAGTGGTTAAGAATCCGCCTGCCAGTGCAGGGGACACGGGTTCAAGCCCTGGTCCGGGAAGATCCCACGTGCCGCGGAGCAACTAAGCCCGTGCGCCACAACTACTGAGCCCACACGCCTAGAACCTGTACTCCCAATAAGAGAAGCCACCGCAATGAGAAGCCCGCGCACCGCAAAGAAGAGTAGCCCCCGCTCACCACAGCTAGAGAAAGCCTGCGCGCAGCAACGAAGACCCAGTGCAGCCAAAAATACATAAATAATAAATAAATAAATAAATAAATAAATAAATGTATTTTTTTTAAAAATCCGCTTTCCTCTTGAACCTCCAAAAGAAACCCCTATGCCCAAGGGCAGCCTTATCTGTGCCCCAACCCCTGATGGGACACACAATGACCATGTTACCTGTAGTGGCAATGGCATCAAAACCAACAAATGCGTAGAAACATGTAGCTGCTCCTTGGAAAATCCCATCGAAGCCAAAAGGCACAAACCCTCCAGAACCCAGAGGGCCCAATCTATGGTGAGAGAAGGAGCAAGAAAGAATGTGGGTGAGCTGTGTTCAGCCATCTGTACTGGACTTTTTGGTTAATACCACAAGTTCTGGGCTCCAGGACCCCATCACCTGGATCCATCAGCCCAGATCTCTTTAGTCCCCACCGTATTCCCAGCTCTGCACACGTGCCCCCACCAGCATTACTATGGTCAAGGACACCCTCCTAACCTAGAGGTGTCATTGGATCCAGATGTGTTCAATTTGTAGTCCTGTTCTGTGAGTCGCCAGTTGTGCAGATCTCCCTTGACGAAGCCAGAGATGACCACGAAGCTGAGAACCAAAAGGTTCAAGCCTGTGAACACTTTGTTAACCAGGGCCGACTCGCGAGCTCCCAGAACCAGCACTCCTGTGGGAAAGGTGGAATATGAAACGTGCGAAATAACCAAATTCATAGACACAGAGAGCAGACTCGTGGTTGCCAGGGGCTGGGGTATTGAGGAGTTGGGCAGCAAGTGCTCAGCGGGGATGGGATTTCCTTTTGGGGTGATGGAAATGTTTGGAACTAGAGGGAGGTGATGGTGACAACATTGTGAACGTACTAAGTGCCACGTAATCGTACACTTTCAGATGGTTAATTTCTTATTGTGACAGTCATCGCACAGGTCTATCAAATCATAACCTTAAACTTATACAATGTATACCAATTATATCTCAGTAAAGCCGGGGCAGTAACAAAATGGTTAATTTTATGCTATACGAATTTCCTCTCAATTAAAAAAAAAAATCTTTGATCTCAGTACAAAGGAAGAAACTCACTGGTCTAAGTAAATGATTCTCCCCTGGGGTGATTTTGCCCCCCAGGGGACTTTTAGCAATGTCTGGAGACACTGTGATTGACACAATTTGGAGGGTGGTCGACCCTGGTATTTAGTAGATAAAGGCCAGGGATGTTACTCAACATCCGACAATGATTTAAAAAACAAAACAACAACCACCAAAAAAAACCTGGGACTTCCCTGGAGGTCCAGTGGTTAGGACTCTACGCTTCCACTGCAGGGGGCACAAGTCTGACCCCTGGTTGGGGAACTAAGATCCCGCAATGCCACGCAGCGCGGCCAAAAAAAAAAAACTCGACAGGACAGCCCCACACACCAAAGAATGATCCAGCCCAAATTGTCAGTGGTGCCAACCGTGGGAAAACAATGGTCTACGTCTTGCCTTCCTGTCTCTCATACCACAGACCCCTCTTTCCAGTCATAATCCCCCCACCATTCTTCCATCCCAAGCCTTTCCCACCCCAGCTCTCCCCCCACACCCCACTCTTCCCATCCTATCACTGGACCCTGTCTCACCCGTAAGCAGCAGTACCAAGCCCAGCGCAAAAAAGTCTGGGTACTTGGCCAGGAAGTAGGGCACGTGCAGAGAGAAAGTTCCCTGTAACGCCTGAGAGATGTGGTTCCCAGTCAGGCTGTCTAAAGCGGAGCTCCAGGCCCGGGCCACACTGGCAGCGCCTGCAGCAGCAGCAGAAGGAATATTTATTAACAAACATTAATTGAACCCCTACCACGCGTCACGGGATGGATTTAGGAGAGGTGGGGGGACGCACACAAAATACCTAATCTCTAAGAGCTTCTTTTCATGGGCTGGGGACAGTAGACCCAGATGATCCACAAAATAGGTCACAACTGTTTAATGTTAGGAGATCAATGTTATGCAAAAAAAAAAAAAAGAAAGAAAAAGAAAACAGGTTAAGTGGGAGTGAAAAGTCTGGGAGATGAGGTTTGAAATTTTAAATCAAGTAGCAAAGGAAACTCCCATGAAGGCAACAACTGAGGAGAGACTTCCACATGGTGAGGGGATGAGCCTGTGGGACATGCCTCCCTCTCACCCACTCCCTACACCTTCCTTTCCTTCTTTGTTCTAGGCCCCGTAATTTAAGGAAAATAGGATAGAGCGGAGTAGAATGAAGTTGCGGGGTTTTCCTGCCACTATTACCCTCTTCACCCCACAAGGTGGATAACCAATTTCTCACGAATGAGTCAAGACCTAAATCCCACCTCCTAGTTTCTTGATCTTAATTAAGCCCCACACCTTCCTCCCACTCCCATCATCTCACCGATGACATAGGACAGTATGAGGTTCCAGCCGGTAATGAAGGCACACAGTTGTCCCACTGTGACATAGCTGTAGAGATACGCAGAACCAGAGCATGGTACCCGGGCCCCAAACTCTGCATAGCAGAGCCCAGACAACACAGAAGACAGGGCGGCCACCAGGAAGCAGATGACAATCGCTGGCCCAGCTTTGTCCCTGGCCACTTCACCAGCCAGGATGTACACACCAGCTCCCAAGGTGCTGCCCACGCCCAGGGCCACCAGGTCTAAGGTGTTCAGACAACGAGCCATGCGACTCTCAGACTCTTCCCTGGGCTCCAGAGGCCGCCTGCGGATCAGCTTCTGACCAAATTGGTAAACATCCTGATACAGCATCTTAGACATAGTTGAGGAGGCTACAATCTGCTGAGAAAGCAAGACACAAAGCCATCAAGAATGTCCATCCAGCCCTGGCCCTGGGAGTTCAATTCCACAGAACAATGGAGTTATGGGGAGCAGATGGTAAAGTACACATTGGGCAAGTTCTCTGTCTCTGAGCTTTGGTTTCTTCAAACATAAAGAAGACTTTTAATGTATTTCAAAGTTACTGGAAGAGCTGCTTGAAGAGAAATGAGGGGGAGCAGATTATGTATCCCCAAAATGTGCCATTTGGGGATGTGGACTGTTTTGAGTTGAAGGCAATTAAGACCCAGAAGACTGGACTTCCCTGGTGGCTCAGTGGTTAAGAATCCACCTGCCAATGCAGGAGACATGGGTTCAATCCCTGGACCAGGAAGATCCCACATGCCAGGGAGCAACGAAACCCGTGTGCCACAACTACTGAGCCTGCGTGCTGCATCTACTGAAGCCCGCGCGCCTAGAGTCTCCATGCTCCACAACAAGAGAAGCCACCGCAGTGAGAAGCCCGCGCACCGCAACGAAGAGTAGCCCCCGCTCGCCCCAACTAGAGAAATTCCGCGTGCAGCAACGAAGACTCAACACAGCCAAAAATAAAAATAAATAAAATAAATTTTTTAAAAAACCCAGCAGACTCAGGAAAATCTCCTTGCCTCTCCCTTAACTGCTCAAAATAATTTAGATTAGGAGGCCTATGCCAGGAAGAGAGAGAACTTTTTTTTTAACCAGAGAGAACTTTTTATCTCCGAAAGACTTACCTGCGTGGAGTGGCAAACATTTGCTTACCAAGCATTTGCTTTTCCCATCTTTCTGTGTGTTGTCTTCCCCTTGAAGCCCCAGATCCATACCCCCTTCTCCTTAGCTCAGGGTAGCACATAAGCCTCAACTGCCTGTCTTTGAACCTCAGAGTCTTTATGGGGCTCCCGTACGTAGGAAATTATTTAATCTGCCGTATATCAATTTAATTATTAGACTCAGCAAAGAACCTAGAAAGAAAAGTTTTCCACCCGTATAGAAGCAAAAACTTCCAGCACAGTGCCTGGCACACAGTAAGTGCTTAAATACTATTACGTGAATGGATAAGAATGTTGATCCTTAAAGTGAAATCAACCAGCTTGGGACTTCCCTGGTGGATCAGTGGTTAAGAATCCACCTGCCAATGCAGGGGACATGGGTTCGGGCCCTGATCCGGGAAGATCCCACATGCCGCGGAGCAACTAAGCCCATGGGCTACAACTACTGAGCCTGCACTCTAGAGCCGGTGAGCCTCAACTACTGAAGCCCACGCGCCTAGAGCCTGTGCTCTGCAGCAAGAGAAGCCACAGCAATGAGAAGCCGGCGCACCACAATGAAGAGTAGCCCCCGCTCACTGCAACTAGAGAAAGGCCGCACACAGTAACTTAGACCCAACGCAGCCAAAAATTTTTTTTAATAAATTAATTTAAAAAAAATAAATAAATAAATAAATAAATTTAAAAAAAGAAAAAAAAGAAAAGAAATCAACCAGCTCTGCTGGTTCAAATCTAGCACTGTGATGTGTAGCCTGTTTGATTTTGCATGAGCTATATACCACTTTGTCCTCCTTTCTTCTATAAAACAAGGAAATTTATTATTATCATCTTTATTCCCTCCCTTCCTTGATGTGAGTGAAGTGACAGTTTAAGGGGCTCGGTGATCAGAGCGATGAAACCAAGTCCCTGTAAAACCGAGTTCCCCTGCTGAGTTTATGATTCACCTCTCCATCCAAAACTTTATTCCCTTTCTTGTCTCAACCCTGTTCCCCTCAGGATTGAGGAGTACCAAAGAAAAGGGGGATTGAACTCAGGCAGGACCCTCCTCATACAAAAGTTTCTCGTGTCCCCTCATTGGTTTGTAAAGAAAGGATTCTCTCTCCCAGGTCTTCCCAAGTTCCAAAGAGCAGACTCAAGCACTTACTAGTCAGGGAAGTGAGGGTATGCAGAAACAAAGGAAAAGCAGTACCAGTGGCCTTAAAGGAAAAAGCAGCAGGGACCAACCTGCTTGAAATTCTTAACTTGTCATGTAGGCTCTAAGTAAATAACAAAATGCCTCAACCATTGTTTTTGCCCTCTTCTAGAAAGAAGTTAAGGGATCACAAGACCTTGACGTACTAGTTTGCTCTGCAGGAACACGTAGATCAATCACAATCACCAATGACCCACTGAGTCACAAAAATGCTGTCAGGAAGTCTGCAACTGAGATCTTATCCAGAAACTAAAATCACAAAGATCGCCTCCCCTTTACTCTTCTTTTCTTTAGAAACCTTGCAACCCGGCCAGCCAGCAAGGTGGATTTGAGATCAACCTATTTCTCCCAACTTCTCAAGAGGGTGGCACCCTCGCAATTGATAAACCTTTCCCTGCTCCAAACACCAATGTTTCAATTTGTTTGGCCTCACTGTGCGTCAGGCACATGAACTTGGATTCCACAACAAGCTCACACTCCACACATTTCTACACCAAGGATCCTGAAACCTGAAGCTTTCTCTTTCATTGCTTGCAGAGTGAAATTGAACTGGAATTCTGAGTTGGGGCAGAATGAGATGGAATTTGCAGGGAGGGACAGACTGTAGCCCAGCCCAGGGAAAACATCAAACCAGAGTGGCTTCCAACTGCCTGGAGGGAGGGAGGACTAATCTTCATTTTGAATCAGAAATGATGGAACTCTGTTTCCTGCTCCTTTGGGGCATGAAATGTCTCCTCTCTACAAGGCTATAGGGCTAGGCTGACCCAGTGAACAAAAGTTATCATCAGGGCGCTTCCGTACCTGATACTCCAAGTTTCGTATTTTGGTTAAGAGCAAGCATTCAAAAAGCCAAGAAACTATGATTAGAATCTTGGCTCTGCCAACACCTCTGTGCCTTTGAACAAGTCATTTACTGGTCTGGACCTCTGTTTTCTTCTTTTTCAAATGCTGCTGACGAACCCTTGGGCACTGTTAGTAGGAAAGTAAAATGGAACAGCTGCTGTAGATAAAGTATGGTGGTTCCTCCAAAAACTAAAAAATGGATTTACCATATGATCCAGCAATTCCCCCTATGGGTATATACCCAAAAGAACTGCAAATGGGGTCTCAGAGAGATATTTGTACACCCATGTTTATAGCAACATTATTCACAGTAGCTGAAAGATGGAAGCAACCCAAATGTCTACCCACAAAGGAATGGATAAATACAATGTGGTCTATACATACAGTGGAATGTCATTCAGCTTTAAAAAGACAGGAAAGGGAATTCTCTGGTGGTCCAGCTGTTAGGACTCCAAGATATCTCTGCAGGGAACACATTTCGATCCCTGGTCTGGGAATTAACATCCCGCATGCCGCGTGGCACAGCCAAAACAAAAAACAAAAAAAACGGCAGGAAATTCCGAGGCATGCTACAACATGATAGAACCTTGAGGACATTATGCTAAGTGACATAGGCCAGTCACAAAAATACAAACAATGTATGATTCCACTTCTATGAAGTGCCTAGAGTAGTCAAATTCATTTGATTAGAGACAGAAAGTAGAATTGTGGTTCTCTAGGGTCTGGGGTGAGGGGGAAATGGGGAGTAATTGTGAAATGAGGACCCAGTTTCAGTTTTACAAGATTATAAGAGCTGTGGAGACTGGTTGTGCAACAATGTAAATATACTTAACATCACTGAACTGTACACTTAAAAATGGTTAAGGTGGCAAATTTTATGTTATGTGTATTTTACCACCATTTTTTTTAAAGTTCAGCTAAGGACTTCCCTGGTGGCGCAGTGGTTAGGAATCCGCCTGCCAATGCAGGAGACACGGGTTTGAGCCCTGGTCCAGGAAGATCTCACATGTCACAGAGCAACTAAGCCCCGTGCGCAACAACTACTGAGCCTGTGCTCTGGAGCCCGCGAGCCACAACTGCTGAGCCCGAGTGCCACAACTACTGAAGCCCACGTGCCTAGAGCCCACGCTCTGCAACAAGACAAGCCACAGCAATAAGAAGCCCGCGCACCACAACAAACAGTAGACCCCTCTCGCCGCAACTACAGAAAGCCCGCGCACAGCAACGAAGGCCCAGTGCAGCCAAAAATAAAATTAATTTAAAAAAAAAAGGGCTTCCCTGGTGGCGCAGTGGTTGAGAGTCCACCTGCCGATGCAGGGGACACGGGTTGGTGCCCCGGTCCGGGAAGATCCCACGTGCCGCGGAGCGGCTGGGCCCGTGAGCCATGGCCGCTGAGCCTGCGCGTCTGGAGCCTGTGCTCTGCAACGGGAGAGGCCACAACTGTGAGAAGGCCCGCGTGCCGCAAAAAAAAAAAAAAAAAAAAAAGAGTCTTAGAGCCTCCAGACACTGATGCAACCTACCCCTACCCCACCTCTTCTTACACAACCACACACACACCTCCCAGCTCCTTCTGCTTTCATCTGGAAAATGGGTCTTGCCACCCTCAGGCTGGAGCCAGGCTGACCCAGCTGCTCACTTGGATTGCAGAGGTCTCTTTAGGAGGATCTGAACTCAGCGCCCAGTCTCCTACAGAAGAGGGGTTGCCCAAGACTTACCAAATTCTTGGAGCAGAAACTGGAGCCCTGGATCAGAGTCAGTGAGGTTGAGTTTAAGCTGTGTAGGGCTGGAGCTGATACATCTCTAAAAACCAAATCTGGGAACGCTTCCACAATAAAAGACAACCCAATCCCTGGGTGGGGATGGGTGGGGACGCTCGGGGATGGGCGGGGCAAGCCTGCAGTGATACAATCAGCCAGTTGAGCGAGAGTGGTTACCCTCAGGGGACGGTTCTGAGATTTGGAGTCTGTGTGTGGTAAAATACACACAACAGAAAATCTCTTTACCATTTTAACCATTTCTAAGCGTGCAGTCCAGTAGTGTTAAGTACATTCACATTTTGTGCAACCAAAGTTTTTCATCTTGCAAAACTGAAACTCTGATAATAAAAAATAAAAAAAAATAAAAAAATAAAAAACCACACTGAAACTCTGTACCCATTAAACTACAATTTCCTCTTTCTCCTCCACCGGTTCCTGGCCATCGCCATTCTACTTTCTGTCTCTGAATCTGATGACTCTAGGTACTTCATTTAAGTGGAATCAAACAATATTTGTCCTTTCCTGTCATGCTTATTTCACTTAGCAGAATGTCCATAAGGTTCATCCATGTTGTAGCATGTGTTAGAATTCCCTTCATTTTAAAATCGATAGCTAGTGGGAAGCAGCCACATAGCACAAGCAGATCAGCTCGGTGCTTCGTGACCACCTAGAGGGCTGGGATAGGGAGGGTTGGAGGGAGAAGCAAGAGGGAGGGGATATGGGGATATAGGTATACATATAGCTGATTCACTTTGTTGTACAGCAGAAACTAACACACCATTGTAAAGCAATTATACTCCAATAAAGATGTTTTTAAAAAACGCATTAAACATAATAACACACATTTTTCTTTATATGTGCGTTTACCTGGAAGTGAAACTGCTGGGTCATCAGGTACCTATAGGTCTGTTTTACTAAATATTGCCACCTTGCTCTCCGACGTTTGTGTGCCAGTTTACAGTCTATTCTGCAGGATATATGAATTCCTATCTTGTCAAATCTGGTCACCATTTAGTATTCTCAGACTTTTACAAATTTTGCCAACCTGATGGGTGAGAAACATTATTAAAATTTTAAATTGCATCTCTGGGCTTCCCTGGTGGCACAGTGGTTAAGAATCCGCCTGCCAATGCAGGGGACACGGGTTTGAGCCCTGGTCCAGGAAGATCTCACATGCCGCGGAGCAACTAAGCCTGTGTGCCACAACTATTGGACCTGTGCTCTAGAGCCCGCGAGCCACAACTACTGAGCCCGTGTGCCATAAGTACTGAAGCCTGTGTGCCTAGAGCCCGTGCTCCACAACAAGAGAAGCCACTGCAATGAGAAGCCCGCACACCACAACTAGAGAAAGCCCATGTGCAGCAAGGAAGACCCAACACAGCCATAAATAAATACATAAAGAAATAAACTTATAAGAATCAAATAAATAAACTGCATTTCTCTGATTAATGAAGTTGGGCATATTTTCATCTTTACTAGCAATTCCAGCAACTCTTCTAAGAATAACCTGTTCACATCTTTGCTTGGTGGTCAGCTGAATTATTTTTCTTTTGCGGGGGGAAAGGCACAATTCTACATAGTGGTTAGCAGCAGACACGCTGAACTGCATTAGTTTCGATTCCAAATGTGTCATTAACCGTCGTTTGTACTTGGATGTTACCTCTCTGTGCCTCAGTTTCTTAATCTGTAAGATAAAGATAAAAATAGTATCTCATAGGATTACTCTGATGGTTAAGGGAGTTAATACACACTAACCACTTAGAACAGATCCTGGCATATAGTAACTGCTTAGTAAATGTTAGCTACTCTCATTATCCTACTGGTGGTAAAGTGTTCTTTATATATTTTGGAGAGATTCTTTGTCTGTTATGTATGTTGCAAAAAATCTTTGTCGTTTGGCTTTGTTACCTTTTGTCATGCAGGCATTTTAAATTTTAATGTAAATGAATCAATTTTCTTTACAATTTGTGCTTTTTTCCATGTATCTAAATATATTTTTCTTCACAGGATCATAAAATTGTCCTCTTGTATTTTAAAACTATTTTTAAACAAATTTAAGCCTTTAATCTACCTGGAATTTATTTTTTTTTATATAGAGGCAATGACCTAATTCTCTTTCTTGCCATACAGATAGCCAATTATTCCAATAAGTTTCCATTTTTGAGGCCACTTTTCTCATAAACCAAATATACATATATAAGCCAGAGTCTATTTCTAAGCTCTCGAGTTTGTCTGATTAAATCTATTTTTAACCCTACAAAATTCCATACTGTTTTAATTACTATAGCTTTAAAATAATTCTTGATATCTAGAAGAGCAAATTCTCTTAGTTCTTCTCATAGCTGCCCTGTCTATTCCTGAACATCTTCTCATACACAGGAATTTTAAAATAAGTTCACCAAATTTCATGATAAAATCTATTGAGATTTTTTCTATTGGAATTATATTAACTTTGTAGGTCAATTTTGGTAATAATTTATAGTACATGTCCCTGATATTGAGCTTGTATATGCATTAACAAAATGTTTTTATCTTGTTTGATTTTATCATTTTCTTCTATAAAAGTATTAACCACTATTTTCTAAATTTTTTTCCTTGGGTACCATGTAAATTTGAATGTAATTGTGAATGGAATTTTTTTAAATAACATTTTCTATTTTCCAATAACTGTTAAATAAAATCTTACATTATAATCAAAAAAACAAAAAAGGAAAAGGAAATGTAGTGTGTATATATAGACAATGGAATATTAGTCAGCCATTAAAAGAAGGAAACGTTGCTGTTTGCGAAAACGTGAATGGACCTGAGGACATTATGCTTATTGAAATACATCAGACAATGAAAAACAATGTGTGATTTCACTTATATGTGGAATCTAAGTAAATCAAACTCATAACACCATAAATTTGAACTGCAGTTGTAAGGAGTAGGTGGTGGAGAAAGTGGGGAGATATCGGTAAAGGGTACAAATTTTCAGTTAAAAGACAAAAAAGTTCTAGGTACCTAATATATGTCATGTTGACTATAGTTAATATTGCTGTATTGTATTTTTGCTGTCTAGTATGAGAGAGCTGCTTGTGTTCTCAACACTCAGACACACACAAGTAGAAGCTATGGGAGGTGACAGTTAATTAACTTGATTGTGGTAATCATTCACAGTGTCTATGTGTATTAAATCATCATTTTGGACATCTTAAAGAGATCTTCACTTTGTACAGTCCAAATATATACAGTTTTGTGAATCATACTTCAGTAAACTGGAAAAAAAGGAAAACCAATGAAGTGATATTATCAGCCTACTACAGAATAGATTCCAAACAAGAAAGAGTGGCCTCACACATTAGACATTTACTGAGAATGTACTGGGTTGAAACAAATAACCCTCTATTAAAAATATTCGACTGTTTTTTCCAACCCTGCTCTCTCCAGTCTTCTTGCGCTACTCGACTTTGCACAGTCCGCCCATGGCCTGAGACACTCAAATGTGGGGAACCCCCAAGCCCACCTGGGCCCCAACCAGGAGAAGGGGAGCTTAAAATCTCTGATGTTAACTCAAGCAACAAAAACATTTAATAAGCATGGTGCCTGCATCCAGCGTTGCATAAAGGGATGGAAGAAGATAAAGGGGAGTGCGACTTAGTCCTCTTCTTCAAGGGCCCCTTCTGCTGGGAGAGCTGAGAACCCAGGCAGGGAAGGGAAATAGGATGTAAGAGGTAAGGAAGGAAAAACCTGGGAGTGAGAGGGGAGTGTTGCAGCTGGGTGGCTGCTGGTGGAGGCTTGACAGGATTATGACATGCATCAAATAACACACATGCTAAAACACTGGGCACCAACCTGGGATTTAACTGTCATGGTTGACTGTTACATTAACTTTTATTTTTTTTAATTTTTGGCTGCGTTGGGTCTTCGCTGCTCCACGCAGGCTTTCTCTAGTTGAGGCGAGTGGGGGCTACTCTTCATTGAAGTGCACGGGCTTCTCATTGCAGCGGCTTCTCTGGTTGCGAGCATGGGCTGTAGGCACGTGGGCTCAGTAGCTGTGGCTCGCGGGCTCTAGAGCGCAGGCTCAATAGTTGTGGCACACGGACTTCATTGCTTCGTGGCATGTGGGAACTTTTCGGACCAGGGCTCGAACCCGTGTCCCCTGCATTGGCAGGTGGATTCTTAACCACTGGAACTGCAGTTGTAAGGAGTATATGAAATAAACTTCATATACTTAAAGGAGTCTAACTTTTCAAAACAACCATAACATAATAGGAGAAACCATGCAAAGAGTTTAAAATAATATTAGGACAAAGATTTAATCCTTGAGGATGTTCATCTCCAATATCACATTATATAGGATTTAAAAGACCCCAATCGTCAGGCATTATCTTCCTGCTATGATTCATGAGAATGTAACTCACTTTCACCTCTTCCTTCTCCTCACCCTCTCATATGTCCAATATAATTTACCTTTTTTTTTTTTTTTTTTTTTTTTCTGCGGTAAGCAGGCTTCTCACTGTTGTGGCCTCTCCCGTTGCGGAGCACAGGCTCCGGACGCACAGGCTCAGCGGCCATGGCTCACGGGCCCAGCTGCTCCGCGGCATGTGGGATCTTCCCGGACCGGGGCATGAACCCGTGTCCCCTGCATCGACAGGCGGACGCTCAACCACTGCGCCACCAGGGAAGCCCCAATTATATTTAGTTCATCTCACAGTGACTTTGGTAAATGTAAGAGATATGCTTACATTGTTTTTCTTTTTTCCTTTTTCATTCAACCATTACCCTGTGTTTCAGGGTGAGAGTGTCATGACCACCACCCCTCATGACACCCTAATTTCCCAGCCTCTCTCCTTCATATCTGAAGGGTTACATTGCCAGATGGAATATTCTTGGCCAGGAATCTTTTCCTTTCAACACTTTGAATATGTCATTCCAGTCTCCTGGGCTTCTTCTGAGAAATCCACTGATATCCTAATGGGGGTTCCTTTGTAGGTTACAATTTTCCTTTCCCTAGCTGCCTTGAGAATTCTTTCTTTGTCCTTGATTTTTGACAGTTTCATTGTACTGTTTCTCTGAGAAGGTCTTTTGCATTGAGATAATAGGGTGACCTATGAGCTTCATGTATTTGCATATCCAATTCTCTCTTCAGGTTTGAGAAGTTCTCAGCTAATATTTCTTTTTATTTTTTATACACCAGCTTCTTATTAGTTATCCATTTTATACATATTAGTGTATATATGTCAATCCCAATCTCCCAATTCATCACACCAAGCTAATATTTCTTTAAATAAATATTTGCTCCCTTCTCCCTCCCTTCTCCTTCTGGTTCCCAATTATTCTACTATTAGTACTTTTGATGGAACTCCATAGATCACATAGGCTTTCTTTGCTCTTTTTCATTCTTTCTTCTTCGTTAACCTCTATTCCAAATTCCTATCCTCTAACTCACTTATTCTATTTTCCGCTTTCTCTACTCTCCTACAGATGTTTTCTGCTGCATTTTTCATTTCATCCACTGAGTTCTTCACCTCCAGAAATTGTTTGGTTCTTTTTTATGGTTTCTATCTCATTGGTAAAAATCCCACTTTGATAGTGTGTGTTTTGTTTTTTGGGTTTCTTTAGATTTCATTTAATTTTCTGAGTTTTTTTGTAGCTCACTGAGTTTCTTCAAAACAGCAGTTTTGAATTCTTTAACTGCTACATCACAAAATGTCGTGGCTTTGAGCTCAACTGTTGGAAAAGTATTATTTTATTTTTGTAATGACATTTTTACTTTCTACTTTCCTTGGAGTTTTGCATTAGTGCTTTCACAGGTGGCGTATTGTGTTCCATGGTGGTGTCCGTTATCTGCGGCTTTCTCAGTACACCTGGTCCATTCTTCTTGCTCCCTCTTGTGGAGAATTCTTAAGCTTCTACGTCTTCTCTGGTCTTACAACTCGGCAGACAGCCTCCTGGAAGCCTCTTTTTGGTTTTCCAGAAGGTGGCGCTATAGCTCAAATTTGTGGGCGCCCTTGCCCATGGCAGGTGGCCAGTTTTCTGAACATGCTCCCTTGGGTGCTGCAGGTGGAAGCTCAAACAAGGAGCCCCCGAAGAGTGGCGGGAGGTGTGGGTTTAGCAATCAGGGCTTTTGAGGGTGCTGGTGGACCCAGTAGGGAGATTCCCAGATGTAGTACTCCCAGAGGCTTGTAAGAGGACCCCCTGTTGAAAGCAATTGCCTTAGCACCCTTTGAAATGCTTATCTGCCTCTTTCCCAATACGCTTCCTCTCCCTTGTCAGGGGCGTCCAGCCTCTGTACTCTGGGTCTCCAGCGGTGTCCTGCGCAACCAGGGTAGCTGAGCACTCACTTGCCACTTTCCTTCTCTGTGGTGGGAGAGGTGGCCTCTGGAGAGATCAGCCCCACGAGATGTTTCCCTGGAGGGGGGAGGGGAAAGTTTATCTTACTGCCGCATTTGCTTTGACCAGACTGGTTTTTTTGGCAGTTGGAATCTCCACTGGAGAAGACTGGACTTTTGCACATTCTCTCTTCCGCTTGGGAATCTGCCCAAGTCAGTACTCTCCAGGTTCCCCCCACCTTCTCATCACCAGAGGAGGGGTCTGCGTAGGTTCCCTGGCTCTGCAGGTTCCGTAGCCCACATAGACAACTTTCTGGCGTTTCCCAGATCCACAGATAGACGGGACTTCTCCAGGGTTCTTTGGGCATATGGTGCTAGATCCCACAGCACCCACAAAGGTGCTTTTCTTCCTGAATGGATTTGTTTGTTTATTTATTTATTTATAAATATAGTTGGTTGGTTTACAATATTACATTAGTTTTCAGGTGTACAGCATAGTGACTCAGTATTTTTACATATACTATGTGATATCACTTATATGTGGAACCTAAAAAAAAAAATTACAAATGAATGTATATAGCAAAACGGAAATAGACTCACAGATTCGGAAAACAAACAGGTGGTTACCAGTGGAGAGAGGGAAGGGAGAGTGGCAAGTTAAGGGTTTGGGATTAACAGACACTAAGCACTATATATAAACTAGATAAGCAACAAGGAGATCTCTTAGAGCACAAGGAATTATAACCATTATCTTGTAATAACTTTTAATCGAATATAATCTGTAAAAATACTGCATCACTAGGCCGTACATCTGAAACTGATGTAATATTGTAAATAAACTATACTTCAACTTAAAAAATGCTAGCATAACAAATAGTTCACAATTGCTCATCTCTTAGTTTCTACTAGAAATTAACTTTTCTAAGGGTTAAGTTTCTGGTTGATATATGTAATTAAGAAGGAAAACATCTTTGTGTGCAAGGAAGTTTCTAAAAAGTTATAAGCAATGGATATGCATTTTGTTAAAGGAAATTAATTTTGTCCCAAAGCTAGGTTAAAGTGAGGAGGGTGGGAGAAGCACAGGATAAAATCTGAATGTAGAGAAGGAAGTTATAGAAAGTTTCTGAAAAAGGAACTCTGGGAAAAGAGTTCTGTTCGTGACCAGGTCTGGCAAAGCTGAGAATGAATTTAATTGAGTGAATACATTTTAATATTAAAAGTAAGTCGCTGCATGGGACTTCCCTGGCGGTCCAGTGGTTAGGATTCCACCCTTCCACTGCAGGGGGCTCGGGCCTGACCTCTGGTGGAGGAACTAAGATCCTATATCCCACAAGCCGCAGCAAAGAAACCAAAAAAACAAAAACAGACAAAATACCTAATCCCAAAGAGTTCCTTTTCATTGAGTGGTGAGAGTAGACCCAGGCGGTCCAAAAAAATGGGTCAGTTTTATTTAATATGTTAGGAGATCAATGTTATTCAAGAAAAGAAAACAGGTTAAGTGGGAGTGGGCAGTCTGGGAGATGAGGGTTGAAATTTTTTTTTTTTTTTTTTGTTGGTACGCGGGCCTCTCACTGTTGTGGCCTCTCCCACTGAGGAGCACAGGCTCCGGACGCGCAGGCTCAGCGTCCACGGCTCACGGGCCCAGCCGCTCCGCGGCACGTGGGATCTTCCCGGACCGGGGCACGAACCCGTGTCCCCTGCATCTCAACGACTGCGCCACCAGGGAAGCCCGAGTGTTGAAGTTTTAAACTGAGGTGTAAGGGAAAATTCCAAGAAGGCAACAGCTGAGCCAGAACTTCAAAATGGTGAGGGGATGAGCCTGTGGGACATGCCTCCCTCTTACCCCTTCCCTACAGCTCCCTTTCCTTCTAGGTTCTTGGTCCACCATTTAAGGAAAGCAGGATAGAGCTCAGTAGAATGAAGTTGTGTGGTTTTCCTGCCACTGTTACATATTACATCACACAAGGTGGATAACAAATTCTCAGGAATGACTGAAGACCCCCCTCCTAGTTTCCCATAATAAGTCCTTTGTTGCCCCCACCCCTACCATCTCACCAATGACATTAGAGAGTATGAGGTTCCAGCCAATGATGAAAGCATACCGTTGTCCCATTGTGACATAGCTGTAGCAATACACAGACCTGGTACCCAGGTCCAAAACTCAGCATAGCAGAGCCCAGACAACACAGAAGACAGGGTGGCCACCAAGAAGCAGATGACCATTGCAGGTCCAGCTACGTACTTGGCCACTTCACAAACCATGATGTGCACGCCAGCTCCCACGGTATTGCTCACACCCAAGGCCACCAGGTCGACAGTGTTCAGACAGGGAGCCATGGAACTCTCAGAACACTCCCTGGGCTCCAGCAGTCATCTGCAGACCAGCTTTGGGACAGATTGGCAGACGTTCTGACACAGCATCTTAGACGCAGTTGGGAAGGCTAAAAAGAGCTGCTGAGAGGGACTTGTCTGGTAGTCCAGTGGTTAAGACTCCGTGCTCCCAATGCAGGGGGCCTGTGTTCGATCCCTGGTCAGGGGACTAGATCCCAAATGCTGCAACGAAGATCCCGCGAGCAGCAACTAAGATCCTACATGCTGCAACTAAGACCTGGTACGGCCTAGTTAATTAATCAATTATTTTTTTAAAACATGTCCATCCACCCTTGGCCCTGGGAATCCAATTCCATAGAGCAAAAGAGTTATGGAGAGCAGCTGGTAAAAGGACACATTGGGCAAGTTCTCCATCTCCCAGCTTTGGTTTCTTAAACACAAACAAGACTTCTAATCTGTTTCCAAGTCACTGGAAGGATTGCTTGAAGAGAAGTGAGGGGGAGTGGAATCTGTCTCCCCCAAATTTGCCACTCTGTCATGTGGATTGTGTTGAGCTGAAAGCAATCGAGACCCTGCAGACTCAGGGAAAGCTCTTTGCTTCTCCCTTAATTGCTCAAAATAATTTAGATTGGGAGGCCTATGGCAGGAAGAGACCTATTACCAGAGAGAACTTTTTATCTCAGAAAAACTCACCTGTATATTCCAAGAAAGATGTTTAAAAAAAAAAAAAAAAAGACTCACCTGCAAGGAGTGGCAAACATTTGTTTACCAAGCCTTTGCCCTTCCCATCTTCCCGTGGGATGTCTTCCTTCCCTTTGAAGCCCCAGATCCCTACCCAGTTCTCCTTAGGTCAGGGGAGCATTTAAGCCTCAGTTGCCTGAATGTCTTTGAGCTTCAGAGTTTATACGGGGCTCCCATACATACCAAATTAAACTTGTTAATCTGCCTTATGTCAATTGAATTATTAGACCAGCCAAAGAACATGGAAAGCCAAGTTTTCCACCCCTACAGAAGCGAAAGCTTCCAGCAAAGCACATACTAGCTGCTTAATTGGTATGAGCTGAGTGGATACGAACGCTGACTTCTACATTGAGATCACCAGCTCAAGAAAGCTATCAGAACACTGTGGAGTGAAGCAGGCTTGTTTAACTATAAAGCCGTAAATAAAGGCACGAGATATGCCCCAGGTCATCAGGTGGAAGAAAAATGTTACCACCCTTCTACTGATTTGAATAAGTGCTATGACAGTCCTAGTTAGACCTCGTAGGGTCAGACACTCTCCTGTCCAATACGAAGGAGGAGCTGGTGATGTAAGCCTGGCGACTACTGGAAGAAGGTGGTCTCTTCCCCTCCCCCACCTTCCTTTGATTATAAAATTGTAGCCCACTTAATCATCGGGGCAGAGCCTCCTTGCCTGCCTGCTTGCATCTCTCACAAGCGTCCTATATTAATAAATCTACTTCTTGCCTGTCACTTTGCCTCTCGCGGAATTCCTTCTGCGCTGAGACACAAAGAATCTGAGCCTCAGTGAGTCCAGAGACCGGCGATTCTAATTAGCGATTCTAATTAGACCAGTGATTCTAATTAAAAGACGGTGGGTTCAAGTCCCAATCTGAGGTGCACAGTTTCACCAGCAATTCCACTGCTGGGTGTACATCCAAAAGAACTGAAAATAAGGTCTCAAGGAGATATTTGTACACCCATGTTCACAGCAGCATTGTTCACGACAGCTGAAAGATGAAAGCAGCCCAAACGGCCATCCACGAAGAAACGGATAAACACAATGTGGTCTATACACACAGCAGAATATTATTCAGCCACGAAAAGACGGGAAATTCTGACGCATGCTACAACACGGACGCAACTTGAGGACGATATGCTAAGTGACATAACCCAGTCACAGAAAGACAAATATTGTTACGATTCCACTTCTAGAAAGTACTGAAAGTAGTCAAATTCATAGCAACGTAAAGGAGAATGGTGGCTTGCCAGGGGCTGGGGTGAGGGAGAAATGGGGAGTTCTTGGTAAGTGAGGACATGGTTTCAGTTTTATAAGATGAAAAGAGCCCTGGAGATTGGTTGCACAGTAATGAAGATATACCTAACATTACTGAACTGTACATTTAAAAATGGTTAAAATGGTAAATTTTATGTTATGTGTATTTTACCATTTTTAAAATTGCTACCAATGATAAATAATAGAGCCAGCTTCTCAGAGTTGCTGGGTGGAGCAAACCCAAAAGTGTTTTAATATAGATCACTGTATAGTCACCCCTCATGAATACCAAACTCCACGGATGCTCAAGTCCCTTACAGTCACCCCTGTATCTGCAGATGAGGAACCCACAGACACAGAGGGCAGACAGAAGACTGAAATCAGTGGTCCACATGTCACATTCACTGTATAAGGGTAATTATTAATATTGTTGGACACGAGCCAAAAAAATAGTCTTAGATCATCAGGACACTGATCCAATCTCACACACACACACACGCACGCACACACAGCTCTTTTCACACACACCCACAGCTCCCAGCTCCTGTCTTCATGTAGAAAATGGGTTAGAAGCCAGGCTGACCCAATTGCACACTTGGATTGCAGAGGTCTCTTTAGGAAGATCTGAACTCAGTGCCCAGTTTCCTACAGAAGAGGGGGTTACCCAAGACTTACTGGATCGTTGGAGTAGAGCCTGGAGCCCTGGATCAAAGCCAGTGATGTTGAGTTTAAGCTGTGTAGGGCTGGAGCTGATACATCTCTAAAAACCAGGGCTTCCCTGGTGGCTCAGTGGTTGAGAGTCCACCTGCCGATGCAGGGGACACGGGTTCGTGCCCCGGTCCGGGAAGATCCCACAAGCCCGGGAGCAGCTGGGCCCATGAGCCATGGCCGCTGAGCCTGCGCGTCCGGAGCCTGTGCTCTGCAATAGGAGAGGCCACAACAGTGAGAGGCTCGCGTACTGCAAAAAAAAAAAAAAAAAACCAAAGCAGGGAGTCCCTGTGCACAAAAGACAACCCTTAACCCCTGGGTTGCTGGGGGTGAAGATGTGTTGGGAAAACTAGTAAAATAATCTTATCCAGGCTTCAGAGGCAGAAGCAGGCCTCTGACCGACCTGTGACCCTGCCTGGACTGCCTGCTTGCCTGCACACCTAACAACTGTTACAAGTCAAGCAGCACGGATGATAAGAAAGGGAATGGGTCTTGGAATTTCTTGAGCCCTGGAGACCTGGCCAGTCCCCTGGGGTCTGGAAAATCTTGTGACTTGCATGGTGAAATTAGCAGCATTGTTATAATTGAACCAGAGCTGCATTTTTGCGGGCAAACTGATAATATCAGTTTGAGGCCTGGAATTATAAACAACAGAAGCCCTGAGAACGCCAATCGGAAATCTAACCAGTAGGATGGACGCACAAACCTGGGACCCTTCCCAACTGGGGCTCCAGATTGCTGTTACTCAGAAGTTCCCAGCTGCTGTTTGTATCTGGATGTAGGTGTCGGCCCAATTCGGTGATGTGTACCCTGTTACGTTTTTTCTAATATTCTTATTCTTTTCCTTCTAATGATTGTATATTAAAATTAAGTGAAATCACCTTTCGTTAAAGAATTGATTAAAGCTGTTTATGTGTGTGAGACGAGTGGTTATTTTGCCAGCAAATCCAACAAACCTTAAAACCGAAAGCAGGCTTTCAGTAAAACAGGACAGGTTTGGGTGGGTGGGGAGTACCTGCAGTGTTGCTATCAGCCCTGGACTCTTCTGTGGTTACCCTCAGGGGATGGTTCTGAGATGCTCTTTACTGTGGTAAAGTACACATATCATAAAATGTACCATTTTAACCATCTTTAAGGGTGCAGTTCAGTCATGTTAAGTACATTCGCATTTTGTGCAATGCAACTCCAGAACTTTTTTCATCTTGCAGAATTGAAACTCTGTACCCATTCAACAGTTCCCCCTTTCTCCCCTCAGTTCCTGGCTATCATCATTCTACTTTCTGTCTCTATGAATCTGATGACTCTAGGTACTTCATTTAAGTGGAATCGTATAATATTTGTCCTTTCCTGTCAGGCTTATTTCTGTTGCAACAAAAATAGAAATGAGGTTTTTTTTCCTCTCCTGATAAACAGGAAAATAAAGGGAGCAGTGAACAGGCTAGAGAAGAAACATAAACTGGCCTGAGTTAATCCTAGTTTTGTTTTGTTTTGTTTTTCCTAGTTTTGTTTTAACTGTTACTAAACTGTAGTGTCTGTAGTTAGATTTCTCCTTCACAAAGCTAACCTGTCCCCCTTAATCCTGTGTAATTTAGGTAATTAACATCCTGCACCTGGTATTTATTCTTTACTAAACTCTTGTAGCAAATCAGCCCTTGTAGCTGTTTGCATTTCAGAAAGGAGGTCTGCAGACTGATAACCCAGAGACTAACGGACCCAATTACCGGGTTGCCTGACTCCAGCGATGACTGTTTTGAAATAATGCAAGAAGAAGAAGAATGCAAGACCTTCACCATTCTGATCCTTAACACTCGCTTCGGACTGTGAACTTCCCTATAAGAATCCCTGCAATTCCCCAGGAAGCGGGGGAGCACAGTTCTTGAGGCACTAGCCTACTGTGTCTTCCCTTTGCCTAGCAAAGAAAGTAAAAAGCCTCTCTATCTCCTATCTTCCAATTCTCTGTCTCCATATTTTTATTTGGCAACGGTGCACAGGGAGCCAGACTTTGGCAACATTTCCCTTAGTAGAATGTCCACAAGGTTCATCCATGCTGTAGCATGTGTTAAAATTCTCTTCCTTTTTTTTTTAAATATAAATTTATTTATTTATTTTTGGCTGCGTTGGGTCTTCGTTGCCGCACACAGGCTTTCTCTAGTTGTGGCAAGCGGGGGCTACTCTTCGTTGCGGTGCACAGGCTTCTCATTGCGGTGGCTTCTCTTGTTGCGGAGCACGGGCTCTAGGTGTGAGGGCTTCAGTAGTTGTAGCTTGCAGGCTTAGTTGCTCTGCAGCATGTGGGATATTCCCGGACCAGGGCTCGAACCTGTGTCCTCTGCATTGGCAGGCGGATTCTTAGCCACTGTGCCACCAGGGAAGTCTCATCATTCTTTTTTTTTTTTTTTTTTTCGGTACGCGGGCCTCTCACTGTTGTGGCCTCTCCCGTTGCAGAGCACAGGATCCGGACGCGCAGGCTCAGCGGCCATGGCTCACGGGCCTAGTCGCTCCATGGCATGTGGGATCTTCCCAGACTGGAGCACGAACCCATGTCCCCTGCATCGACAGGCGGACTCTCAACCACTGCGCCACCAGGGAAACCCCCATCATTCATTTTTTTGCTGAACTAATTGAGAAAAATATTTGGGGGCAGTACTCCATGCCAAACACTGTACTGCTGTTTGGATGGGTGAATTCGAGAATAACTTCTGTCCTCAAGGATCTTACGTTCCCAGTAAGATACAGAAATACATCATTAAATAAAGAGACTGTTGAAACACCATAATAAAGTCACAGAAATAATTTTCCCTTCTCTTCTGATTCTTCCCGATCACCCAGACCCTTCTCCGGAATATTATATTCCCTTTGTTATAATCTATGTTGTAGAACCTGAGCCATTTGACCTGTAAGGATGTCCCACAGTCTGGATTTTTTCGGTTGCACCTTCCTGGTGCAATGATCCTATGTCTTTATTTCCTGCCAGTTGACAGCAGGATCAGGTACTGGTTCAGACCGGCATACCCAGTATGCTTCTTGTTCATTTTGTAACATTTGATTTCCTATTTTTTAAAATTTCCTCTCTTTAAAAGAAAAAAAAGCATAGCTATAATAGAAGCTTCTGAGTATGACTCCAAAAAATGTGGTCTGTTTTGCAAAAAAAGAGGGAAACTTGGTCTTGTCAGGAACATATTTTCTGAGGAAATGGCATTTACGTTTAAAAGGGATAATCAGGCTGGTGATTAGCTAGCAAAAAGCATTCCAGGCAGATAGAATCAGGCTGACAGCCCTCGTCAGAAAAGAAATAAGGGATAATCAGCGTGGCTGAAATCTAATGAGGCAGAGAGAGAGTAATTACCATGCAGAACTAAGAGAGACAAGGTTATTTAGGTCCCTGTAAGCGCTGGTAAGAATTTGGCTTTACAAGGACACTGGGGTCCATTAAGTTCTTTTGACCTGGGTTTATGTCAGGATAATTATTTGCGTTTCGAAAAGAACATTCTGGTCTAGCTTCAGAACATATGAAAGAGAGGCCAGAGTGGATGCAGGGCAAGCGCATAGGACGCCGATTCCTCATCCGGGTGAGACGTAAGCACCCAGGGGGAGCCAGTGGGGGGAAGGGACTTGTTTGCAGGGTGGATGTTTTAGCAGGAATGTGACTTTAAATAGACTTGGAGTGGTAGGGGAGATGGAGTGGTCTACTACTAGGAGTGGGAGTGTATACAAAAGATTATGGATGCAGGTCAACAAGCCAAATTTGACCTAAATCCAAATTGACTTTTCTCCGACATGCTGCGTGTACCTCGCAAACACAATAAATGGCAGTCATCAGAGACGCGCTTTCCCGCCCCTGCCACCAGGGGGCGCTCCGAGCAAAGCCATTTCCTCCAAAGCTGAGACGCTGTCCCTGCAAACATTTCCTTTTCTGGCCTGGTACGTGGACAAGATAAAGGAAACCAGAATTCTAAAGGCTGTATTACGTGACAGATGGGACCGCTTAAGTTCCAGGGTCCTGGGTTCAAAACCTAGCACCACCACTTGTCCTGCTACAGCATGCCTTTAATGTCAGTCTTCATCTTCTTCTTTTTTTTTTTTTTTTTTTTTTGCGGTACGCGAACCTCTCACTGTTGTGGTCTCTTCCGTTGCAGAGCACAGGCTCCGGACGCCATGGCGCAAGGGCCCAGCCGCTCCGCGGCATGTGGGATCTTCCCGGACCGGGGCACGAACCCGTGTCCCCTGCACCGGCAGGCGGACTCTCAACCACTGTGCCACCAACGAAGCCCAATAAATAGTCATTTTAAGCACTACTAATAGTGATAATAGTAATACTTATAGTAATATTTATAGTAATACTAATTACTATAATAGTAATGCTTATTACTATAATAGCAATATTTATAATAGTGGTAATTCTTATAGGTACTAACAAAAAATAGTGATAATAATGGTAATACATTACTACAAAAACAATAATAAACTTCAATAGTATTACTTATCACTACAATGACATAATGGTAGTTTCCCAATTAATGAGATCTTATCACAAGTAAGACATGATGTTAATCACTTTACATAGATGATTTCCCCCTATGCCAAACCTCATTTTGCTCATCTCTTAAATGGGGATATTAAAAATCCAAATTTGGGGGTTGGGGGAGGGATAAACGAGAAGGTTGGGATTAACATATACACACTAATATATATAAAATAATCAACAAGGACCTACTGTACAGCACAGGGAACTAACTGTAGGCGAATCCCCAAGCAACACTCCATGGCCCTTAGCTCTGATCTTGACAGGAAGGGAGCTTTTCTGGACTTTTTTTGATCACACCGAGATACGAGGCCTGCCCTTGTATCTAAGAATTAGACTAAGAATTACCAGGGGATTTCCCTGGCAGTCCAGTGGTTAGGACTCCACGCTTCCACTGCAGGAGGCACAGGTTCAATTCTTGGTCGGGGGACTAAGATCCCCAAGCCGAGGCCAAAAAGTAAAATAAAATTACCGGAAGCCTCCAGTAGGTGGAGCTAGGAACACGAATAAGATCTCGAGTCTCACTCCGACTGCCTGAGTGTGAATCCTAGCTTGTACCAACCAAGCTCCGTGATTTTGAGCAAGTGACTTTGACATCTCTAGGTTCTCAAGTCACAATGAGAACCGCGTTAGCCATTGACTTACTCGTGGCCGGGGTAAATAAATGAAAGCATGCTTGTTAAGCACTTGGCATGCTGATTTGCTAAATGGATCCATAATTAATTGAGCTACTCAACAAGCTTTCTGCAGGCCAGCACCCAAGCAGAATGATACGAGAGACGTGTCTGCCTAACGCTTTGCCCTTGAGGTGCTCCTATTCTGATGCAGAAGGTGGTCACAGCCCAGGTGGCCCAAGCAAGGGACTTCATGTGTGGAGTCACAGATCTCACCCACTAAACGGGAGTCCTCACTCCAAAGAAAGTCCTGGGTAACTGCAGATATTTGTCTTCTTGGGGGTTTACACCACTTCCTCAAAGTTTATTTCTCGTCTACTCAACCCCTCTTCTTTCTCCATGTTCACCCAAAATGTGCTCTCCAGTCCAGTTACCTGAGTTGGTGGCTGGGACCACACTCTGACGGGGTCTTAGTGTGCCCATCTGTGAAATGGGTACAGTGGCAGCCTGTATAGAAAAACATTTTATTGACTTCCAATCGCCCACGTTAAAAAATCAAACTTAAGACACTATAACTGACTCAAATATCGAGCACAGACGCAACTGCCCTGGAAAGACACCAGGTGATTCATTCGGACCTGTTCTCTGCTCTCACGAAGCTTCTATTTCAGAGATCAGGTTCCTTACTATTTGTGAAGCTTCAGCTTTACTCATGGGCACCACCATTCCACCCTCCAGCCTCATAAGAGTTCCTCGAAAAGCATTCAGGAGGGAATTCCCTGGTGCTCCAGTGGTAAGGACTCCTGCGCTTTCACTGCCTAGGGCCAAGGAAGCTGCAAGCGTGGCCAAAAAAAACAAAGCATTCAAAGGGCTTCCCTGGTGGCCCAGTGGCTGGGAGTCCGCCTGCCGATGCAGGGGACGCGGGTTCATGCCCCGGTCCGGGAAGATCCCACATGCCGCAGAGCAGCTGGGCCCGTGAGCCATGGCCGCTGGGCCTGCGCGTAACAGGACAGGCCACGACAGTGAGAGACCCGCGTACCGCAAAAAAAAAAAACACACACACAAAAAAACCCATTCAAGAGCCTTTCAGATTAAACTCTTTATCCTATGAATGCGGGTTCTCACAGCGTCTTCTTACATACCTCCCCACCCTACTATGCTTGCCTGTCTTACCTCCTTTTTAAATGGGGGCCCACATGGACCCTCAGAGTTTGGATGAAACAATCTTTCATGCCCAAATTATCTTTTTTGGGGGGGAGGGGGGCGGCGGGGGCCGCACTGTGGGGCATGCGGGATCTTAGTCCTCTGCAGTGGAAGCGTGGAGTCAGCCACTGGACCGCCAGGGAAGTTCCTTTTATCCCCAAGCTATCTTCATCCCAAAGTGAAAACATTTCAGCTGCTGAAGATGCAAAAAGAAATCTTTAGATAAGCTTCCTTCATCTGCCTCCTCAAAAAACAGCTGCCCTTAACCATTCCCTCCAAGGGAAGTTTCCTGCAAATTCTGCTGCCAAGACAGACTGCCCATTCTCTTAGCATCAAAAAGCCCAAAAGAGGGCTTCCCTGGTGGCACAGTGGTTGAGAGTCCGCCTGCCGATGCAGGGGACACAGGTTCGTGCCCCGGTCCAGGAAGATCCCACATGCCGCGGAGCGGCTGGGCCTGTGAGCCATGGCCGCTGAAACTACATGTCCGGAGCCTGTGATCCGCAACAGGAGAGGCCACAACAGTGAGAGGACTGCATACCGCAAAAAAAGAAAAAAAAAGCCCGAAAGAAATTTCCATACCCTCCCACTGAAATCCTAATGCCCCCTCCTTCAGTTAAATTGATATATAAAAGTTTCTCATTACTGGGAGGTCCTTCATGTACTTGTTACTAAACCTCTTTTCTCCTGCTATTAATTTGCAGGCCTCCAACTACAAGACCTGATTTGGAAGAGGAAAGATTTTCCTCCTGATGCTTCCTTTAGAATTTCTTTCCTAGGATCCCAAATCACAGGGAGTTGTCCTTGAACTGAACCCCTCTATGCAACCACTATAACTCTTGGCCTTCTCAAGTTCTGAGCCCTTGACATGGACTCCAAGTACCAAGGAATTACATCTCCCTTTCTTACCAATGAATTAGGACCTGGAAAATAGATTTCAACTAATACCTAATGAACAAATAAACTGTTCACAAGAATCTTCAGGAAGGGACTTCCCTGGTGAGGCAGTGGTTAAGAATCCGCCTGCCACGGCAGGGGACATGGGTTCGAGCCCTGGTCCGGGAAGATCCCACATGCCGCAGAGCAACTAAGCCTGTGCACCAGAACTAATGAGCCTGCGCTCTAGAGCCCACAAGCCACAACTACTGAAGCCTGCGCGACACAACTACTGAGCCTGCGCACCTAGAGCCCGTGCTCCCCAACAAGAGAAGCCACCGCAATGAGAAGCCCGCGCACCACAACGAAGAGTAGCCCCGGCTGACCACAACTAGAAAAAGCCCACGCGCAGCAACGAAGACCCAACGCAGCCAAAAATAAATAAATTTATTTTAAAAAATAATAAAAATCTTCAGGAATATTCAGCGAAACTGGATTTTGGAAACTAAAAGACTGTCCTAACAAATCCTAAACAGATAAAGAAAATGAGATTATGCCCCACCCCAATCCTCTTCAGGATTCTACAGCAATCCAAGAGGAATTCCCTAAGTGAGCCATCATTGCTCTATGTGTCAAAAATATCTCTTTGCAGCAAGCTCATGAGAACCCATTCTTTGAAATGATCTGGACACCTGAAATCTCTTTTCCAGAAGCTGCAATGCCTTGGAATCTAATCATATTTTCTAGACCTCTCCCCTAATTTCTAGACCTCTCCTCTGATTTTTTTAACAGAAAATTAATCGGTCGATCTAAGAAAGAAATGGAAATTTCCAACTTAGAGGATCATAACCTGGGAAGAGCATCTCAGAAAGCTCTGAGAACTGTTCCGCCCCTTAGAAGACAAGGCACAGTTATGAGTTTTTAGATACAGAGGGCTGTACATTACATGATGTATTATTGACAGTCTACATAATCCAGAGATAAGCAACTTCGTGGTGGGTCATGTGACCCCTTATAAGCTCTAGAAGGAATCCTATCTTTTTTTTTTTTTTTAGGAATCCTATCTTTTAAGGAGCTGTCTTTTTGATGCTAGGAGAACGTTGCTCTTTTAGGTTTGGTGATGCATAATGCAGATATACAACGCACAGTGGGGGGAGAGGGAACAAGAGGCTGAGAAGAATTTTTTTTATGTTTAAATTTTTCTTGTCTTGCCATAAAATATGAATTTTATTTCACACCCCTATGCTTGCCCTGACTGCAATTTCCATTCCCTCTGTGATGTCCTTCCCCATCTCCCAGACCTGACTCTTTCCATAAAAGCCGTTTTATAGATCATCACTGTCCAGTAAAACTTTCTGTGAGGATGCACATATATAATATAATATCTGTGCTGTCCAACATGGTAGCCATGGGTCCAGCATCTGCTGTGCACACTTGAAATGTGGTTCCTGCAGCTGAGGGAGAGTTGCCAGATTTAGGACAAAAAAAATACAGGATTCTCTGTTAAATGTGCATTTCAGATAAACACGCACTCTTTGGGACATAACTTATACTTGTTACCCAGTCTAAGCTCGCTCTGTTCGGCGCACTAAAGGCCAATAAATCGGGAGACGAAGCGTTGAGGCGAGAAAGGCCAGCAAACCGAGAAAACGGCACACTAGAGTCTCAACATAACCATCTTATCTGGGTTTGAATGACAGTTTTTAAAAATAGAACAGAGAGGGGGAGGAGATGAGGAAGTAAAGAAAAAGGCCATAAAGTTTGCAAATATCTCCTGGAATGGCCAGCCTCGGGGAGGGGATGTGTTAATTTCTTCTTTCTTGCAGCCATCCACAGGTGGACCGGGTCAGGATACTTCCCTGAACAAAGGCACTTTGGTTTAACCTTCAGGCAGATGGGTAGGGTTCCCGGAGGCAGGCCATTATGTACAGATAGTATCCTTTTAGTGAACAAAAGCAACGGGAAGCACAGTTTAAAGTAAAAGATACAGTTTCAATGTGTAGTCAGATTTAGCTCTTCCCTGTTACATACTGAAAAATTATACTCAAAAGTCACTCTTGGGGGCTTCCCTGGTGGCGCAGTGGTTGAGGGTCCGCCTGCCGATGCAGGGGACACGGGTTCGTGC
The DNA here is from genome assembly GCF_005190385.1 of Monodon monoceros. Classification (NCBI taxonomy): domain Eukaryota; kingdom Metazoa; phylum Chordata; class Mammalia; order Artiodactyla; family Monodontidae; genus Monodon; species Monodon monoceros. The sequence goes on from NW_021703766.1 coordinate 54,202,176, forward strand.
CCCGGTCCGGGAAGATCCCACATGCCGCGGAGCGGCTGGGCCCGTGAGCCATGGCCGCTGAGCCTGCGCGTCCGGAGCCTGTGCTCCGCAACGGGAGAGGCCACAACAGTGAGAGGCCCGCGTACCGCAAAAAAAAAAAAAAAAAGTCACTCATTGTTCATCGGCTCTTCACATCTAACTGGGCATCCTGTATTTTGCGTGGCAACTCTAGACTGATGAGCTGAATTCTTTTTTTTTTCCCTACCTTTTTTAAAAAATATATAAATTGTATGTTTTTATTAAAGTATAGTTGATTTACAATGCTGTGTTAATTGCTGTACAGCAAAGTGACTCAGTTACTTTATACAGTTATATATACTTTACACAGTTATATATACACATTCTTTTTTTTTTTTTTTTTGCCACACTGCGAAGCCTGTGGGACCCTAGTTCCCTGACCAGGGATGGAGCCTGGGCCCTTGGTGGTGAAAGCATGGAGTCCTAACTACTGGACCACCAGGGAAGCCCTACATTCCTTTTTATATCCTTGTCCATATGGTTTAATCTCAGGATATTGAATATATTTCCCTGTGCTATACAGTAGGGCCTTGTTGTGAAGAGCTGAATTCTTAATTTAATTATTTAATTAATTTAATTTTAAAGAGCTACACATGGCTACTGTATTGGACAGCACAGAGTAGCTGGTAAAAATGAGTCCAGAGGGCGAGTAACAGGACACAGTTATTGAGACGTTAGTTTCCCAATGCTGACCAGAGAGGTCCTTCATGGCCCATCTCTCCCCTCTCCTGTCTCCAACCCTTCATCGCTTTGGCATGTACTCTCTTTTTTAAACAAGTACACCATCAGTAAACCCCATCTGAGCATGGAATCCTGGAATAAATGGTATGGCTCTGAGTGTTTGACAGTGAAGTTTCTGGAACAAGTGTTAAAGAAAACAAAATTATCCAATGGACACTTGTAAAATTGGTAAAGCCTTGTGAATTCCCTGGCAGTCCAGTGGTTAAGACTCCATGCTTCCACTGCCGAGGGTCCAGGTTCAATCCCTGGTTAGGGAACTAAGATCCCACAAGTGGCATGGCGTGGGCAACAAAAGAACAAAAAATGGTAAAACAGAAACAGACTCACAGACCTAGAGAATGAACTTATGGCTGGGGAGGGCAGGTGGGCGGGCGGGCAGTGGGGTGGGGGGAAGGGACAGATTGGGAGTTTGGGGCTGACAGGTTCACACTACTATATCTAAAATAGATAACCAACAAAGACCAACAGTATTGCACAGGGAACTCTGCTCAATATTCTGTAATAACCTAAATGGGAAAAGAATTTGAAAAAGGATACTAGTATATGTATAACTGAATCACTTTGCTGTACGCCTGAAACTAACACAACATTGTAGATTAATTATACTCCAATATCAAATAAAATAAATGTTAAGAACTGGTAAAGACTTTATTTCAGACAAATAAGTAAGAGTTGTGACCATTGCCATAGGGGATTGAGATTGGGCTAAAATCCAGGGACTCATAGCCAACAGCAGAGTAAAGGTGGGTTAGTGGATGGAAAATTACTAAGAGGAGACATCAAGGTAGGGGGCTTACTAACTGGCTTAACAGCATTCTTGCTAAAGGCAGACCAAGGACTTAAACATCAAGGGTGTAGGATGAGGAACTAGATCAGATATCAGGAGTTATCGGATATCAAGGATGGGGGTGGAGGCAGCCAGATTCTTTGCTAAGACTGGACCGGACAGGCCACAGACAGGTCAAGGCCTAGTTAAGAGGCTTCAAGGGAGTCTGACTGAAGTTCGGTCAAAGAGAAAGTCTTCACAGACTTCCCTGGTGGCGCAGTGGTTAAGAATTTGCCTCCGAATGAAGGGGACGTCAGTTTGAGCCCTGGTCAGGGGAACTAGATCCCACATGCATGCTGCAATTAAATGTTTGTGGGCCGCAACTAAGACCCCAGCATAACCAGAAATAAATAAATGAATGAATAAGATTTTTTTTAAAAGAGAGAGAAAGTCTTGGTCAGTATTGTCCAGGAGGAAGAAATGTGCTTCTACTCTTCTAGGTTTTTCTGGCTGATCTAAGAGTTAAATTGACATGAGACAGATTAACAAGAGAAAATGAAACAAACATTTAATAACATGGGTACATGGGAGAGTCCCAGGAAAACTGAGTAACTTGTCAAAATGGCCAACACTGTCCTCTTAAATGCCACCTTCAGCTAAAGACAAGAGAGGATGTTGGGGCTGGTGGTTTGGGACCTGAAAGGGGAGGAAGACAATTCACATGGAGATGGAAAAGCAAATCCTTGGTAGACAAAGATTTGCTGGGCCGGGCAGGGACAATGCAACAAAGAGGACTCTGATCTCCAGGTCCTGCCAAGTTTCCCCCACTGTTAGCTCATATTCTTTGCAGACATCTCTGGTCGTAGCTCTATTCTGGGAACAGACCCACCATTTTAATTCTTTAAGCAGTTAGGGGGAAGGTCAAATGTTCTTCCTGAGTCTTTTGGGCCTTGATTATTTTCAGCTCCAAATAACCCGCGTGCCAAAGAGACGCATATCGGGGTGGCCAGTTGTGTTTCCCTACAGGCCTCAGGGGAGCCTGACTGAAGTTTGGTCAAGGAGAGAGTCTTGGATCAGTATGTATTCTTAAGGGAACTCCCTGGCGGTCCAGTGGTTAGGACTCCGAGCTTTCAATGCCGAGGGCCTAGGTTCAGTCCCTGGTCATAGAACTAAGATCCCACAAGCCTTGTGGCGAGGCCAAAAAAAAAAAAGGATGTACCCTTGAAATGTGATCAGAAGGCACTGAAATGTATGGTCTTCCTCCCCAAAGCCCATGATTACAGTCTAGTCATAAGAAAAGCGAGAGCCCAATCCCAGCTGAAGCACACATTCTACAAAATACCTGACCAGAATGCCTCAAAACTGTCCAGGTTGTCAAAAATAAGGAGTCTGAGAGAGCCTCACAGCCAAGTGGAGCCCAAGAAAACATGACAACTGTACGTAGTATGATGTCCTCGATGGGATCCTGGAACAGAAAAAAGGACATTAGGTTAAAAAAAAAAAGAAAAAAAACTAAGGAACTCTGAATAAACTATGAACTGCCGCTGATAATAATAATATTGGTAACAATTGTAACAAATTTGCCACACTAATGTATTTTTAAATTTATTCTTTAAAATACTTTTATTTTATATTGGAGTATAGTTGATTATGAATGTTGTGTTAGTTTCAGGTATTATGCATTTACATGTATCTATTCTTTTTCAAATTCTTTTCCCATTTGGGCTATTACAGAGTATTGAGCAGAGTTCCCTGTGCTATAGAGTAGGTCCTTGTTGGACTAAGAATGTATTAATGTACAGGGGAAACTGGTCGCAGGTATGATGGGAACTCTGTACTCTTTCCAGTTTTTCTGTACATCTAAACTTGTTGTAAAATTAAAAGTGTCTTAAAGAAAATAAGTTTATTTTTAAAAACTACTGCAAACATACGGACACCAAGGGGGGAAAGCGGTGGGGGTTGGGGGGGAGGGGTGGGATGAATTGGGAGATTGGGATTGACATATATACACTAATATGTATAAAATAGATAACTAATAAGAACCTGCTGTATAAAAAATAAATAAAATTAAATTTAAAAATTAAAAAAAAAACTACTGTTCTGGATCGGTAATTTCTTAGAAACCCGAAGAATGAGAGTATGTCCCATCCCCCCCCCCAAATCCCCACCCCTAGGGCTTTCATAGTAAATAGAATTAAGTTTGTTTACCATTGTTAACAGATGTATGCCTACTCTTTGTGTTCTGTTGATATTCAAAATACTCTCTGAAACAGCTGTCAAATCTCATTCTTTGCACTGAATGAGGGTGTGAATGTGTTTCCTGCTGAGGAGGGAGGAATTCTTGCCTCCAAGTCCCCGTTTCCCTTTCAGATTCCCACCCCCACTCCCGCCTCCATTGCCCTTTACTTTTGCATCAATTTCCCCAGCTCTGGCCCCCTAGTCTTTCCGTTCCCCCCCCCCCCGGTCGCATTTGTAATTGAGGGAATAACGACCTTGACCTTGGTCTTGGGCATGCCTTCCACATGCCCAAGCCCCTTCTTAGCAAAGAATTCGACTAAATAATTTCCCCCACCCTTGATATCTGATCACCTCTGACATCTGATCAAGTTTCTCATCCCTCCATTTAATGTCTAAGTCCTTGACCTGCCTTAACGAGAATCCTATTAGACTCATTAAGTCAGAATTCCACCTTTGGAACTGTTCTCAGTGATTTTCCATCCACTGATCCCCTCATTCTACACTGTGGCTGCAAATCCCCATTTCTCCTTGTTATAACTGGAGATGCGCTCAGTCCGTCTCCCCTATTGAAAAAGTCTTCACCCTGAAGGAGTTTACCACAGGCCACCCCAAACTATGCAGCTCTGGCATACTGACTATTTTGAGTGAAAGGCACCTGAAACCGCAAATACAGGAAAAACACTCTGACCTTCCTTCTTTTTCCTAAAAGTGGAAGGTGAAATTCCCAGATGACAGATGATTCTTATTCAGAAGGAAGTCACATTCTTGTCATTAAGGATGAGAAGCTGAGAAAACCATGTAAATTTATTTAATACAAGTTGTAAATGAGAGAGTTCTAGACACGTCTCTTATATAACCCAATGTAAAAGCAAGTAGGTTTTATATGATATCTATGTGGAATCTAAAAAAAATGACACAAATGAACTTATTTACAAAACAAATAGACTCAGACACAGAAAACAAATTTAGGAGGAAAGGGGGGTAGGGATGGATTGGGAGTTTGGGATTAGCAGATACAAACTACAATATATAGAATAGATGAACAACAAGTTCCTACTGTATAGCACAGGGAACTATATTTGATATTTTGTAATAAGCCATAATGAAAAAGAATCTGAAAAAGAATATATAGATATTGGGTTGGCCCAAAAAGTTCATTCGGTTAGTGAATACATTGTTCAATAAAATTCTTGGTGAAAATGAAAATGTGTCTGTTTCCTTAAAACCAAACGAACTTTTTGGCCAGCCCTATATGTATAATCACTTTGCTGTACACCTGAAAGTAACACAACATTGTAAATCAACAATACTTTCCAATTTTTAAAAAAGTGATTACTGATTAAAAAAAAAAAAGCAAGTAAGTTTTGCCATCTTCTTGCGTCTTGAGTCCTCGTGAAGGCTCCCGTGTCATGTAAAACTTGTATTCAATAAATTTGCATGGAGCTTGCTTCCACAGCATGGGTAATAAAATCGGAACAGAATGATACAGAGTAAATTAGCATAGGCCTTGTGCATGGATGACACGCAACATTATGAAGCATTCTGTATTTTTTTAATGTGTATGTTTTCCTCCTGCTGGTCAAACTTATGTCAATTTAACTCAGGAACCACCAGCAAGAACCTTAAAAACATAAAAGTTTGCTTCCCTTACAATCCCTATTGCAATTCCTTACTTTTTTTTTCTTTCTCACATGGAATTTTTTTTTTTTAACCATCCATCAATAAAGTAGTGATTTGTAAGGCTGAATTGCTCTTTTGGATAAAAGGAAATAGAGATGGACAGTCTCTGACATAAAGACAGTGGTACCCAGATATAGAAACAATCCCCTTTCTTCAACCTTCCCAGGGATTTGTTGGATGGGAAAACTGAGGCTGGAATAGTAAACAGGATGTGAGTGGCATGATTAAAATATATATGTACTGAATGGTTTATATGTGTGTCCTCAGAGCCCAGGCAGACCCTGGAGCTTGACAGACACTCGGGAAAGTGTATTGAATAATTCAATTAGTTAAGTGGTTCCAAGATTTTACAAGGTGCCTTCAGAAACTCAAAAATTAAAACTCATGACTCTGCTCCTCCCTAAAGCTGAGGCACATCCATGTTTTCTCATCCATGTGAATCAACAGCACTTCCAAACACACATTTGCACACTCCTGACACTTGGAATCTCATCTTTCATACCTTCCTCTCTCTTATCTATCATGTACATTCCATCACCAATATTATTAAGAATGGCCATCCTGGACTTCCCTGGTGGCGCAGTGGTTAAGAATCCGCCTGCCAATGCAGGGGACACGGGTTCGAGCCCTGGTCCCGGAAGATCCCACATGCCACGGAGCAGCTAAGCCCTTGCGCCACAACTACTGAGCCTGCGCTCCAGAGCCAGGGAGCCACAACTGCTGAGCCCAGGAGCCACAACTACTGAAGCCCGCGCACCTATGGCCCATGCTCTGCAACAAGAGAAGCCACTGCAATGAGAAGCCCATGCACCGCAATGAAGAGTAGCCCCCGCTGGCCACAACTAGAGAAAGCCTGTGCGCAGCAACGAAGACCCAATGCAGCCAAAAATAAATAAATTTATTTTAAAAAAGGAATGGCCATCCTCGAAAAGCTTGAATGTAGATGGTAGGTCAGGCAAAAAAAACACAAACTCGCATTTTTTTTTTTTTTTTTTCTTTTGCAGTACGCGGACCTCTCACTGTTGTGACCTCTCCGGTTCCGGAGCACAGGCTCTGGACGCGCAGGCTCAGCGGCCATGGCTCACGGGCCCAGCCGCTCCGCGACATGTGGGATCTTCCCGGACCGGGGCACGAACCCGTGTCCCCTGCATCGGCAGGCGGATTCTCAACCACTGCGCCACCAAGGAAGCCCAACTCACACTTTTTAACTGGATTTCTTATCCACACAATGTACCGAACCCTGAAGGAAATACAAGATAATCAAGGAGAAAACCAGGACAGAACTCACAAAGATGCCTGAGAAAATATTCCCAAAGAGGGCTGTGTCACTCCAAGCCCACTCTACCCCAAGCACTCTGCGACTGTGATTAACCTCTGAAATGCCTCCCAAAGGCTTCTGCCCGGTTCACAATGGGTGTTGCTAAAAGTAGAGGTTTGCTCTTGTTTTTCTTTCTTTCCTTTTTTTTTTTTTTTTAAATTCATCTTTTTAAAAACTACTTTATTTACTGATTTATTTTTGGCTGCGCTGGGTCTTTGTTGCTGAGCGCGGGCTTCCTCTAGTTGTGGCGAGCAAGGGTTACTCTTCGTTGCGGTGCGCGGGGTTCTCATGGCGGTGGCTTCTCGTTGCGGAGCACGGGCTCTAGGCGCTTGGGCTTGCACAGTTGTGGCCCTGAGCCACCAGGGAAGTCCTGTTTTTGTTTTTCAAATGTAAAATTATCATAACAGATACACATTCACAGGGATTTTCTCTCCGTTTCTAGTGTTCTCCCAGACTTGATCACTTCTTTTTTAACTTGACAGATTCATTTACTGTGTGAACATCTGATTCATTTATTGTGTGCATGTCTGTGATGGACCAGGCAGTGGCACACACATCCCTGAACAAAACAGAAAATGTCGTTCCCTCACCAAGCTTGCATTCTAGTTGTGGAGACAGATGATAAAGAAATAAGAAAATGAGCTTATAATGTCAGCTCACTGTACATATTAAGTATAAAGACACAGCTTGGAGGTGAACATCATGAATTGCTATTTTAGAAAAGCTGGTTGGGGGCTTCCCTGGTGGCGCAGTGGTTGAAAGTCTGCCTGCCGATGCAGGGGACACGGGTTTGTGCCCCGGTCCGGGAGGATCCCACATGCTGCGGAGAGGCTGGGCCCGTGAGCCACGGCCGCTGATCCTGCGCGTCCGGAGCCTGTGCTACACAACGGGAAAGGCCGCAACAGTGAGAGGCCCGCGTACCGCAAAAAAAAAAAGAAAGAAAGAAAAGAAAAGCTGGTTGGAGGAGGTGTCCATGAGGAGGCATGATTTGATCGACAGCCTTGCATGAAATCAGGGAAGTAAGCAATTAAATAGCTAGAAAATTCCGGACAAGTAGACCCACTGCATCATTGCAACACTCACAATCTTCCTCTCTGTCTTTTCCATAGCCTGTGATGTTCTAACGTAACCGCTTACTTTATTGGTTTATTAAATTCATTGTCAACTCTCTTCGCTGTTAGAATGTAAACTCCACTAGGGTCAGGATTTTCTTTCTTTTTTAAATGCCATTTTATCCTCAGCACTTAGGACTGAGGATTTAGGACTAAGGACAGTACATCTTAGGTGCTCAAGGTATATTAAATGATGCCTATTAAGTCTCAGAGGTGTCAGACACACACGTAAGCAAAGTAGGCACCCAAGAGAAGCATTTCATTTAGTCTGGAAACAGTCCTTCTTCCATCCCCCCACTTTTTTTCTTAACCTCATCACAAAGCAGTACATGGTAGGAATCCTTTTAATAAATAGGATTATCACCCATTCACCTCCAGGCTGTAGATCAATGTTGAGGAAAGAATGCTGTACGTAAAAGGATTTTAAAAACTGTTGAGGATCTTAAAAACAACAACAACAAAAAAACCCTATTCTGATTGGTATGGAGACCAGACAGATAAAGCTAAGAATTGGGTGGGGAAGGTGGAGAGTCCAGGTGATTGTAATGACAACGAGGTCTAGTGATTTGCAGATGAAGACCTTTCAATTCAGCAGGAAGAATTTCTGATTTAGTCCCAACCTCCATTTAGTCCCGACCTCCCCTGGCCACCTCAGGCTATCAAATCTCAGTTCTTAAGTCTTCGGAATTTCTGAATCCAAAAAAATAATTTTTTTTAAAAAAGCAGCTTATTAAAGAGGAAAGATATTAATTTGAGAATTAATGTTAATTAATAGTTAACAAATTAATCATACATCAATAAAGCTGGGAAAAAATTGGAAAAACCAGCTAATAAAGATTAAAACTTGAGGTTTTAATTGGCATATTAAATTACCAAAATTGCAAAGGCTATTGGACCAAGCAAATATGTAATTGTCAACTCAGAGGAATAAAAGTCATCTTACAACTGTCTCACCACAAATGTTAGGGATCACTAGGAAAATATCAAATAGGGTCTAATGTAAAATTTAATTTACATTAAATTTACTTAAAATCAACTTTGAATGTAAGTCTTTGTTTAATGTTCCTTAAATTCAATTGCATTAAAAGAGTTTTGCACCCTTAAAAACAAATGCCCCATGCACCTTTACTAATGGGCCAGTTCCGGGGCTGGTTTGGGGGTGGGGGACCAGGTGAATAAGAAAAACCATTGTCCCCCCGCGCCCCGGGAGCTGAGCTCAAAAGACAAATAACTGCGACAAATAGTTGAACTGGTAGGTTAGTTATTAGACTAACAGAAATGCTAAACCCATGAAACGTGAAAGACACATAGGGGTCAGCGCTGAATGTACTCCATGAGGGTGAAGGGCAGGAAGAGAAAGCTGCCCGTGGCTGACAAAATGGCAAACACACAAAAGAAGGTGATGGGTAGGTGCTTGCTGGGGATGTATGAGAGGTCCAGGTGGGATGGGAGAGGAGTGGACAGGTTAGATCTGCCTCTGAATGGGCTCAGCAGATGCCAGGTCAGAAGCAGTGCTCTCCCGCAGCAACCTTGACCAGGACCAAAGCAAGAACTTCTAAACCTGGGTTCAATTCCATTTACTTCTGACCATGTTTTCTTGGGCAAATCACTTCATTTCAGTACTTCCAAATGCAGAGAATATTTGGAGGGTTAACACAGATTTGTAGAAGACATCAGAAACAAATGTCTCCACTCCTATCAAAGTTGCTCTCAAAAATGCTCATTTTGGGGAATTCCTTGGCGTTCCAGTGGTTAGGACTTGGTGCTTTCACCGCCTTGGGCCCGGGTTTAATCCCTGGTCGGGGAACTAAGATCCTGCAAGCCAAGCTGCGTGGCCAAAAAAAAAAAAAGCTCATTGCAAAAGAAAAAAAGAAAATTTAAAAGAGAAAAAAACAAAAAAGAAAATTTTAAAAATGCTCATTCTAACACAGCACTGTAAATCAGCTATACTCCAATAAAATTTTTTTTAAATAGAAAATTAAACCCCCCCAAATTTTAAATAATAAAAAATGCTCATTATAGCACTATTAATAAATTATCCTAAATTTATAAAATTTGAAAATGTCTAAAATTAGGGGATTAATCAAATTATGGTAAAAGCGTACTCTGTACTGCCATTCAAGCATTAAAGCACATTTATTTATTTTTCTACTATTTCATTTATATATTTTCTGTAGTTCATCCAACCATCCTTAGCAAGTCCCATGGATTTGTTACTCCTTGTCCAAGATGTGTTACAGGGAGAATAATTATAAGACCTCGAAAATAGGCATCAGTTTAGTAAACTTGTGCACATTTTAAAAGATACTGAAAACATTTTGAGAAATTTTATTCTAATATTCATGGTTGCTAAAACCTATTTTAAATACTTTTCAATAGGCTATTGGATTTAAAGAGCACAGAAGTGATCCCCACATCAATGTTTATATGAATATGGAGAGATTCAGATGAAATAATATGAACAGCAATTAGATGTGTGCTTGTTTGTTGTTTGTTTTTTTTCTGTCCATCACCCTACCTCTACCTAGATCATAGTTTCTCAGCTTCAGCGCTATTCACATTTTAGGCGGGGACAATTCTTTATTGTGAGGGGCTGTACACTGTAGGATGTTTGCCAAGATCCCCGGTGTTACCCACTATAGGCTGGCTGTACTCCACTCGTCACCCCAGTTGTGACAACCAAAAATGTCTCCAGACATTGCCAAATGTCCCCAGGGGAGGAAAATAGCCACCCTCAGTTGAAAACCACTGTTCTAGACTATAAAATCCATGGTCTTATTCACCTCAATCACCCCCAAAACTAGCAAAGGGCCTGGTGTATTTTATTTGCTCAATAAATACGACAAATCAATATTATATGTAAATAGTTGTTGAATGAATAACTGAGTCCCCAGGAGGTAGACTGACATTCTTCTGGGTACTTCTATCCTTTTTTTTTCCCCCAGTTTGTTTACAACAATAATTTGTTCTGGTGCTATAAACAATAAAGGAGTCAACAGTTTAAAAAAAAAAAAAAAGAGGGTGGGTCTGACCCAGAAGGAGGCTGGGTGGGTGTGGGTGGAGACCAGTGGAGGGGAGTGGTCTTCCCCTCAAAGTCTGGGTCGTTGGCTTATATAAGAGCCCAGGAGCGTCCAGCTCTCATCACCTGAAGAGGAAAGCAGCGTGACTCAGCATCTTGTAAGTGTCGCCTGCACTTTATTTCACCTTTACTTTTCCATCCTCTCCTCCCTCCAGGAAACTAGTATCTTTCATTTTGTATCCTTTGGGGACTTGCCTTGCCTTCTGCTCTGAAATTCGATTGGGATGGTCGTCCCCTCCTTTCACCCTAAGCTCCCTTTCCTCTCCAGCTTTAATAACACCACGTGCTCTTCCCTCTTTCGGCCTTTGGGTCCAGAAGCTATATGTGTGGGCGTAGTGTTGTCTATGACTTGGGATATCTACATTGGGAAGCTTCGGTCTTCACTCATAGCGGAGCAATTTAAGGCAGGTTTTGTAAGTCTCGTCTTTTATCTGTGGTTTGGGGTGTATTGTGTGTTAAGTGACAACAGTTGGTTAACAGGTTCAAAATGGAGCCCCTTAAGGTAAGCCCATCTCACCTACCCCCAACTCTGTTGCATGCGCTGAATGCTTGCTCATTGAATTTTGACTAGTTAATTGCGTGCGGAGGGCATGCTATGAGCTTGATTTCCATGGTCTGATTTCCTTACCTTTACCTCTTCATTTTCCAGATTTGGGGATTAAGGTGGGGTTCATCTTGGTCCTTTGCAGGCGTTCCCTGTCTGGTAAGTCTTTCAGTTGGTGATCATGTGTCCCTTATGGAACTTCTCAGCCTGTGGTACTCAAACTGTGGGGGCACTTTCTGTTCTACGAAGGGAAGTGCCGCCATCTTTTGAGTGTTACCGATTGAGAAAGTAGCTTCCGGGACTTTTCTGGGGGTCCAGTGGTTAAAACTCCGCTTCCACTGCAGGGGGCGTGGCTTCGACCCGTGGTTGGGAAATGGGTCACTTATGCCACGCGGCGGCACTAAAGGTAGCTTCCATTTCACATAGTGCGGTGGTCCTTGACACGCTTTTTGAACTCCTGGAGTGGGTTTCTTGGGCTGAGCAGACTTCAGGCTACCTCTAGCCAAAGACTTTTGGGATTGCTCGGCTCAAGACCAGTCTGTCCTGTTCTGGTCAGACTGTCTTCTGGTAACTCCTATGTGAAGGGTATTAACTGCTGGGATTCTGGGGTCCATTGGGAAATCAGTGTCTTAGAATACAGTAAATGCCTTATTAATCTTATAGGTGCTCATGTGAATTTAGGGAGCAATTCAGGAATGGTCACCCCACCGGTATGTGCTTGCTAAGTGGCGGACGGGGAGTAAAAATTAGTAGCGAAATACCAATACCGCCTACAAACATGATCATTCTCCAAGTAATGGTAATAATTCTATGCTTTTTAACGTCTTAAGACCAGTGACCTTTCAAGCATGTGTAAAGTCTAGGCGCTTTCTAGAACCAGGTTCATATGGTCGAGAGTCTTCGGTGTTTTCTCCAAGAACAAGTTCCAACAACTCAGACCGTGATACTCAAAATGGGGGTACTTGCCGTTTTATACGACTGGAAAGTGCTCCCATTTCGAGCGTCCCTGTTTGGGAAATGGCATGTTAGGAACTTGTGTAGAAATCGGCGATTTTTAGAAGATGGCTGCTCTGATCTGCCGATGCTGGCCTTCAGCTGCAACATTTCCAGCCTCCAGCCAACCCTGCTCACCTCAGACTGGCCCCCAATATGAATTGGCCCTGGCCAGTTCATCCTGTTACTGAAGACGGTGGTTTTTGTATACTGACAGACTCCCTCGGTTTGTCTCAAGTCCGAAGTCAAGGGGAGATTCTGTCAGCAACCAAAGATCTCTGTTCATTCCTGAATGGCGGGGCAGGTTTGTCCTCCAGTTCCAGGGCTTGTTCCTATAATTCCGTGCTCCTAAGGGTATAGTTATAGCCCTTCGATTGTCTAGTTGGTGAGTATATTGTGCAGTGTTCAATACATGCAGCCCTAAAGCTGTTTGTCTTTAAAGATCTGAAAAAATGGCTAGTGAAATTTAAATGTCAATAAAATTGTATACCCATATTGTGTGTGAATTTGCCTATTTTTCCGGGAATTCCAAATCCCCAGTTTCTGTAAGTTAGGGGGGTCCTGGGGGGGGGTGAAGTACGCGAACCCACTAGTGTGTCTCCTGAACATTTTGCTTGCCCTTTAAGCAGCAAGAGAGGAAAAGCATGTTTCCCTTAGGATTTTAGTGCCCTTTATCAGAATTAGTCAAATGGAGAGGGTTTGGGCTTAGTAAATGCAGGCCTAGAGGGAATTCCTGGTTAGGCCTTCACTGTGGAGGGTGTGCTTTCAGTCCATGGGTGGGGAAATAAGATCCCAGAAACCTTCAGGTGTGGCAAAAAAAATTAAGGCCTAGTGTTCCCTATCTTTATGGGGAAACCTGCCATATTCATATTTTCAAGTTTTGGTTAATAGCACTCAGGACATAAAATACCCTTCAGAAGACCAAGGAATTTGTAGCTTTCTGATCAGCTGTACACAGGTTGGCAAGAGAAAGCTATGAAAGGTGTAAGTGGCAAAGGACAATTCTAGGAGGGTCTCAAACATCAGGTTGGCCAAAAAGTTTGGTATAACAAGAATAGCCCAGACAAATGCCCAACCCAATATTAAAGAGTTAATTGTATTAAGTGCAAGTTAAGAAGTTGCTCAGAAGTTCAAATGGCTGAACTAGGGTCTTAGAATCAATGGGCTAGCAGTCTGCCAAGACCCTTAAACTACAGGTAAATAGGTAAAGTCTTGTGCCAGGAGTACTGTCCTTAGACTTTGGGGATGCAGCCTCATGATTTGCTTGGTAATTGGGGGTAATTCTAAAATTCTTGAAATATAGTTAATAGAATTACAGGTGTACAGAAATAAGTGATTAACAATTTATATAGGTTATACTCCATCTATAGTTAAAAATTCCCGCTATTATAATTGGGAAATCCCATCTCTTGACAGACTCGTTTCCCAGTAGCCCTCCCCAAACCATTCCAGCTACTGGACCTTGAGTGACCAGTAATTAAACTCAAGTCCTGGGAGTTCTGTGTTGCTAGTTGTGTACTATGAACAGAAAACCAGAAAACCCATACCTTCACGTCAAGGCATACTCAACTTTCACACCCACAGATTTCATTAGCCTTCAGCTTTATAACAGCCTAGGAATAGGGTTAAAGTGGGACAAGTTACCCTTAGTTCAGTCAGCCTTAAAAAGTCTGGTCATGATCAAATAGAGCTTGTGAGAACTGTTTCAGAAGCTGCTTGTAAGGGAGATCTGAGGCCGGGCTAAGCCAAAGATTTAATAATTTAAGGATTTAATTATAGGGTTCAGCAATTAGTATTTCAAGGGACAGTTTTTTTTTTTTTTGCGGTATGCAGGCCTCACTGTTGTGGCGTCTCCCGTTGCGGAGCACAGGCTCCGGACGCGCAGGCTCAGCGGTCATGGCTCCCGGCCCAGCCGCTCCGTGGCATGTGGGATCTTCCTGGACCGGGGCACGAACCCATGTCCCCTGCATGGGCAGGCGGACTCTCAACCACTGCACCACCAGGGAAGCCCAAGGGACAGTTTTATGTGAGTAGCCGGAACATTTATTGATGGCCACAGGAATGTCATCTTCAGAGTCTGGGGTTTTCAACCTTTCATAGTTTACAAAGTCACTAAGTCTTATGTACAAATTTTCTCTGCTTCCTGGTAAATTCTGGTCCTTCTAGACATCTTCAGCATGGCGTGCTCATGGCAGCCTAGTGAAGTTTGCCAATGATCATTGGCATAGTCTGAAGTTTCCTAGCTCAGGTCCCCAGTAATGAAATTGTGACCGATTTCATGTTTTCATCCAAAACCTGGTGTAGGTCATTGGCCAGCCGGCAGGTGTCCAACCATAGTCCTGTTAGCTCCAGTCAGGACAGAATCATGGTGCAAACCAAGATTGCAAGAGATACACCATCCTCCCAGAATGCCTAATATCCTCACTGCACCGATCCTCTCTGAGAATAAGGTTTCTCAACTTTGGCACAGTTGACACTGAAGCTAAGTACTGTTGTTGCAGGAAGGGGTACCCCTTCCAGGGCTCGAGAGTGGGCTCTTGTCTAACACTCGTCAATGAGTTGTCCCAGGAGACACGTACTGACAAAAGACTTGGGAAGGGGCGCCCAAACAGAGCAGCAAGGTGAGGGAACCCGGGAGAACTGCTCTGCCACGTGGCTTGCAGTCTCAGGGTTTATGGTAATGAGGTCAGTTTCCGTGTTGTCTCTGGCCAATCATCTTGCTTGGCCCATAGTCTGACTCAGGGTCCTCCCTGGTGGTGCGTGCATCTCTCAGCCAAGATGGATTCAGTGAGAAGGACTCTGGAAAGCTGGTCATCTCCTCCCTCTTTTGGCCCCTCCCGAATACTCCTGCTTAGTTTTCCATGTTCCTTACCGGGACCTCCCGTTGTGAGACTCAGGTAAGCAGGCCTGGTCAAGGCGCGGGGGTGGGGGTTGGGGTGGGTGGGTTCGGTCAACAGTCCCTAACGCTTTGCTATGGGAGGCTGTCTTGTGTGTTATAGTATTATAGGTCTTTTAGCAGGACCCCTGGCCTCTACTCACAAGATGCCAGTAGCTCCCCAACCCCAGTATCCTCTGACACTGCCAGGTATTCGGCGGGGGGGGGGGGGGGAGCGGTGGAGGTTGGAGAGGCAACATCACCCTCAGTTGAGAGTTTCTGCTCTAGAATCATTTGGGCCCTGCCCTAAATTCTCTCCAAAGCACCGACTCCCAAAACTAAAATTCCGAGCTCTGTCCCACGGTGATTACATAGACCCCAAGCAGCAAGGATTATCCTGCCGAGGAATCTGTCTCTTGAGGGAGGAAAGAACAGGCTCATTGTTGATTCTCGGGTTCTGGGGTGACCCTCCTTTGTCCTGACTTCAAGAGAAGAACCAGAAGCTGGAACCATTCAGCAGCCAATGTCCAAGTAAGGTTTCGTTAGGCGAAGAGCTGCCAGACTTCCGTGGGTCATTTTATTCAGGTCCATTCCAAATAGCCTGAGGACACAGAGTGGGAAATTGTCCAGGCCACGATTGTGGCATTCAGATGATATATTAAACCTATCATGCATGCATCCTGCCCTCTTAAAATACATAATTCCATTAGCTAGTTCTTCATTTGAAACCAAATCCTATCGGGAAGCAGGCTTACTCTGAGCTGCACACCATTTTCAATCCCAGACCTCTGTGAACTCATTTAATTTGTAATTTATGAAGAAGCAGCTGTTTTCGTTTGACAGACAGGGACACTGAAGTGCCCAGAGGTTGACTAATTTACAAAAATACATCACAAAACTGGTAAGTGACAGGAATTAGAATTTGAGGCCAGGCAGAGTAACTCCAGATTCTCATTAAGTTACAATGGCCTCACTTGTCAGATTAGGTAATTAACCAAGGTTAAATTACCCAAGGTCACACCGCCAGTAAAAGGTATGGGTATCTCCCAAGAGGCAAAGTAAGACCTCTGTATTTTGCACAAATTGCATACACAAGTGGACAAATGAACTATTTGCAAATTTTCTAGGTTATTTGTTTATCCAAACGGAGGGTTTCAACGATTGACTTTTCCTTCTAACTCCAAGCCCTGTATCCTGTCTCCTCCAGAACCAGGGACCATCTCTTACCAGAAGACTCGAAGTTTGCAGCCAGGATGACTCAGCCTCTTGCATAGCAGCCTGACACCTGTGTTCCTCAGGGCATTGTTGGTCAGATAAAGCTCTGTTAGGGTCTGGTTGACCCCCAGGGTGGAAGAGATATCCTCACAAGCTTTGGCTGTGAGGCCACAGCTGTCCAGCCTGTGGAAGATAGGAAGTGGTTGAAGACATATCAGCAGTTACGTTGGAAAGTCTCATCTTCATAGGGAATCAGGATGATATTTTTAGGGATCAGTTTAAGAAAAAGGAGAGGGGGCTTCCCTGGTGGCGCAGTGGTTGGGAGTCCGCCTGCTTGTGCAGGGGACATGGGTTCGTGCCCTGGTCCGGGAGGATCCCACATGCCACGGAGCAGCTGGGCCCGTGAGCCATGGCCACTAGGCCTGAGCATCCGGAGCCTGTGCTCCGCAACGGGAGAGGCCACGGCAGTGGGAGGCCCGTGTACCGCAAAAAAAAGAAAAAGGAGAGGGACTTCCCTGGTGGCATAGTGGTTAAGAATCCGCTTGCTAACGCAGGGGACACAGGTTCGAGCCCCAGTCCGGGAAGATCCCACATGCTGCGGAGCAACTAAGCCCGTGCGTCACAACTGCCGAGCCCGCGAGCCACAGCTACTGAAGCCTGCGTGCTTAGAGTCCGTGCTCCACAACAAGAGAAGCCACCGTAATGAGAAGCCTGTGCACTGCAAAGAAGAGTAGCCCCTGCTCTCTGCAACTAGAGAAAGCCCGTGCACAGCAACGAAGACCCAATGCAGCCAAAAATAAATAAACTTTTAAAAAGAAAAAGTAGAGTAGGGGACTTCCCTGGTGGTCCAGTGGTTAAGACTCCATGCTTCCAATGCAGAGGGCTTGGGTTTGATCCCTGGTGGGGGAACTAAGATCCCACGTGACTCGTGCCAAAAAAAAAAAAGGTAGAGTAGAACCAAATCAGTCCAGGTTAAGGCCAATGTAGTGATGGAAAACTTTTTTTTTTTTTTGCCATGCTGCATGGCATATGGGATCATAGTTCCCCAAACAGGGATTGAACCCATGTGCCCCGCAGTGGAAGTGCAGAGTCCTAGCCACTGGACTCCCAGGGAATTCCCCGGAAAGCATTTAATAAAGGCATTTAAGGACACTCCTCAATTCATAGCTCCGTCTATAATGGGTACCTTGATTCTGCAGTCAAGTACCCACTTTCCCTTCTGGCAGTTCTATCCCAATTTCTCATTGAAACCCCCATCTCAGTCTATCTAGGGTTAATGTCTGCAAGCTCTAGCAGTGTATATAGAATCCAGGCCTAAGTTGGTTGGTTTCCATGTCCCCAGCCACCACAAATGGGTTACAGTTGGGCACAGGATCCATCCAAAACCCATGACTCAGAATCATACTTTTCCTGGAGATTTTTTGTTCAGAACTTGCACCCGGAAAGAAGTCATCTACAGAGTTGCAGGCATTTTGCCACCATGTATAGGGTCAAGTCTAACCTTAACTGATAATGGAGCCAATACAGCAATAAGTATAGAAGATAATGGAGATCAAGTAGCCAAATGCCTAGATCAAGCCATACCTCAAACCTACACTTTCAGTTACACGAGTCAATCAATGCTTTTTTTTTTTTAAGAAGCCAGCATGATTTGGGCTGCCACCTGCTCCACCCAACACTGTGCCATTTGATTTTCTGGTTTCTATTCTGCCCAATTGTGTTTCTTTAAAAATATATATATATATATATTTATCTTTGCCTGCGTCTGGTCTTAGTTGTGGCACTCGGGATCTTTCATTGCAGCTCGTGGGCTCCAGAGCACTTGGGCTCTGTAGTTGCGGCACTCGGGCTCAGTTGCCCTGCAGTATGTGGGATCTTCGTCGTGTCCCCCCACCCCCCCAGGGATCGAACCTGCATCCCCTGTGTTGGAAGGTGGATTCTTAACCACTGGACCACCAGGGAAGTCCCCCCAATTGTGTTTCTTTCCTGTATTGCATGCTGTTACAATAAAAATAGGTAGCATTATTGAAGTACTGCTGTAGCTGGGATGTTAGATGGAAATATTTTCTTTGTTTGGCTGAGGCTGTGAGGCAATAGATTCCAGCTTTCAAACAAGGTATAAGACAACAGTGCAGGACTCGCAAAGGAAGAGAAAAAACCAGCTTAGTGATGCACGATCACCCACGTCACAGGTACAGAAGGGTCAGGAGAAGGACATACGGTGAGAGCTGGGGAGGGAATTGTGGAAAGAGTTTGACCCAGATTATTCCATGTCAGGGGAATGGGCGGTGGAGGCACCTCCCATGCGGTCCCCATCAGAACTCACATATGATCCTCATGAGAGTGGTAGCGTTCAGAGCCCTGCCGGATGGGGGGTTGGGGTGCGTGGTACTGACATCCAGAAGAAACCTAGCAGCACCAATTAAGGCAGAAATGCTGTCCCCAAGCCCTCATCTTAGTTCCCAGTTACCCAGTGCCCCAGATAAGCAAGAGATTCACAAATGGAAGAAAAGTAAAACAAAAATAGATATGACTCATCTCATTCTAAGTCTTTGGGAGGAAGGGGCAGGCTGGTATTGGGAGAAAGGGAAGGAAAACATGTTCATTGACATTTGGCTGGAATTTACCCTGGACCAGACTGAATTTTTATTATATAAACGTTACCAAAAAGCTATAAATCTGCCCAAGTAAATGTCAAGAGAAAAGGGGAGTTTTACAGAAAATGTTTAGAGGCAACGACTGGAAGGAAACATTTAGCATTTTCTGTTTGTATTGCAGGGTATGAATTATTCTATGACTTGTTTGCACAGTTGTATGTTGTCTGTTTGTTTGTTTTGACTACGCCCAGCAGCTTGCCGCATCTTATTTCCCGACCAGGGATCAAACAGTGAAAGTATGGAGTCCTAACCACTTTACCACCAGGGAATTTCCTGCACAGCTTTTCTTCCACCTCTGAGCATGTTATATCTTCCACAGAGATGGAAGGATAACAGTTCAACAGAAGAAACATAAAAACAAGAAAATGCTCCCATCCCAGGGACCTCCATCACCACCAGCCCTGACTCCCAGCCACTCACCATAGTTTCTGGAGCCTGCAGGTGGGCTGTCGCAGCCCCTCACACAGCAACGACATGCCGCAGTCTCCCAGGTCATTAAAACTCAAGTCCAGCTCCCAAGATGATGGTTGGCCCCGAGCACAGTAGAGAGACCCTCACAGGCTGCGGAGTTGAGATGGCAAATTCCCAGCCTGGAAAGACATTAAGCACAGGACAGAGCTGACCCATTCCTTTTGCCGACATATGCAGCTTTTTTTTTTTTGGAGGGGGGCAGTGGGGGGGTGGATCTCAGTTTCCCAACCGGGGATTGAACCCGGGTCCTTGGCAGTGAAAACGGAGTCCTAACCACTGGACCACCGCGGAATTCCCAGACATCTGCAGCTTACTGGGGTCAAAAGTGCTACTGTATTAACAAACTAGTGAATATAACCCAAAAGAAGCCGACTCACAGATACAGAGAACAAACTAGTGGTTACCAGTGGGAAGGGGGGGAGGGGAAATATAGGGGTAGGGAATTAAGAGGTACAAACTGCTGGGTGTAAGATAGGCTACAAGTGGACTTTCCTGGTGGTCTAGTGGTTAAGACTGCACGCTTCCGCTGCAGGGAGCGCAGGTTTCATCATCCCTGGTCAGGGAACTAAGATCCCACATGCTGCGCAGTGAAGCCAAGAAAAAAAAAGGTAGGCTACAAGGATGTGTTGTACAACACGGGGAATATAGCCAATATTTAGTAATAACTGTAAATGGAGTGTAACCTTTAAAAATGTGCTACTGTATTGTATAGCATTCTTTTACTAATTTCCAGCGATTCCCCCATGTCCTTAGATAGTGCTACCCGTGCTGTGAAAAACTAAATTCTACTTTCCTTCAAGTGTGTCAGTTTCCTCAGGTGACATGTAGGATCTATGTAAATATGATTATTTACATATGGCTGACCTGCTGCTACTGGACAAGGGGAAAGGGCCTAGGCTTTGAGGAAACTGGACCAATGCATTCTAAAATTTGCATGTAAGAATAAATGTCTATGAAATACTATGAGAATTTGAAAAAAAAAAAAAAAGCAAAATGCAGAATTTTCCTAACAGTAGGGCATATTACAAGCTATAGCAATTACAACAGTGGACAGGACTTCCCTGGCAGTCCAGTGGTTAAGACTCCGTGCTCCACTACAGAGGGTGTGGGTTCGATCCCTGGTCAGGGAACTAAGATCCCATAGGCTGCATGGCCTGGCCAAAAATTTTTTTAAAACTGATATAGGAACAGAGACCAATGGAAAGGAAAAAGTCAAATACAATATGGGAAAATGGTTTACAATAGAGGTGGCGTTACAAATCAACCAGGAAAGGATGCTTTCTTTATTAAATGGTGTTGCAAAAATTGGAGAAAAATAAGTTGGAATCCACTGAACTACACATATAAACATAAAAAAGAAATGGAAACATGGATGGCCCTAGAGATTATCATACGAAGTGAAGTAAGTCAGAAAGAAAAAGACAAATACCATATGATATTGCTTATATGTGGGATCTAAAATATGACACAAATGAACTTATTTATGAAACAGAAACAGACTCATAGACGTAGAGAACAGACTTATGGTTACCAAAAGGGGAAAGTGGGTGGAAGAGGAATAAATTAGGAATTTGGGATTAGCAAATATAAACAACTATATGTAGAATAGATAAACAACAAGGTCCTACTGTATAGCACAGGGAACTATATTCAATATCCTGTAATAAACCATAATGGAAAACGGAAAAGAATATGTGTGTGTGTGTGTAACTGAATCACTTTGCTGCACACCAAAAAATAACACAATGTTGTAAATCAACTATACTTCAATAAAAGAAAAAAAAAGAAGATATTGAGCATATCTTTGACATTGTAAATTCAGTCTGATCCTGCAGTTCTACCCCAGGTGGAACCTTATAAGGGCTCAGGAAGACACATGTACAAGAATATACATCAGGGACTTCCCTGGTGGCGCAGTGGTTAAGAATCCACCTGCCAATGCAGGGGACAGGGGTTCGAGCCCTGGTCCGGGAAGATCCCACATGCCGCGGAACAACTAAGCCCGTGTGCCACAACGTGCTCTAGAGCCCACGAGCCACAACTACTGAGCCTGCATGCCTAGAGCCTGTGCTCCACAACAAAGAGAAGCCACCACAATGAGAAGCCCGCACCCTGCAACAAAGCGTAGCTCCCGCTCACCGCAACTAGAGAAAGCCCGCGCACAGCAATGAAGACCCAATGCAGCCAAAAATAAATAAATAAATAAGAATATACATCACAACACTGTACACAATTATAGGGACAGAGTTCCTGGATGAATCAATAACATTTGATACATGCAAATGATGGAATATAGGTCAGTTTGAAGGACTCAATTAGATATGCTTATACCAACATGAACAAATCTTCAGTGTATGAAGGTAAGTGGGAAAAAAAACAGAAGCTGATGAGATGCATTATTTATATAAAATGAAGACATGAGTGTCTTCGGATGAGATCTGGGGAGGGCAAGGAAGGAGACAAAAAAAAACAAAGGCACGTGTGGGTCCATAGTGCTATTGTGGTACCAGGTGAGGATTACGAACCTTCTAATTACGTGTATCTGCAGCTCAAAAAGGAAATGTTTAAAGGGTGCAGTAGAGAGAAAGGTGTGAAGATGGGGCACATATGTTGTCCCTTCTATTCTCTAAACACAATAGAAGCATAGTATGACTCAGTGTCTCAACAGAAAAAAAAAAATATATATATATATATTCCAAAGCAAATGACATTAGATAATTGATGATGCTACGATAGGACCAAAAAAAAAAATTTTTTTAAAAGCACTCTCCCTTGGGACTACAAATAATTTTCTGGGAATTGACAGCCTTGCTGCATTTTCTTTTCTGTTTTTTTTTAATATAATTTTATTTTATTTATTTGTTTTTGGCTGCGTTGAGTCTTCGCTGCTGCATGCAGGCTTTCTCTAGTCGTAGCGAGCGGGGGCTACTCTTCGTTGAGGTGCGCAGGCTTCTCATTGCAGTGGCTTCTCTTGCAGAGCACAGGCTCTTTGCGGAACACAGGCTCTAGGCGCGCAGGCTTCAGTAGCTGTGGCTTGTGGGCTCTAGAGCGCAGGCTCAGTAGTTGTGGCGCACAGGCTTAGTTGCTCCGTAGCATGTGGGATCTTCCCGGGCCGGGGATCAACCCCGTGTCCCCCCTGCATTGGCAGGCGGATTCTTAACCACTGCACCACCAGGGAATCCCCTGGGTAAGAGAAATTTTTTTAAACGTTGGAGCATCCATAGATGATGTTAATCAAATTGTGAATGATTTTCCTAAGGGAGTATGAAGAATGCTCCTATTTTGACCTTTATCGAGGGACCTCTGACCTCTGTCTCCGGGAGCCAAGCTAGGACTGGCCCGAGACTGCAGATGATTTATATCACCAGCAGAGGGCGCTCCAACACCACAATGGTAACCATATGTTGTTTTCCATTTTTCTGACTCTGTTTCTGTTTTGTATGTAGATTTATTTGCATTATTTTTTAGATCACAAATATATTTGATACCATATAATATTTGTCTTTGTCTGGCTTACTTCACTTGCTGTGAAAGTCTCTAGGCCCATCTGTGTTGCTGCAAATGGCAATATTTCATTCTTTTTTATGGCTGAGGAATATTCCATGGTACATATATACCACCCCATCTTTATTCATCTGTGATGGACATTTCAGTGGCTCATTCAAACAGCTCATAAAACTCAATAACAAAAAACAAAAAAACCCACTCGAAAAATGGACAAAGGCCCTTAATAGACATTTCTCCAAAAAAGACATACAGATGGCCAGTAGGCACATGAGAAGATCCTCAACATCACTAATATTAGAGAAATGCAAATCAAAGCTACAATGAGGTACCACCTCACACTGGTCAGAATGGCCATCATTAAAAAGTCTACATATAACAAATGCTGGAGAGAGTGTGTAGAAAAGGGGACCCTCCTACACAGTTGGTGGGAATGTAAGTTGGTGCAGCAACTATGGAAAACAGTATGGAAGTTCCTCAGAAAACTATGATCCAGCAATTCCACTCCTGGGCATATACTCGGACAAAATTATAATTAAAAAAGATACATGTACCCCTATATTCACAGCACCACTATTTATATTAGCCAAGACATGGAAACAACTTAAATGTCCATCAACAGATGAATGGATAAGGAAGATGTGGTACAATTACACAATGGAATACTACTCAGCCTCAAAAAAGAAAAAAATAATGCCATTTGCAGAAACATGGATGCAACTAGAGATTATCATACTAAGTGAAGTTAGAAAGAGAAAGACAAATACTATATGATATAACTTACATGTGGAATCTAAAATTTGGCACAAATGAACCTATCTAAGAAGCAGAAAAATGCACATTCATAGAGATCAGACTTGTGGTTGCAGACGGGGGTGTGGAGGGAGAGGGATGGACTGGGAATTTGGAGATGGTGGATGTAAACTACTACATTTACAATGAATAAACAACAAACTCCTACTGTATAGAACAGGGAACTATATCCAATATCCTAAAATAAACCATAATGGAAAAGAATATTGAAAAAAGAATGTATATATGTGTAAAACTGAGTCATGTTACTGTACAGCAGAGATTGTCAGAACATTGTAAATCAACTATACTTCAATTAAAAAAAAAAAGGATTCTTGGGATCAACGCTAGCTGTCCTGATAACTCTCTTATGTGCTACACATGAATGTACTCAAAAGAGTTGATGAAAACACAAGGGAATCTAGGTGTCACCTTTTCCATAGCAGCACATGGAGATTTATGTTACATAGTAATAGTACCTGCAAATCAAAAAGAATTTTATCTTAATTGCCCAGCAGTCCATTGCGGCAAGAGAAATTTTTTTAATTTGGAGCCTCCTCGGACGGTGGTAATCAAATGTGAATTACTTTCCAAGGGGACCATGAAGAGTGTCTCTATTTTGAGGTGTATAGGGGAACGTCTGACCACTGTCTCAGGGCGCCAAACCAGGACTGGCCCGAGACTGCAGGGGATTAGTATCACCACGAGAGGGCGCTCCAACACCACAGGAGCAGGCACAGCCAGCCTTGCAGCAGGAGGAAGGGAACCTAACCAAGGGTTGCCCCATGTTCTTTCTTTGTTAAATGAAGTGTAGTTGCTATACAGTATGGTGATAGTTACAGGTGTCAGCAGGTTACTTCACTTTTACATGCGTACATATATACCTCTATATTCTTTCACTTTTGATTCCTTTCCATTATAAGGTTATCACAAGATATTGAATACAGGCCCCTGTGCTCTACAGTAAATCCTTCTTGTTTATTTATTTTATATATGATAATAGCATGTATCTGTGAAACACAAACTCCTAATTTGTCCCTCCCTCCCTTTCCCCTTTGGTAACCATATGTAGTATGTTTGTGACTCTGTTTTGGTTTTCTGTATAGATTTCTTTGCATTAGTTTTAGGCCACACGTTTATGTGATATCATGTAATATTTGACTTTCCCTGTCTGCCTTACTTCACATACTATAAAAATCTCTAGCTCCATCCATGTTGGTGCAAATGGCAATATTTTATGCTCTTTTATACACTGAGGAATATTCCATTGTATATATATATATATATATACGACACCACCTGTACCTATTCATCTATGAAGGACATTTTAGTTGCTTCCATACCTTTATTGCCACCCCTTCTTGAACCCCAAGAGTAATATGCCCTCAGTGACAACATGCATCCCAATTTTAGAAATGCAATAGTTGAAAACAAAAAGTGCATGTACAGGAACTTCCCATGCAGTTAGTTTTAGGAGAAATTCTACTCTTTAGAGTGAGTACTTAGGACTCTTGGGACCAGTGCCAGCCCTCCTGGTAACTCTCTAATTCCCCACACGTGAATGTAGTCAGGAGAGCTGATGAAAACGCGAGGGAACCTAGGCCTCAGTTTTTCCATAGGAGCAGGTGGAGGCTGAAGTTGCCTAGTTAATAGAACCTGCAAATCTGAAAGAA
>NW_021703766.1:54227900-54228608 GCF_005190385.1 Monodon monoceros
TTCTATGTCTGGGAGGCTGTTTCTCTTTTGTATATACATTCGTTTGTTCAGTTTTTGTAGATTCCACAAGTAGGTGATATCATACATAATTTGTCTTTTTCTGTCTGAGTGTCTTTATGGAGTATGATAATGTCTTGGTCCATCCACGTTGCTGCAAATGGCAATGTTTCATTCCTTTTTATGTCTGAGGAATATTCCATTGTCTATATATACCACACCTTCTTTATCCATTCATTCATCTATGCAGACATTTCAGTTGCCTCCCTGTCCATATGGCCACTCCTTCTTCCACCCAAGTATTAATATACCTTCAGTAACAAGATGCATTCCATTTTAGAAATGCTGATGTGTGAGGAAAATGTGCACGTAGAATACCTCTCCCATCCAGTTAGTTTTAGGAGAAATTCTGCTGGACAAAGTTCCTACTTAGTCTTGGGGCAAGTGCTAGCTCTTCTGATTACTCTCTACTGACCCACACGTGAATGTACTCGAGAGCTGATGAAAACACGAGGGATTCTAGGCCTCCGGTTTTGCATATGAGCAGATGGAGATTGAAGTTACCTAGTTAACAGAACCTGCAAATCAGAAAGAATTTTATCTTAATTACGCAGCAGTCGATTAGCGCAAGAGAAATTTTTTTGTTTTAATTTGGAGCTTCCTCGGATGGTGGTAATCCAGTTTTGAATTATTTTCCAAGGGGACCGTGAA
>NW_021703766.1:54228618-54272356 GCF_005190385.1 Monodon monoceros
GGTGGTAATCCAGTTTTGAATTATTTTCCAAGGGGACCGTGAAAAGTGGCCCTATTTTGAGTTTTCGAGAGGGACCTCTGTCTTCTCACGGCGCCAAAGCAGGACTGGCCGGAGACTGCAGGCGATTAGTTTTACCACCAGATGGCGCTCCAACACCACAGGAGCAGGCACAGCCAGCCTTGCTCCAGGTGGAAGGGAAACAGTGTTGCCTGTAATGTTTTATTCATTTATTTTTTCCTACTCGGTCAACAAGTTTATTGTTGTCTTTATCTGAAAAATCTTCACAGAAGTTGTGGTTTTGTTTATGAACTCTCAACAGCCCTTTACTGACCTCTAAGGAAGCTTGCCTTCTTTTGAGCTACCGTATCTTTCTTCTGGGCAAGTAACATTTTTGGACGCTTCCACCTCCTTTCTTTAACTTCTTTCTCAGGCTTCTTCTCATTCACCGGATTCTCTCGTATCGCAACATGAGCTTTCTTATCCATCTCCTCCATCATGTCTGTAGTCGTGTTGTTCTTTATGTATTGAGAGAATTGTTTTCTGTAAGCGTCTTCGTCTCCTTCAATCAGTTAACACATATAATCTGCAACGTTCTGCCCCACGATGTGCTTTTGGTGTACGTCAGCCCTGAATTCTTTGCTTTCTGAATCATAACCAGGGAACTCTTTGGTACTGTGAGGGATAGACCAGCCTCCATTTACAGGTCCCCCAAAACTTTATCCCCAGTAGTAGTCCTGGGAAGCCCTGCATCCAAGTAACAAGTGAAGGCACCGGGTTGACCATCAATGTTTTCCACATTGTATTCATCTCCAGCCACCTGGACTTGTCCTTCATAAATTCTGTCCATACCCATCCTATTAAGGAGCCTGCGGGCCAGCAGCAGGCCAGTACAATATGGTGCCGCATAATTTGTCCGGCCAACCTTCACGCCATACGTTGGGAGCTCGTGAGCATAAGCTGCACAAACTATCATATCTCCTTGTATACGGGCATAAGCCATCTGACAAATGATATCTCTATTGGTTACACGTACTATCGTTCTGTATTTGCCTGTGTTGTACTTATTTTTATCTTGGATTATCAATTGTTTCCAAGCATAGTAGTCAGTTTTGCCCTCTTGCCGTCTTCTAAATTTCACTTGGTATCTCTTGAAGTGGGCCTTATTCTTGACAACTTTAACAAACTCCATCCTGTGGAACAGAGGCCCTTAGCTGCCACGGAGCTGCAGAACCATCACGGCCTGGGTTGGGGGAGGGGAGAGCATCTGTAATCTTGTAAATGACTCACCCCTGAGTAAAGTTGAGTAATTGAGAGCAAGTGGAAATAATCTCAACAAACAATGGCATTACCCGCCACCTAGCAGAGTAGAAAAGTTCGGATATCTTAGGAAAGCACTGAGAAATACAAGTTTTAAGGACTGCATTGTTCTCTTAGAGGGCAAAAAAAACCCTTCTTAATTGTTAAAACCCAGTGATTACCAGCAGAGTAAAGCAAGTTCACAAGGTCAGGTGGCGGTTTGGAAATCAAGGTGGTCACATGTTTAAGATCTTCAGCAGGGCTTCAATACCTCTTCAGCCAGCTTTTTGTGTAATTGATTCTGGTAAGTGGTTCAATGCTTTACTAAGGGAACTGATGTTTTCAATGCTACTGGATAGAATGTATATTTAAAGGCAGGGCAAGCAATTAACTTCTTAGTTTGGAAGGAGGAAGGGGGGAGAAAGAAAACACCAGCTAAGGAAGTGTCCCTTCTTCCCTCCACTAGTTCATAGCTGTATCAAATAGTGCATTGTGGTACCTTGAGATTAACCCCACAGGTCTGAGTCTGGGGCAGAGAAAGGAATAGGTTTATGCTCCTTGCATGGTTTTCCTCAGAAAATCTCACTGTGTTATCGCTCGTTCCTAAAAGAATGCCTAAAAACTGTAAGTATGCAAAGAATATTTGGCAAATGAATGTGCTGAGTCACTTAAAACTGAATTCCTTTCACCTGTTGGCTCTGTGATACCCAGAACAATCTCAGGACAGGTGAGTGAGATCTCATTAGATTTTCACACAGTGGAAAACATGTTCTCTGTGGTAAATAGCAGTGAAAATAGTGGGCATTCTTGACCCTGATTGAAATTTAGACACTAGTGTTATTTGTATTACAGCCTCTAATATTTGCTCATTGAGATCCTGAATTTTTGGGCTATCAATATTTTATAGAACTATCACTTCATATTTAATTGCATGTTAAAGTGAATAGTTATTCAATTTTGTCAAATGTCCTTTTAGCATATTGGGGATGATCATGTGATTTTTTTCTTCTTAGCTCTGTTAAGATCATAAATTTTATTAATGATTTCCTAATTTTGGCCATCTTTGCATTGCTAGAATAAACCCCACTTGGTCAAGATTTTTTTTTTTAATATGCTTTTAAGTATCATACAATTGTTAAACCACTCTCTCCTAGAACATCAAAAAATCTGTTGCTAATCTGCTTTTCTTTCCCTTCTAAGTTAATGTGATCTATTGCTCAGATGTGCAAATAATTATTTTCCCCTTGAAAAAACCCCAATAAACTAGTAGTGCTCCTAGAGTGTGTCTTATGGATGACTCTTTTTGGCCAATTTCCTAGCTATATTCTTGGCCCTTCAATTTCAAATTCTTTCTTTCAGGAAAGTTTATTAGATTATGATTTTTATGACTTTTTGTGTGTGTGTGTGTGTGGTACGCGGGCCTCTCACCGCTGTGGCCTCTCCCGTTGCGGAGCACAGGCTCCGGACGCACAGGCTCAGCGGCCATGGCTCACGGGCCCAGCCGCTCCGCGGCATGTGGGATCTTCCCGGACCGGGGCACAAACCCGTGTCCCCTGCATCGGCAGGCGGACTCTCAACCACTGCGCCACCAGGGAAGCCCAGGATTTTTTTTCTTCTTTCTGACATCAGTTTCACTTACTCTATTTTCTGTGCCTCTATTCATTCTCGTGCTTCCTATAGTTTACGTGGCATTTTGTAAAATGTCTTTTTTAAAGTTTCTACTCCTTTTCTGACCCTTGTCATCTCCTGTTTATGTCATTTTCCCCCCACCCATCTCCTTTCTGAGATTTCCTAATTTTACATATTTGTTTGCTCATAACTATTATTTGTGATTTAGAATAAGAAATATGTATTTGGTTGAGCCCATCTGCTTGTATTCTAGGGTTCACTGGGGTACACCTAGTTTTACCGAAAATGTCTGTAGGTATTTTTACTTGCTGTGTTTGCTGGTTGTTTTTTTTTTTTTTTAGGGGGGGTGGTGTTTTTTTAAATTTTTAAAAAAATTTTATTATTATTATTTTGCGGTACGCAGGCCTCTCACTGTTGTGTCCTCTCCCATTGCGGAGCACAGCCTCCGGAAACGCAGGCTCAGCGGCCAAGGCTCACCGGCCTAGCCGCTCCTCGGCATGTGGGATCTTCCAGGACCGGGGCATGAACCCGCATACCCTGCATCGGCAGGCGGACTCCCAACCACTGCGCCACCAGGGAAGCCCCTTTTTTTTTTATTTTAATTTTTTAACATCTTTATTGGAGTATAATTGCTTTACAATGGCGTGTTAGTTTCTGCTTTATAACAAAGTGAATCAGTTATACATATACATATGTTCCCATATCTCTTCCCTCTTGCTTCTCCCTCCCTTGGTGTTTGGTTTTTAATGAAGGAATTAGGAAGATTCAAAAACAAGTCATCCTTATTTTTAAAAATATTTTTAATTGTTAAAATGTATTTTATTGAAGTATAGTTGATTTACAATATTGTATTAATTTATTCTGTATAGCAAAGTGATTGAGTTATACATTCTTTTTCAGATTCTTTTCCATTATGGTTTCTCACAGGATATTGAATATAGTTCCCTGTGCTATCCAGTAGGATCCTGTTGTTTCTCCATCCTATATATGATAATTTGCGTCTGCTAATCTCCCAGTCCATCCCTTCCCCACACCCTCCCCCTTGGCAACCACAAGTCTGTTCTCTATGTCTGTGAGTCTGTTTCTGTTTCGTAGATAAGTTCACTTGTGTCATATTTTAGATTCCACATATACATGATATCATGTGATAGCTGTCTTTCTCTGTCTGACTTACTTCACTTAGTATGATCATCTCTAGGTCCATCCATGTTGCTGTAAATGGCATTAAAAAACAAGTCATGGGCTTCCCTGATGGCGCCGTGGTTGGGAGTCCGCCTGCCAGTGCAGGGGACATGGGTTTGTTCTCCTGTCCGGGAAGATCCCACATGCCGCGGAGCGGCTGGGCCCGTGAGCCATGGCCGCTGAGCCTGCGCATCTGGAGCCTGGGCTCCGCAGCGGGAGAGGCCACAACAGTGAGGGGCCCGCGTACCGCAAAAAAAACCAAAGAAAAACAAGTCATTCTTACCTCTCTTTAAATGTATTCATAATTCCTCGAAAATATATTCATGATTTCCATTCACTCATTCGTTTATTCATCAAATACTCATGCACCTACCGAATGCACAGTCATTCAAACAGGCATATATGATTTGATCGACAAATGTGTATGGAATGCTCACAAGATCTAGGCAGGAGCTTGGAACATATAGCAGATGCCGCCTATGTGTTGCAGAGCAAAACAATTACTCATGTTTTCTCATCAAATCAGAGACCCAGGAAGAGGAATATAAACAGTTGGCATGTGGAACTCTCCCTCCATTCCGCTCTTTCTAGAGCTTTTCTCACAGTGCATTTTGAACATCTGGGTCTTGAGTCAGCCAGTTATATCAGATCATATGGCACCCCCACGTCCATCCAATTTGCATTTGCCCCCGTGTTCCGTTGCAAGGTCTGGACGAAGAAAAGTCTACTGAATCAGGAAACTGTTTAATTAATCAACTGTTAATTGGGGAAATAAGGCTTTGCATTTTGCTCTGAACCAGGATTTCTCAACCTCAGCACAATTTGATGTTCGGGGCTGGCTCATCCGCAGATGGGGGAGGGGGGCTGTCCTGGGCATTGTGGGATGTTGAGCAACATCCCTGGTTTCCACCCACTAGACACCAATAGCACCCCTCGCCCGTCCTCTAAATGGTCCCAACCAAAAATGTCTCATGACATTGAACTTGTCTCCTGGTGGGGGGAGGATGTGTATTAATTCTCTCCTTTTTTTCTGTGATTTTGATGCTTTGACATGTTGGGGTCTTGCTGACCCTGGAGGGACTGCCCATGTCAGGACTAGCTAATTCCTAGAGATAGCAAACAACCTGCCTTTGTGCATGCCTTTTGTATGCAAACCATCCAATCCAGAGCCTAACCCCTCAACCGCCTCCTTTATTAGGCTATTATACCCTGGGCCACTATTTCCCTGTCCTAGTCACCCCAGGGCCAGGTACCAGACAGCTAAGGGCTGTCCCTATGCCGTAGAGTCTGCTGCAGTTATTCAAACTAGACAATCCTAAATCTATTTACCCTGACTCACCTGTTTCTTCCCATGGAAACCACAATAAGGGCACTTGCCCTGTCTTCCCCTTGCTCCCCTCTGCCTCCTGGCGGACCCTGGGGCTGCCCCAGGGCATGGCGGGCCCCCTCCTCTTGGGATCTGTGACTATAACCCTACCTTTTTTTAATATAAATTTGTTTATTTATTTATCTTGGTTGCATTGGGTTTTCGTCGCTGTGCACAGGCTTTCTCTAGTTGTGGCAAGATGGGCATACTCTTCCTTGCGGTGAGTGGGCTTCTCATTGTGGTGGCTTCTCTTGTTGCAGAGTATGCGCTCTAGGTGTGCGGGCTTCAGTAGTTGTGGCTCACAGGCTCAGTAGTTGTGGCACGCGGGCTCAGTAGTTGTGCCATGCGGGCTCAGTAGTTGTGCCATGCGGGCTCAGTAGTTGTGGCACGTGGGCTCAGTAGTTGTGGTGCACGGGCTTAGTTGCTCCACGGCATGTGGGAATCTTCCTGGACCAGGGCTCGAACCCCTGTCCCCTGCATTGGTAGGCGGATTCTTAAGCACTGCACCACCAGGGAAGTCCCCCAAAAGGCATTCTTATGACTCTGGAGAGTCCAGGGTTTTATGAGTTGTCTTGGACGAAGACCAAATATTAAAACAAATGATGCACTTTTCACCCTCATCACTCAGGAAATTACAAGGGTTTTAGAAGTTATGTGTCAGGAACTGGGGACAAACATCAAATACATATTTCTTACTGTATCACCATAACAAACTATGTTTTCAATGACAGTGGTACCCTGATCTGTTGGCCTCACCATACCTGGACAATAACAAAGCCTATATTTTTAAAACAGGGAGCAAAATTATCCCCATTTGAGAACCATTGTTCTAAACTTACCTGTCAGTCATTTATTTATTCTATGCACAGAATAACTTTGCAAGGAAGAATGACTTTATATTTGTTCCAAATTCTAAGATAATCTATGCAGTCTTTTATACTGGTTAAGATACTTAAAACTACATCAGCAATGTTCTAGAATGATAGCAGCCAGTGGTGCGTTATCACAAGTTTGTTTAGCAAACTTACCTTCATTTCACAAGCATGGTTCACAGCCTTTCATCAGAATATTTCACAACAAACATCTTAACATATTTCATTACTAAAAGTCATAGTTTCAAGGTTTCAAGTTTCTAATCCTTGGGACTGTTAAAAAATCTATGAATGTTGTAAAAGTATTATCTTTTGTGATGGCAGCTATGGAAGAAATGTGTTTTGGACTCTGATTTTAAGACATTGGGTATATAAATATCTGTGAACATTTTTCTTTGCTATCTACATAAAGACGAATGACTAACCCAGTGTTCACTTGGGTCAGTGGTTTCTGTACTTAGAGATTGTCTGCTATATGGGAAAATAATCTGAAAAAGAATGGATATATGTGTATGTATAACTAAATCACTTTTCTGTACACCTGAAACTAACACAACATTGTAAATCAACTATAATCCAATATAAAATAAAAATTAAATTAAAAAAATGTCTGAAGGTTTTCTTACTAACTGCAAGTTGAAACCTTTGGCATCTGGTTTCAATGATTATTTTGATAAATGATAGGTATGATCATCCTTTTTTTTTAACTTTATTTTTTGCTGCGTTGGGTCTTCGTTGCTGTGCATGGGCTTTCTCTAGTTGCAGAGAGCAGGGGCTACTCTTCGTTGCGGTGCGCAGGCTTCTCATTGCGGTGGTTTCTCTTGTTGACGAGCATGGGCTTTAGGTGCGCGGGCTCAGTAGTTGTGGCACATGGACTCAGTAGTTGTGGCACGTGGTCTTCAGTAGTTGTGGCTCGCAGGCTCTAGAGCACAGGCTCAGTAGTTGTGGCACACGGGCTTAGTTGCTCCGTGGCATGTGGGATCTTCCCAGACCAGGGATCGAACCCGTGTCCCCTGCACTGGCAGGCGGATTCTTAACCACTGTGCCAACAGGGAAATCCTCATAATCCTTATTTCTGATTTCCACAGAATGAATAAGCCCTGGGGTGACAGCCTGAAACAGGCTTCTGATACAAACTAGCTTTGCCTGGTGTATCTCGTATTATCAAAGTTGAATCACCATAGCAGGTAACATTGACTGAGCATATGACTAGATGTTAGGCTATGATCTAAATACTTTAGGTGCATTAAATCATTTGATCATCCAGTAGCCCTGGGACTTTATATTATCACTGAGAGCTGAAGTAATCTGCCCAAGTCACCTAGTCACCTACTGCTGTGTAACAGACTTCTCAAAATCTGAAAAGCTTCAAGCAATCACAATTTCTTATATCCCTGGTTCCCTGGGTTGGTCGGACTCAGCAGGGCGGTTCTTTGGCTCTGTGTCATGTTGAATGGTCCCTCATGCAGCTGCATTCAGCTGGTGGATAATTCAGGCTGGAAGGTCCGAGATGGCCTCATTTAAATGCCTGGGGCCTTGGCTCAGTGGGGTAACTGGAACACTGAGACTTTTCATCCTCCATGTACTCTCTTATCATTCAGCTCAAGATTTCTTCGCTGCTGGTTGATTTCCAAGAGGGTGAAAACGGAAGTCACGGGGCTTCCCTGGTGACACAGTGGTTAAGAATCCACCTGCCAATGCAGTGGACGTGGGTTCAAGCCCTGGTCTGGGAAGATCTCACATTTTGTGGAGCAACTAAGCCCGTGCACTACAACTACTGAGCCTGTGCTCTAGAGCCCACGAGCCACAACTACTGAGCTCACGTGCCACAACTACTGAGCCTGCATGCCACAACTACTGAAGCCTGCTCACCTAGAGCCCAAGCTCTGCAACAAGAGAAACCACCGTAATAAGCCCGCACACCCTAACGAAGAGTAGCCCCCGCTCGCCGCAACTAGAGGAAGCCCACACCCAGCAACAAAGACCCAACATAGCCAAAAATTAAAAAACGAAAAAAGAGTGGCAAGTCCTTGCATTCCTGACATACTGAAAAACAACATGCAGGGATGTTCAGGTCCACAGAAGATTTCTCTCGCTACAATATCGCCTTCCTTATACACCTGACTGAATAACTATGCAATCTTATTTTGAATAGATGTCTCTAAACCATCAAAAGACTGAGTCAGCATTACCTGGGACTATTGGCTTCTCAGATGATCTCAGCCCATAATCCCTGGATGGACTTATTCTTGACAAAATGAGTCTGTAACCCCCCTAAAATTAGTCTCCTCTAATAAGACTATCTGTCCATGTGTGCACACACACACATATATGTATTTAAGCTCATATTCCTCCAAAACACCTCATGAACTAGGATTGCCAGATAGAGGGGATTTCACCCCTGACAACGTGAGTGACCGCTGTCAACTAACTTGAGTTCTTCATGGGGTAGCTCCATTGGGACCCAGAGCTGAGTCCTCTCGGATCTATTGGATTGGCCAAAAAATTCGTTCGGGTTTTGCCATAACATCTTACGGGTTACAGAAAAGCCCGAACGAACTTTTTGGCCAACCCGATATTTTGCAGATGTATCTCCCTCTAAATCTGGCAAGGATTACCTTAGCCAGGTGATTAAAGTCAGCATCATCAGTGGTAAGTCATGTTGATAGAACGCATCCTTGACATGATCTGACGAGAATGGCACTTTAGCTGTGATCTTCCTTCCGGAAACCCATAACCACAATCTAATCATGAGAAAAACATCAGATAAACCCCAGTCAAGGGATATTCTACAAAATTTTTGACGAGTACTTCTCAAAACATTCAAGGTCATCAAAAACAAGGGAAGTCTGAGAAACTGTCACAGCTAAGAGGGACCTAAGGAAATATGAGGACTAAATGTAATGTAGTACCCTGGAAGGAACCTGGAACAGAAAAAGGACGTTGAGGGAATCTGAAAAAGTATAGATTTTAGTGAATAATAATGTACAAATATTGGTTCATTAATTGTGACAAATATGCCACACAAATGCAAGACGTGAATAGTGGAAATTGGGTGTGAGGTATATGGGAATTATGTACTATGTCACATTTTTTTCTGTAACTCTAAAACAATTCTAAAATAAAATATGTATTTAAAAATGAAAAAAAAAGTATCTCCCTCCAACTGTGCCAGCTCTCAGACCTCATTTTTTTAAAAATATATTATTATTTTTATTAGTATAGTGTTTTTTATAAATTTTATTTATTTATTTATTTATTTTTGGCTGCGTTGGGTCTTCATTGCTGCTCAAGGGATTTTCCTAGTTGCAGCGAGCAGGGGCTACTCTTTGATGCAGTGCACGGGCTTCTCTTTGCGGCGGTTTCTCTTGTTGCGGAGCATGGGCTTCAGGCACGCGGGCTTCAGTAGATGTGGTGTGTGGGCTCAGTAGTTGTGGCACGTGGGCTCAGCAGTTGTGGCACGTGGGCTTCAGCAGTTGTGGCTTGGGAGCTCTAGAGCGCAGGCTCAGTAGTTGTGGTGCACAGGCTTAGTTGCTCTGCGGCATGTGGGATCTTCCCAGACCAGGGCTTGAACCCGTGTCCCCTGCATTGGCAGGCGGATTCTTAACCACTTTGCCACCTGGGAAGCCCCAGACGTCATTTTTTTTATTCCTCTTGCCCTTTTTTACTTTCCTCCAACCACACTGTCCATTTCACTCTTTTTAGAACAAG
The DNA here is from genome assembly GCF_005190385.1 of Monodon monoceros. Taxonomy (NCBI): domain Eukaryota; kingdom Metazoa; phylum Chordata; class Mammalia; order Artiodactyla; family Monodontidae; genus Monodon; species Monodon monoceros. The sequence continues at coordinate 54,238,675 of NW_021703766.1, forward strand.
CCAATCCCACTCCCACCTGCACGCATCTGAACTTCCTAGTCCGTTTCCCAGGAATTCTCTTCCTCAAGGCATTCAGGCCCCAGGTCAAGCATCATGTCTGAAAAGGCTTTTTCTGATCACCTGGCCTGCAATTGCTGGTGACTTGGAATCCTAAGCCCCTCCTACTCTCCTAGGCTGCTTTATCTTTCTTCATTGCCTGTGTCACTGTCTGATGTCATGGGCTATGCCTACGTGCTTGTGTGGTTAATTATCAGCCTCCCCAGGACTTCCCTGGTGGTCCAGTGGTTAAGACTCTGCGCTCCCAATGCAAGGGGCCCAGGTTCGATCCCTGGTCAGGGAACTAGATCCCACATGCCACAACTAAGACCCAGCACATCTAGCCTGCTAGCTAGCTAGCTGAATGAATGAATGAATAAAAAATATATCAGGCTCCCCTTGTAGAAGAGGAACCCCCAGGAGGACAGGGACTTTGTTCCCTTCATGGTTTTATCTGCAGTGCCCATAACAGGGCACAATGGACTCTATAAATATTGGCCGAGGGAAAGAATCTTCCATTACCTCTCCGTTCCCTGCAATCACCCACTGTAGATCACCGACATCTTTCCCTTAAGACCCCAAAGACATTCCCAAGGTCTGCTCTGGCCTCTTCACCTGGCTTTCTGGCTTCACTGTCACCACTTTGCTGTCTTTTCTCCACCCAGCAAGACTCTCTCAAGCACAGAAATCAGATTATGTCATTTCCAGTTTAAAAAGCATCTAATCGCCTCCCCTTCCTCTCTGAACAAAAGCCAGAGTCTTTATCATGTTCTAAAAACTCCTTCAGTAATCTGGCTCCTGCTAACTGGGGCTGCTTCATTTCCTACATCCTGGCCCATTGTCTCTCTCCAGCGGCCCGCTACAATAGCCTTGGGGCTGGTTTTCATCCACTTAGGTCGAATCCCTTTTATGTTGGGTCTTTATGCTAATTCTTCCCTGTGTCCAGACTCCCTTAGGATCTTTAGGGGACTGGTTCCTTCTTATCTTTCAGTTCTCAGCTCAGATTTACTTTCTCAGATGTGGCCAGTGCCTGCCAGGTCAGTCTAAAGTAGGATCCCCTCTCTCCCAGGACCCCCATACATACTTACGTTTATTGCACTTTTCGCATTTGAAAGCATTTTATTCCTGTCTTTGCCTCCGTATTGCCTGTCTCCTTAGAATGTGGCCTTTGATGGACCGTGTCTATCTTTTTTTGTTTGTTTCTTGGGGGTTTTGTTTGTTTGTTGTTTGGGTTTTTTTTGGGGGGGGGTTGGGGTTTTATTGTTTGTTTGTTTGGCCATGCTGCGGGCTTGTGGGACCTTAGTTCCCTGACCAGGGATTGAACCCGTGCCCTCAGCAGTGAAAGTGTGGAATCCTAACCACTGGACCACCTGGGGATTCCCCCGTGTCTGTCTTTTTAAAAAATTTTTCTTCCAGTTTTATTGAGATATAATTACCACATGGCACAGTATAAGTTTAAGGTGTTCAGCCTCATGGTTTGGTTTACAAACATCATGAAGTGATGATTACAATAAGTTTAGTGAACATCTATCATCTCCTATAGATACAAAATTAAGGAAATAGAAAAAAATTTTTTCTTTGTGATGAAAACTCTTCGGATTTACCCAAAAATTTTCATATATAATGTACAGCAGGGTTAATTATATTTACCATGTTGTACATGACACCCTAGTACTTATTTATCTTATAAATGGAAGTTTGTACCTTGAGACCCCCTTCATCCGGTTCCCCCCAATCCCCCCCCAATAACCGCAAACCTGATCTCTTTTTCTATGAGTCTGTTTATTTGTTTGTTTCTGAAGTATAATTGACCCACAACACAATGTTAGTTCCTGTTACTCAACACAGTGACTCGATATTTCTATACATTTCAAAATGATCACAAGTCTCGTCACGATATGTCACCATACAAAGATATTATATAGTTACTAACCATATTCCCCACATTTCACATTTCATACCCATGACTCTTTTATTTGCAACTGGAAGGTATTTTGTACCTTTTTTTTTTTTTTTTACGGTATTTGTCTTTCTCTGACTTATTTCACTTAGGACAGTACCCTCTAGGTCTATCCATGTTGTCACAACTGACAGGATTTCATTCTTTTTTATGGCTGAGTAATATTCCATTGTATATAGGACTGTGTCTGTCTGATCCCCTGCCATATCCCTGTGCCTATGACCATTATGCACAGTCAACAAATAATTGCTGGAGGAAAGAATTATTACATCTTTATCAATGTCTGGGATACATGCATTTTTCCATCACAGCCCCCTAGAGGGAGATCTCAGCATACAAGAGCCCTCACGGGACGCAGATTTGCATGTAAAACTTTGCCTTTCGGAATTTCCCTGGTGGCGCAGTGGTTGAGACTCCATGCTCCCAACGCAGGGGGCCCTGGTCAGGGGACTAGATCCCACATGCCGCAACTAAGAGTTTGCATGCCACGACTCAGGAGCCCAAGAGCTACAACTAAGGAGCCCGCCTGCAGCAACTAAGACCCAGCGCAACCAAATAAGTAAATAAATATTTAACAAACAAACAACAACAAAAAACCTTCCCTTTCCTTCCTGTAAGTTTCTTTCCTGAAACAGCCTGCCCCAGACTCCTGCCCAGGAATATACAGAGAGTGACCACAGAGGTGAGAGACCCCAGGGCCAGCCCTGTCTCTCACTCTCCAGGCCTAAGTTTATCTGGGAAATGACACGTCATTCTGGAAACCTCCTAGGATCGCCATTCCAGGAGAGGAACTGGGTGTGGTGCCAGCCCTGAAGCAGCTCCCGGTCTGCTGCGGTGGACACAGTCTGGCCCACAGAAACCAGATCCCAGTGATAGGTGCTGGGAGAGAGCCCAGATCTGGAGATGTGGACCCTTGGGTTCAAACTCTGGCCTTCCTTCCAGCTCTTCCTTTGCCACGTCAGCAATCACTTTGCTATCACTATTTCGGTCTTTGCGGTGAAGCTCGTGTTTTCTCCCCAGGGGTAAGCTCGCTAGGTCTCCTTCCAGACTCTGGGTGACAGAGAGGCATCTGCCCTCACTCCCAATCTTAAGGCTCCCTGCTGGCCAGATGAAATTATGTACCCAGCTTCTGACTCGGTAATAATTTACATGGTAAAGGACAAAGGACAAAACGGTGGATAAATAAGAAAAAAGGTTACAAATTGGTACAAACTTCCAGTTATAAAATAAGTAAGTCCTGGGGGTGTAATATACAGCATGGTAACAATAGTTAATGATACTGTAGTGTGTATTTGAAAGTTGCTAAGAGAGCAGATCTTAAAAGTTCTCATTACAGGAAAGAAAAAAAATTACAGGGAATTCCCTGGTGGTCCAGTGGTTAGGATTCAGCACTTTCACTGCTGTGGCCCAGGTTCAATCCCTGGTGGGAGAAACTAAGATCCTGCATGCCGCCTGGTGCGGCCAAAAAAAGAAAAAAAAATTAAAAAATAATAAATTTAAAAACATTGTAACCATGCAGTGATGGATGTTAACTAGACGTTGTAGTGATCATTTTGCTATATATACAAATATCAAATCATTTTGTTGGAACCTGAAACTAACATAATGTAATAGGTCAACTATTCCTCAATGAAAGAAAAGAAAAAGAAAAAAGACTGTGACAACAGAGAGGGACCTTGTGGGTATTTTGCTAAGTGAGCTAAATCAGACAGAAAGACAAATACTATAGGATATCACTTATATACTGGAATCTAAAAAAGCTGGAAGTGATAAAAACAGAGTAGAATGGTGGTTACCAGGGCAGAGGGGTGGGGGAATTGGAGAGATGATGTTTAAGGGTACAAACTGGGTACCAGTAGATAAATAAGCGCTGGAGATCTAATGCACAGCATAGTGATTATAATCAACAATACTGTACTGTAAACTTCAAAGTTGCTAAGAGACTAGATCTTAATTTTTCCCACCACGAAGAAGAAATGGTAATTATGCGACCTGGGAGAGGTGTTTGCTAACACTGCAGTGTAATCATTTTGCAATAGATAAATGTATCAAATCGATACATATGCTGGGCTTCCCTGGTGGCGCAGTGGTTGAGAGTCCGCCTGCCGATGCAGGGGACAAGGGTTCGTGCCCCGGTGTGGGAAGATCCCACATGCTGCAGAGCGGCTGGGCCCGTGAGCCATGGCCACTGAGCCTGCGCGTCCGGAGCCTGTGTTCCGCAACGGGAGAGGCCACAACAGTGAGAGGCCCGCGTACCGCAAAAACAAAAACAAAAATACATATGCTATGGTGGCAATTTTATTGTAATATATCAATGTATCAATCAACACATTGTATACATTCGACTTACAAAATGTTATATGCCAATTACATCTGAAAAAAAGTTTTAAGTCAAATAAGTCCACCCCCCACCATCCCAGTTTTCCAGTTTCTCAATCCCCATCCCTTTTTACCACCTTCCTCTATCTTTTATCCAGAAATTCACTACATATACAAAAAATGGATTTAATAGTTAACAGGTAGAAAGATGTCACAATTTTGAGGCACTGTTCTAAATGCTTTACTTGATCTGAGTCTTTTAATTAATATAGAACTGCTAAATGGGTAACACATCTAGGGGTTTAAGAAATCCCAAGAATATGAAAAGATATACTTTTTAAAAGATCTCATCCCTGCTGCTACACCTAAATACTTGGTCTCCCTTTCTTCCTCAGATGCCACCATTTGATGGGTTTCTTATGCACTCTTCCAGTGTTTACACAAAACCCAGGAAATATATTCCTATTTTTCAACCCTTCCTCACACAAACGATGGCACAACCCTAAGCCACTCTGCATCTCGTTGATTTTACTGGACAACAGATCCTGGATATTTTCCTACACTCTGGTCACACCTTTGTAAATAAAGTTAAAGTCTCCTCCAGTTACCCATTCAAGTCTGCTCTGTTTCCTGACTCAAAGGGTCATGGGACGTTGAGACATCTGAAAACCACACAACCTGTGTGGGATATACATAACCTGGAAGCCAGACCCATGTAGCCAAAACATATGTTCCCCCGGGAATGATAAGGCCAAGAAAATCTGTGCAGAGGATTTGGACATGAGAGGTCACTTTTTTTAAAAAATTTATTTATTTTTGGTTGCATTGGGTCTTCATTGCGCAGGCTTTCTCTAGTTGTAGTGAGCGGGTTTCTCATTGTGGTGGCTTCTCTTGTTGCGGAGCATGGGCTCTAGGTGCGCGGGCTTCAGTAGTTGTGGTGCGTGGGCTCAGTAGTTGTGGCTCACGGGCTTAGTTGCTCCGGGGCATGTGGGATCTTCCCGGACCAGGGCTGGAATCCAAGTCCCCTGCTTTGGCAGGCGGATTCTTAATGCCTGCATCACCAGGGAAACCCAAGAGGTGATTTTTAACTCACAGTTGCCACTCCCACATTCCTCTCAACAGTACCCTCAATCTCTACATTTCTCTGAAGCCTTCCAGATGCCCAGTGTCACTGTAACAGACTCTCCACATTTTCTCCTATTGGGAGAGACTCAGTTTCCTCACTGTCACAGCACCCGGGGATAAATCCCAATTCATGAGGAGGGTCCAGAGACAAAGTGGCTTGTTCTCTCCTTTTATAGCTTCTCACTTCTCCTTCAGCAGTTCCTTTGTGCCACAGTGATCTCCTGGCTCTCATCAAAAGTGACTTTTGGTGAAGAGATATCTCAGTCCATTCCGGCTGCTATAATAGAATACCACAGACCAGGTAGCTTATAAACAAGACATTTATTTCTCGCAGTTCTGGAGGCTGGAAGTCCAAGATCAAAGCACCAGCAGATTTGCCGACTGGTGAGGTCCTGCTTCCTGGTTCATAGATGGTTTTTTTTCCCTGTGTCCTCACATAGCATAGGGTCCAGGGGGCGCTCTGAGGGGGTCCTTTTTTTATTTTAAATTTTTATTGGAGTATAGTTGCTTTACAATGTTGTGTTAGTTTCTGCTGTACAGCAAAGTGAATCAGTTATACATATACATATATCCACTCTTTTTTAGATTCTTTTCCCTTATAGGCCATTACAGAGTATTGAGTAGAGTTCCCTGGTCCTTATCTATTTTATATATAGTAGTGTGAGGGGGTCTTTTATTTTTTTTATTATTATTTTTTAATAGATTTATTTATTTATTTATTTATTTAATTTTGGCTGCCTTGGGTCTTCGTTGCTGCCCCCGGGCTTTCTCTAGTTGCAGCAAGCGGGGGCTGCTCTTCATCTGCGGTGCGCGGGCTTCTCATTGCAGTGGCCTCTCTTGTTGCGGAGCACGGGCTCTAGGTGCGCGGGCTTCAGTAGTTGTGGCGTGTGGGCTCAGTAGTTGTGGCTCGTGGGCTTAGTTGCTCCGTGGGATCTTTCCAGACCAGGGCTTGAACCCGTGTCCCCTGCATTAGCAGGTGGATTCTTAACTGCGCCACCAGGGAAGCCCAGAGGGGGTCTTTTATAATGGCATCCATTCCATTCATAAGGGCTCCACCTTCATGATCTAATCACCTCCCAAAGCCCCCCACCTCTAAATACCATCACATTGGGGGTTAGGGTTTCAACATATGAATGGGTTGGGGGGGACATAAACATTCAATCTATAGCAATAGAAGTTCTAGTTCAATTTACCGCTTTTCATTTGTACATGATGCTTCCATGTCCTGGTTAAGAAATCGTTGCCAATCTCAATATCCCAAAAATGTCTGATTCTTGAATATGTGCTGTTTTATCTTTCTCAGTTAGATCTAAAAACCATCTGGAAATTTATATGGGGATATGGTGTGGGGTAGGCGTCACTGGCTCAGCAGAACCCCCCACCAAAAAAAAAAAAAAAACAGAAAAAACAAGTTCATCCTTTCTCCACTGAAATGCTGCATGCATTTGTCCATAGATCAGGTGGCTTTCTATGTGCGTATGTATCTCTGAAATCTGTCTTCTGTTTCATCCGTTGGTGTATCTGTCTTTGTGACAATACCGCCTTATCTGCCTCATTTCCCACCACAGTTCTGCTGTCACTCTGGATCCATCCACATTGGCCTTCCTGCTGTTTCATAAACACACGGGTGGTGGTGGTGGGAGGGGTCCATCTCCCTCAAGGCATCTGCTCTTTCCTTTTGTCTGGAATGTTCAGCCTTCCTTGGACTCTGGTTTCTCCTCATCCTTGAGCTCTCAGCTCAAATGTCACACCCTCCGAAGGCACTTCCACTCAGCCTGAAAGAGACCCCTCCATATCCTTTTATTTCCCTACGCAAAAAAAATCAAACTAGTGTGGGTGTTTGCTTACTCACTGTCTCCTTGAATGTGTGGGCAGAGCAGCGAGCATCTTTTAGGTCTTGTCCACTTGCTCTACCACTGCCTGGAAAGGAAGACAAACGCCCTTGTTCCACTTCCAGGCTGAATGTGCTTAACCCTCACCGTCCGCTAGAGGGCGACCTAACACGGATGCGCTCTGCCCCCCACCCCGCCCCTCAACCCCGGCAGGGCCCAGCTCTGCAGACCGTCTTGAGTTGTTTATGTGTGTTTTTGGCTGGCCAACGCCTTTTAACTACAGATTTAGAAAGGGAGACCGCAAGTGGTGAAAGCTTGGGTTCAGCCCTAGATGACCTGAAACGACGTATTTTTACGGAAGCCTCCTGTGTTCTGAGGTCCCACAGGGCCTGCAGAGGTTACCTGGGCCAGGTGGCCGTCCTGGAGGTGACACCAGCCTCCTAGGGTCACAGAACTCTGTGGTTCACAGAACTCTGACACCCCACGATAGGTATGGGATAAATCCCATGCCTGAGGGTCATGGACACGGGGTTAAATCAATCTTGGCCTTCAAGCCTTCAAACTGTGGATGTCTGATCCCCACTATTTTTATCTGTGAGAGCGAACTGCGACATTTGTGGTGGGCTTCCTCCAGTCTCCTAGAAGCTCGGTAGAAAAAGGCATCTGTATTCATTTGTCATCATAAGGCTTCTTGCCTGGCAGATTATAAATAGCTCGTTAAAATGCATTCATCGTTATGTGGTTTGACTTGGTAATATATTTACCATGGTAGAGGATTCAGAATATACACCAAAAAGGGTAGACAGTGTTCCAGTTGCCCAGTCCTCCTTTCCCTCTGGTCTGAACCCATTTCTTTTGTATCTTTCCAGAACCTCCCATGGCATGTTTTATATCATATTAATGTGTATTATATGTTTATAATAATTACCATGTACTGACATGGAGCCATTGTTCTAAGTATTTTCCATGCCTCATATAATCTATATATAGATATAATTTTAAGCAAGTAATATGTTAATGTGTTTAAAATTTATACACACACAGGAAAAAGTTTCAGTTCCACACCTACACCCTACATCTCGGGTGGTTTTGTTTGTGCAAACACAATAAAATAGGAATACCTATTCTTATTTTTGTATTTTCTCACACAGAAGGTTAAATCCTCATACATGGTTCTGTATCTTTGCCTTTTTTACTTAAGACTGTATCCTGGGAAATTCTCCATTTAGGTAAACTAGAGCTTCCTAATTCTTTTTTTTTTTTTTTTTTTTTTTTAGATACGCATATTGTCACATTATCTGGAGGTACCATAGTTTATTTATCCAGTCCTTTATAGATGGAGACTTGATTTATTTCCATCTGATAAGTACATTTAGCAGGAGAGTTTTACAAATCAAATAGATTTCCTTCCTTCCTCATCCCCCCTCCCTCCCACCAAATGCAGCCTACGTCTTCAAAACAGAAGACTTCAGTCTATTTTGCTTAAGATATCACGATGAAAGTCACCATCTGTTAATCCAATCTGCATCAGGAGGAGAAAGAAAATCGTCTCATGGGCGTGAAACCTCCTCTCAGGCCGCAGGGAGGGGAATTCCTGAGGGTCTCCTGCAGTGGTTCTGGTTTGCAAATGACAGGCCTTGCTTCCGGATCTAAGAAGCCAAGGAGGAATTTAACGGGAGGGCACTGAACTAAGAAAATCACAGAGTGCATGGATGGGAAGGCTGGAAATTGTAGGTTGGCAGGAAGCCAAGAATAGACAGCAGAGAGAATGTTCTTAAGTCCCACCCAGCCCACTGGTCACTCCCTCCACTCAACACTACACCAGTGATTCCTTCGCCCCTTCAGTTGTGTTCTTAATTTCCAACGTCCTTGCCTCTTTCCTCCCTAATTCAAAGCCCCAGGAGGAAGCATTTGGTTGCCTACTCCATACCTTCCAGAGAGTGGGAAGTGCTCCCTTAGTTTTCCTAATAAATCAGACAATAGTGGGACTTCCCTGGAGGTCCAGTGGTTAAGACTCTGCTCTTCTGAGGCAGGGGGTGAGGGTTCGATCCCTGGTCTGGGAACTAAGATCCCACATGCCCCGCAGCCAAAAAAAAAAAAAAAAAAAAATCAGACAACAACCCCCACCAGTGTGCTTACAGCGGGGAATTACCCCCCTGCAAATAAGCTGAGGGTTTAAATGCTGGAAAGTCCCCAAAACACCAGACCTGGACTATAGTGTTTATATATGCTGTAGTCTGCAGAGGGCACATTCTGACAAGTAGCAGCTATAAAATTTATTCCAAATAATATATATATATTTTTTGCGGTACGCGGGCCTCCCACTGTTGTGGCCTCTCCCGTTGCAGATCACAGGCTCCGGATGCACAGGCTCAGCGGCCATGGCTCACGCGCCCAGCCGCTCCGCGACATGTGGGATCTTCCCGGACCGGGGCACAAACCCGTGTCCCCTGCATCGGCAGGCGGACTCTCAACCACTGCACCACCAGGGAAGCCCCCCAATTTTTTTTTTAAATTAAATTTTGTCAAATACTCTTCTAGCACATATGGGATAGTCACATGATTTTTTTTCTACTTGGCTCTGTTCATAGCATAAATCTCATTAAAGGTGTCCGAATATTAGCCATCCTCCCATTCCTAAAATAAACCCCACTTAGTCACAAAGTATTATTTTTTAAAATACGGCTGGAATCTGTATGCTAGTACAGGCTGGCACACTCTGAAAAACTGAGGGTTCCATTCTGAGCAAAAGGAATTAACACATTTTAATCCAATATGATGACCTCCTTGAGTGCTTGAAATGTGGCCAGTGGGACTAAGGAACTGAATTTTATTTATTTATTTTTAAAATAAATTTATTTTTATTTTTTTAAATAAATTTTTAATTTTTATTTATTTATTTTTGGCTGCGTTGGGTCTTCGTTGCTGTGCGCGGGCTTTCTCTAGTAGCGGCGAGCGGGGGCTACTGTTTGTTGTGGTGCGCGGGCTTCTCAGTGCGGTGGCTTCTCTTGTTGCGAAGCACGGGCTCTAGGTGCGCGGGTTTCAGTAGTTGCGGCACGTGGGCTCAATAGTTGTGGCTCGTGGGTACTAGAGCGCAGCCTCAGTAGTTGTGGCGCACGGGCTTGGCTGCTCACGGGATGTGGGATCTTCCCGGACCAGGGCTCGAACCTGTGTCCCCTGCATTGGCAGGTGGATTCTTAACCACTGCACCACCAGGGACGTCCTGGAACTGAATTTTAAAGTTTATTTAAGTTTAACTAATTTGTCTAAAAGTGGATACTCGGTTTAGTTAGTACCTTTTAAGTATGTTTGGACAACTTGGCCATGTGAATTAACCTTTTCAACTGTACATTTTATGAATTTTACGAACAGATGCCACATTTCCCTTGAAACCTTAGCATCCGAATTGGGATGTACTCTAAGTACAAAATACCAGGACTTCCCTGGTGGTCCAGTGGTTGAGATTCCGAGCTTCCACTGCAGGGGTCACAGGAAACTAAGATCCCACATGCTCGGCGTGGCCAAAAAAAAAAAAAGCGCAAAATACCCACTGAATTTTAAAGAGAGTACAGGCTACCACCATCATCATCATGACCAACAAGTAGGTCTCATCGAGAAATTTTTTTCCAAAAAAATCATGTAACACATATCAATAATTTGGGTTAAATATAATATGTGATTAAAGTTTACTTCGCCTGTCTCTTTATATTTTTAAATGTGGCTACTAGAAATGTGGACAGCGCTGCCCTAAGGGACACAGAAATCCATTCATCCTTTTGGTGCTTGGTGGTCTAAGAACCAGAGACGCCCGATCAGAGGAAGAGGGTTGCTTAGATACGGAAGATTCTAGAGATGTGCTTCTGAGGATGGGTTTTTTGAGGCACAGAGAACATAAGGAACTGAATCACTCTGAGGATTCCTTTTGTTCAGTCCAGCAAGCGTGGACCTGGCAAAAGTCCATCCCAGTGATATTTGGATAATTCCATTAACCATTCTCAAACATTCTAAAAATAAATTTTAAAAGAGGTTCAGGGTATTAACAATCTTCTGTTTTCCTCTCCCTTTCCATTCTGATCTTTCCAGTCTGTTCCAAGGTTCTATCTGTCTAGCGTTGTGCCAGTACCAAGTCATTCAATTACTTGGCTTCATAAATAAGTCTTTTTTTTTTTTTTGGCTGCATTGGGTCTTCGTTGCTGCTCGCAGGCTTTCTCTAGGTGCAGCAAGCGGGGCCTACCCTTCCTTGTGGCGCGCGAGCTTATTGCAGTGGCTTCTCTTGCTGCGGAGCATGGGCTCTAGGTACGGGGGCTTCAGTAGTTGTGGCATGGGGGCTCAGTAGTTGTGACTTGCGGGCTCTAGAGCGCGGCTCAGTAGTTGTGGCGCAGGGGTTTAGTTGCTCTGCGGCGTGTGGGATCTTCCCAGACCAGGGCTCGAACCCGTGTCCCCTGCATGGCAGACAAATTCTTAATCACTGCGCCACCAGGGAAGTCCCCATGAGTAAGTCTTGAAACCAAGTAGCATAAGTCTTTCAGCTTCCTTATTCTTCTTCGAGATTGGCCAGTCTCCTCTTTCTTTTAACTTTTGTGTTAAAAAACACATAACATAAAATTTACCATTTTAACCATTTTTGAGCATACAATTCAGTGGCATTAAGTACATTCACACGGTGGTGCAACCATCCCCACTATACACGTCCAGAACTTTTTCATCATCACAGACTAAAACTCTGGATCTCTTAAATACTAACTCCCATTCCCCCTGCCCCCAGCCCTGTGTAAATACTATTCTACTTTCTGTCTCTATGAATTTGACTACTCTAGGTAGCTCATGTAAGTGGAATCCTACAATATTTATCCTTATGCGTCTGGCTTATTTTACTAAGCATAATGTTTTCAAGGTTCATCCATGCTGCAGCATGTATCAGAATTTCATTCCTTTGGGGAAATGTATTACCCAGCAACATGTGACTAAAAAGAGATGTATAGAAGTTGATGAATTTGAAAGAAAATATAGGGGACTTCACCGGTGGTCCAGTGGTTAAGACTCTGTGCTTGCAATGCAGGGGGCAGGGGTTCGATCCCTGGTTGGGGAACTAAGATCCCGCATGCCACATAGCATGGCCAAAAAAAATAAAGAGAGAGAAAGAATATAGGAGGTGATGGGACTTGGTGATAGACTGGATGTGGGAGGGTATGAGAAATGACAGTATCAATGACAAGTCTTAGAATTCTGGCTTATGCAACAGGATGGCAGGTAGTGACATTTACTGGTGATACACACAGTGCACTGGAGGAAAGATCCCCTGTTAATTTTGGATGTATGGAGTTTGGACCTTGGTGACATCCAAGTGGAGACTCAGTAAGCACCGGGATATGCATGTCTGGAGCTCAGAGGAGTAATCTGAGTTGCTGTATATTCCTGTGAGTCATAGCAGAGGTTTCAGAGGTTACCAGTAGTTTCCCCCAGTTTCTTCCCTCTGTAATAGAAGATTTTTCTGGGTATCTGTTTCCCGAACTGAAGACTGTATTTCCTTTTTTTAAAAAAATTTTTATTTTATATTAGAGTATAGTTGATCAACAATGTCGTGTTAGTTTCAGGTGTACAACAGAGTAATTCAGTTATACATATACATGTATCTATTCTTTTTCAAATCTTTTCCCATTTAGGTTGTTACAGAATATTTACCAAAGTTCCCTGTGCTATACAGTAGGTCCTTGTTGGTTATTCATTTTAAATATAGCAGTGTTTAAAAAAAAAAAAAAAAAGACTGTATTTCCCAGTCTCCCTTACAGCTCTATGTGGCCATGCAACTAAGTTCTGAACAGTAAGATACACAAGGAATATGTGTAGCTTCAGGATCACACACTTAAAAGGAAAGAAGCATGCCAACCCCTTCCCCTGTCCTCTTCCTGTGGCGGCAACGACAATATAGTGGTTTGATCTCGGTCATATGCTAGAGCCCACATGGAAGCCCTTGTCAAAGGTGACAACACAACAACAGAGAATGACTCCTTGAGACCATGGAGGTATCATATCAACCTTGGATTGCCAACTCTTGGATTGCTACAAGAAAGAAAAATATACCATTACCTTTTCTAGACCTGCATTGTCCAATATGGTAGCCATGAGCCAGGTGTGGCCATTGAGCATTTGAAATGCAGCTGGTATCACACACTGAAATGATAATATTTTGATATATTGGATTAAAATAAGGTACGTTGTTAAAACTAACTCACTTGTTTTACTTCTTTTTAATGTGGCTACTAGAAAGTTTTAAATTGCTCATGTGGCTCACATTATTTTTATATTGGTCAGCGCTGGTTTAGACCATTGATATTTTGCCTTTGTTATAGCAGCTGAATGAGCATCTTCTCTAGTACATGGGTCATTTACTCATCAGGGCTCCCTGAAGCCAAGGGTGTATGGAATCCCCTAGCGAGAGTATGTCGTGAGAAGTATAGAGGTCCGGGAAAGAGCCTTGAGGAGCTCTAGTATTTAAAGGAACATGAGCTTGGGGGCTTCCCTGGTGATGCAGTGGTTGGGAGTCCGCCTGCCGATGCAGGGGACACAGGTTCGTGTCCCGGTCCGGGAAGATCCCACATGCCGCGGAGCGGCTGGGCCCGTGAGCCACGGCCGCTGAGCCTGCGCGTCCGGAGACTGTGCTCCAAGGCGGGAGAGGCCACAATAGTGAGAGGCCCACGTACCGAGAGAAAAAAAAAAAAAAAAAAGGAACATGAGCTTGTAAAGGAAGCCCAAAGAAGCAAAAGGAAAGCCAGGAGGATGACATGCCATACAATCCTAGAGGACAGTTTCAAGTTAGAAGGAGGGACTAACAGCATCAGTTACTTGCAAGGTGAAAAGGTTAAGAACTAAAAAAGAGGGACTTCCCTGGTGGTCCAGTGGTTAAGAATCTTCCTTCCAATATATATAATATATATATAAGGTACACACACACACACACACACACACACACACACACACACACAATGGAATACTACTCAGCCATAAAAAAGAAGGAAAATTTGCCATTTGCAAAAACACGGATGGACTTGGAGGGCATTATACTAAGTGAAATAGGTCAGACAGAGAAAGACAAATACTGTATGAAATCACTTATATGCAGAATGTAAAAAATACAACAAACTAGTTAATATAGCAACAACAACAAAAAAGAAACAGACTCACAGATATAGAGAACAAACTAGTGGTTACCAGTGGGGAGTGTGTGTGTGGGGGCAGTATAGGGGTAGGAGATTAAGAGGTACAAGCTGTTATGTATAAAATAAGCTACAAGAATATATTGCACAGCACAGGGAATATAGCCAATATTCTATAATAACTATAAACGGAGTATAACCTTTAAAAATTATGAATCACCATATTGTACACCTGTAACTTATATAATATTGTACATCAACTATACTACAATTTTAAAAAAGGAAAAAAATAAAGACAAGAAGAAGGATTAGCATAAAAACGTCGCTATTGTTCAAGAACAGCCCTGGAAATATAGTCACATTTGGGCTTCAGTATAAGGAAGTTGAGGGGCTTACCAGTCAACAGCTTCTGTTACCTCTCTAAATAAAGAAGTAGGTCATAGGCTGAGAATGGGGGCTGAGGGCAGAGGTCGAAGAACATAAAAATAGTGTGCTTGTCACTATGGGAATGAGAATGAGTTTACCAGATGATTGCAGTGAGATTGTGGGCAGTACTGAGGACACATTTGAGTTTGGTCACCCTGTCTCTATGCCTTGTAATATGAGTTTCTCCAGTAATGCTTAATCGCTTAAGGGCAAGCACAGGAGGAAAAACAAAAAAAACAAAACAAAAAAACCCTGATAGATGTGCTTTTTCTTTTTAAAATTTATTTATTTATATTTATTTATTTATTTATTGCGGTACGCGGGCCTCTCACTGCTGTGGCCTCTCCCGTTGCGGAGCACGGGCTTCGGACGCTCAGGCCCAGCGGCCATGGCTCACAGGCCCAGCCGCTCTGCGGCATGTGGGATCTTCCCGGACCGGGGCACGAACCCGTGTCCCCCGCATCGGCAGGCAGACTCTCAACCACTGCGCCACCAGGGAAGCCCGAATTTTTTCTTTTTTTAAAATTTTTATTTTATATTGGAGTATAGTTGATTTACAATGTTGTGTTAGTTTCAGGTGTAGAGCAAAGTGATTTAGTTATACATATACATATATCTATTCTTTTTTCAGATTCTTTCCCCATATAGGTTATTACAGAATATTGAGTAGAGCTCCCTGTGCTATACAGTAGGTCCTTGTCGATGATCTATTTTATATATAGTAGTGTGTATATGTCAATCCGAAACTCCTAATTTATCCCTCCCCCCTTTCCCATATGGTAACCATACGTTTGTTTTTGAAGTCTGTCAGTCTGTTTCTGTTTTGTAAATAAGTTAATTTGTTACCATTTTTAGACTCCACATATAAGTGATATCATGTGGTATTTGTCTTTCTCTGTCTGCCTTACTTCATTAGTATGATCACCTCTAGGTCCATCCATGTTGCTGTGAATGGCATTATTTCATTCTTTTTCATGGCTAACAGCCCATTGTATATATGTACCACATCTTCTTTACCCATTCATCTGTCGATTGGACATTTAGGTTGTTTCCACTTCCTGGCTACTGTGAATAATGCTGCAATGAACATTCCAATGCATGTATCTTTTCAAATTATGGTTTTCTCCGGATGAATGCCCAGGAGTGGGATTGCTGGATCATGTGGTAGTTCTATTTAGTTTTTTAAGGAACCTCCACACTGTTCTCCATAGTGGGTGTACAAATTTACATTCCAAACAACAGTGTAGGAAGGTTTCCTTCTCTCCACACCCGCTCCAGCATTTATTGTTTGTAGACTTTTTTATGACGGCCATTCTGACCTGTGTGAGGTGATACCTCATCGTACTTTTGATCTGCATTTCTCTAATAATTAGCGATGTTGAGCAACTTTTCACATGCTTTTTGGCCATCTGTATGTCTTCTTTGGAGAAATGTCTATTTAGATCATCTATAGGTGGGCTTTTTCTTTTTTTCTTTTCAAAGACTGGGGTGATACAAAGACAGAGGGGCAGAGGAATGTTAGATATCCTAACATGAAAAGAGGGTCATTGAAATGATGGACCGTGGAATCATATCTGAAGAAAGAGGAAAGCAAAGAAAAGAGAGGGCTGATGGACTGGGGGTACCTATCAAGTTAAGAAAAGGTCGTAAGTGGACATTGCTGAGAAAGTAAGATAGAAGGAGAAATGGTTGATGTCTGAGAGGCGTGGAGAACTGAGTGGATAGGTGACTGCTATGGTGTGGAGGGTAATGTTCACGTGGCAGGCCTTCTAAGTCAGTGCTTCCCAGCATTTTCACATCGTGGGGCAAATAAAAACATGATAATATTTTTTGTAGCTCATGGAGATGAACAGATGAGTCTGACAACAGCCAGAGGCAACCAGGCCACTCTGAGGGCTGGGGGAAAACAATATGACCTGTTCATGGCATATCTGGTGGGATGCTCTCTATAGAATTTCAGGAAACCATGTGGAAAATGAGGGCAAGTGACCAGGAGGTCCATAGATAACAAAAAGGTGTTATGGCCAGAGAACGGATTAGGGGGAGACATCCACTTCAATACAGGCAAGGAAAGAAAGAATACAGACAGTCCCCCGCTTATGATGGTTTGACGTACAATTGTTTGATCTTACAATGGTGCAAAAACGATTTGTGTACAGTAGAAACTGTACTTCAAGTTTTGAATTTTGATCTTTTCCCAGGCTAGAGATATGCTGTATGATACGGTTCCAGAATCACCAAATTCTCCTATAAAAGCAACTTGTGCTTTCAGTACCCCATAGATTCCGTTCTGGTCAATTGCACGGATGACATCATACTGATAAGACCTTGAAAGCAGGAAAGAGCAGATAGATACACTGTATGTATTAATAAAACACACACACACACATGCCAGAGCATGGGAGATAAACCCCATAAAAATTGGGAAGCCTATCACTCAGGGACATTCCTGAGAATCCAATAGTCTGAGGACAATGGGAATATCCCCTCCAAATAAAGGAGTTATTACATGTTGAACCCTTTACCACTGCCAAATGAGATAAAATCTCCATTACAGCAGATATTCCTTAGCCTGTTTTGTTCTCACATAGGAGACACTCATAAATATATTTGTTGATAAATGCATGAAATTTTCCACTGGACCCAGAGTAAGGAAAGATCTGTGTGTTACAATGACATAAGATCTGTACATTGGGGCTTCCCTGGTGGCGCAGTGGTTAAGAATCTGCCTGCCAATGCAGGGGACACGGGTTCAAGCCCAGGTCTGGGAAGATCCCACATGCTATGGAGCAGCTAAGCCCCTGTGCCACAACTATTGAGCCTGCGCTCTAGAGCCCGTGAGCCACAACTACTGAGCCCCTGTGCCACAACTACTGAAGCCTGCGCACCTAGAGCCCGTGCTCCACAACAAGAGAAGCCACCGCAATGAGAAGCCCACGCACTGCAATGAAGAGTAGCCCCCGCTCGCCGCAACTAGAGAAAGCCTGTGCGCAGCAATGAAGACCCAATGCAGCCAAAAATAAATAAATAAAATAAATAAATTAAAAAAAAAATCTGTATATTTGGTTTTTGTCCTCAGTTCCCTGCACCAAGTTCCTAAAACGCTTGTAATTTCCTGAGCGATAGGGGTGGGAGGGTTGTCTTTTGTTATTCATAATAAGCCCCCTTCAACCCTACCTGAGTTTATACTAATGAGATGACTCTTGATAGGCCCCTAGTTAGCTCTGGATGGGGGTTGGTTGCACGAAGAACCAATCATGTGATTAGAGGATTGGAACTTTCAGCCCCACTCCCTGACCTGCAGAGAGGCTAGGGAGATTGAGCTTGTTCACTGATGGCCAGTGATTTAATCAACCATGCTTCCATAATGGAAATTCCATAAACAGCCTGAACAACGGGATTCAGAGGGCTTCCAGCTTGGTAACTGCATCGCGGTGCTGGGAGGCGGTGAGCCCGGAGAGGGCATGGGAGCTTTGCATCCCTCCCCCATACCTTGCTCTGTGTATCTCTTCTGTTTGGCTGTTCCCAAGTTGCATCCTTTATAAGTCAGTAGTACTAAGTAAAGGGCCTTCTTGAGTTCTGCGAGCCATTCTAGCAAATTATGGAACCCAAGGAGGGAGTCCTGGTAACCCCAGTTTTCTAGCCAGTTGAAAATGAAAATTTCATTCATTTATCAACAAATATATTTATGAATGTCTCCTATGTGAGAACAAAACAGGCTAAGGAATATCTGCTGTAATGGAGATTTTATCTCATTTGGTAGTGGCAAAGGGATCAACATGTAATAACTCGTTTATTTGGAGTGGATATTCCCACTGTCCTCAGAAGTATGGGAGGCCTGGGACTTGTGGCTGGAGTTTGAAGTGGGGGTGGCCTTGTGGGACTGAGCCCTTAACTTGTGGGGTCTGATGATAACTCCAAGTGGTTAGTATACCCAGATTCAGAATTGAACTGAGGACTTCCCTGGTGGCACAGTGGTTAAGAATCCGCCTGCTAATGCAGGGGACACGGGTTCGAGCCCTGATCTGGGAAGATCCCACATGCCGCAGAGCAACTAAGCCCGTGTGCCACAACTACCCAGCGCACGCGCCTAGAGCCTGTGCTCCGTAATGAGAAGCCACCGCAATGAGTAGCCCCCCGCTCAGCAACGAACACCCAACGCAGCCAAAAATAAATAAATTTATTTAAAAAAAAAAAAAAAGAATTGAATCATTGGACACTCATTTCGTGTTCAGAGTTAGAGAACTGGTGGTTGATGTGAAAACAAAAACAAAACAAAAAACCCAACACACACACACATTTGGTGTCAGAAATGTTGGGAGCAAAAACCAGTTCATAATCTGTACCCAGGTAAACTCTTCCCTCAAAACCCTCCATTACAGAGAGTGCTATTAAGACTTAAGTAGATCAGATGACTTCTGTGGCTCTCTGTCAGCTTCTTCCCCAAGTCTCCCCAGTACCTGCTTAATGGGCTTTTGAACAAAGCAGCCATGGTGGGCTATGTATGGATTTGCTTCATCAAAGCTATGGAACTTTGTCACTGATGTCGGCCCACCTTGCTGGCAGCAGCAAGCAGCGCTGGGCCCCCAGTGTGGTACGGTTTCCTAGGGAGACCAGCCAAATACCTGGTCACCCGAGGAGCACATTGGACCCTTTCCATCATGGATTGGGCAATGACTTTTTCCTGCCTGGGTTGTAATTAACTCTGGGTTGTATTTGCTTTCCTTGCCTTCCTCACACCTGCCAATGGCAGCATCTGTGTACACGTTCAATGATCCTATTCACCGTCATGTTAACACACACAATATTGCTTCTGATCAAGGAACCCAGTTTATTAGGAAGTTAGGGGGCGGGGCCGTGTACTTGATCACCCGAAAGCAGCTACTCTCAGAGAACAGAGGCACGTCCTGTTTGAGACTGGGTTTCAGTGCCAGGTTGGAGACAGCATCTTTGGGGTTGGGCTGCTGTCCTGCAGGACGGGTAAGCACTCTGAACCAGTGGCACATACATGATGCCAGATTACACAAGACCTGGGAACCCTATGGGGTCACAACTGATGACTCACTCTTTAAATGTTTGCTTCCTGTTCCTGCTACCCTGAACTCTGCTGTTTTGAAGTTTGAATGCCTTAAAGGGGGAACACTTCCACCGGAGAGCACAACTGCAGTAAACTGTGAGTGGTGATAGCCCCTTGACTATTTGGGGTATCTCAGGAGTGCCACTTCAGGGTCAAGCAAAAAGAGTGATTGATTTGGGCAAGAAGGGGGGCCTGACCCCCCGGGGGGGGTCAAGGAGGTGTGTGAATAGAACCTGGGGTCGTCCCTGGAGAACCTCCAACGAATACCATGTCCTGACTCCTTCCACATCCTGATGCGGGGCTCATAGAGACCCCCCCTCCCCTAAGCAGGGCACATAATGACAGAGAGGGTCTGTGTCTACCGCCTTTGCAGGGCACAAAAGTGGGCATACAGGCTCCACACCCCTCCCACCCCAACCATACCCCCCCCAACTTCTGCAGAGCACACAGCGTCCAGGTGCCCCCCCCAGCCCCTCCCACCTCCGTAGGGCACGCAGCCGGGTACACAGAGCTCCCGCATCCCTTCGGACCCCTCCCTTCGCGACGCGAGAGTCTTCCACCCTAGGACTCGGCCTCAAAGCCTTCTCAGTAGTCGGCCTGGAAGACACCCAGCAGTAGCAACGCGGGCAGCTGCCGGTCGCCGAGCCTCCGCGGCCGCCACGAGGCCCCGCCCAGCGGCAGCCTAGAGCAAGGCCGCGCCGGGGACGACTGCAGAGCGCGGTGAGTGAGCCCGGCCAGCAGGGAGGGACCCGGGCGTCCCGGTCCCCGCCCCACCCCAGCCCCGGGCAGTGCCTCCCCACCTTCAGGTCCCGCTTGCTTCTTGGCTCGTCAATCCGTCTCAGGGCCCCAGAGCCGCCCCTAAAAAAGGACCCCCGTGCTCTGGGGCCCGGGCAGACCAGCCCCTTGGGCCCTCCCCTCTTGCAGGAACCAGGAATCTGGCACCCCCAGCCCCCAGTCTCGTCCTCATTAAGCTTCTGAGCCCCTCCCTCTTTCCAGGAGCCAGGATTGCAAGCCAAAAATATCTCTCCCTTACAGACCCAAGAGGCCTGGCTAGCAACCACATCTGCTCCGAAAACCCAGGAGCCTGAGCCGCAATTGCTCTTTTGAGCCAAGATTCTGGGCCCGCGGCCTCGGAGTCCATGCCCCCAACTCCTATGGCCTCGATCTCAGAAGTCCTGCTACCAACAACCCCCCTCCCCTGCCCCCATCGACAGGGACATATGGGAGCTAGGGGTCTGGCCCATCAGTCCCTTACACCGCGAATCCCAGTGTAAATGAGCATTAGGAGACCCATTTTGCTCTTCCCTCAAATTCCTTACTTACAGGAATCCAACCACTGTTCTTTTGGGGACCCAGGAGTCGGGGACCTCAGCCCAGAAACCCCCTAAAGCCTAGGGATCGGCACACCCTCAACTCTTTCCTATTTCAGGGACCCAGGAGACACAGACCCTAGCAAACAGACCCCATTAAATTGAGAGGCCCAGTCCCCCAACCCACCGCGACCTAGAAGTCCAAAATTTCGTCCATCCTGGAAGAGCAGGGCCAGAGCAGAGGAGGAGGGAGGGGCCAGGAAGGGAGAGGGAGAACGGATTGAGGTGAGACTGGGGTGGGGACCTGAGCTGGGGGGCTCTGTCCTAAACAAAGTCTAAATAGACGGGTTGCCATGGCAACGGCCTTCCCCGGGCCTGCTCTGGAGACCTCCAGTGCTGTGTCGAGGAGGGCACCCCCAGGAGCATCCACTCCGCCAGCTGTTGTGTCTTCCTGTTTTGTCACCACGGAAACGGTGACCTCAGCCCTCCACCCCTACTGCTGGCGGGGCGGGAGAGCTGCTGTGTATTTATCTCTGGGGATGTGGTCTTATCTTGGCCCCGCCCTCGGGGCGGGACTGGGATAGCCCTGGCAGGGGGTGTCCCTTACTCGGCTCCAGCCCAGAGCTCCGGCCCCGCCCCCAGCCCTGCCCGCGCTCACTCCCCGGCCCTCCAGCCGCACCCAGACCGCAGACCCTCCTAGTCTGCAGCTGTCGCTTCTGCACCAGCCGCAGCCGCCACAGGCCCGTAAGGTGAGGCTGAGGGATCCCCCGAGAATTGGAGCAGCGTCCAGGATTCTTGGGTGCAGAGGGATTCCAAATGTCTTCAGTCCCTAGAAAGATGGGCTGGGTCAGGACTCGGGTTCTGGAGAGGAGAGGGCTGGGGACATGAACTCATACGGGTCATACATCTGAAAAAGGAGGGGGAGTGGGGCCTGGACCCCTGGGTCTGAGGGAGGAGGGGCCGGGGGTCTGGACTCCTTGGTCTGAGTGGGGAGGGGCCGGGGGTCTGGATCCTGGGTCTGAGGGAGGAGGGGCTGGGGACCTGGACCCCTGGGTCTGAGGGAGGAGGGGCCGGGGGCCTGGATCCCTGGGTCTGATGGAGGAGGGGGCTGGGGGCCCGGACTCCTGGGTCTGATGGAGGAGGGGCTGGGGGCCTGGAGAAGCTTGGAATTGGGAGTCCTGGGTTTGAGAAAGGGAGTGGCTGGGGTTCAGAATTACTGACCTCCTCCCCATCCAGGGGACAGAATCCGAACTTTAGACTCAAAAGGCCAGAGATGGAGCTTCAGCACCCGTGGTCCCAAAGTGAAGATGGAGCTGGGCCCCTTGGTGCTGAGAGCACAGGGCGCGCTTCTGAGTTTGCGGAGTGATGGGGTGTGGTGTCCGGCGAGGAGGTGGGGAGAGGACTGGGCGTGGCAGCGAAATCCTCAGCTTCTCCACGAAGCCAAAGGGTGTTTTCCTCTCCCTCCTCGGGTCTCTGGCAGTTCTTTCCTGAGCTCTGACCTCAGGCGACGGCTGGGGGCTCTGAGAGTGGAGACGGACCCGTCCTCTCCGGGTGGTCCGTGCGCTAACTTACCTTCCAGGGGAGACTTAACTGACTGTGGCCCGCCCTCTGCCTCCTGGGCCTGTCCCAAGTTCCTCCTAACGGGTCGGGGGAAGCGGGAGGTGGCCCGGGAGGTCCAGCTGTAGCTGGGAGACCAGCCTTACGGGAGGTGCTGGGAGGTGTGGCCACTCTCTCTGGACTGGATTCCAACGCTGTGCACAGTTTCCCGCCGCGGGGCGGGAGGCGTCCGCAAGGCGAACCCAGGGGTCCGGGTACATAGCCACTCCTCTCTTAGAGACGCTCTTGGGGGCGGGGTCCAGGCTCCCGGCCCACCTTATGGGGACCCAGAACTCACATTTTGAAGGACCCAGAAATTCGAACGTGCAGGCTTCTCCTCCTGCGACCCGGCGCCCGGGCTCTGCCCCCCTTCCCCCGCCGGAATCCGCGAGCAGGGCGGGGGTCCCAGCACCGCCTCCCGGCCCCCGCCACATTCCAAATGGCTGGGCTGACTTGAATCCCTTATAAGGACGGAGACGCGGCGCCGCCCGGGCCGCCCGCCCCCTCAGCCACCGCCCAGGGCTCTCCGGCCGCCGGCCCCGCGGCTTTCCTGGCGGGGGCAGGGTTACGCTCATACACGCCCACGCCGGCCCGCGGGGCGCGCACTTTGGCTAGGTTCCCTCCACTCCCGTCCTCGCAGTTTGCGGAAAGAGGAGGAAAGAAGGGGCGGGGCGGGGCTTCCCCGGGGTCACCATCCCCGACCTCTTAGGGGCTCCGGGCCAAATCCCCGCCCTGGCTGGGAGGCGCGCCCAGGGTCTGCGGAGCCTCACCGCGCGTTCTGGGTGAGCCCCGGGCAGTAGGCCGGCTGGTCGCCTGGGTCCCGGGAGGGTGGAGCCGGGTCTGAGCGGACGCTGACGTTGTTTCTCCCTCCTGTCCTCTGACTAGCCTTTTCCGGGTGTCTGACTTAATCCGCCTCCAGAGCCGGATCTTTCTCTGGTGGGATCTTCAGCAAAGACCGCTGGTGAGTGGGCTGGGGGCTCTGACTCTTGGGTCTGAGGAGGGAGAGGTTCTGATGTCTGGACTCCTGGGTCTGAGGGAGACGGACCTGAGGCCTGAGCTGCTCTGTCAGAGGAAGGAGCGGGCTGAGGGCCCTGAACATTGCGTTCTGAGATAAGAGTTGGGGAGTGCAGTGCTCCTGGGTCTTAAGGAGGAGGGGCTGGGGACTTGGACTCCTGGATCCTGAGACCTGGGACCTTGCGTTCCAAAGAGAGGGGCCCAGACACCTGTGTATATGAGGAAGAAGTATGTTCAGCAGCTGTGGCCTCCTGTGTCCCCAGGAAGCTATTGTACAGGGACAGCTGGGCTAAAGGCTGTGACACTGCCCTCCTGACACTGGAAGGAGGATGTTGCATTGTCTCGGGGCTGAGAGAGGCCTTCTGAGATTTTTAGAGGTGGCAACCAAGAGATTAGCTATTTTAGGGCCTGAGGGAGGACCTGGACACCTGGTCAGGAATTGAGGCCAGGCCTTCATTCCTGAGGGTCTTTAGGACAAGGACATCAAAGTCAAAGGTTCTAAAGGGATAGAAGAAAGAAGTTGATTTCCCTGAGTCTGGTGTGCTCACGGCTGAGGGCCCAGAGCCCTGGGGTCTGAAGCTGTATTTCTGAATGAGGGAGAGCTAGAGATTTCAGTGGCACTGGGCCAGCTGAGAGAATCTGGGGAGCTGAGTTTCCCAGAAGTTGGGGAACTAGGGGGCTGGACCTCATGTTGGGGAAGGGGGAGAGGCTTCCTTTGGGTTGAAGTACTCCAGACCGAAATCCATTTGGCCATAGCAGGGGTGCTGCCGAGATTGGTAAGACCCAGTTCCAGAAGGGAGAGAGGGCTCTTGTCTTCCAGGAGCTGGGGCCAGCCTCCTGCTTAGTGAGAGGAGACAGGCTGGAAGGACGGAAGCTCTGATCAGATGTGGGTCCCTGAGAAGATTTCCATGTAGAGGCTGGACTCCTGAATGTCTGGAGGCTGGAAATGTTTAGGACCCTTAGGTGAAAGAGAGGCTGGGCTGCAGCGTCCTGGGTACCCAAAGGGAGGAAGTGCAGAGATGGAGTTTCTGAGAGGTCACAGAAGACAGGGCCTCTTCTGCTGCTGCTGCTGCTTCTTTTTTTTTTTTTTTTTGCGGTACGCAGGCCTCTCACTATTGTGGCCTCTCCCGTTGCAGAGCACAGGCTCTGGACGCGCAGGCTCAGCGGCCATGGCTCACAGGCCCAGCCGCTCTGCGGCATGTGGGATCTTCCCAGACCGGGGCACGAACCCGTGTCCCCTGCATCGGCAGGTGGACTCTCAACCACTGCGCCACCAGGGAAGCCCTTTTTTTTTTTTTTTTTTTAATATTTATTTATTTGGCTGCGCTGTGTTTTAGTTGCGGCACGTGGGATCTTTTAGTTGTGTCACGCGGGCTCTAGTTCCCTGACCAGGGATCAAACCTGGGCCCCCTGCATTGGAAGCTCTGAGTCTTAACCACTGGACTGCCAGGGAAGTCCCTAGAGCAGAATCTTGAGTGGCTGGGTTGCTGAGTCCCTGAGGGACGGAGGGCAGCTTTGTGTGTTTGGAGTGGGAAGAAAGGTACGTGGTTTTACAGGAGTTGGCTTTTGGGGAGAGGAAAGGAGGGTCCTGGGAAGAAAAGAGATAGGGGACTACACTCCTGAGCTCTGACATGAGGCTGGAGGGAGGAGGAGGCTAGCACCGGGCGACCACCTCATCCCTGGAGGGCTGGGACTGGCCCAGTATGAAAACTCACATCCTGGGTACGCCTCAGCTAGAGTTGAGATTACGTTGTCCACACGCCCCCTCACTCCAGGGAGGCAAGTGCTGGGGGCCTGGATCCTCCAGTTTGGAACCTTCTTAGGACACCTTCTTTCCCCTCCACCCAGCCATGCCGGTGACGGTGACCCGCACCACCATCACGACCACGTCGTCGTCCTCGGGCCTGGGCTTCCCGACCACCGTGGGGTCCCCTCGGGCACTGACCCAGCCCCTGGGCCTCCTCCGCCTGCTGCAGCTGATCTCCACCTGTGTGGCCTTCTCGCTGGTGGCCAGTGTGGGCGCTTGGACGGGCGCCATGGGTAACTGGTCCATGTTTACCTGGTGCTTCTGCTTCGCCGTGACCCTGATCATCCTCATCGTTGAGTTAGGCGGGCTCCAGGCCCGCTTCCCCCTGTCCTGGCGCAACTTTCCCATCACCTACGCCTGCTACGCCGCCCTCTTCTGCCTCTCGGCCTCCATCATCTACCCTACCACGTACGTCCAGTTCTTGTCTCACGGCCGCTCCCGGGACCACGCCATTGCCGCCACCACCTTCTCCTGCATCGCTTGCGTGGCTTATGCCACCGAAGTGGCCTGGACCCGGGCACGGCCCGGCGAGATCACTGGCTACATGGCCACCGTGCCAGGCCTGCTCAAGGTGCTGGAGACCTTCGTGGCCTGCGTCATCTTCGCCTTCATCAGCAACCCCTACCTGTACCAGCACCAGCCGGCCCTAGAGTGGTGCGTGGCCGTGTACTCCATCTGCTTCATCCTGGCGGCCGTGGCCATCCTGCTGAACCTGGGCGACTGCACCAACATGCTGCCCGTCCCCTTCCCCAGTTTCCTGTCCGGGCTGGCCCTGCTCTCCGTCCTCTTCTACGCCACGGCTCTGGTCATCTGGCCGCTCTACCAGTTCGACGAGAAGTACCACGGCCAGCCCCGGCGGTCCATGGATGCGAGCTGCAGCAGCAGCCACGCCTACTACGTGTGCTCCTGGGACCGCCGACTGGCTGTGGCCATCTTGACAGCCATTAACCTGCTGGCTTACGTGGCCGACCTGGTGTACTCGGCCCGCCTGGTTTTTGTCAGGGTCTGAGGCTCTGCCCTGGAGGGGCTACCGATTCCCTCTTCTCAGTGGAGGTTCTTTACCAAGTTCTGAGGCCCTCTGAGGTCCTCTTCCCGGCTCCCCTCTCTCCTGCGTTTCTCATACCCTTCCCAGCTCACCCTCCTCTCTTTTCTGTTTCTTTCACTCCTTCTGCTCTGTCTCCCTTTTGTTCTGTTTGGTTACAACATCCTGTTTGGCTTCCTTCTCTTTCTGCTCTCTTCTTTTCTACACGTTCTGCTTTGGGGCTCTTTTCTGGTCGTCCTGTTTGTTTTCTCAACTGCCTGTTGTCTGACCAGCTCTTCCCACTTTCCTTCTGATCGATCAGGAGCCCTGAGACTTCGTCCTTCTCTGCCCCACAGCCCACTCCCACCTCCAAAGGTGCTGAGCCCCACATCACACACCCCTTTTGCAGCTGTTCATACCCTGGGCCTCCAGAGGGGCCTCATTGCCAAAGCATGCCTGCCCACCCTGGCTGTGCCTTAGTTGGTGTGTATGTGTGTGTGTCTGGGGGGTGGGGGTGGGTAGCTAGGGATCGGGCCCCCTTTCTCCAAGTGGAGGCGGGGTGTACAGTGTACCTCCCCTTTAAGTTAAAAGAAAGGAAAAAACTCTGGAGGTCAATAATTTCCAGTGGGCGGGAGGCTTAAAGCATAGACCCTCGGTCCCTAGATCCCGCCTGGCGCTCAGCCTCGCCTGAGATCGGCTCCAGAATTTTTGCCAGGCTTACTAAAAACCCACTGCCTAGAGGCCATCTTAAAGGAAGCAAGGGGTGTATGACTTCCATCCCAACTACTCCCTGGGGTATCAAAACACTGGCAAAAAAACTGCATTGTCTTGAAGACAACTGTCTGAAGCATTTGTAAGGGCCAGTGATGTGGCCCTCCAGCCTCAGTGTCAAAAACTGCATCTCCTGCTTTTGCAGGGAGGAGAAGAAAATGGCCACTGCCAGCCTTAAAGGTGATGTTAGCCTGTTGTTTTTTTTTCTGGTCAGGAGAGCAACAATCACTGGGTGGCCCTTTTCTTAAAAGGGAAGTTTCTTTTGAAAACAATTTTGGGGGTGGGTGGGTTGGGGGGTGGGAATTGCTACTGTGCCATAGTCAAAGGAATTGCATTGCTTGAGTGTGTGGTGTACACACACGTGTGTTTGTGCGTGCTAGTTGCTTTCTGCTGCTGCTTCCTGCTTCTCTGGGACTCACATGCGTAACATGATCTATATAAATGTATAAATATTTTATTTTTTTTAAATTCCCTGGAGCTTCTGGTTCCCATCAGCCCCTGCTGTCAGTCATAGAGAGAAGCCTTGTCCCTTCTCCCACATCCATTATGTTCTTTTTTTTAAAACCCCAATATAAAGATAAAAGAATGACTTGTGCTTGCTTTATTAATGGGGAGGGCTCCAAGAGAGAGGGCAAGGCCGAGGTTGCTGGGTCTGGTAGGAGAACGGGGCTGGGGTGAAGACAGCTTTGGCCCCATCAGAAAAAAACTGAGTCTGGATCTTACACATTACTCTCTCTCAAATGAGGAGAGCTAGTTAGGATAGAAATGAACAAGACTTCTCCCTCCTTGGAGTCCCACGAGCACCTCAGAAATACCGTGTCCCATTCTGAGTGCAGCATCTTGCCTCCAAAATCAATGCTTTCAGGTTCCCATTTCTCACGGCGAGAACCCAGTCACCACTTCCTACCATCTGCCCTCTCAGTCATCAAACACTGTATACTTCCTCCTAAATCCTATTTATATCTCTCCCCTCCTCCAGGTTCCTTTCGTTTCACCTGAGCTACTGTCCCAGCCTCCTCCTTGGAGCATCCTACCTCCAGCCCACCCTGGCCCCAGAGGGATGCTTTCCTTTTCCGACATTCAGATCTGATCCTGTCCCCCTCTGCTCACATCCTTCCGTATCCCACTCCACATTGCCTATAGGTAATACCAAAGCCCCTCAGTCAAGGCCTTTGGGATCTGACGCTGCCTATATTCCCACTCTCAGTTCCATTTTACCCTTAGTTCTAAGCTCCCTGACACACGTGGTCAATAAAACACTTCGATGAAGATCACATGAATGACTCCTGCCATGAATCTCTGTCCCACAGAAGGTCATCTTATCGGTTTCTCCAAGACAATCACAACTACATAAACACAGGACTCTGGGAAAAATCAAGGATCATGCAACCCACTTTCTGCGTCTACACCCGCAAAAGCAATTGGCAAGATATATTGCAAGGGAGGTAAGGGTCCCGCTGGAAGAGGGGGAAGGGATAACTAGAGCAGGCGCACGTCTTTTTAGTGAGGAAAATCCTCCTTTCGATGTCTGCAGTGTCCATCCCAGAATTCTGACCTACACCAATCCCTACCTTGTCGAAGAGCGTCTCGCACCCCCACCCCTCCCCCATCCCACGCTTAAACCCCTTCTACAAGGCACCAGACAGAACAGCTGTAGAACCTTGGGGTGATATGTTGGTGATGTGGGAAAGAACCCAAGCAGAACTAGAATAGAGCGCCGTGGGATTCCTAGGTCAATTTTCGGGGCCACCCCCGCCCCCTCTCCTCTCTCCTGGGGTACGGCGGACGCCTGGAGGTGGCTGGAGAGCCAGTGGACCCCATGTTTTGGGGTTTAGGAGAGTACTCGGATTCCCTTATTTCCCCTTCGGCTTCCAGAAGCTGGACCCCGACCCCCAAAAGTCACAGAGAGGATGTAGCGGCCGGCCCGAGTCCCCAGGCTCCGCCTCAGCGGGCCATCCCGCTTCGCGGGGCATGCCGGGAGAGAAAGTTCTCGGTCGCGCTGCGAGAACAGCTGATCGGCAGGCCCAGACTACAAGTCCCAGAATACATTGCACCCCGCAGCCCCGGGCGGTCCGTGGTTGTCCTTGGCAACAGCGGGGGTCTACCTGTAGAGCCGGGACTAGGAAGCGCTCGGGAGCTGGGGGAGGGACGGAGCGCGACCAGAGAGAGGCAGAGTCTCAGGTGGGGCGACGGAGGGGAGAGACAGGAGGAGACCTGACCGGGCCAACGTTTGGAGAGACCCTCCCAATCACCGGACAGAGATGCACAGAGTATTCCAGAGCCAGCGGGGGAAAGAGGGAGAGAGAGAACCCCAGAGACGAGAGGGATTCACAGAGCCAGAGAGATAAATAGAGTGGGTGAGGAAGGGACAAAGATAGAGTTGGGGAGGGGAGAAGGAGAGGGAGAGGGAGAGAGAGCAACTTAAACATTCCGAGAGAGACCCCCAGCGATAGAGAGATTGACAGAGCCAGAGACTGGGTCAGAGAGAGCGACAGGCACAGAGAGATACAGAAGGAGGAAGAGGCACGCACGAACGGAGAGCGAGATTCGTAGAGACACAGGAAGGGAGAGAGGCAGAGACAAAAGCATCTACAAAGACACGGACACGGGGAGGAGGGGAGAGAAATCGAGGGAAATAGAAGAGGACATAGAAAATGAGACAGGGAGAGAGACAGAGATTGACTCTCAGAGAGAAAGACACGGAGGGAGGGAGAGACAGAGATCCACAGAGCCAGAGAGACAAAGAGACAGGGAGAGGAAGAGATTCAGGGAGACAGAAATGGAAGAATTTATGAGATGGGGAGAGACAGAGGGAGACTGATTCACAGTGAGACAGACATGGAGTGAGAGAGACGCACACACCAGGACTCAGAGGGGGTCACAGGATGAGTGGCAGACATAAATGGAGATACACAGCGAAGAAAACAGGAAAATAAAAACAAATTCTCAGAGATAAGGAAGGAACCCAGACCCACCCAGAGAGACAGAGAGAGCGCCAGGACTAGGGAAAGGAACAGAGACCCAGGGAAACGGACACTCCCAGAGGGAGACCTAAAAGTACAAATTCACAGAAGCCTAGAGAGAGAAATCAAGACTCGGGTGGCATCAGAAAAATTGAGACACCAAGCCTCCCTGCTCACCATTGGACCCCAGCACTAATACAAAGTTTGTGCAATGAAACAGAGTGACACAATCAGACACAGAGATCGGAGAGGAGCTGCAGTGGCCTAACAGGATTCACCGAGGCACCCTAGTCGGGGAGGAAGACGGGGCCGGGCGACAGATTGGGGAGGGGGCAGGGCACGGCTCGGAGGATGCCCCCTCCCTTCAGCCAGCCCCCGGCGTGGGTGTGCGCACGTGTGTGTGTGTTGGAGGGGAGGGCATTTGTCCCAGGTCTCAAGGAGGGGGACGCCTTTAAGCCGAAACCCCGCCTCTCGGTCGTCATGGCAACGCCTCCCCCCACCCGGGGCTCCCACATTTCAGCAGGTGCCTGAGCTGGAGCTCCCACCACCGACGCCGCCCGTGCCTCCGGCTCCTCCGCGCCCTTGCCCTCGGCTCTCCGCCCCACTCGCCCGCTCCCCCTGGCGGAGCCGGCGCGCCCCGGGGTGCCGCTCCCTGTCCTGCGCGCTCCGCTTCCGGAGGTGCCTCGCCCCTCTCCTTCCCACCTCGGAATCTCCCGCCGGCTCTTTTGCTCTTCCAAGCCTTCGGCTCCTTGCCTTTCCACCTGTTTCCCGAGAAAGGCAGGATCCTGGTCCCTGCTACGTTACTGGGGCCATGGCAGGCCTGGGCCCCGGCGGAGGCGATTCAGAGGGGGGACCCCGGCCCCTGTTTTGCAGAAAGGGGGCTCTGAGGCAGAAGGTGGTCCACGAAGTCAAGAGCCACAAGTTCACCGCTCGCTTCTTCAAGCAGCCAACCTTCTGCAGCCACTGCACTGACTTCATATGGTGAGGGAAGGGGGCTGGGGCCCTGAGGGATAAGGAGACTAGTGCTAAAGACCCCTGACGCACCAGACCCCACAGTGACGAGGAAAGCGGGGGCTGCAGCCCTGGCTCCTGGCCCTAGGGTAGGTGGGGTCTAGGGGCCTGGGCCTGGACTCCTGGGTCAGAGAGAGGAGGGGCTGGGGCCCTGGACTTCTGGGTCTGAAGGAAGGGGCTGGGGGCCTGAGCTCCTGGGTCTGAGAGAAGAGAGGCTGGGGGGCCAGAATTTCCGGGTTCTGGAAAGGAGAGGCAGCTGGGGCTCACACTCCTGGGTCCTGCAGGAGGAGGATGGGAGGACGGAGGCCTCCTATGACTGGCAGAGGTGAGAGGTCCAGGTACCCTTTTCTGCACTGACCTCAGATCCTTGACTCTTACAGGGGGATTGGAAAACAGGGCCTGCAATGTCAAGGTAAGAGCTGGGGACCTGGACTCCCAGGACCCTCAGGAGGGTGGAGGCTGGGGCCCCACAGCCTAGGCTGCTTGACACACGTGTTCTCTGGTCCCCAGAGAGGCGCGGGGGAGCCCGGGGCGGGGGGGTGTGGCAGAGACACAACCTGCAGTGGGGAGGGTGCTCTGACGGCGGGGCCAACGCGGAGGTGGTGCTGGGGGCCCCTCCCTCGGCCGGCTCCAGGTGGGGACAGATATTTGGAGAATCTGTTGCCATGGGAACAGTGAGATTTGGAAAAGGGGAGCTGAAGGGAGGGGGGGCTGGAGATGCAAAGTCAGAGCCCCCCCCTGCCGTTGCCATGACAACACCACCGTCCTAGGCAGGGGCCGTCCGGGCGGGGTCACCGATGGGCGGGTGGGGGCCGGGTGGGGCCGGCAGTTATGGGGGCCGGGAGAGGGGGCCGAGTCCTAAAGCACCAGCTGCTACTTGCTGAGAACTGGGTGAGTCAGGGAGGGGGGCGGGCCGGCAGCGGCGCCCCCAGACTCACTTCTGCCCAAGTTGATGCTCTCTGTTCTGTTGGAGGACCTCTCCCTGTGTTTCCTCTCTTCTAGTTGGCCTGCCTCTCTCCTGGCTTTCTTATCGCTGTCTGTGGGTCTGTGTCAATGGGATCCTGTTTTCTCTCTGTCTCCATCTCTTTCTGTCTTTCTCTGTCTTCCTCTCTCTTTGTCTCTCTCTCTCTCTGTCTCTCTATCTCTGTGTCTCTGTCTCCCTTTGGCTGTGGGTATGCATTGGGCTCTCTGTGCTTTCTCTGTTTCTGTGATTCTCTGCATCTCTGTTTCTTTCTTTGGGTCCACGTTTTGAATTTCTGTCTCCCAGTGTCTCTGTCTCTGTCTCTCTGCATGTCAAGGTCTCTTTGATTTTCTCTGTATTGAACTCTATGGGGATCCTCCTCTCCTGGTTTTCTTTCTGTCTGGGTCTCCTCTGTTTCTGATTTTCTGTCCATTGGGGTCTCTCTCTGTCTCTGTGTCTCTATGATTCTCACCTTCAGTCTGCAGCTTTGTGGTTCATCGACGATGCCACGAATTTGTGACCTTCGAGTGTCCAGGCGCTGGGAAGGGCCCCCAGACAGACGTGAGTGCCCAGACACCTGGTTCTTCCTCCTCGGGCTGTGCCCCCGCCCTCACCCCCTCGGCGTCCGTCCCAATTTCTCCTGCTATTTTTAAGGCTGGGAGGGGAGGGGGGCTGGAGAGATAGGGAGAGCTAGTCTGGCCCAGATTCCCTGCCCTTGGCCTGGAAAGGGGGAATGAGAGGGGACCAAGACAGGCTGGGGACCCAGGCGGGGGACAAAGAGGAGGCGGGGTGAGGGGACCTCAGCACGGATGTGGACTGTGATCCAGGAGTCAAGAGATTAAAAAAATAGAGAGCTGAGGGACAGAGAGAGAGACAGAGAGACAGAGAGAGAAATCGATGCAAGCACCGAGATCCTGAGATGAGACAGAGAGAGAACCCAGAGGTGCAGAAAAAAACAGAGACCCAGACAGAGAGATTGGGGCAGAGAGAGTGAGAGCAATGGAACAGAGACAGTGACACAGGAGGAAGGAAAAGGAGATCCAGAAAGACTGGGAGAGACAGAGACACAGAAACTCAGAGAGACGGGGCGGTAGATACCTAGAAAGGGAAACTAGAATAGAAAATGGTAGATAAGGATAACTGCTTAGGAGGTGCTGAGAGAGGGAAGCCCAGAGAGATCCTGTCATACACATGCACATACATGTGCATTTTCAGACAACCTGCCCGTGTGCGCGCACACACACACACACACATATGCATATACAGACCCCTGTGTACACACACACACACACACACACA
>NW_021703766.1:54272366-54369692 GCF_005190385.1 Monodon monoceros
ACACACACACACACATATGCATATACAGACCCCTGTGTACACACACACACACACACACACACATATATGCATATACAGACCCCTGTGTACACACATATATATGCATATTAGACCCCCGTGTATGGACACACACGTGCATGTACAGATCCCCCATGTGCGCTCATACAGATACACACAACTGTTCTCTCCCTCCCCCCGCCCCCCAACATCAGGGGCTTACAAGAACTGCCCACCTTGCATGCCTACCCCTGATCCCTCCTTCACTTTCTTTCTGGCTGTGGGGCTCTTCTCTCTGAGCCTCAGTTTCCCTCTCTATATAATGAGGCTCACCGTCCAGTGTTGACCAATAGAACTTTCTGCAATGATGGAAGCGTCCTGTATCTTCGCCATCCAGCTGCCAGCCACCACAGCTAACTGCCGAGGGACAGAAATTTAAATCCCATTTAATTTGAATTGATTTCAATTTATTTATTTTTTTATTGAAGTATAGTCGATTTACAACGTTATGCCAATCTCTTGCTGTACAGCAAAGTAACTCAGTTATACACATATATACATTCTTTTTTAATATTCTTTTCCATTATGGTTTATCACAGGATATTGAGTATAGTTCCCTTTGCTATACATTAGGAACTTGTTGTTTATCCACTGATTTCCATTTAAATAGCCACCTGTGGTTAGGGCTACCATGTGGGACAGCATGAGTCTAGATGCCCCCAGTCTTGTTTATTTTTAATTTATTTAATCTATTTATTTTTGGCTGCGTTGGGTCTTCGTTGCTGCGCGCGGACTTTCTCTAGTTGCAGCAAGCGGGGGCTACTCTTCGTTGCGGTGTGTGGGCTTCTCATTGCGGTGGCTTCTCTTGTTGTGGAGCATGGGCTCTAGGCCCGCGGGCTTCAGTAGTTGTGGCATGTGGGCTCAGTAGCTGTGGCTTGTGGGCTCTAGAGCGCAGGCTCAGTAGTCGTGGCACACGGCCTTAGTTGCTCTGCGGCATGTGGGATCTTCCCGGACCAGGGCTCTAACCCGTGTCCCCTGCATTGGCAGGGGGATTCTTAACCACTGCGCCACCAGGGAAGCCCGGGAAGCCCCCCACCCCCACCCCGCCCAGGTTTGTTTTCAGGGAAGTCAGGCAGGATAAGAGCCCGGGGTCTGACACAGGGCTGGAGATGGTTTTATGATTAGCAGATGGAGAAAGGCAGAATGAGGGAGAGAGGGAGAGCACCACAGAAGTCCATGAGGCATTTTGCCAGCTTGTCAGGTCGAGAAAATTGAAGTTTACATAGAGGATATGACCTCTGAGAACACACATCGAGCACCACTGTCTACCAGCACCTATATATGTTATGATTTGGCTGCCTCGCCTGCCTCCACCACCAACAAACACTACATCTGAGTCATCCAGGGCTCATTGCGTGCATGCATCAGGTATCTTGTATATAGTATAGGGCTGAATCTGCTTAACAGCTTGTAAGGTTAGGTATTGTTCCTGTCCTCATCTGACCGAGGCTCCTGGGCCAGGACACCTGGGCTTGAATCCCACCTCCACCGCGTATTGGTTCTGTGACCTTCCAAAAGTTTATTTACCTCTCTGCACCTCTGGAGTTCCTCGTCTATAAAATGGGGATGGTAGCCATGCCCTCATCTTGTAGGACCTTTTTAAGGACTAAATGAGTCAAATACTTGGGACAGCACCTGGTACATAGCCAGACACAAAGTATTAATTATTATCATTGTAAAATTATTCCTATTACTGATGAGGAAACAGAGGACAAGTTCTTTCCTCTATATCACTCTGGCTTTCTTTTCCTTTGTGAAGCACTAAGCTTTTAATCTTGTTGTCAGCAACACAGATCAAGGGCTTAAGAAATGCTCAGGGCTCGACAAGCATGATTTCATTCAATCTTCACAAGAACCCTTTCAGGGAGGGCTCATGGCCCCATTTTATGGGGAGGAAACCTGAGTCTCTAAAAAGGGTGATGTGGGGGGAGGCCACACAGCTGGGTGGTCGGGAGAGTCAAAAATCTGGACCCTAATCTTTCGAACTGGAGCCACGGTACTGTCTCCTCTTTAATAGCTACTTTCACCTTGAGGATAATCGCAACAGCTTCTGTGTCAGGTACCCTGCTGGGAATTTTCACCCACAGCATCTCATTTCATGTGGCAGGAACACTTTGAGCTAGGGTCAGATGAAGATCTTTAGAGGTCCAGCACATGCACCTGCCAACACCCTCCCTCCGTCCAAGTATAATTCAAAATAGAATCCCCACTAAACTGCAAAATAAGTGAAAGCCCAAGAATGTCCTGAATTTTCACGCTAGGGATAACTCTTGCAATGCATTCGTAGAAAAAGGCAAATATCAGATTATTTAACACTCAGACATTGCTGAGGGTGGAAGGAGGAATGCTTTTATTGGTGTCTTAAATTCATGCTTAATTGGACTCGACATTTAGCATCTCTTCAAGATATACATTGTTTATTTCCACTGCGCAGAGGAGGGCGCTGAGCCTCAAAATTGGGCACTTACTTGTCTGAAATCACGCAGCTGGGAAATGGCCCAGCTCTTTTTTTTTTTTTTTTTTTTTTTTTTGCGGTACCCGGGCCTCTCACTGTTGTGGCCTCTCCCGTTGTGGAGCACAGGCTCTGGACGCGCAGGCTCAGTGGCCATGGTTCACGGGCCTTAACTGCTCTGCGGCATGTGGGATCTTCCCGGACCGGGGCACGAACCCGTGTCCCCTGCATCGGCAGGCAGACTCTCAACCACTGCGCCACCAGGGAAGCCCAGGCCCAGCTCTTGGTTAAACCCAAGGGTATGTGGGGACTGCAATAAAATCACTAATAATAACCATGGCAGTAATGACAGCAGAAACACTACTGAGCACATTTAACATGCGAGACACTGCTCTGTTGTTTACACTTAATGTTTCATTTAGGACACCTGGGTCCCTAAAACTGAGAGGTCATATTCTCCATCCCACAGGGGCCTCAGAGTAGGCAGATCATCAGCGGGTAGACATTGACAGAGGCTGACAGTGAGTGATCTGAGGTTCATGGTGGCCCACAAGTCCTCGGGAGAACAGCTTGTGGAAGGTTGGGGATTAGGGACCATGGGACTTTGGAAGCCTACACTTCCTTCAGGTTCTTCCCAAATGCCACCTTCTTAGTGAAACCTTCCCTGATCACTCTATTTCACAATCCCCTTCCCTACTTCATTTTTGTCCAGAGCACCTATTACCATCTGTAATACTATATATTTTACATATCGTGTTTATTTTCTCTCTCCCTCCATTAGAAAGTAAAGTCCACATGGACAGTTTTCCTTTGTTTTGCTCGGGGCTGGGTCCCGGCACCAGGAACCGTGCTGGCACACAGGAGGTGCTCAATAAATATTGTAGAGTGAATGAGTGAGGTGGAGCCGCAGGAAGACGGGAGAGCAGGGCGGAAGAGAAAGAGTTCAGGGGGCTGTTCTTTTAGGACGCCCTGCAGACCCCTTCTGACCGGCTCCTCCCTGCCCCCAGGATCCCCGGAACAAGCACAAGTTCCGTCTGCACAGCTACAGCAGCCCCACCTTCTGCGACCACTGTGGCTCCCTCCTTTACGGGCTGGTGCACCAGGGCATGAAGTGCTCCTGTGAGTCTACGCTTGCTGCGCCCGCCAGAACTTGGCGCTTCCGGGGCCCCTGCAAAAGTGCAGTGTCTGGGTTTCCAGTAAATGCTGGGGAATGGAGTCTGGGGTTAAGGGCGGGACCTGAAGTGCTACCCTCAGTTCTGTACCCCCAGGCTGCGAGATGAACGTGCACCGGCGCTGTGTGCGCAGCGTGCCCTCTCTGTGCGGTGTGGACCACACGGAGCGCCGCGGCCGCCTGCAGCTGGAAATCCGAGCTCCCACTTCGGATGAGATCCACGTCACGGGTGAGACCCCGCCCCTTTACCGGAGCGTGAGGAACCGGTTGAATTCCCCTGAGCTGCCCACCCCGCCCCTCCCCCCGACTCAGAAAGGCCACGCCCCTCGCGAAGGTCGCACCCACACTCCTGACCCCACCTGCAAAAGCTGAACACCACTCGGCCGCGCCCCTTCTAGCTCGAGGCCCCTTCTCCAGCCGTGCCTCTGGCGCCTCTTAATGGCTGTTCTGGGCATCAAGGTCCTGGGGGTGGAGGGGTGGGGGGTGGGGAATGAAAGAAGAGCTGGTTCCGAAGGAGGTTCGGGTTTACTAGTGGTGATATGGCCAGGGTCCCGACTCCTGGGTCCTAATGGAGCCAGGGTCTTTGGGTTTGATTTCTGGGTCACTGGCTGGGGAAAGGGCTTCATGCCCTGTCTTCTGGGCACTGGAGAAGTAAAAGATCAAAAACACCTGGGTCTTGAGAGCGGATGCTGAGAGATTGGAATTCTTGATTGCTGGCTGGGGGAAGGCTCGGGGGCTTCTTCCTGGATCTCTAACCCCATCTACCCTCCTTCCCCTCCCCGCTCAGTTGGCGAGGCCCGTAACCTCATCCCAATGGACCCCAATGGTCTGTCTGATCCCTATGTGAAACTGAAGCTCATCCCAGATCCTCGGAATTTGACAAAACAGAAGACCCGGACGGTGAAAGCCACGCTAAACCCTGTGTGGAACGAGACCTTTGTGTTGTGAGCCTCGGGTGCAGGGGAGGCTGTAATTACTGATAGAGAATGATCTGAGGGTCCTGGTGGCCCAGAACACCCCGGAGAGCAGGTGTTAGCATTGGGGGAATCCCAAAAAGGGCAGAAGAAGGTGGTGGGAGAAGAAAATGAAGTGGTTGAGGGAGAGGGACAGAGATACAGAAGGCGAGAGACAGACATCTGTGTGTTTAATTTCCATCAAAGCTCACCACTTTAGAATGAGACAGGGATCCGAGAGAGAGGTAGACAGACCCTGCAACTCAGAAGAAGAGACATAAACCCAAAGAGAAACACAGAAGGAATGGCGATGGGTGGGTGGCAGGGAGGGAAAGAGAAGCCAACTGACAGAAAGACAGACGGACAGATCTGGAGGGAGGAGAGGGGCCCCGTGAAAAGGAGAGGCCTGGAGAGAAAGGCCAGGAGACAGAGATGGGGAAGAGCCAGGGAGGGAGGGAGACTGAGAGCTGTCTATGTTTACTTAGGGCCCAAACAGGGAGAGAGACGCTCTTCGGCAGGACCTGGGGTGACAAAACACTTTACAGAGCAGGAAACAGGCCCCCCAGCTCCCCGGGTTTGCCTGCTCTTCCCCAGGGCGGAAAGGTGGGCAGCCAAGAGCCGGGCCCCTCACTGTGCCACTCCCTTCCCGCAGCAACCTGAAGCCGGGGGACGTGGAGCGCCGGCTCAGCGTGGAGGTGTGGGACTGGGACCGGACTTCCCGCAACGACTTCATGGGTGCCATGTCCTTTGGCGTCTCGGAGCTGCTCAAGGTTCCCGTGGACGGCTGGTGAGGGCGGGGGCGGAGGCGGGGCCGGGCGGGGCTGGGGGCGGGGCCCCTGCATCTGCATCAACTTCCGTGGGTGGTCCCTCTTCTCTAGGGCACTATCTTTTCTACCTCCCTGTGCTTCTTTCTCTCTTTCCCCCGCCCCTCTCTCCTTATCTCACTCTTTCTCTCTCCTTCTCTGTCTCTCTGTCTCTTCCCCCCTTCTGATGTCACTGCCTCTCCCGCGGGTACCCCCCCTCCCCGTCCGTCTCCCCTACTCCTGCCCGCCCCTGGTCTCCGTCTGTATGTCAGGTACAAGTTACTGAACCAGGAGGAGGGCGAATATTACAATGTGCCAGTGGCTGATGCTGACAACTGCAGCCTCCTCCAGAAGTTTGAGGTACCCAGACCCCGGCTTCCCCACAAGGAGCCCAGCCCAGTCACCCACAGTTCAGAGCTGGCCTTCCCCAAACTCCATCGCTCGTTGCCCACTGGCCCTGGGACTAAAATTCCCAGAAAGCCCTGGAGTTCTTTCTGGTCTTCTAGGGCACTGCTGGGAATTACAGCTCCTATCCATCCCCCTGGCTTGGGGGTCTGGGGACTCCCATCCCCTGCTTTAGGGCAATCTCCTACCTCTCTGGGGGCTCTGACTCTGGCTTTCTTCTCCCCCAGGCCTGTAACTACCCCCTGGAACTGTACGAGGTGAGCAGAGCTGGAGGCCTGGAATGGAGACAGTTTCCTTTCCTGTGGTCTGTATCTGTCCCCCCACCTCTCTCTCCTCCAACATCTGTCTTCATTTCCGCACACATGGGTTGAGCACATACTTGGTGGCAGGTCTTGTGTTTGCTGAGTAATCCTGTCTCTCCAGAGCCGAATCTGACCCGCAGGCAACTCCTCAAGGTAGGGACACAGTCACAAATACTCAGATTCCAGGATGATGTGCTAAATTAGAGGTAGCCCAGGGAACAAAGAAGCATAGAGGAGGCACTAACCCCAGCCTGGGGCCAGGGGGTTGGGGTGGAGGTGGTCAGGGAGGACTTCCCTAAGGAGGTGACACCTGAATTGCTCCTTGAGTTTTTCTGCCTATTTATCACTGTGCCTTTCTCTCCTCCATTGTTTTTTTGACTTACTGAACACCTATTTCCTGAGGTTTTATGTAAACCAAGCCCTATTCTGGGAGTAGAATCAGGCCATTCCCTGGGGAGCTCCTCTTTCAATATAGGAGAAAGTTACAGATAGAGAAGGAGTGTGTTTGATCATGGAGATGGCTTCAGGCACTAGGGAGTCCTAAGCCTCTGGCAGGACCTGGGGGAGTCAGAGAAAAGTTCGTAGACAGAGAAAAGTTCGTAGACAGGAAGTGCAGGATTCCCCAGGCAGAGGACAGGGAGACGAGATTTCCAGGTCAAGGAAGGAATAATGCGCTCGTTCTCTCTCTCTCTCCCATTTATTCTTTCAAAAAACATTTTGTTGAGCCCTCTGTGTGCATGGTTCTAATCACTGGGGATAGAGCAGAAAACAAGAGAGAGAGAGAGAGAGGGAAAGAGAGAGAGAGAGGGAGAGAGAGAGAGACAACCTCCTGCCCTCATGGGGCTTACACTTGGAAGGCATTCAACAAAAT
The DNA here is from genome assembly GCF_005190385.1 of Monodon monoceros. NCBI lineage: Eukaryota > Metazoa > Chordata > Mammalia > Artiodactyla > Monodontidae > Monodon > Monodon monoceros. The sequence goes on from NW_021703766.1 coordinate 54,279,381, forward strand.
AAAGGAGTGAATGATCCTATGTCAGAAGGTGATATGTGATTGTGGAGAAAAATAAATGCTAAAGAGGATAGGGAGTGCTGTTTTTTGAGTTTTTTTTTTTTTTTTTTTTTTTTGCGGTGCGTGAGCCTTTCACAGTTGTGGCCTCTCCCGTTGCGGAGCAGAGGCTCCGGACGCGCAGGGTCAGTGGCCATGGCTCACGGGCCCAGCTGCTCCGCGGCACGTGGGATCTTCCCGGACCGGGGCACGAACCCATGTCCCCTGCATCGGCAGGCGGACTCCCAACCACTGCGCCACCAGGGAAGCCCTTTTGAGATTTTAGTAGCAATAAGCAGAGAAGCCTTCACTGAGAAAGTGACCTTTGGGCAAAGACATAAAGGAGATGAAATAGTGAGCTGTAAGGATAGTGGAAAGCCTTCCAGGTGGAGGGAAGATCACGTGCAAAGGCCCTGAGGTGGGCCCAGACCAGCAGTGAGGCTGGAGCAGAGGGAGGGATGAGGGATGAGGGTGGGAAGAAGTAGAAGATGGAGTCAGAGAGAGAAGGGGTGGGGGTAGCCTCGTCATTTATTGGAAGGATTTTGGCTTTTAAACCAAGTGAGATGGGAGGGCATTGGAGGTGGCCTGAGATGATTTCTATTTGGCCAAGATAACTGCCTCTGTGTCAAGAGCCGATGGTGGAAGGGGGAAGAAGGCTATTGTGAAGGCCCAGAGGGGAGTTGCCAGTGCCTTCACGCAGGGGACAATGATGGTAAAGGTGTTCAGATTCTGGGTGTGCTCTGAACATAGAACAACAGGATGTGCATTCAGCACTCATCTCCTGAGACCTTCATCCACTCAACACACTCCTGCTGAGACCCAAGTCATGTGCTGGGTGATGGTAGAAAAACAGAAAGGAGGGAGACACAGTCTCTGACTTTAATGGACGTTGATTTCTGGCTCTGTTTTTTACCTGCTGTGTGACTTCGGGCAAGTTACTTAATGTCTCTGTGCCATCGTCTCTAAAATGGAGGGTGGGGTGGGTGACAAGGGTCTCCTGGAGGATCAATGGCATATAGTAAGCTATCTAAGTGCTAGTTGAATAATAAACCCTCCAGGCTACGGGAAATCAGAGAAAGTTCTTAAGTCAGAGAGGGGGGTGGAGACAACTTTTTTTCTCTCTCCATCTTTCCATCTCTCCCCGTCCCTTTCGTTCTTGGGTGCTGTCTCTCTGAGGGGCACCTCCTTATCCCCTTCTGGGGCCTGACTAGCTTTGGATCTCTCCCCTTTCTCACAGAGGGTGCGGATGGGTCCTTCTTCCTCTCCCATCCCCTCCCCATCTCCTAGTCCCACTGACTCCAAGCGCTGTTTCTTCGGGGCAAGCCCTGGACGTCTGCACATCTCTGACTTCAGCTTCCTCATGGTTCTAGGAAAAGGCAGTTTTGGGAAGGTTGGATTCCTGGGGCTCTGGGAGAAGGGGGAGAATGTCTGGGGGTGGGGCTCAGGTTTCTGGTTCTTAGAGATGAAGTGCAGGGGGGAGGGAACTAGGCTACTGAGTCCCCAAAGAGAGTTTGATGGGGCCTCTTGAGTTCCTGGAGAGGAGAGGCATAAAGATGTGGCTACTTTCTCTGAGGGAGTAGTTGGCAAAGTCAGGGCATCTGGTCCCCTGAGAGGGAGAGGGAGGACCTGGGACTCCCATTTGTTTGTGTCCTTGAAAGGGAGGGGTAGGGACCCGCACCTCTGGTTCCCAAGATGGACTGGGCCTTTCCTGCCTCTGCCCCTAGGTGATGCTGGCCGAGCGCAGGGGCTCCGATGAGCTCTATGCCATCAAGATCCTGAAGAAAGACGTGATTGTCCAGGATGACGACGTGGACTGCACCCTGGTGGAGAAACGCGTGTTAGCCCTGGGGGGTCGAGGCCCCGGAGGCCGGCCCCACTTTCTCACCCAGCTTCACTCCACTTTCCAGACCCCGGTAAGAAAGGAGGTGGCAGAGGCCGGCTCAGGAGCCCTGCCTCATCCCCACTGGATGTATCAAGCATTTGCTTTGAGATTCTGAGTTTTTGGCAAGGCGGAAGAACCCTGTGAACTCTGATTGGGTGTGGCGGGCTCCTCAGTGGGCGTGGCCAGAATGCAGGTGCCCTGGAGGGCGTGGCCACAAGGCTAGGATCCTGCGTGGGAGTGGCCTGAATCCCCTAGGTCTTGAGTGGGTGTTTTTTGAGTAAGGGCTTCTGGAGTAAAAGAATTCGTGGAGAATGTCTTCTAAGTGAGCATGCCTGCAAGTGGGCTCTGAGTGATGAGGTGGTCACTCTTGGATTCTGAGTTAAGGACTTGTCAGAAACAGGGTGTTTCCCGAAGGCTGTGGAATGGGACAACTGTCAGGGGTTAGAGAGAATGTGACTCTACTTCCAAGAGCTCTGAGTGGGCGTAGCCAGCTTCCTGGAGGTTTTGTTTTGTTTAAATTTTTATTCATTTATTTATTTATTTTTGGCTGCATTGGGTCTTCATTGCTGCACATGGGCTTTCTCTAGTTGCCGCGAGCGGGGGCTACTCTTCGTTGCGGTGCGCGGGCTTCTCATCGTGGTGGCTTCTTTTGTTGTGGAGCATGGGCTCTAGGCGCGCGGGCTTCAGCAGTTGTGGCACACAGGTTTAGTTGCTCCATGGCATGTGGGATCTTCCCGGACCAGGGCTCGAACCCGTGTCCCCTGCATTGGCAGGCAGATTCTAAACCACTGCACCACCAGGGAAGTCCCCTTCCTGGAGTTTTTTAAAAATTAGTACTGTATCGGGAATTCCCTGGTGGTCCAGTGGTTAGGACTCCATGCTTCTACTGCAGGGGGCCCAGGTTCAATCCCCGGTCGGGGAGCCAAGATCCTGCAAGTGGCACGGCACGGCCAAAAAAATAAAAATAAAATAAATTAAAAATTACTATCATTTGCTAGTGAGGCCTGAACAACTTTGGTTCCTAACAGGTGGCCATGATTGCATATGCATGTGAGTGGGTGTGGAAAGAGGTTTCAGTATCCCAGGGATTTCAAGCAAATGGTGGGCCTCAATCTTAAATTCCGAGAATGGAGGACTGGAACACCCGACAGTTTGGAGTAACAGGGGATGGGGTGGGTGGAGATTCTGTGGTGGCCGGTTGAGAATCTTCGGGGCCTCCCTGTGGGCACAGACAGTTGCTCTGGATTTCTGATTGGGTGGATCCAGAGCCTTTGTCTGTCCTCGCCTCTAAGTCCCGTGCACTCCTCCACAGGATCGCCTGTATTTTGTGATGGAGTACGTCACTGGGGGCGACTTGATGTACCACATTCAGCAGCTGGGCAAGTTTAAGGAGCCCCATGCAGCGTGAGTCTTGGCCAAGAGAGGAGGGTAGAGGGAGGGTGGAAGGGAGTGGGCTCCAGTCTCTGGCCTTCTGACTCCCCACCTCCACCTGCAGGTTCTACGCAGCAGAAATCGCCATCGGCCTCTTCTTCCTTCACAATCAGGGCATCATCTATCGGTGAGCAGTCCCGGGCCTTTCAGGGGAGGGAATCAGACCCCCAGAAGAGAAGGAATTTGAACTTAAGGCTCCAGCCCGTTGAACTGTACCCTTCCCACCCCCAGGGACCTGAAACTGGACAACGTGATGCTGGATGCTGAAGGACACATCAAAATCACCGACTTCGGCATGTGTAAGGAGAACGTCTTCCCCGGGACCACAACTCGCACCTTCTGTGGGACCCCAGACTACATAGCCCCCGAGGTAATCCTGCCTCCACTGCTCTTGGTGCCCTCCCAATTCACTGAGTAGGTGTGGCTGGTCGTCCAGTATTCAGAGTATGGGGACTTGACCCTGGGGTCTTTACCTGAGTCGTGGGGGTTCCGACAGCAAGCAGAAAAGAGAGGCTCTTGCGGAGCGTTGTAAGTGGGCAGAGCGTTGTAAGTGGGCGGAGCTGAGTCTCTAAATAGGCAAAGTGGGGGGACCTGTGGGTGAATGTTCGAAAAGAGAAGGACCAGCTCTAGGGATTCTAGGAGAACAGGGCCTGTTACTGGACTGTTCTAAGAAGGTGGAGATGATTTCCGGTGTACTCTGAGTGGGTGGGCCCCATCCCCCAGAACATTAGGCATGTGGAGGGTGTCCCCTGAATATTTCAAGTGGGCAGAGTATGCTCTGATTTTGTTAGGGGGGGTGGGTGAAGCTAATGATCTGACTGTATATAAGTAGACTGAGAGCATGTCCTGACTTCTCACTTGATGGAGGAGGTGGGGTTGGTGGTGCCCTCCTTGATCTTTCCTGGCGATTCTATGATAGTGCCCAAGTAACCAATGCCAGTGGTTTCAAAACATAGCTAGTAATCAGAATCACCTGGGGAGATTTTGAAACACACACACACACACACACACACACACATCTTCCTGACTCTGGCCTATTGTGGCTGGGATTCTTCAGGGCTGGGGACATCTCTCTTTAAACAGTCCCCTAGGAATTCCCTGGTGACGCAGTGGTTAAGAATCCGCCTGCCAGGGCCCCCCTGGTGGCGCAGTGGGTAAGAATCGCCTGCCAATGCAGGGGGCACGGGTTCGAGCCCTGGTCTGAGAAGATCTCACATGCCACGGAGGAACTAAGCCCGTGCGCCACAACTACTGAGCCTGCGCTCTAGAGCCCGTGTGCCACAACTACTGAAGCCCACACGCCTTAGAGCCCGTGCTCTGCAACGGGAGAGGCCACCGCAATGAGAAGCCCGCGCACTGAAAGGAACAGTAGCCTCCACTCGCCGCAACTAGAGAAAGCTCGCGCACAGCAACGAAGACCCAACACAGCCAAAAAAAAAAAAAAAAGAATCCGGGAAGATCCCTTGTGCCGCGGAGCAACTAAGCCCATTGCACCACAACTACTGAGCCTGTGCTCTAGAGCCCGCGAGCCACAACTACTGAACCCACGTGCCACAGCTACTGAAGCCCGTGCACGTAGAGCCCGTGCTGCACAACGAGAGAAGCCACCACAGTAAGGAGCCCGCGCACCGCAACGAAGACCCAACACGGTCAAAATTAATTATTAATTAATTTTGTTTTTTACAAAACCCAAAAAACAGTCCCCTAGAAGAATCTGATATGTGTCCAGATTTAAGACTCTCTGGTCTCTGAAATTCTGCCTATGCACCTGATATTGTAAGGAGAGAGCCCAGTTACCTCGATATTCCGGACGCGTGGGACTTGCGGCTTGGTCTTTAGATAGTCTTTATACTTGGGACCGAAGGAATGTTCCAAGTAGGTAGAGTTTGTTTCCCAAATTTTCCAGAGGGTGGAGCCAAAGTGTTCTGAATGGGACAAGTTCGTGCTGAAAACATTTAAAGTGGGAAGGGTTCCCAGGCGGTGAAGCCAGAGGGGCCCTAGGTTTCTTGAATCACAAATCATAATTCCTTGCCTTCCTTCCTCCCCTGCTAGATCATTGCCTACCAGCCCTATGGGAAGTCTGTCGACTGGTGGTCCTTTGGGGTCCTGCTGTATGAGATGCTGGCGGGGCAGGTAAGGGAAGGTGGGGAGAGGCTGGTTTGACTAAAGGCAACACGGATGGGGTGCCACCTGTTACATGGCCATCATCTCAGGAGGAGCCGGTCAGGAAGGGATGTCCATCTGTAGGCGAATAAGGTGTGCGAAGCTGTGGGGAAGGTCAGCCAGCTAGGAGAGCGCTCTCCGTGGTCCTGAAGCATTATCTTCCCACAGGCTAGGGGTTCCTCACTTTTCTTGTGTCACGGACCCCCTTCTCAGAACAATGTTTTTAAATGCATGAAGTAAGATAATAGCATTACAAAAGAAGCCAATCATGTTGAAATATGGTTCTCAAAATGTTAAAGGTTTAATTGAGTAATTTAACCAACTAAATAAATTTAAATGTGTACGGTTGTCTAAACATATTAGAATATGGACCTATATGTGATATCCTACCAATGAAGTAAATGGTAATATCTCACAGGAATAGGAAGTAAATAGGAAGGTCTACCAGTAATTTTGAAGTAGAGATGACTGATTTTTTGAGATATTTGCAACTCTTACGTGCTAAGAAAATATCTGTGATTTCCATTGGTGATGAAGTGACAGTTACCACTATTTGGGTTTGTTTCCTATAATTGCCATGAATGCTGAATTTGTTTTAGATTTTGAAGAATAAAGATGCATGTTTTTTCCCATCCAAATTCATGGCCCCTCTCAATGGTGTAAACAGACTCCCTAGACTTCACATTAAGAAGCTTTGCCTGGGTACTGCTTCTGCTAATCCCAAAAGACTGGAGGCCACTCATCCAACCAGGAGAATGCTTTTACAGCTTTTCCTGCAGTTTTTCTCTCTTCTATTTAAATGACACGTTGCCTAATTAATACCCTGCCAATTTACATAGCAGAGAAAGAGAGACAGAACCTCAAAGAGGTGCAGAGAGCTGAAGCATCTGAGATAGAAAACAACAGAGTCTGAAAGTGCGAAAGATACAGCTTTTGCGGTTTGGTCAAATTTTTCCCTAGGAATTTGGGGGCCCAGGGGTGGGCTGTGTTCATGGTGGGCAGTGAGGGTGTGGAAGGTGCGGCCAGGTAGTCTGCCGAGTCTCTGACTATCCTCTCTACTTCCTTAGCCCCCATTTGATGGGGAAGACGAGGAGGAACTGTTCCAGTCCATCATGGAACAAACTGTCACCTACCCGAAGTCGCTTTCCCGGGAAGCTGTGGCCATCTGCAAGGGGGTGAGAGACCTAACTCCTAGATTCTCCAGACCCATAAGCCACACGCCCCACTGCTGCTGTCCAGGGCTGCCCACACATTGTCTACGTGCACCTTAGGAAAAGGCACCCGTTCCTCAAGTTGCTTTACTCCTGTCCGCTGAAAAAATTTATATAATACAGAGATTTTGTTAGAACAATAACATACTGCCCTGCTGCCACCTGCAGTCCAAGGATGGCCTCTATCCTGTCCTCCTGTGCTAGCTCCTCTCCCCAGCTCATGGCAGGAAGTGCTGGAAGGCCAAGGCTTGCCTCTCCTGCACTGGCTGGGTCAGGTGAACCTAACTCCTGCCACTTTTCTTCCTGTGGGATCTCGGTTGGGCAAGTCACCAAAACTCTGGGAGCCTCAGTCTCCTTCTCTGGGGTTGTGGAGTTAAGGCAGGAGGAAGAGACTAGCCTATAGCAGCTGTTCAACAGATGTTAGGACATTTCTGCTTCTAGCTCCTGTCTCCACGTCTCTCTGACTATCTCTCTCTGGGCTTCTGTCTCATCCCTCTGCCTCCATCTACATATCATGGGGCTTTCTGTGTTGCTACCTTTTTTTCTGTGTCCTTCGGGAATCTCTGTCCCCCTTTTGCATCTTTGTTCTCCTCTCTCTGGGTCTCTGTTTCCCCTTTCTCTGAGTCTCCGCCCTCATATGGGGTCTTCATCCCTCTCTCTGGGCATTTGTCTCCTGGGTCTCCATCCTCTTCTCCTTCTGGGCCTTTGTCTCCCCCACCCCTGCCCCTGCTTGTCTCTTACCTTCTCTGGGTATCTGTCCTCCCTCTGAGTCTCCTCCTCTCTCTGGATCTCTATTCCCCCCTTTCTCTGGGTCTTCAATCTCCTCTCTCTCCCCCCTTCTCCCTCTCTGACACTTTCCCTCTTTCCTTCTCTCCCTCCATCCCCCATCTGGGATTCTTTCTGTTTCCCTTCCTCTCTTTCTGGGTTTCTCCGCCCCTCATACCCTCACACCCTAATTTTGCTTCTTTCTTTGTCTCTCCCTGGGTCTCTGGATCTGGGTTTCATCTACCCCATCTCATTTATTCCCCCTCTTCCTCTTTCTCTCTCCCTTTCTTCTTTCCACTCCCTCCCCCCATCTCCCCCCGCCCCGCCCCCCCCATTCTTCTCTTTCTGGATCTCTATGCTTGTCTCTCTGTTCCTCCTTCCTTGTCTTCCTCTCTCTCTGTCGTTCTCTGGGCCTCCCTGTCCGGGACTCTGTCTGTCTGTCCGTCTCTCTCTGTGTTTCCTACAGTTCCTAACCAAGCACCCAGCAAAGCGCCTGGGCTCGGGGCCAGATGGAGAACCCACCATCCGAGCTCATGGCTTTTTCCGTTGGATCGACTGGGAACGGCTGGAACGATTAGAGATCGCGCCTCCTTTCAGACCCCGCCCGGTCAGTCACCTTCTGGGAACAAAATCTTGGCCCCTAGAGGGTGGAATATCCATGAGCTCCAGTACTTCATGTTTCCCTCCCGGTGTTTCCCACAGTGTGGCCGCAGCGGCGAGAACTTCGACAAGTTCTTCACGCGGGCGGCGCCAGCGTTGACTCCCCCAGACCGCCTAGTTCTGGCCAGCATCGACCAAACCGAATTCCAAGGCTTCACCTATGTCAACCCGGATTTCGTGCACCCGGATGCCCGCAGCCCCATCAGCCCAGCACCTGTGCCAGTCATGTAATCTCACCTGCCGCCACTAGGTGTCCCCATGGCTCCCTCCGCCGCGCCAGCCTTACCCCTACCTCACGCGCCCCCCACTTCACCACCCCCTCTCCAATTCTAGATCTTGCTCCCCAACGTTCTGGCCTCTGCCCTCCCCCTCCCTGCCCCGGGTTCCAGATGTCCCTTCCAAGCGTTCCTGGCATTCTAAACTGCATACAATCTCTGGAGTCTTACCGTGTTCTAGATTCTGCTGGGCTGAGCCCTAGATTCTGACCTGCCTCAGTGTTCTGGATTCCGCTCCACCAAGTTACAGAGCCACCAACACCATCCCAACTCCAAGGAGTTCTAGACTCCATCTTGGTAGAATCTATGCCTCTTCTTCTTCTTCTTTCTTATTTCTGGGAAATAGCGTCACAGGGCGGGCTGTTTCAGACTGGGATTTCAGGACAACCCCCCCCCCCGAGGCCCCACCTACCTCCACTCCATTCTGGAGTAAGTGGGAAGCTGTGCCTCTGTGCTCCAGTGCCCCTCTTCTACACTCTGGGGATTCCTGGGATGTATGGAGGATTCTCTCCCCAGCTGTTCTCAGTCAGCTTTTGTCCTAGACTCCCTATCCTAAACCCACCACTGCATGGCTTCTCCAGTCCTGCTTGGAACCCAACCCCTACCCCAGTGCCTGCCACTCTCGGGGTCTCTCCCCACCCCCAATCCTCTGCCTCTCCCGCCCTGCCACAGCTGCTGGAGAATAAATTTGGGATGCTGATGCTGAAGTGTTTGGATGTTTTCTTCTAAGCTTGGAGAATGAAGGGGGTGTGCAGGTGGGACAACGACTATACATAGAAACAAACAGAGACAGAGGCTGAGGAAGGGTCTGCAGAGAGAGAGGGAGAACGCAGAGACCCATAAAGTGAGAGATGATACCCACAGCATGAGAGTAAAGAACAGAGACCTGGAGAAAGCAGAGAGAGAGAGAGAGAGAGAGAGAGAGAGAGAGAGAGCGCGAGCGAGCTACACACAGAGTGCCATAGAGAGGACCAAAGTGGACACGTGCAGGAAGAGGCAGCGGTGTACTCAGACCACTGAGCGTGTCAGGTAGAGATCCCGGGCACAAAGACAAGCACGCACATATTCGCCCAGAGCAATAAAGCTCACGCACTGGCACACTGAGACCCAGCGACTGGGAAGTCCTAAGAGGGAGGATGAAAGGCAAGCCTGCTATTGAGAGACCCCCCCCCAAGACAGAGACACCCGTGAGCTTAAGAATCAGAGACTGAGGCAGAGGGCAGGCAGATGCGCCCTCCGGGCCTCTTTCCCCTGACCCACTTGTGAGTGAGGGGCGTGGAGAGGGCAGTCCAAATAGACTACACTTCCCAGCAGACACTGCGGCGGACCCTTCCCCCAAGTGAGGCTCCCGCCGCCAGGGCTGATGGGAAGTGTAGTCCCTGGACAGGGACAGGCCAATGGAATGGTGTGCCTCCGTCTGTGTATTTGGAGGCGACTGAGCTTCAAAGCTTCGCAGGCTCCCTCGGGGAACCCCGGCGTCTCTTGGTCCCTGCAGGCTCTTGGGTTTCCGGGATTCGGCCCAGTTGGATGCTGGGGCTTCTCCTCTCTTTCCCAGCACCGCCGCGGTACCCCCATCCGGTGCCCGCGGCCCCCAGCCCCTGCTCCGACCCTCGGCGGGCGGCCTGCCCCTTTAAGAGTGGCCCCGCTGACATCACGGCGGGGGGCGGGCGGGTGCTGGCCCGGCTCCCGGCTCCGCGGCGGCTGCAGGACCCGGCTCCGCTCTGCGCCCGCCTGCTGCTCAGGGGACCCCGGCCCGGGACGCCCCCTCCAGCTTCTTCCAGCCGCCCAGACCCCAGGCTCCGCCCCACGCCTGGGCAGAGCTCCAGTCTTCATCAGGGTACCCCAGGATTGCCCCTGCTGTCTCTTCTTCTCAGGGTCTCTTCTCTCTCTCTCTCTCTCTCTCTCTCTCTCTCTCTCTCTCCCTATCTCAAGGTCTCTGGGTCTCAGCATCTCTCAGCCCAAAGGTCTTTGACGGTCTACCTGTCTCTCTCTGTCTGTGACCTCTCCACTTCCAGGACCCCAGAATCTCTGAGCCTGGAGGAAGAGGAGGGATCCTAGATCAGATCTCTGCCTCTCCATTTCTCTCTCTGTCTCTTTTAGGCCATCTCTGTGTCTTCTCCAGTCTCCAGACCTGCGAGTCTCAGAATTTCACAGCCTCGAGGTCTCGGTGTGACTCTGGATTCTCTGCTCTGTCTCTCTGCCGCTCTGTGTGCCCCTGCCCCTCTCGGGCTCTCTACCTCTGTTTCTATTCTCTCTCGCTCCCTGCCTCCCCCATTCTCGAGGCCCGTCTCCCTCCCTCCCCGCATCCTTTCCCCTCTCCTTCCCTGCCCCTCCCCTCCTCCGCAGTAGCCAATGAGCGGCCGCCGGTCGCAGCTCCCCGCGTCGTCCGCCGAGTGAGGCCGCGGGCGCGGGGGGTGGGGGGTGGGAGGCCGGGAGGGGGCCGGGACGCCGGGCTCCGGGGCGGGGGCGGGGGGCGCGGGCACCGGCGACCCCGGTGGCGGCGGCGGCGGCGGCCGGGGGAAGCCGCGGGGCCGGTCATGCGGCTGCGGGGCCCGCGGCCCGGAGCGTCCGCCCAACCCTGAGCGAGGTGAGCGCGAGGGGAGGGTCCTGGAAGGAGGTGGGCGCGGGGGATTCCTCTGGAGGTGGCTGGGAGACGGGGCTTGGGGCTAAAAGGGGCCTGAGTGGCTCCGAGGGCTGAGATTCTGGCGGTCGGACGCCCGAGTTCGGGGGCAATGGGGGATGGAGGGACATTTGGGCCTAAGGAATCTGGGAGGACGGGGTCCGAGGGTCCCAGAGTGGGGCAACTATACTCTTAATGTCCGAGTCTTGGAGACCGTGGGCACCGGGGAGGGTGCAGGCCAGGTCCTTGAGGGAGGCGGTCCTGGCTGAGCGGGGAGGGCCCGGGCCCAGTAAAGGCAGGCTGGAGTCTGAGAAGGGGTCCCCAGAAAGAGGGAGCACGCCTCCCAAGGTATTGAAGGGAGGTGGAGTTTGGACTTGGGGCTTGGAGAATGGGACCCCGGGGATCCAGAAGCCTATATCCAGGAAAGGCTGGGATAAAGAAGGATAAGAAGGAGGGGGGGAGGGGGGTGTCCCAAAGGAGGAAGGGCTGGAGGCTGGAGGAGAATGAGGAGATCTGGGCGGGCCATTTAGAGTGAGGAGGAATCAAGCAAGGAAGGAGGAGACCTCCAGAGGGGAAGTGAGAAGGGTGACGTTGGCAAGGTCCCAGCTGGGAGTCTGAGAAGCCAATGGGGGGAGCTGAGGTCACCTACCTGGGACTAAGACAGTCAGGGTGACAGGGTTTTTGATGCTGGTTTCCGAGGTGAGTGGACTGGAAGAGGAGCAGACAGCTAACAGTCAAGCCCTGGAGCCATGGGACGGGGGATGGGAGGAAAAGCTGGTCAGAGCCCTGCCAGCCTCGGATTCCTGCATCCTCCAGGAGGCTGGGGGCGTGGCGGGTGGGCTGGGGGCACTAGATGCTGCACTGTGGGGGGGCAGGCGGGATGAAGATTGTCTCAAACTCCAGGGTTCTTGTTGGGGTGGTGTCAAGTTTCAGGGCTACAAGAATCCTGGCTCAGGAGAGTGGGGTCTCAAGTCTTGGCTGCATTGTTGGGGGGCTGTTGATTAGGGGTCTTAACCTTCATAGTTAAAACGGTGATGGAGATTGTGGTATTCATGTAGGTTGAGGTCTCTGGTTGAGATAGGATGGGGATTGCAATTTGAGCCTCCCAAATCATGAGACTGTGTGGTTTAGGGAAATGTTCTTGATAAAGGGTGAGTGTGGTGGGTAAGGGATTAAGAGATCCCTAGTTGGAGTCTCCAGATCTCTGACTGGAATTTTGGAGGCCACAGCCTTGAACTGAGGATTTCTTTTTTGAGGGTCCAGTGTTAGGGAGATCTGGGTTCCAGGTTGCATGTTGAAGAGGGTCTGTATTTGGAAATCCTAGTATGGGAAGTTGGAGTCCAGAACCTCTGGTAGGGAATCTGGGGATCTTGTAATGGGGATGGGGGAAATGGGGATCCTGGGCTTCCTGATTCGGGTTTTAGAGTTCAGAGCACTGATCCCCAGTTTGAAGGAGGGTCACTTGTTTGACTGGAGTGCTCTAATTAGGGTGCTGAGATGGGGGACTCCCAGATCATGGTTTTGACGTTCTGGAGTCTCTAGCCAAAATCCTGGCTCCAGGTCTCTGGGCCCCAATATTCTGGGATCCAGCAACATGGGGTGGAGTTCTAGCATTCCAGGTTCAGGGGCCTGCGGGGATTTGGGATGGGGGGAGGGGTGAATTAAGGTTCTGGAATCTTGGATCTGGGTCGTGGTCCATGATCTCAGACTGGGATACCAAATTGAGGTCAAGACACCGTATCAGAGTTAAAAGGTCAAGGTCTTGGTATTAGAATTGGATGTTAAGGGTTTAAACTTAGATGGGAGGTCTGAGGTCAAGGCCAGGGTATGGGGTTAGGGTCCTTGGCTAGCGACCCACTTGGGGGATTTCTAGTTGCTATTCAGAGACAGAGTCCAAAAGAAAGGGGTCAGGGTATTAGGTCTGGGCATGGAGTCAGGATTGGTGGCCTAGGTTAGGGTTTCTAGACAAGTTACTGGTTCAAATCCAGGGATGGAGTTGTAGGTCAGGACACAGAGGTCAGATTTGAGAGGGTTCAGTTTGGGGATTGTTGTTTCTGGCCTGGGTCCGATGTCCCACGTGGCTGCATGGGGTTTGGGGACTCTAGTGGTCCCATCAGGGCCCTCCACTGCAGCTTCCTGTCCCTCAGGCCCCGCAGGGCGCCCCCCGCCGCTGAGGATGAGTCACTGCAGTAGCCGCGCCCTGACCCTGCTGAGCAGCGTGTTTGGTGCGTGTGGCCTGCTGCTTGTGGGCATTGCGGTCAGCACGGACTACTGGCTGTACATGGAAGAGGGAACGGTGTTGCCACAGAACCAGACCACGGAGGTCAAGATGGCGCTGCATGCTGGCCTATGGCGCGTCTGCTTCTTCGCAGGTACAGACCTCACCTGCCCACCAGTCAACTGTCCCTGCCTTGCTTGGGATCCGAGAGTCTTTATCCATAGTTCCATCCCATGGGTGCCAGAAATCCAGAAATCAGTCCTGTTTCTCTCCTGGGGAGTCAAATTTCTACCTGGAGATTCAATTTCTAGCCCTTTATTCCCTGGATCTAAGAACCTTAATGCTCACACAATCTCCAGGTCCCTAATCCCCGTAACCTCCTGGAGCCCCTGGCCCCTTAGAAGCAGCAGTCTAAGTTCAGAACTTGTCTCCTGGACAGTTCCAGAGCTGAATGGAAAGAATAAAAAAAACAAACAAACTGTGCCTCCCAGCTACCCCAGAGACCACTCCTTCTAGGAATCCTGTCCCACCTCACCCCCCAGACCTTACCTCTTTAGGGATCCAGGAGTCCTGGCCCATAGCCCCTCCTCACTTGGGACTCAGTCTTCCAGCCCTGTCCTCCATCCAAGGGACTCTAAGGCAGCTTGCAATAGGAGCTCTCGGACTCCTGCCCACCCCCTTCTGCGACCCCCTAAGAGTAGTACAGACCATGATCCTTGGATTAAACCTCACATTCCCATCCTGGGGTCTCTCTACTGTGCGTCCTGCCCCTGACTGCCTCTCCAAAGCTCAGGAGCCTCTCATCCAGCCCTGCCTTCTTATCTTCCCCTCAGGCCGGGAAAAGGGTCGCTGCGTGGCCTCAGAATATTTCCTTGAACCGGAGATCAACTTGGTGACGGAAAACACGGAGAATATTCTGAGTGAGGGGAAGCAGGGGGTGGGGAGAGTTAGGCAACAAGGGTGCAGGGTGGCAGGGCGTGTCCTGGGAGAAAGGGTAGGACCAGAGAAGGGGTGGGGTGGGAGGGAAGGAGTGGAGGCTTGAGAGCAGGCAGAGTGGTTGGGTAAGGAGGAGGGGCCAGGTTGAAGGGGTGGGGCCTGGGAAGTGGGTGGAGTCAATAGGCAAGGGGTGGGGTCAAACCAAAGGAGGTGTGGCCTGTGTGAAGGGGTGGGGCCAGCAGTGGAAGTTTCAGAAAGGGGAGGAACCACATAAAAGAGCGCGGTCAGGGCTGGGAGGTGCGGGGTGGAAGTGGAGAGGTCAGGAGAATGGGGAGGTGTCCTCCTGGAGAGTCCCCCCTCACCCCTGTCTTTCTTCTTACCCCTCCCCCAGAGACAGTGCGCACAGCCACCCCCTTCCCCATGGTCAGTCTCTTCCTCGTGTTCACCGCCTTCGTCATCAGCAACATCGGCCACATCCGCCCACAGAGGACCATTCTGGCCTTCGTTTCTGGCATCTTCTTCATCCTATCGGGTAAGCCCAAGGAAAAGACTTAAAGGCCGTGGGACTATTTTAGGTTCCAGGAACCTGGGGTTCCTCTTCCAATAGGAAAGCCACTTCCTTGCTGTGTAATCCTGGAGGAGTTGCAGAACCTCTCTGAGCCCCACTTCCCTCCTCTGTGAAATGGAGCTAGCCGCCAAATCACAGCGAATGCCTGTTGGGTGCTAATTAGGTGCCAGGCTCTGTTCTGATACTCACAACAACCCTGTGAGGTAAATGCTATTAATAGCCCCATTTTACAGATATGGAAACAAACACTCAGAGGAATGAAGTCATTTGCTCGGGGCCATACAACCAGTGAGAGGCAGAGATGGGATTCAAACTCACGCATTTCGCCTCCAGAGGCTGTATTTTTAACCACTCCTGATATTTGAGCAATTAACAGATTACAAGGCTCTTTATGTTCTGTGCATCATTTTACTTGAACATTTTTCAACCAGAAAAGTTGAAAGAACCCTGTGCCCACCACTTACAGTCGACCATTACCATACCACAGATTTGCTCTATCCTGTATCTGTCCATCTGCCTCTACCCATCCGTCAGTCCATCTTATTATCATTTTAAAATGCATTTCCAAGTGAGTTGCAGGCATCAGTACACTTTGCCCTAAATTCTTCACCATGCGTGTCATTAGCTAGAGTTCAACGTTTGTTTATAGTTCTTGTTTCTTTTGAGATTCAGGGTTCTTTTGCATGAGTGATCTCATAACCTTCTCATAACATGTCTGCCCGGGAGTTATTATTAGCCCTCATTTGATAAAATGGGGATACCGAGGCCTGCAATTGTGCAGGGAGTTGCCTAAGATACCAACCTAATGCTGGCTCCCCAGGGACCCAAGTGTCCTGAGCTCCAGAGTAGAGCTGTTTCTGAAGTGCTGCCCTCCTCCAAATTTCAGCTCAGTCCAGTCCAATTTGGTCCAACTCAGCTCAGGTCAGCCCAGATCGCCTCAGCTCTGACACACTTAACTCCATCAATCTGGCCCAACTAACCCCAATCTATTCTGACTCATTTCTTCAGTTCAATTCGAATTAATTCAACGTGATTTAATTAAACCCCATTCGTGCCCTTTTAATTCAGTTGATACTTTATGAACAAACCCTGCTGTTGGTCTCGTTTCCATTCTGTCCCTTTGGGCCCACATTCGGCTGCCTCTTTTGAGTTGGCTCTGCAAATAGTTGAAGATAGATCTTCAAATATCCTCTCCCCCAGTCTCCTCCTTTTTCCTCACCCAGCTTTCTCCAGGCTAAACCTCCCCCGTGTTTCCAACCTAACCTGACGAGACCTTTTCCCAGGGAAACCAGGGTGCAACCTCTGTGCAAATTTGAATCACAGCATGTAGAGCCAGACACAGAGCTAAAATAAGACACGTAGACTATCTCCATCCCAGAGTGTCAGATGGAAAAATAGTGGCCTAGAGAGACAGAAAGTGGGGCAAGGGTAAGGAGCATGGGAACGTTTATTCAACCCACCTGAAACATTAGAAGAAGGAAAATCCCGTTGTTCGTGTTTCACAGAAGTTGAAACAAAAGAGGTGACATAGCTGGTAAATGGCAGCGCTGGCATTAGAACCGAGGATATTCTCTTCCCAAAAGCCACGCTCGTGGACCTGATTTGCATCAGGACCTGACTTCCCAAGGTCAAGCTGAGGATCAATGGTGCCGTCAGGGCTGGAAGTCAGGCCTCTGATGTAATAATAGAGTAATGGGCAGGGATTGAACCCCACTTCCTGAACTTCATTTCATAGACTATGACCTATGCACCCCACCCAAAGTATCCAGTTGTGTGCTCTGCAGGTTGTAGGGGGTAGTGGCTGAAGGCACCTGCTCCTGTGAACCTAGAAAGACCTGGGTTAAAATCCTACCACTTACTCGGTGTGTGAGTTACAGCATTCCTTTCTGGAGCTGTTGAGAGGACCAGTCTTGTTCAGGGGTCAGCAAACTTTTTGCTTAGGGCAAAATAGTAAATATTTCAGGCTTTGTGAGCAACCAGAGGGGAAGCAATGGGCCTGGCTGTGTTCCAATCATCCTATTTATGGACCCTGAAATTTGAATTCAGTGTAATTTTCATGGGTTATGAAATATTCTTCTTCTTTTGTTTTTTTTCCCCCACCATTAAAAAAAATGTAAAAACCACACTTAGCTCGCAAACCATACAAAGACAGGCAGCAGGACAAATAGTAGTTTCCTGACCCCTGCTCTAGATCACGGACGTGAAGGGCCAACCCAGTGCCTGGTCTATAGCAGTAAGTATTCAACACGTGGTAATTTTAAATAAATACATACACACATACATTCATAAATAGCTGTAGTAGCAACAACTTGGGGATGCAAAAAGGGGTTTAGATTTTGAGAGATTCAGGAAGTAAAACAGACATTACTTGATGATGGACCATCCTTGGATGGGGGACTGGGAATCAAGGTATTGTTTCTTTCTTTTTTTTTTTTTTTTAAAGGATCTTTAAGTATTGTTTCTTTCCTTTTTTTTTTTTTTTTTTTTAAGTGCCATGGTTTGGGGAAGTTCTGAGTGCTTTGTGCAAATTAAGTTATTTCTTTTTCTTCCCCTCATAAGGCAGATGCTATCATTATTCCCATTTTCCACTTGAGGAAACAGAAACACTCAGAAGTTGCTCCATAGTGGAAGAAGGATTCCAACCCAGACTTTCACCCTGGCGCTCTGCTGCCCTACCACAGTTAAAAATCCTAAAGACAAAAAAAAAAAAAAAAAATCCTAAAGACAAAGGAGATTAAAAGAGAGGAAAGGGGGACTTCCCTGGTGGTCAGTGGTTAAGACTCTGCAGTTCCACTGCAGGGGGCACGGGTTCGATCCCTGGTCTGGGAAGCAAGATCCTGCACATGCTCCGTGATGGGGCCCCAAAAAAAGGGGAAAGAATGGAAATAGTACCAACAATATCTTAGATCTTGGAATGGAATGATCTAGTCCAACCACCTCATGCTCCCCATGAGGAAACTGAGACTTAGAAAGAGACGAGAGTTGCCCGAGGTCGGGTAAATGGTGAAGTTGGCATTCAATTTTGGAGAAAGTGGTGAGAGGGCTGGGGCAGGAAAGGGATAGGGTCACACCGGGACGTTAAAGATCCCTCAGGGACTTGTGTTTGGAATGCACTAGAAGGAAAGAGACTGGAATTGGGCAAACAGAGGAGGAGGCTTATGCATTGGTCCGGGCAATAGCAGATAAGGTTTGAGCTGGGAGGGGGTGTGGAAGGATAAAGGTGACTGGATGGCTTTGAGAGAGAGGGATATTGACGGAAGAATCAATAGAACCAGATGACTGACTGGATATGGTTGGTGAGAGAAGGGGAGGAGGCTGGAGTGACATTGATTTTCTTTTTCCAGGTCATAAGAGGCATGCTTCCCATGCATGGCTCATATTAACCCCTGATCCTCAATCATGCTCTATGCATCTGCTCATTCATTCATTCACTCATCAAACATTTACAGAGACATCTTACATGCCACGCCCTGTGCTGGGCGCTGGTGACATACTGAATCTTTTTTTTTTAATGTGGTGAAAGTCACATAATATAAAACATACTATTTTAACCCTATTTAACTGTGCAGTTCAGTGGCACTAAGTGCATTCACATTGTTGTGTAGCTCTCACCGTCATCCATCTCCCAAAATTTTCACCTTCCTAAACTGAAACTCTGTCCCCATTAAACACTAACTCTCCATTCCCCCTCCCCAACCCCTGCCTGGCCCCTGGCATCAACCAATGTACTTTCTGACTCTATGAATTTGACTATTCTGGGTACCTCGTATAAGTGGAATCAAACAGTATTTGTCTGCACCTACTGTATATTGGAATGCATGGCAGTCTGCAGGCAGGCAGCCACAAAACAGCTCCCAGCTCCATGTGCATCAGTGCTTGTCACACAACACTTAAATCCCTTTAATGGATTTCCATTGCACTTAGAATACATCCCAACTCCTCGTGCTGGCTTACAAGGTCTTCCATGATTTGGCCACTGTTCAGACCTCTGGCCTCATTACCTAACTCACTAACACTCTCCATTGCTTGTAACTTCAGCTGCACTGGCCTCAGTCTATTCCTCAAAAATGATCATCTCAACCTCACTTCCATGTTTGGAAGTCTCTTCCCCCTAATTCTCAAAGACTCCAACTTTCCCTCTTCAGAGTTTCTTTCTCTGACAGTGGTACCCCATGTTGCTTTGCCCCCACTATACGATCCATCACATTCCCTATTTTATATTTGTTTCATAGCACTTATTGCTATTGTCATCTTCTTCATTTTCTGTCTCCTTCTACTGGAATGTAAACTCCAAAAGGCAGGAACATGCTCTTGCTTGTATCTTCAGAGCCTAGATGAGTTGCTGGCACAAAGTCCACAATGAAATATTTGTAGAAGGGATGTATGATAAAGACAGCTCAGGGCATTCTGGGAAAAGCGAAGATGCATTAAGCTGACACAATAAGGTGGTGGGAAGGGTGGGAACGACCACAGCTTCAGGAGCAGGTGACATCTAAGTTGACGATGCAGAAAGGGCGAGGGGAAGTTTTTCACGTGAAGAGAGAAAAGTGCCTTGTACAGGGATGGAATTCACAGCGTGTGTTAAGACCCTAGAAAGCAGCTAAGACAAGTAGCCAGCTGTGTAGCTCTCCGTGGTCCTGAAACTCTTTGTTCTAAAGCAGCTTGTGCCTATTCAGCTTGGAATGTAGGTGATTCTTGCCTACTGTGCTCTAAGTATTCTGAAGCAGATGTAGCGGAGGGGGGAGGGAGAGAGTTGGATTACAGAGCAGGGAAGGGGGAAGGGAGAGAGAAAAAGGGAGAAGGAGAAAAAAGGGAAAAGAACGTTATTTTTTAGAGAACCAGAGCCACTGTAAAATGACCAGGAAGGAGAAAGAATGACAAGAATAACTTACCTTTTGACGTTGTTTTTAGATAACTTTCAATTACTAAAAACAACAACAAGGGTGAAAAACAACCACAAAAAGCTCTTTCTCTGTTTCTTTCTTTTTTTTTTTTTTCTTATTTTTCTTCTCTTTGGAAATATTTGTTTCCTTCTCATCAACCCTGCTCCTGACTCTCTGTATGGAGAATGTTTATTATTTACACCTGAAATGTGAAACATGGGACTTGAGGTGAGGCAGGAGTGGTTTAGCAGGTATGGGCTTTAGAAAGAACCAGTATCTAAAACAGGGGGATACAGATTTGTAGGCAGTGGGACAGGCATAGGGAATAAGCCTTAGCTGGGTCAGAGGACTTGGGGATGCAAAAAGGGGTTTAGATTTTGAGAGATTCAGGAAGTAAAACAGACATTACTTGATGATGGACCATCCTTGGATGGGGGACTGGGAATCAAGGTATTGTTTCTTTCTCTTTTTTTTGTTTTTAAAGGATCTTTAAGTATTGTTTCTTTCCTTTTTTTTTTTTTTTTTAAGGATCCCGTTTAGAGTCACGCATTGCCTTTATTTTATTTTATTTTATTTTATTTTATTTATTTTTGGCCATGCCACATGGCTTGTGGGCTCTTAATTCTCGGACTAGGGATTGAGCCTGGGTCCCTGGCAGTGAAAGCACCTACTCCTAACCATTGGACCGCTAGGGAATTCCCTAGGCATTCTTTTCCTATAAACCTGCTCATCTTTCAAGACCTATAGCAGATGCCTTCACCATGTAACACTTCATGGGC
This sequence comes from Monodon monoceros, assembly GCF_005190385.1. Taxonomy (NCBI): domain Eukaryota; kingdom Metazoa; phylum Chordata; class Mammalia; order Artiodactyla; family Monodontidae; genus Monodon; species Monodon monoceros. Next base: position 54,299,805 of record NW_021703766.1, read on the forward strand.
CCCCTCTTCTTGAACATCAAAATTATGGAATACCAGAAGTTGAAAGTGCTATGGAAGTTCAGCAAAGGCTAATTCTTAAAGGAGACAGAGGAATGGGGATTTAGAGTGGATTTAAAAGGGAAAAGCAGCTAACGAGCTAGAAGTTCCAGGTGCATGGCAAGTATATTCATCCATTCAACTAGTATTTATTATCTGCTGGATCTTGCGCCAGATGTTAGGAATGCAGTAGGAAACAAGGTCGACTAGTTTCAAGCATCCTAGAGGAAGTGGAGGAGATTCATGACTAAAAAACTACAAATAGATAAAAAATATAATGTTAGGTAGTGATAAGTGCAACAAAGATAAATAAAACAGTTAAGGGGAAGGAGATTGATGGGAACGTCATTATTTAATCTTACCTCAATCGTTCCAAATTTTTAATGAAAACTCTGAAATCTGTAGAATAGTACCGTGAACACTGGTACTTCTTCCACCTAGATCCACATAGATACTTGCATTTTGCTGAAGTTGTGCTATATTCTGTCTCTCTCTTTACACACAGTTTGGTTTTTGTTTGTTTGTTTCTGGCTTTACCGTCTGAAAGTAAGCTGCAGGCATCATGATCGTTCATCTCTAACCATTTTAATATGCATCTCTTAAAGAGTAATGACATTTTCTACATAACTACAACACCATTATCAAATCTAGAAATTTTACAATAATTCCATAATATAATTCATTCCATTTTCAAACTGTCCCAGTTGTTCTAAGAATGCCTTTTATAGCTTTTCCCCCAGAACCAGGATTCAGTCTGTTTATGCGTAGCATTTAGTTAATTCTCTTTTAGTCTAGAATAGTTCCCATACTATATTTTTTTACAACACTGACTTTTAAAATATATTTCATTATAAAAATATACAAAGGATAGTATAATTTGCCATGTACCCTTCACTCAGTTTCAACAATTATCAACATATGGTGAATCTTTTTTTAGTCATACTGCCATACCTCCCTTCTGCACTTCACTACATGATTTTAAAGTTGGTCTCAAACATTAAATCGTTTTATCCACAAATGTTTCAGTATATCTCTGAGAAATTAGTACTTTGTTATTTAACTAGCCACAGTGCCACTGTCATGCCCAAACAATTAAGAATAGCTGCTTAATATAAATTAATATCTAGTTAGTGTTCAACTTCCCCACTTGTCTCATAAATGCCTTTTTTTTTTTACCATTAGTTTCTTGCAGATCAGGATCCAAATTCCACTTGTGCATTTAGTTGATAGATCTCTGAAGCCTCTTTTAATCTGTAACAGTCCTTCTCCTTCTGTTTTTTTCCTTGCCATTTATTTGTTGAAGAAATCTAGTCATTTGTCTCATAGAATTCCCACACTCTAGATCTTTCTAATTGTGTTTTTGTGATTTAATATGCTCTTCCATCCTGTGTTTTCCTGTAAAACTGTAGATCAGATCCAGGTTTGATTTTTTTTGGGGTGGTGGTGGTGATAAAATACTTCATAGATAGGTGGTGCTATTATGTCCTACTGTATTGCATCAGGAGACCTAATACTATCTGGTTGTGTCGCTTTTCGAGATGTTAAGATCAGACACTTGCTTAAGTATTACAGCTTGGCTCATACCATTGTCATTTTGAAATCTGCAGGACAGGGTGTCTTGTAGAACACCCCACATCCCACATTTATTTGTTTCCTTGTGGCATCCTTTGATTTGTTCCTCTTTCTTTGTATTTTCTGTAGCCTGGAAGTTATGTCCAGGGTAGAGACTTGATTAGATTCTGGTTAAATATGTTTGGCAAGATTTAGAGGTGGTGCCATGTTCTTTATAGCCCATCATTTCAGGTAGCAAATAATGTCAAGTTGTTCCTACCAGGAGTGGAACAAAGTTTGAACCCTTGGTAAAGGGGGTGATCATTAGAGCTCTCCATTGAAAAGGTACATTTTTCTCCTTACAACGAGTAAGTCATTTGCAGGGTAACATTTTGGCACCTTGGGGGAAAAATCCTGTTTGGGGATGTCCATTTTATTCAAAATGTGTTGCTTTGGAAAAATTTTAAACATACAGAAAAGTTGCAAGAGTTATACAAGGAACTCTCATATATTCTTCACTGGGACCAATTTATAACATTTTCCACATTTGTATTTCTGTTTCTTTGTATCTTATGTGTATATATCTATATATGTATATATTATGTAATTTATATTATATTAATTATATTATATTATTATATAACCACCTGAACATAAATTGCAAACACTTCACTCTTAAATACGTCAGCAATTATGTCCTAAGCACAAGTGCATTTTCTTTCCTAACCACAGTACAATCATCAAATTCAGGAAGTTTAACACTTATACAGTATTACAGCTGATACGCAGTTCATATTCAAATCTCACCAATTGTCTCCACACTGCCTTTTATAGTCAGTTTTTCCCCTGATTCAGGATCCAGTTCTGTTTTTCCTTGCTGTGTCTCTTTCGCCTCCTTTCATCTTTTATATAGTTCCTGTACCTTAAAAAAAAAATCTTTCATGTTGATGTTTTTTTGAAGAATGCAGCCAGTATTTTGTAGAACACCCCACAGTTTCCACAGGAGTGGATCCATGTTACAAATTACCAGTAGGGACACTACATAAACGAAGTAGTGTCACGATCACATCAGGAGGTCGGGGTGTCCGTTTGCCCCATTATTGGTGATGTTAGCTTTGGTTTCTTGGTTCAGATGGTATCTGTCAGGTTCCTTTATGATAAAGGAAGTTTTCAAAAATCTCTTTGTAATTAATAGATATTCCATGGGGAGATTCTGTCATACAGTGACTTAATGTCCACTGTCTACGATGCTTGCCTAAATCCTAATATTACTACAAGGGTTGCAAAATGGTGTTTTCTTAACTCTGTTGTTCTATCTACATGGATGTCACCGAAAAGAAGAATTTGGTTTTTTTTTTTTTTGGCCACGTGGCTTGTGGGATTCTAGCTCCCAGACCAGGGATTGAACCTGGCCCCTCAGCAGTGAAAGTGTGGAGTCGTAACCACTGGACTGCCAAGGAATTCCCAAATTTTCTCTTTTCTTTTATTATTTATTTCCTTAAAGAATATATCAGTATGGATTCCCATTTTTTAAAAATTCAGTGTATTGTATGTCATTACTTTTAGTATTCATTTTGATGTTCAGATTGTCCCCAGTTGGGCTATCAGGAACCTCCTTCAGATGAGTTCCTGTGTCCTTTTTTGACATGTCTCCAACATTTTTTTTTTGAGTACTTCCTTATTTTGTGGTACCAGTACACCTTTACTGCCCCTGCCTCAGGCTTCAAATGAGCTGTTTCTTCCTAGCTCCTGATGTAGTGGGGGTGATAGTAGAGACCAAAATCTGGGTGCTAGGTGTGCTCATTGCTGCTGGGGTGTCACTGCTCCTAGGATATTTCAGGATACGAGCTGGGAAATTACATATATTTGTAAAACAGGAGTTTATACTGACACCACAAGGGTCTTTCTTGACTTACCCCATTCTGATTTGTATCTTCCTTCTTTCAGAATGAGATCTCCACCTCCCCAAAACATCAGTATACTTGCACATTTGCTCAACCCTACTATTCACACAGAATAACTTAAGTACTGCTACCCCTACACTACTCCCAATAAAAACTTACTAAATACGGTTCAATATTTCTTCACAGACCTTTTTGTCTTTAAACTGAGATATATATTCAAAGTACTTTGTCCAAAAGTTACTTGGATTACTACTTTCCCCCCTCCTGTGGTTGTATTATTCATCTGATATAAATTAGCTTCATTTATTTTTGTTTGTATTCAATTTGTTGTTTTCCCCATCCTTGTTTTTTTTTTTTTTAACTAAATTTATTTATTTTATTCTTGGCTGCGTTGGGTCTTCGTTGCTGCACGTAGGCTTTCTCTAGTTGCAGCAAGTGGGGGCTACTCTTTGTTGCGATGCACAGGCTTTTCATTGTGGTGGCTTCTCCTGTTGCGGAGCACAGGCTCTAGGCACGCAGGCTCAGTGTTTGTGGCGCACGGGCTTAGTTGCTCTGTGGCATGTGGGATCTTCCCGGACCAGGGCTCGAACCCGTGTCCCCTGCATTGGCAGGCAGATTCTCAACCACTGCACCACCAGGGAAGCCCCAGATCCTTGTTGATTTTATCTTTTGAATATATAAAATATTAGCATAGTTCCAAAGGTCAAAATTATGCAAAAATATATACTCAGAGGAGTGCCACTTCCTTCCCATCTCTTCCTTCCTATTCTCACCTACCTAAAGTAATCAACTTCATGTTTGTTTCCCCTCCTATGTCTCTTTTTGTAAAAATAAGCAGATGCATATATGTATTTTATGTACCTTTTTTGGGCTTAAAAGCTAGCATTCTGTATAGTCTTTTTAAATAATTAGTGATGTAGTCTGGAACTATCACTGAACTGCATATCTGTTCCTAGAGATCTTCCTCATCGTCCTTTCATAGTGGCACAGTACTCTGTTATGTGATGTTTTATAGTTTATTCCATTAATCTTCTATGTAAGGGCATCTAGGTCATTTTTAATATTTTGCAATTATGAATAATGCTGCAGTGAATTAACTTGTACATATGTGCTTTCATATTGTTGGACAGGTATCTTCAGGGTCAATTTCTAGAAGTGGGATTGCTGGGTTAAAGGATAAATATATGTGTGGTATTGTTAGACATGGCCAAACTCCCCTCCATAGAGGTTGCACCATTCATTTTGCATCCCCACCAGCAATATATAAGAGCTTCCATTTCCCTGCCTCACAAAGAGTATGTTGTGAAGCTTTTTAACTTTTGACAATCTGATGGATGAGAAGTGGTATGTCCTCATCGTTTTCACCTGCATTTCTCTAATTCTGAGTGAAGGGGCAATTTTTTAAAACAAGGAGATCACAGAAGTCCTTTCTAAAGAGGTGACAAGGAATAAGAGATCTAAATGAAGTGACAGATACCAGGGGTTAGGATGCCGTGCTTCCACTGCAGGGGGAGCAAGTTCTATCCCTAGTTGGGGAACTAAGATCCCACATGCCATGCGGCCAAAATAATAATAATAATAATAATAATAATAAATGAAGCGACAGAGAGAGACATGTGGAAATCTGGGGGAAGAGCATTCCAGTTCAAGGGAACAGGGAGAGCAAAGGCCCTGAGGCAGAAATGAGCTTGTGTTCAAGCAAGAGTGGGACCTAAGTAGCAGGTGCAAGGAGAAATGGCTAGAGATGAGTTTGGCAGGTGACTCTGTAGGCATTGCAGTCCAGGGGTCAGGTACACGTTTCTGTAAAATGCCGGATAACAAATATTTTCAGCTTTACTGGCCATACAGCCTCTGCCACAGCTACTCAGTTTTGCCGGTACAGCCATAGGCTAAATGTAAACAAATGGGCGTGGCTGTGTCCCAACAAAAGTTTATGTATGGACCCTGAAATTATAAATTCATATGCTTTTTAAATTGAGACATTATAATTCACATAACATAAAGTTCATATATTCAGCAGTTTTAGTATATTCACACGGTTGTGCAACCATCTCCATGACCTAATTTTACCACATTTTCATCACCCCAAAAAGAAACCTCACTCCCTTTAGTAGCTAATCATAATCCCCCCTCCACCCCACCCCCTGGCAACCACTAACCCACTTTCTATCTCTATGGATTTGCCTGTTTTGGACATTTCATATAAATGGAACCATACAATATGTGGTCTTATGCATCTAGCTTCTTTCACTTAGCACATTTTCTAGGTTCATCCATGTGGTAGTATAAATGTGTACTTCATTCCTTTCTTTGGCTGAATAATATTCCTTTATATGGCTATACCACATTTTGTTTATCCATTCAGTTGATAGACATTTGGGTTGTTTCCACTTTTTGGCTATTATGAATAATGCCGCTGCAAACATTCATGCGCAAGTTTTTGTGTGAGCATATGTTTCCAGTTCTCTTGGGTAAATACCTAGGAGTGGAATCGCTGGGTCATATGGTAATTCTATCTTTAACACTTTGAGGAACTGCCAAATGGAATTCATATACTTTTTACGTGCCACAAAATATTCTTCTTTTGATTTTTTCAACCATTTAATTATATAAAAGCCATTCTTAGCTAGTAGGCCATACAAAAACAGGAGGTGGGCTGGATTTAGCCCTGGGCGGTCATTGTGTTTGCTAACCTCTTTTGTAGGCAGTGGAAGGAATTTAGATTTATTCTGGGTGCGATGGGCACACAAATGTTTATTTGTAGGATTCTAGGGGAAGATGCTGTGAGGATTACTTGGATTAATTTGGGGGGAGGGATTTTATAGCCTCTTTAAGCCACCCTACGTATGGCTATCGCTCTGCATGGCTACTGTTTAAAAGAAAGTTCAGCTTGAAGAAGTGATAGTTGCCTCTTAAAATTTTTCAAATCAGACCTCTCCTCTCCACCTTCTCCATGTGCCTCTATTTCCTCCGCTGTAAATGGAGATAAAAATGGTACCAATTTGAAAGTGTTGTGAGGTTTGAATGAGTTAATGCATATATAACACTGAGAATGGTGCGTAGCTTAGAGCAAGACCTATATAAGCAGTTGCTATTATTATTATTGTTATTGATGTTGTTGTTGTTGCTATTATGATCTATACAGCTTCAGCTCAGCTTCATCCTCCTTCCCTTGGAATATCACAATATCCAGTTTCTCCCTTCCAATCTCTTCCCAGAACCAATCAGCCCCAAAAGGATCTTCTAACACTTCGATCTGGCCTTGTCCTTCCTCTGCTTCAGACCATCCATGGCTCCCTGTGCCCTTGGCATTGATGCCAAGCTCCTCAGCCTGGCATTCGAGCCTCATCATGGCAATGCCCGTGCCCCCTTCTCTGGCCTCATTTCTTGTGGCTGTGGTTCATGTTTTAGCTACGTGGAGGGATCAGTTCATTGTTCCCCCTCCAACTCTTTGCCCATGCTTTTCCCTCTGCCCTGCCTGGAGTGGTATAATGGTAAACCCTAATTCTTCCCTGGGCCTCATCCTTTAGGACTTCGACAAAGTCATGCTTCCAGGAAGCTTTCCTTGGCTCCCCCCACCCTTGCCCCAGGTGGGCTTGGTGCCTCTTCTGGACCCACAGAGCTCTGTGCTACTGTTTTCTTTATGACAGTACATGTCTGACAGTACATGTCACCATGGATGTGACTGTTGATCAGTGTTCATGTTTGCCTGCCCCAATTGCATTGTGAGCTCCTGGATGGCAGATTAGGGGTGGGGGTGGGAGGGAGGAGGAGGCTGTTGATTTATCTCTGGGCTCCCTGCACCCAGCCGAGGCCCAGCACACAAGGAACTTCAACGGATGGAATTTAGTCCAGGGTAGAGCAGGGAGGAGAGGGGAGAGGATGGCGGTGAGATGCAGGGGGCCTGGGGCTGGGGAAAGGGGTCCACTGCTAATGGGCCAAGGGCACCCCTCTGCTCCCCACAGGCCTCTCCTTGGTGGTGGGCTTGGTTCTTTACATTTCCAGCATCAACGACGAGGTCATGAACAGGCCCAGCAGCTCTGAGCAGTATTTCCACTATCGCTACGGGTGGTCTTTTGCCTTCGCAGCTTCCTCCTTCCTACTCAAAGAGGTGATGTCTGTGGGGCCCAGACTCTAGAGTTTTGAATGGGGGGGGGTTGGGGGGGAGGGCATGATTCCTGGGTCCAGGAGGAAGAGGAGGCTGTGGATGTAGACTCTGAATTAAAAGGAGGTGGTGGCTGAGGTCCTAACCCCTGGGTCCTGGAGGAGGAGGGTCCTGGAGGAGGAGGGTCTGGGAGCTCCAACTCCTGGGATCCTGGGGAGAAGGTGACTGGGGCTCTACTTCCTGGGTTCTGGGAAAGGAGGAAGCTGGAGGCCTGGAATCTTGGGTCCTGGGAGAGGAGGGACTGGGGGTCTTGAGTTTTGGGGTCAGAGGGAGCCCGGGGCCAGCCTCTGCGACTCTGACCCTTTCTTGCCACAGGGAGCTGGCGTGATGTCCGTGTACTTGTTCACCAAGCGCTACGCGGAGGAGGAGATGTACCGTCCGCACCCGGCCTTCTACCGCCCGCGTCTCAGCGACTGCTCCGACTACTCGGGCCAGTTTCTGCAGCCCGAGGCGTGGCGCCGCGGCCGCAGTCCCTCCGACATCTCTAGCGACGTATCCATCCAGATGACGCAGAACTACCCTCCAGCCATCAAGTACCCGGACCACCTGCACATCTCCACCTCGCCCTGCTGAGGCCCCGCCCCCCGGAGGGCCCCCCTTCCTCCTCTTCCTCCTCTTCCTCCTACTCCTCATGGGTCTCCCCACAACGCAGCTGCCCCTCAAGTCCTCGGGACTCTTCGTCCCACCCGTAGGACGCTGCGCACGCGTTAGCCCCGCCCTCTTCCCAGTGGCCCCGCCCCGTCACCATAACCCCTCCCTCTTTCCTGACCGCTCCACTTCATTGGTCCCTGACACCTCCTTCTAGATGACCCGCCCCTTTTCCTTAGGCCACTCCCCTCCCGGCCTAGTACCACCTCCCAGGTTCCTCTGCTCCTTGGGCGAGCGGCCGAGCGCGCCCACCTCCGCGAGCCATCCCCCAGCCTTCCGCCTCGCTGCAGGGGCTCTGGGCAGGAGAGTAGGTGCCAGCTGCCGCCAGAAATGCCAAGCATCCTCTTCTGCTCTCTGCCCTGGCTTCTCTCTTTCCCGGCCCAGTCTCACCTCCGGACTTTCGTGGTCCTCGGGTGTAGTGCGGCCGGGGTGGGGCTGGAGGCCGCAGGTATGGTGTCCCCTCCCCCACTTCCCCACCCACGGGAGACCCCATTCTTTCTCACCTGCTGGACGCTTCTCGGCCTTTTGAAGGTTACCTGCCTTTTCGAGGGCTCTCTCTAACGGCTTTTCTTGCTCTCTCAGCTGACCTTGGCTTCTTTTCCTTCCTCTGTCTCCCGGCCTCCTCTTCACCCGCTCATCCAAAGCCCGTCGGTGCATCCAGCCCCACATACCACGCGACAAGAATGGAGACCCTAGGGTGGAGGGAATTCCTCCACGCCATTTCCACGCCTGTGCCCGCCTCTTCCCCCTCGAGGCCCCGTCGGGGGAGGGAGAGGCAGTAGCGGGGGTCGACGCCCCCCAAACCTCGAAGTCTTCCGTTTTCTGGCCCTCCCCCTCATTGAAGTCCCCCTTCCCATCTCAGACCCCCAACTCTGGCCTCTTTCAAGGGTCCGTCCGCCCCCTTGGACAGATGGGGGGGTCACCAGAAACTCACCCACCCCCTTATTAGGGGAGGAGGGGCGAGGTAGCACAGTGTTGTACACGGAACTAGAAAGGCCCCCTGGGTGGGGGGAGGGGGGCAGGGGAGGGACGGGGGCTTTTAGTTTGCATCTTAGGGGGGAGGGGGGAGGGGGGACCGCAGCAGTTAACCTGTCTTTACGCAGCGATTTTTAACGAGGCTGGGGGGAGGGGGACTTTGGGGGTGGGGAAGGGATGGGGTGGGGGGCCTGACTCTGTTATTTACCGTGTATCATATGTAAATACCGACAGAAACTTCAATAAACTTTATTTAAAACACGTCTCTGCCTGCCCAGGGGGAGGGCATTGGATACCGAGGGCGGGTCCAGGTCTCCACCCTGGCGGGGTGGGGGAGAGGCTGTGGCTAGAGTGCTACAAAATAAGGTTAGATGGTCGTTTGTTAAATAGCTTAATCATTGTAATTAACAGCCTCACTTTATAATTCAGGCCATGTAAAGCGTGTAAGACAGCAAATGACACAGGTCCGGGTCAATAAAAATTAACTCTTGGTATCACTATGACCACTTAGAGAACAGTTACTATTACTCACCTTCCTTGCTTCATTTATTTATTAAAAAAAATTTTGTTTTTTCTTGGCTACGCTGCGCAGGCATGCAGGATCTTAGTTCCCCAACCAGGGATCGAACCTGTGTCCCCTGAAGTAGAAGGGCGGAGTCCTAACCACCGGACCGCCAGGGAAGTACCTGCTTCACTTAATTTTCTCCCCAAGCCTGCATGTTGAGTTTATTGGACTCATTTTGCAGCTAGGTCCATAGAGGTGAAATGACTCACCCAGGGTCACACAGGTGGAACTTGGCAGAGCTGTGAGTTGGGACTAGGTTCAGCTGGTTCCAAACCTTGAGCTTCCTTCCTTTTGTACCGGGGAGCAGCGGCTTCTCCTAATGCCTGGTCACTCTGTGAAGAGATAACTGCTACTATTTATTGCACCTACTATGAGCCACACACTTTCCTCCCATCCATGATCTCAGGAGATGTTCCCAGCAGCCCTGTAGGTAGGAGTTATCACACACATTGAGCGAGCGGGCACACACACGTTTTACAGGTGAGGGATGGAGGCTCAAAGTGGTCTCTAAGATCTGTGATCTCACCTACCACACTGAGGGATTGAAAACGGCCTGAATGTTTGATAAACTTTTTTTTAATTTATTTTTATTTTATTTTATTGATTTTTTTATTGCGTCGGGTCTTAGTTGCGGCAGGCGGGATCTCCCTTGAGGCATGCGGTATATTTCCTTGCGGCGAGAGGGCTTCTCTCTAGTTGTGGTGGTGGGTTTTCTCTCTCTAGTTGTGGGCATGCGGGCTCCAAAGCACATGGGCTCTGTAGTTTGCGGCAGGCGGGCTTTCTAGTTGAGGTGCCTGAGCTCAGTAGTTGTGCGCGCGGGCTTAGTTGCCCGGTGGCATGTGAGATTTTAGTTCCCTGACCAAGGATCGAACCCGCCTCCCCTTCATTGGAAGGCAGATCCTTTACCACTGGACCAGCAGGGAAGTCCCAGATAAGCTTATTCTTGAAATATATTAAAAAGGAAACACAGTGCTAGCTTGGATTCTACACCTCTTCTAGGTTTAGTCTCTTGGGGGCAATCAGAACAACGTCTGCAACCACTACCGCATCCTGTAATGGCCACGGACACATTGATCAAGCTGTTGTGAGGTGTCAGAGACTGCTGAGCCCTTTTCATTTATCGGCTCATTGGGTTCTCCCAAACATCCTCTGAGCTAGGCATTCCAAAGAGCCCCATTTTGTAGATGAGGAAACTGAGACTGGGAGGTAAGGTCACCCAGCTTGAAAGATGCAAAGAATTCACACCCATTCCTTTCTAATCCCAGAGTCTCCTCTCTCCTGCTGCTATATCTGACTTCGAATTTGATGCAAACTCATTCTGTGACCTTGAGCAAGTCTTTTAATCTCTGGAGTTTCAGTTTCTTTTTCTGTAAAAAAGGAGGGGGATGGGCTAGCAGGACTCCAAATCCCTCTGGAACAGGAAGAGTGGTGGGGATAGGTTAGCAGAAGAGAACTAAGAGTCAGCAGGATCAGATTCCCTGAGGGAAATACTCTGAGTCATTTTCAATGATTTCAGGAGTTTCTGTAGGTCATGCTCAAGAACTGGGATGGCAAACGTGTTTCAGCTTCTTTGTCAAGACTAACTGATTCCTAGTGGCTTCTTGGAGCACAGTGTTAAGAAGGATTTGAACATCTGCTCAGTGGGAAGGGATGTCCCCATCGACTGGTGCTGTCTGCCATTCTGATCATTTGGTGCTGTCTGTCTTGCGTGCAGGATGAGTAGTTGTGGTGCAAGTGCTGAGGTATTTGCTGATTTTGCCTGGAACTTAACAACTTAAAATCCTAAAGTCTGTGTTCTTTAAAAAAAAAATTAAGTTAGTGTTTTTGGTGGTTGTTTTGTTTTTTACATTTTGAAAATACAATGGGATTCCATAGTTAAAGATTTATCTTTTTTTTTTGAAGGAATGCTGTGAAAAGTCTGTCCTACTTCTGACCTCCTGACATCCAGAAATACCCTTCGCCCTAAGGTATTATCTTTTGATGTATAATTTCAAGAATTCTATATGCATATCTAAGCATATGTGTATGTGTTTAAATGCACACACAAGTGAGTCTGTAGCACATACATATTTATTTGACACAGCATTTATCATAGTATGCACATAGTTCTGTACCCTCCAGTTTCACATGTGTTATGGAGATCATTTAGCATCAGTTATATAACTCTACCTTATGCTTTGTTTTTTTTTTAATTTATTTATTTATGGTTGCGTTGGGTCTTCATTGCTGCAGGCAGGCTTTCTCTAGTTAGGGCGAGAGGGGGCTACTCTTCATTGCGGTGCATGGACTTCTCATTGCAGTGGCTTCTCATTGAAGTGGCTTCTCTTGTTGCTGAGAACGGGCTCCAGGCGTGGGCTTCAGTAGTTGTGGCACACGGGCTTAGTTGCTCTGTGGCGTGTGGAATCTTCCGGGACCGGGGCTCGAACCCATGTCCCCTGCATTGGCAGGCAGATTCTTAACCGCTGCGCCACCAGGGAAATCCCTACCTTATGTTTTTTAAAGCTACCTAATAATAATAGTTTGCATAAATTAATTGCATAGTGTACTGTTTTCTATGTGCCAGACACTTTGCATTCAAGTCTTGAGCACTTTACATTGAATAACCCAAGGAGGTCAGTGCTTTTATTATATTATCATCCCCATTTTACAAATGAGATCCTGAGGCACAGAGAGGTTAATTAACTTTCTCCTGGTCATACAGCTAGTAAGTGGTCAAGCTAAGATTTGAATCCTGGGAATCTCCTGAGCCTACTGATACTTAACCCTAAGCGTATACCTCCGTGTATATTGAAGCCACGCAATCTCATCTTTTTATCTATCATCATGTTTACAAAGTATTTTGTACTCATTTCATTTACAGAATAGTACTATGCATCAGTGGTTCTCAAAGTGTGGCCACCACAAGGTCAAAACCATTTTCATAATAATACTTAGATATTACTTGCCTTTTTCACTCTTAGTCTCTCATGAGTACATGGAGTCCAGAGGCTGCTGGAGGCTTCACAATGGCTGAGAACACAATAGATTGAATGCAGAAGCAGATACGAGAACCTAACTTTCTTCTATTAGGCCAAACGTTGAATAGATTTTCTTCTTTCTCCCCACTCCCCCACCCCGGCGCTGCGAGGCTTGCGGGGTCTTAGCTCCCTGACAGGGATCGAAGCCAGGCCCTCCGCAGTGGAAGCACGGAGTCCTAACCACTGGACCACCAGGGAATTCCCGGAATAGATTTTCAAAAACATAAAGCATACACCTGAAACTGACACAACAATGTTAATCAACTATACTCCAATATAACATATTAAAAAGTTAAAAAAATAAACCGATACCACTATATTTTGGGGGGAAATAGTTATTTTTCACTAAAATAAGTGTTTATGCAAACATGCAATGAATTTATTATTTTACTTAAGTAATACATATTTTAAAATCTTCTCAGCTTCAATTTTGAATATGTTAAATACTGACAGACACAACACACATAAACAAAAGCTCTTTGGGGTCTGCTACAATTTTTAAGTGTATAGAGGGGTCTTGAGGGCAAAAGTTTGAATCATTGCTGCTGCATGCCATGCAGGTAATGTATCAGATGTAGAGATTTGCCTGAGTTTTTCAATGGCTGTATAGTGGTCCCTTGAATGGAGGTAATTTATTTTAACAATAAACTCATTTTTATTATAAATGTAACACAGTCATGATTTTCAAATTTAAGCAGCAGAGAAGTGTAGAAAGAAAAAAATAACTTTCTTTTCGTTTTTCTCAATCCCAGGTTTGTTCCTCGAAGGGAAAAATTGTTATCAGTTTCTTCTTCTAGATGAGTGGTTCCCTGCTCAGGGTGATTTTGCCCCAAGGGGACATCGGGCAATGTCTGGGGACATTTTTGGATGTCACAACTGGGGAGGGGATGCTATTGGCATCTAGTGGGACCAGGGATGCTGCTAAACACCCTACAATGCACAGGGCGGCCCTCCACCACAAAGAATGATCTGGTCCAAGATGTGACTCATGCCGGGGTTGAGAAAACCTGCTTTAGATATTACCTATGCATTTATATATTCTCCCTTGCTTTTTTTCCCTTTTTTTCTTTTTGGCCTTTATTTTTATTAACACAAATGAGATTTTGCTAAATCCATTTATAAGAAGTAACTCTTAACTTGTAGGGGATTAGGGATCCCTTTGTGAATCAGATAAAAGCTATGAACCCCCAGAAAACAATACTCATATTCACAAAATTTTGTACATAATTTCAGGGGCTTCACAGGCACCAAAAGAGCCCTGCCAGAATTCCTTGGAAGTGTAGTTTCTGAATCACAGTCCTAGAGCATCCCATCCAGAGGGAGATCACTAACTGCACCCCTCCATCCCTTTTTAGACAAGAGGATGAAGGGTCAGAGAGAACAATGCTTTGGTTCTGGGTCCTTTAGGGAGGCAAGGCAAAGCAAAGATTGGAACTCAGGCCACCTGACTCACCAGAGCTGGAATATTTCCACTTCACCCTAAATGAGGACGTTTTAGAAACGCTGATCTTCCCTTCCTGGTACAGCGGGAAAACATGCCACCCGCACTCTGTTCCTCTTGAGAAGACACAAAGGCCCCAGCTGTTGTTGATGAGAAACACTCAAGCACCTGGGAAAAAGCACATTCAGGATGTGAGGCGGGGAGAGTGGTTGGGCAGGGACTGCTAGGGGGTAAGGACCCTGGAATATGTATCCACTCATTCCCTGAGTCATTCATTCATTCCTTCACCCACCCATCCATCCATTCATTCAGCACCTGTAAACTGAAGCTTCCTGTCTACCAGGGCTGGGCTCTGGGGGACACCAAAGTGAACCAGACACATGCCCATCCTGAACAGCTCCTACTCTCCTGGGGGAGACCGACCGATGTTCTGATTGCAATACAGGGTGACTGTGCTCTAATGGGAGCCCTATAGGGCATGGTGGAAGCACAGCTGTAATCCTTGATGCAGCCTTGGGGGGTCAGGGAAGACTTCCTGGAGGAAGAAGCATGTAAGCTGACTGTTCAAGAGCAGGTAGAGTGTTTGTCATATGGCTGGGAGATGGAAGAGTCCAGAAAGGGGAGCCACACTCAGAAACCTCAAAAGCCTGAAGGAGCTGGGCATAGAAGGGAAAAATAACTCCAGTTTGCTGGAGGCTGCAATGCAGATGGCATAAGAGGAGACTGATGACCTTGACAGAAGGACACAGGTGAGGAGCTTAGATTTTTCTCCTGAGAGCAATAGGGAGCCATAGGAGAATCTTGAGCAGAGGAAGGAAAAGGTCAGTTCTGAATGTTACAAAGGAGCCAAGTGAAAATTGGACAGTGGTGTGGGCTGCTGGCACAGCCCAAACAAGAGCAGGACAGAGAGGAGGAAATAGATACGAAAGTGATCCAGGAGGGAGAGGGGTCCACATATGGAGCCTGGCTGGTTGTCAGGAATGGAGGAGAGGAAGGCGTTGAGGAGGCATTAACGCAGTATAGCCTGAGTGGCCCCTGTGTGAACTTCAAGGTGCTGTGTGATTTATAGGGAGTATTAGCTATCTACTGCTGCTTTAAAAATTCCCACAAACACAGGGGCTTAAAACAACACGTATTTACTATCTCACAATTTATCGTGGATCAGGAATCCAGCACAGTGTAAGGGGGTCTTACAAGTCTGAAACCAAGATATCGGCTGGCTGGGTCCTCACCTGGAGGTTCAGTTACGGAGAGATTCACTTCCACGCTCCCTCAGGTTGAGTAGAATTCATTTCCTGTGGTTGTATGACTGAAGTTCCTGTGGGGATTGTTTGCTTTTTGTATTTTTTGGCTGTGCCGTGCGGCATGCAGGATCTTAGTTCCCCAACAGGGATTGAACCCGTGCCCCCTGTAGTGGAAGCACGGAGTCTTAACCACTGGACCGCCAGGGAAGTCCCAGAAGTCCCTGTGTTTTGCTAGCAGTCCCCACCCTTAGGTCTTGACCACGTGGGCCTCTTTACAGTGGGGCAATTGGCTCCTTCAGGACAGCAGGAGAATCTCTTGCTTTGAGTCTCTGACTTCTTGACCCTCTTTTTAAAAATTGAAGTATAGGACTTCCCTGGTGGCGCAGTGGTGAAGAATCCACCTGCCAATGCAGGGGACACAGGTTCAAGCCCCGGTCCGGGAAGATCCCGCATGCTGCGGAGCCACTAAGCCCGTGCGCCACAACTACTGAGCCCACGAGCCACAACCACTGAGCCCGTGTGCCACAACTACTGAAGCCCGCATGCCTAGAGCCCGTGCTCCGCAACAAGAGAAGTCACTGCAATGAGAAGCCCGTGCACCGCAACGAAGAGTAGCCCCCGCTTGCCACAACTAGAGAAAGCCTGCACGCACAGCAATGAAGACCCAACACAGCCAAAAATAAATAAATTAATTAATTAAAAAAAAATTGAACTATAGTTGATTTACAATGTTGTGTTAGTTTCTGGTGTACAGCAAAGTGATTCAGATATATATATATCCACACACACACATATACACACGCATATATGTATTACATATATATATATACAATACATATATTTTTTCTTTTGCAGATTCTTTTCTATTATAGGTTATTACAAGACATTGAATATAGTTCCCTGTGCTACAGTAGGACCTTGTTGTTTATCTATTTCATATATAGTAGTGTGTATCTGTTAATCCCAAACTCCTAATTTATCCCTCCCCCACATCTTTCCCCTTTGTTAACCATAAGTTTGTTTTCTATGTCTGTGAGTCTGTTTCTGTTTTATGAATAAATTCATTTGTATCACTTTTTTAGGTTCCACATATAAGTGATATCATATGATATTTGTCTTTCTCTGCCAAATTACTTCACTTGGTACGATAATCTCTAGGTCCATCCATGTTGCTGTAAATGGCACTATTTTATTCTTTTTTATGGCTGAGTAATATTCCATTGACTATATATACCACATCTTCTTTATCCATTCATCTGTCAGTGGACACTTAGGTTGCTTCC
Organism: Monodon monoceros; assembly: GCF_005190385.1. Lineage (NCBI taxonomy): Eukaryota > Metazoa > Chordata > Mammalia > Artiodactyla > Monodontidae > Monodon > Monodon monoceros. Next base: position 54,316,634 of record NW_021703766.1, read on the forward strand.
ATGCCTTGACTATTGTAAATAGTGCTGCTATGAACATTGGAGTGGATGTATTTTTTGACTTAGCATTTTCTCCAGATATATGCCCAGGAGTGGGATTACTGGATCATACAGTAGCTTTATTTTTAGTTTTCTAAGGAACCTCCATATTGTTCTCCATAATGGTTGTACCAGTTTACATTCCCACCAACAGTGTAGGAGGGTTCCCTTTTCTCCACATCCTCTCCAGCATTTATTATTTGTAGACTTTCCATTCTGACTGGTGTGAGGTGATTCTTGACCCTTTTAAAAGAGATCACCTGGGGCTTCCCTGGTGGCGCAGTGGTTGAGAGTCTGCCTGCCGATGCAGGGGACATGGGTTCGTGCCCCGGTCTGGGAAAATCCCACATGCCGTGGAGCGGCTGGGCCCGTGAGCCATGGCTGCTGAGCCTGCGCTTCCGGAGCCTGTGCTCCGCAACGGGAGAGGCCACATCAGTGAGAGGCCCGCGTACCGCAAAAAAAAAAAAAAAAAAAAAAAAAAAAAAAAAAAAAAATCACCTGATTAGGTCAGGCCCACCCAGGATAATCTTCCTTTTGACTAACTTCAAGTCAACTTATTAGGGACCTTAATTACACAAGCAAAATTCCTTCACTTTGCATATAATGTAACCTAATCATGGGGGTGGCACCCCATCCTATTCTCAAGTCTTGCCCACATTCAAGGGGAGGGGATTGCACAAGGGGGTGGGAATATTGGGGGTCATTTTGGAGTTCTGCCTACCACATGGGGTCGGGGGAAGTGAGGGTGGAGGACCTTCTCAAGGTTAGGGGCTTAGCAGACTTGTCTCTGAGTCTACAGCCTCTAGGTCTCCGGGTTAGCCCCATGGGAGACCTCGGCTAATGTGAGATGAATTCATGAGCAAATTTAGAAATGAGAGCTGAAGCGTCCATCACCTGCATCTTCTGGGACACCCCTTCTGAAGAGTCCGTCAGTGAGCTGAAGAGTTGCTCAGTGGGTCTAATATTTCTGTCTTGCAGAGTGAAGTCCAGAGATGCTGCCTTATTTCTCAAAAGGATAAACATGTGATCCAGACATTCCACTCCTAGGTATACATTCAACAGATGTGAAAACGTACCTTCCAACAAAAATGTGTACACAAATGTTCACGGCAGCATTACTCATAGTAGCCAAATCTGGAAATAACCCAAATATCCAATAGTTAAATGTGGTATATCCATACAATGGAATATTATCCTGCAATAAGAGGAAATGAAGTATTGATTCATGCTACAACATGAATGACCCTTGAAAACATTATGCTAAGCAAAAGAAGCCCATCACAAATGAGCATATATTGTATGATTCCATTTATATGAAATGTCTAGAATTGGCAAATCTATACAGACAGAAAGTAGATTAGTGATTACCTAGCGCTGGGTGGGGAGATTGGGGGTGACTGGCTGAGGGGTGTGTGATATCTCCTTGGGCAAATGAGAATGTTCTATAATGGATCTAAGGTGGATGCTTGCACTATTTTATGATTATAGTTAAAGCCATTGAATTATACACTTTGAGTGAATTGCATGGTATGTGGGTTCTATCTCAATAAAGCTGCTTAAAAAGGGAGAGAAAAGATATGCCCTCTGAAAGAAGAAATCATGATATAAGTCTATTAGTTAATACCACAAAATTAACCAATAGAAGAATTAAAAATACTTATAGGGAGGAAAAATGAGGTCTCCATGAGTTAAATCCTTATCTGTCAGAGAGAAGAATCTACAATGTATATTGCTGACACATCTAGAAGATAATTATTATTTAGGGATGCAAAGGCAAGTAAGAGAAGAAACAGCTGAAAATGTTAAAAGACTTCCAGTATGGAGCAGGATTTGAGGTGGAACAGACTGAATTCTTTTGATTATAATCCCTTGCTACTGGCATCTAGTGAGCAGAGTTCCTGGATGCTGCTGGATATCCTACAATGCACAGGACAGCGCCCTCCCCACGCCCCGCCCTGCGAACTATCCAGCCCAAATGTCAATAGTTCCGAGATTTAGAAACCTCAGCTTATTTTATCAGCTTCATGCTGTTTTCACCCTTTCAAAGTATTTGTTTTTGTGTTTGTTTATTTATAGTTCCCCCATTTAGGATATAAACACCCCCCTCCCCCCACCAAAGGACAGAGAAGCAGTGAAAATAGCACAGGTTCTGGAATCTGAAGACTTGACTCTGATTTACATTGTTACCGCTTCCTATGTGCAGGATGTGCTTACCTCTCTCAGCCTCGCATCTTTAAAATGGGGGCTAATAAGAGAACCCGGAAGACCTAGTCCGTGCAGGCAAATCACTTAGAGTCTGTAACATTCAGCACTCAGTTTATATCAATTACCATTATTGTCCCCAGCTGTATCCTTCTCCCTGGCAAAAGAACGGGGGGCTGAACAAATGTTTCTCAAACGAATGAATTCCAGGCCCCTTCCCTCGAGGCTGGCATTTCTTTGCTTCTAAACCAAGGGTGTCACAATGCTTCTCTAAACTCCTTTCCCCTGAAGAAATTCCAGTGGAAATCTGAGATGCTCCTTCAGGGGAGGTGATTGAATGTGTGGGGAACTCAGGTTTTTTCTGTCTTCTGTCAGCCCCCAAAAGGGAGGAGCTGACACAGGAATGGTTAAGTGGCTCTGAAGTTCACCTATTGCTGACTGTTCCTGGCAACTCCCCACAAAGAGGCTGCTTCATCTCCAGTGCTGACTTTGTATTTCCCGGGTGATTGTGGGCAAATCACTGCACATCTCCAAGCCTCAGTTTGTTCACCTGTAATATGGGAATATCAGTGCCCACATTACAAGGATTCTGTAAGAATTCCTTGAGACAGTATGCAGACTCCCTAGCCCAAGTCTGTGGTTATGGCTAGCTTAATTTTTGATCATGTTCCTGTGAAGACACAGTCTTGAAATAACTGCTTGTCTAGAGCAGCACGCAAAGACCTTTTCTCACCAGTGTTCCCGTTTAATTGCAGGCAGTTTTTGCACCCATTATAACTGAGTCTAGAAGAGAGGAAATGTTTTGCCCAAGGTCACACAGTGGCTACAGGCATCTCTGAGATTTGAACCCAAGACCAAACTTTCTGACTCTCATCTGAGATTTTCTCCCTGGAGTTGTCCCACCTTCTACCCACTGGCTAGTTCTAGAACTTGCAAATCCAGTCTTCTCAAAACTGTTGCATAGCCCTCCGACCCAACCCCAGACAGACTTCTTTAAAACTTATTTCCACTCAAGCTTTGCGCATCCTACTTTTCTCCTCACTCCCATCCCCATCTTGGGGGAATCTAACTCTTTGAGCTAGGGGTGGGTAGCTGGTAAGAAGAAAAAAAAATTCTTGGTGAGACTCAAAAGGCTTTCTATCCTTGTAAGTTTAGTATAATTTTATTTTCAGTGGCTCTTTGCCCTTGCCACTTGGTGGGGGGGAATGGTGGGAAGACTCAGGGAGGTGGAGCTTTCCCTTGGATTTTGGGAAAGGGGAGAGCTCCTGGGGTCCATTTTAAAAGGCCCTCCCCTCATTTCCGGCCGCTGCTGCCAGCCTTGGCTGGGCGCCTGGATCCTGTTGCTATGACGACAGGAAGAGGCGGTGGCGGCGGCAAGCGATGCTGTGGAGAGATGGAGGCTAGTGGGGGTGGGGGGGTGGCTTTGAAATGGGGATGGGGGTAGGGAGCAGGGGCTGGGGATGCAGGTGGGGGAGGAGGCAGGGGTATCCTTTATCTCCGACCTCCTTCATTCATCTGAGACTGGCCCCTCTCCTATTTTTCTCCGGCTTCCTTTTGATGCCTCCCCAGTTTCTACCTCTGTCTCGTTCCCTGGGTCTCTCTCTCTCCCAGTCTCAGTCTCTCCCCATCTGTCTCTCTCTTTGGGTCCCTCTCTTTCCTTCTGCATCTGCCTTTCTGTCTCCGGGCACCTTCTGCCACTCAGACCCCTCTCTCCTAAATTTTTAAAATTTTCTCTCTCTTTTCTCTCTCTCTCTCTCTCTCTCTCTCTCTCTCTCTCTCGCATTCTTCTCTCTGTTAAGACCTTTGCCCCATCCCCAATTTCTCTCCCCACTTTTTCTTTCTTTCTCTCCCTCTCTCTCTCTCCCATCCTCGCAGTCTCTCTCTGTCTTTCTCTCCCCATCTGTCTCTCCTCCCCCTCTCTGGATGACTCTCTCTCTGTCCCTTCTTTCCTTCTGTTACCCAGATCCTGACCCCCATCCTCTCCCTCGCCCCAATCTTTCCCCATCCCCCATTTCTTCCCCAGTCTCTGCGTTTCTCTGTTTGCATCTCTGCCTCTGTCCCCTTCTCTCTCTGGATATTTCTCTGTGTGTGTGTGTGTGTGTGTCTCCCTCTCCAACTTCCTTCTGCTACCAGCCGCTGCCTCCCCCAAATTTCTCCCTCCCCCATTTCTGTTTCCCCGACTCTGGGTCTCTCTCTTTCCGCTTCTCCTGGCTCTGTCTCTCTCCCTCCCTCTCTGGGTCTCTCTCTTTTTCCCCAGCTTCTTTCTGCCACCCAGACCCTGCCCCCCATCACTTCCCTCCCCCCAATCCATCTCCTCTCCGTGGCTCCCCCATCCTCAGCGGCTCCCCTCCCCCTCCCTCCCTCCTCCTTCCCTCTCTCGTCCTCCAGCTCCGCACTTTACCCAGCGACACGGGAACCAAATTGTCTCCTCACCTTCTTTTCCCCCACCCCGACCCCCTCTCCCTCGGGGCCCGAGCTCAGAGCTGCCCCTCAGCTTCCCCTCCCACCTCAACACCCCCATTCCCCGGACGCCTCTTCATCTCCACCCCCCAACCAGGTCGGACGCCTGGGTCCCTCGCTGCTGGGGGAGGGGGAGCAGTGAGAATTGGGAGCCACAAGGGTTTTCCTGGGGGGGTTGCCGACAGGGGGGCTCAACGTCCCCTCCCCCGTGCATCGGAGAGTTGACCTATCGTTAACAGAGGTGAGAGAGATCTTTTTATTAATCGGAGGTGGGTGGATGTAAAATGAAGGCTCTGTGACCCCCCTAATTCTGGAGGAAGGAGCTGGTCCCCTTCAGAGGGAGAAGGGATGATGACCCCTCTCACATCCCGGAGCTTTCGAATTGGGGGTGTCCCCTGCTCCCTCCTTTGCTGCTGCTGACAGATGGACTAAAGGAAGAACCCCTAAAACCAAGCAGAGTGCCCCCCAAATCGACAAAATGAAAAGATCTTCGAATCTTTATATGATGAAGAATTTCCATCATTCGCCTCCCCTCACCATCCCCTCCTTATCCCGGTCCTAGGGGGCCCAGCAGGGGAATGGGTACATCCTGTGGTCACAGGCTCACCCTCCCACCCCCCTTGGAGGCAGAAACCTGCTAGGACAGTGGAGGTGGTGGTGCTGGTGGTGAGGGGGCACAGAAGCGGGGAGAAGAGGCCGAGAGATGGAGAGGAGAGGAAACTCAGCGTCTTTCTGGAGAGGAAAGACAGGAAGCGGCCAGAAGTGAGGCCAGGGAGGCCACAGGGATGTCAGTGTCCAGGGCACTGTTGAATGGGGCCAGGGCAGGGGCCGTGCGTGGGCAGGCAGGAGTGGAGGTGAGGAGAGAACACACGTGTGGGGCACTAGGCCCAGTTGCCATGGAGACACCCCCCCCCATAGACAACCTTTCCAACACCCCTCCTTGGAGCAGACCCAGTGAGGGCCAGCTGATGGGGGCGGAAGAGGCCAAGGTCACCCTGGTACTGGGACCCAGAATCAGGTTTGTTTGTTTGTTTGTTTCCTCCTCTAAGGCTTCCAGGCTCTTAACTAGAATAGGGGGTTTGGGGGAAGAAGTCTAGGATAGATAGAGTGAGTGGTGGAAGCTGGTAAGGGATGCATGCCTGGAAGGAGGGTTGGGGTAAGGTGGAAAAGGCAGGGCAGGGGGCGTGGTGATGGGGTGCTGTGGGAGAGGAAAATGAATGGACCCTTGGTGGCTGCAGAGTGGGAAATTATTCCCAACTGAAAGAGAGTTGTGGTCTTGTGGATCAAATTTTTCTAAGAGGCACTGTCTATGGAGGGGATCTTTTGAAATTTGGAAGAAAACTGAGTGTATGGTGTATGTTCCTGCACAGGTGAAATAGAAGGGGGAGTTCTGGGGGTGTTCCCAAGAAGGGAAGTCTGAGGGAGACATGAAGGGGATTCTCCTGAGCAGAAGCGATGCTGGGAGCTAGAGTAGGTGGAGGAGGGTGGCAAGAGTGAAGGGGATTCTTTGTGATGTAAGAGAAGTCAGGGTGTGTGGGGGGGAGGTTCTTATAAGTTCAAGAGACAGCGGGATGTCGAAGGGAGCTGGGGAGATCTGGAACTGGGGGGTTCATCCCCATAACAAGGGCTACGGAGAGGAGATTTGGAGGTCGTGGGAGATGGTGGAAGGGCAGAGGAAGGGGGTGGGGGATGCTGGGTAGAGTGGGGGGATTTCCTTCCACAACAGTGAATATGCAGGTCAGAGCTTGGGAGATTTCTGAATGGAGAGGAATTTGGGGTCTAGAGAAAGGGATTCCTGTGAGTAGAAAATGCCCTGCAACTCACGGAAGAAATTTTTCTTAATGGAGGAGAAAGTGATGGCTATGATGAGTTTGTCTAAGTTGTAGAGATACTGAGGACCAGATTTGGAAGACTCCTATAAGCAAACGAAAGAGTGGAGTATTTTCCTTGAGTCAAAGACATAGTAGGGGATGGGAGAGTGGTCCAAGGAAGACAAGTGGGGCGGTTAGAGGGAATGTGATGGAGATGGGGGGCATTCTTCTAATCCAGGGGGTCCAGCGGTGTTGGATTCTTTAAAAGAATCCCCTGGGGAAGTTTTAAAAACCTAGATGCTCAGGGCCACACCCCAGACCAATGAAATCGGAATTTCTCAAGTATCAGTATCCTCTGGTGGTTTCAAGGTGCCACCAAGGTTGAGAACCCTGGTCCAGAAAAATAGGGTTCTGAGTGGGGTAGGGGTTCCCATGCAGAGGAGACTGTGGAGGTGGGGTGGTAGTGATGACAACTGTGTGGTTTTCTGAGTTGTGCAAACTGTGGGGATGAGTTTGGAAGATCTGAGTTTTGTTGTGTTTGTTGTTTTTGTTTTTTTCAGCTGAGGAGAGATTGAGAGATTTATTTTTCCTAAGTAGGGGCCATAGTAGGTGAAGTGGTGGGCCTTGCAGGGGAAGGTAGGGAGTGGGTAGAGCTTTATGAGAACATTTTATAAGAAATGAGTAACAGGACAGGGGTTCCTGGGGAGGAAGAGGCACTGGGGGCTGGAGTGAGGGACGCTTTCCCTGTGGGGAGGACGGTGAGACCAGGGGGGCGGAGCTGGAGGGGCCTGGAGGCGTGTCCTACGGCACTCAGGGATGCCGAGGGGTATGCCTCAGAGTGGGATTAGTGGGAAGAATTTCTTGGACACAGGGAGATTGTTTTTCAGAGAAGTGGCAGTGGCAAGCAGAGTGGAAGGAGTTTCTTCAACCGAGGAAGGAGTCGGGTTTCTTTGGGGGGCTGGGGTGCAGGTAAAGGGGTGTCCAGGGAGGTGAGCCCTCCTGTCTAATCCTTTATCTCGCTCCCTGCCCTTCACCAGCTGCCGACCATGGCTGCCTTCTGACCCCGTCCCCGGCCTCAGCCTCCTCCTCGCCGCCCCCTCCCCAGCCCCTGGCCCCGGGCCCCCCACTTCTGCCTGCGCTGTGACCCCCCCAGCCGCCGGCACGGCCCCGCCCCCGCTGCCCCGGTGGTGGCCCACGGCCCCCCGGCTGCCCGTGGTCAAACTGGAGTCGCTGAAGCGCTGGAACGAAGAGAGGGGCCTCTGGTGCGAGAAGGGGGTGCAGGTGTTGCTCACCACGGTGGGCGCCTTCGCAGCCTTCGGCCTCATGACCATTGCCATCAGCACGGACTACTGGCTCTACACACGCGCCTTCATCTGCAACACCACCAACCTCACGGCTGGCGACGACGGGCCCCACCACCGCGGGGGCAGTGGCTCCTCGGAGAAGAAGGACCCCGGCGGACTCACCCACTCGGGCCTCTGGAGGATCTGCTGCCTGGAAGGTAGGGTGGAGGGGGCCCCGGCCTTGCGCCCCTCCATTTGCGGCCCGGCTCCTCGTCCCGTCCGCGGCCGGCTGGGCTTCCTCCCCGGGAAATCTCCCAGTTTCCTGTGGTCCCCACTGCGGCCTCCCGTCTCCTCCTGGGGCTCCTTGCCACGCCTGCCCACACACCTTCCCCCGTCCTTCTCACTCTTCTCTGCGTCCTGACCCTCTTCTGAATCCCGCCCCCCTCACCTCGACCCTCCCCACTCACGCCTCTCCGTCACTCGGCACGTCCTGCGCCCCCTCCGCTCGGGACCCCCCTAATCTTATCTTTCCTTCATTCGTGGGGAAAGCCCCCTCTCCCCCTCCCTCTCACCCCTGTAGGTGCCTGGCCTCCCTGCGTGAGGGGCTCCCTCTGCCTCGATTCCGGCATTGGCCCTCTCTGCTTTGCCTCCCCGCTTCCCGCTCACCCTTGAGCTGGGCCTCCCTCCTCCTTTTGCCCTTTGCATCTTCTCTCCCCCACGTCCTACCTCTGCCCTCTGAGCGCCCCTACCTCTTATGGACCCAATCACAGTGTCTTCCCCATCTCCTCCGTCCCTTTGGCCTCACTTTGGCTGTTTCTCTCCTAAAACATCCCACCCTAACTGCCCGTGACTCACGGCCCGTAACTCACGGCCCTCTCCTCTTTCCTCTCTGTGGCTTGTCCTCCGGCGGATCTTGTCTGCCCGCCTCTCCCCATCAGGCCTCCCAGCCTCCCCTGCGGGTCCTTGTCCTCCTTGGTCTTTAGAAGCTTCTTCCTCATCTTCCCTCCATTCGTCCTCCCTTTGACGTCCTCCTTCCAGACCCTGTTTCTTGATGCTGAGGCCACCGCCTCTTCTAATCTCCATCTTTGCTCTTTGCTTGGTCCTACTCTCCTTGCAGGCTCCCTCCCAGCTGGCTCCCTCGGCCTCCCATCTCCCCACACCAGGCCTCTTCCTCTTAGCAACTCCTCTGTTTGTTTTGCTCTCAGCTTTGCCATTTCTTTCCACATAGCGTGGAAGTGATGGGCTGGGAAGCAGGACACCTGGGTTCCAGTCCTCCTGTGCACCTATCCCCCTGTGTGCTCACTATCTTGTCACCTCCCCAAGCCTCAGGGCCCTGGTCTGCAACATGAAGGAGTGGGACCAGCCAATCCCCAATTTCCCCCTCCAGGGCCAAAAAGATCAAAATCCCTTCACTTCTCTTTTTATCCCTCTCTTTTCCCCATCTTTTCCTCCTCCGTTTTGCTGGGCACTCTTTTTTTTTTTAATTTTTGGCTGCGTTGGGTTTTCACTGCTGCGTGCGAGCTTTCTCTAGTTGCGGCGAGCGGGGGCTACTCTTGGTTGCGGTGCGCGGGCTTCTCATTGAGGTGGCTTCTCTTGTTGCGGAGCACTGGCTCTAGGCGCGCGGGCTTCAGTAGTTGTGGCACGAGGGCTCAGTAATTGTGGCTCACGGGCTCTAGAGCGCAGGCTCAATAGTTGTGGCAAAGGGACTTAGTTGCTCAGCGGCATGTGGGAATCCTCCCGGACCAGGGCTCGAACCCGCATCCCCTGCATTGGCAGGTGGACCCTTAACCGCTGCACCACCAGGGAAGTCCCTTGCTGGGTACTCTTGATGAGCAAGGAATGTTATTATCTCATTTAATCCTATGGGGGGGTCGGCAGGGCACCACCCTCCTGTTGAGGATGAGGAAACCGAGGCTCAGAGATGTTAGGCTACTTGCCCAAGGTAACCCAGCTGTGACTGGGGAAGAGCCAAGAGAACTCAGGTCTGACGGATGGGATTTGCAGATAGGCTTTGTCTGGTGTGTGGAGTGTTTAAAACTGAAACCAAAATCTGAATCGGTTGCCAACACTTAAAAATAGGGAGATTGCACATTGAAAATCCGATTTCCAGCTTCTTTTGAACTAGTGGAAGATCTGACAACGCAGGGCCAGTAGCCTGCAGTGGCCACGGTTGGCTGGATCCGAGTAGCAGCTGCTTCCTGAGATCAGGCATGAGGGTCTCCCTTTCTCCCATCACCCCTGGTCCCTATTGCCTCACACCCATCCAATTTTCTCATTATGTTATAATTTGACACCCAGTTTCTCATTATACACTGATGGACAGTGTACAGCAAATAGCAGTCATTCCATGTATTCATCCCCTCCCCAACAACCACTATTTATTGAGTTTATACTGTGTGCCAGACACTGTTCTTGATTCTGGAGCTATAGAAGTGGAAGGAGAAAAAAACCAACAGCAAAGAAACCTGTTTTTTTTTTTTTTTAACTTTTTATTTTATATTGGAGTATAGCCAATTAACAATGTTGTGATACTTTCAGGTGCACTGCAAAGGGACTCAGCCCTACATATACATGTATCCATTCTCCCCCAGACTCCCCTCCCATCCAGGCTGCCACACAACATTGAGCAGAGTTCTCTGTGCCATACAGTAGGTTCTTGTTGGTTATCCTTTTTTTTTTTTTTTTTTTTTTTTTGCGGTACGCGGGCCTCTCACTGTTGTGGCCTCTCCCGTTGTGGGGCACAGGCTCCGGACGCGCAGGCTCAGCGGCCATGGCTCACGGGCCCAGCCGCTCTGCGGCATGTGGGATCTTCCTGGACTGGGGCACGAAACTGCGTCCCCTGCATCGGCAGGCGGACTCTCAACCACTGCGCCACCAGGGAAGCCCTTGGTTACCCATTTTAAATATAGCAGTGTGTACATGAAAGACTGCTGTTTTTATATGTCTTATATTCTAGAAGGAGAGACAGATAATAAGGGAGATAAGTAAATACAACACCTAGGGTGTTAGAGCTGAGTGCAAAGGAGGAAAAAGAGCAAGGGAGGGGATGGGAAGTGTTAGGGGCAAGGGTGTGACACTGCAGAAATTGGAGATAAAGGGGACTGAGCAGGTGACATCCGAGGGATAGGCTAAATGAACCCAGAGATGGAGCCATGTGGCTTCTGGAGGGAAATGCTTCAGCCTGTAGAAACATTGCTCAGGCTCTGCAGTGGGAATGTGCCTTGTGTCTGACCATCATGGGAGGCCCGCGTGGCCCAGGCAGAGGTGGTGAGGAGGGACATGGTAGGAGGTGCAGTCAAGGCGATAACACGAACTTCCAGGTCCTGGAATGTAATTTGCTTTCCACATCGGAGGGGAGGAGTGACAGGAGCTGGCTTAAAGGTTAAGGGCATCGCTCTTGCTGCTGTGTTGATTTAGGAGGAAAGGAAAAGGGAGAATGGGAGGTGGCTTATCTGGGGTGGGAGCCGTAGAGTTTGGGTTTCAACTGCGAGTATGTTCTGCCACTACAGCGGGCAGGAATTGCTGGTGGGGCAGTTGTAGGATATGAGGGAGAAGTGTCGGGGCGTCTTGAAAGCGGGTTTCCCAACCTCAGCGCTGTTGACATTTGGGGATGGATAATTCCGTGTTGCGGCTGTGGGCTGGGGTTGGGGGGTGCGTCCTGCGTGTTGTAGGATGTGTAGTAGCATCCCTGGGCTCTACCTTTTAAACACCAGCAGCATCCACCGGTGTGGACACCAAAATTGTCAACTGTCTCCAGACTAGGAATAAAATCGCCCCTAATTGAGAGTCACTGCTCCAAGGCTGTGGCCTGAGCACCAGAGAATGTGGTGGGGTAGGGGTGGGGGAGATTCATCTGTTGGAACAGCTGGTATTTTATTGTATTTGTTTTATTTACTCTTACCCAATTTATTATAAGGAGGGCTATTATGAGCTCAGTTTTGGACATGTTAAATTGAGGTGCCTTTACCCCCCAAAATTACAAAAATAAATTGAGGGTGCCTATTTGAGATACTGTGTAGGACAGGAGTCAGTATAGGAAAGGACTCACAAAGTGCCGTACAGTCAGTTTCTTAGGCTTTGTGGGGCGTGTGATCTCTGTTGCTGCTACTCCTTAAAATAGCCAGAGATGATGCGTGAGTGGATGAGTGTGGCTGGGTTCCAATTAAACTTCCTTTACAGGCACTGACATTTGAATTTTATATCATTTTCACATACCACGAGATAGTCTTCTCTGACAGCTTTTCAATCATTAAAAAAAAAAAAAAGTAAAACCCATTCTTCGCTGGATTTGGCAGGCTGGGTTCAGCCTGTGGGTCATAGTTTGCTGACCCCCTGATCTAGGATGTTAGCGATATGATATATGAGGTCAGAGTTCAGGGGAGAGTCTGGGCTGGTGGGCGGGTCATGGCATGTGGATGGATGAGCAGAGACAGAAACAAACCAAAAAATTAGTTGAAGGGCTGAAGCCTGAGCTAGTCCAGTATTCAAAGACAATCAGAAAGATGAGAAGAGCCAGCAAAGGGAGCTGAGAAAGGAGTGACCACAGAGGTTTGGGGAAAATGAGTAACTGGGTCCTGGGAGCCAAAGGAATTGTGTTAAGCAGGGGGTAAATGAAGGTAGACTTTATTGTTATTATAGTCATCATTCATGTGTCATTGGATGCTCACAATAATTCTGTGCGCTATGTACTACTATTACCCCCATCTCCTAGAAATGAACGCTTAAGGCTCAGAGAAGGAAAGCACCTTTCCCAAGGTCACACAGCTAATATGCAGTAGAGTCTGGATCTGAATCCAGTTCTCTTTGGTTTCCCAGGAGTCAAAGCAATATAACCACTAGCCTCCATCCTATCGGGGATCCAGGGGTGTAGAAACTGCCCCCCCCCCGGGCCATTGCCCCCTGAAGACACTCTGTCCCCAGGAATTCTTAGGTCCCATCCTCTTGTCCCTCTGTCTTTCTGAGAAGTGCAGTAGAAAGCCGTGATTGGGACATAGACTCGAGAACAATACTTATTGGGTTACTTCCTGTCTGCTGTGCACAGGAAGGTGACATTGAGCCATATATTCTACTTCTCTGTGCTTTATTTCCGTCATCGGTGAAATGGGGATTATAATGGCCCCTAACCCACAGGGCTGTGGAGCGAATTCAATGAGTTATTACATGTAAAGCATTCAAAAGGCCAGCAGGCACAGGGTAAAGGCTAGACTATGTCGTTTATATTCTGTTCTTCTTCTTCTTAGTATTATGAATTCAGATGACCAACCCCTGAGTTTCCCCTCCTTGATAACCCAGAAGTCCCAGCCTCCCAACCAGCACTGCCCAATAGAAACATCACACAAGCTGTCTACATAACTTAAATGTTTCTAGCAGTGGCATTAAAACAAGTACAAAGGGGAAGGTTCAATGAATCTAATTTAATAAATACAATTTATACAATATAATACATTAATATAAACGTTAGTAATACATTTTATCTAACCAAGCGTAGCCAAACCATTATTTTAACATGTTAGCAATATAACGATTATTAATGGAATAGTATGCATTTTTCTTCATACCAAATCTGAAATCTGGTGCCCATTTTACACTCACACTCCGTCTCAGTTGCCACATTTCAAGTGCCCCAGAACCATCCCCAGGGCTGGGGGATCCGTATGGGTCTAGCTCCCTTCTCAGGAATTTCAGCCTCCAGAATCTAGACCCACAGCCCAATTTATTCGAGCGGACCATATAGAGCCCCTGTTCTCAGCACTTTGCGTGCCTTATTATCTCATTGAATCCTCCCAGTTGCTCCAGGGGGAAGGTATTATTATCACCCGAGTTTGTCAGAGCAGGAAGCTGAAGGCCAGAAAGGGGAAGTGAGTCAGCCACATGGCCACCCAGCGTACGAGGGGCAGAGCCGTGGTCCTCGCCGCAGTACACACCCCTACGCACCGCCCCCCATCCCGCTTCCCCACTCCCCCCCACCGCTGCCTGCCCGGGTCTGTGTTAGGCGGGCCCTGGGGAGACTCAGACGCATCACCACCATGCCTGCACCTAAGGAGCTCCCAGCCCAGCTGGTCGGATAACACGCAGAGGCGTGCCGCATAACCCCCGTGCGGTCCGCGCTTGACTCTGTCATTCGTGTGTCACTGAGTGCTCGCAAACCGTATGTGGTCATTATCACCATCCGCATTCTCCAAACGAGGAAGCCGAGGCTCAGGGGTGTCCAAATCCCCAAAGCCACCCAGCTGGGAAGTGGCAGCCCTGGCATGTGAGTCCAGAGAATGTGATTCCAAAGCCCGTGCTCGTGGCCAACATAACCACTACACTCTACTGCCATAAATATGCTCACCTCTGGGACTTCTCCGGCGGTCCAGTGGTTAGAACTTTGCGCTTCCACTGCACAGGGGTTGATCCCTGGTTGGGGAACTAAGACCCCCGCAAGCCGCATGGCTTGGCCAGGAAAAAAAGAAAAAGAAAAGAAAATGCTCACCTTAAAAAAAAAAGCTCACCTTTGAGGCCCAGAGTCTCCTCCCCATGATTTACCATCTATAGAACTGAGCAATTTCTTCAACTCTATGCCTCAGTTTCCTCACCTGTAAAGCAGGGACACTATCACTGCCTGGTATTTCTAAGGGTTGGTCATGCATACTGTGTTAATACCTACCTGTCAAATGCTTGGAGCCGTGCCTAGTGTGTGGTTAGCCCTCAGTACGTAGTAGTTATCATTACTGCCAGCATGACTAGTCTGTGGAGAGTCTGCATGCCATGTACTCTCCATGCTCAATCTCATTGAATTATCATTCATGTTTTGAGAGAAGTACTATAATCCCACTCAAGAAAGGAGAGAACTTGACCCCCCACCACCACACCATACTGGATGTGCTGATGGGTAAACGTCTGCACTCAAAAGGTGTATCTTCATTCATTCATTCAATGGGTTTTTTTTTTTTAAGTAAAATGCACAGAATGTGAAATGTACCATATTAACCATTTTTAAAAGCACAGTTCAGTAATGTTAAGTAGATTCACATTGGGTACCCAAGCTCCAAAACTTTTCATCTTTCAAAACTGAAACTCTGTACCTATTCTTCCCTGCTCCCAGCCCCTGGCAACCATCATTCTACTTTCTGTCTCTGTGAATTTGATGACTCTAGATATCGCACATGAGTGGAATCATACAGTATTTGTATTTTTGTGACTGACTTATTTCACTTGCATAATATCTTCAAGGTCCATCCAGGTTGTAGCATGTGTCAGAATTCCCTTACTTTTAAAGGCTGAACAACATTCCCTTCTACGTATATGCCACACTTTATCCGTTCATCCATTGACGGACACTTACGTTGCTTTTGGCTGTTGTGAATAATGCTGCCACGAAAATGGATGTACAAATATTTCTTAGAGACCTTGCTTTCAGTTCTTTTGAGTATATACCCAGAAATGGACTTGCTGGATCATATGGTAATTTTAATTTTCTGAGGAACCTCCATACTGTTCTCCAGAGCGACTGCACCATTTTACATTCCCACCAACAGTGCACATGGGTTCCAATTTCCCCACATCCTCACCAACACTTATTTTCTGTTTTGTTTGTTTGCTTGTTTACAGTAGCCATCCTAATGGGATGGTATCTCATATCTATGAGAGGGTATTTCACTGTTGTTTTGATTTGCATTTCCCTAATGATTAGTGATATGGAGGATCTTTTCATGTGCTTGTTGCCCATTCAATCATTCATACATAAAAATATTTATTAAGCACTTACTATGTGTTAGGCATTGCTCTAGATGTTGAAGAGTGGTGAACAGCCTATAAGCTTACATTCCAGTGGGGGCAAACTGCTGTGTGTTTGGATTCTGCTTCCACCACCCATCAGCTGTGAATTGATGAACCCTTGTTATGCCTCTGCTTCCTCATCTGGACAATGGGTATACGGCGTGGTATCAGCTGAACACTTAATTGTGTTCCAGGCAAAGTGCTAAATCTCTATACCTGGATTCAACCCTCACAACAACCCAGTGAGGTAGGTCCTAGTAGCCCCTTGTTATAGGAAAAGGGATCGAAGCAAATTGGCCCAAGTAAGGCCAACAAGGTCACAGAATAAGGACATGATGGATTCAGGCTTCATTATCAAGCAGTGCGACTCCAATTCTCAATGTTTGGTCACTGCACGACACCAATAACATTATCTATTTCGTGGATCTCCTGTGAGCTGTGGATGAGTTAATCCACCTAGGAAGCACTTAACAAATGGTAGCTCTTAGTGGAATTATTCACTGCCTTATAGTCCTTCTTTCCAATCTTTTCCTTTTCTTTCCGTGTCGTCTTTTGCCTCGAATCTCCCCTTCTGTCATCCTTATATTCATTCATAATTTAATTCTTTCAACACTCATTTCTTGAGGCCTCCTTTGTGCCAGGCAATGCTAGGGACACACGGAGGAATCAGACCCCATGCCCTCCCCCTGCAGGAACTCCTAGCTTGCTGAAGAAGATCATAAATCAAACCAATGCATGCTAAAAAGGTGGTAGTACAGGGAGCTGCTACACCCCAGAATGGGTGGGAGGTGTGTGTGTGTGTGTGTGTGTGTGTGAGCGAAAGCTTCCTCAAGACGGTGTCCCGTGCACTGCTCGCTTGCAAGGGTAAGTTTTTCGCCAATGAAGAATGTAAGCAGGATGTTCTGCAGCATTGGGCAGTGGCCGGGAGGTTGGAAGGAGCCTGGAGAATTGAGGAAACAAAATGTATTTAAATTTATACTTATTTATACATCGGTCTGCAGCTGTGTAAGGAAGTGGGTTCTTGGGGGGAGGAAGGGGCTGAGACTGCAGGACCACTGGAGGCATACTGCACCCCTAGCGTGCCTCTGCTAGCTCCGACCTCTGCATCTCCTCCCAGAGGACCCCAGGTGCAGTGCGTAGAGAGCCGGGGAATCCCTCTCCCGTATGGAGGATTGAAGAGACTACCATCCCGGTGATCCACTGGGGCTTCTCTCTCCTCACAATTGGACTCGAAGACTTCATAGGGCCTCATGGGAAGTGTAGTCCTCCTGGCCCTCTGCCGCCTCTTCGTTTTCCCACGCATTTTCAACCGATTTTGAGTTGAAGAGTGACGACATGGCTGAAAGCAACGCCTTCTTTCTTACAGAGGTGGAAACAGAGGCCAGAGAGACTGTCCCCGTACAGGTTACAGGGCAAAAGTTCTTGTGGCCTTTTAGTGAGTGTTGGATGATTTCCTCCCTCCCTCCCTTCCTTTCTTTACCTTTTTTCTTTTTTTTAACTGGTAGGGAAACCGGGGCCGGGAGGTTGAAAGTTTGTCCCAGGTGCACAGACAGGCTCAGGAGCCATTACTTCCTGTCTCCCAATCAGAAGGGGTTTCAGGAGGGTCTTTTCTTACCCGGGGTTTCCGCACTCTTAAGTGCCCACGACTATCACCTCCATTCCCCTCCAGGGTTGAAAAGAGGCGTCTGCGTGAAGATCAACCATTTCCCGGAGGACACGGACTACGACCATGACAGCGCGGAGTATCTGCTCCGTACGTGGGGGTCGGGGACAGAGTGGGGGGACTGCCGGGCTTGGGCAAGTGCGAGGGGAGAGGGGGCTGTGCTTCGGCACTTAGAACCACACGCAGAGATGAACTTATCAGCCAATCCAAGCCCAGATATTGAGATCCTCTGGTCACCGATTGGCTCAGTGGTCTCTCGCGCCCCCTCCTCTCACCTTGGGGCGGGCTGAGAAGGGATCCCGGGAGCTGATTGGCCGTCGTGATGGCCTGGGTACTCGAGGCAACTCAGTGCAGTGACTCTCTGGGTTGGGATTGGCCGCTGCGCCCTGGGGCCGTGAGGCAACCTGAGGCGCGGACGGCGCGGACGGGCCGTTCTAGGGAGCTGGCTGGGGAAGCCTGTGGTGAGATTGGTTAGCTACCCCAAGAACGCGGCAAATCCAGAGTTATGATTGGCTGCGGCCTCAACCGGGCTCAGAAATCGCAGAATCTGGTTGCCTAGGGTTTGGGAGACGGTGGAAAGGACTGCAGAGAGAGGGGGAGAGAGAGAGAAGGGAGAAAGTAAGAGAAGAGAAACCCAGAGCTACAGATGGAGCCAGGCAGGAAGGGGTGCGGGGAGGGACAGAGAGGAGGAAGGGAAGAAGAGAGCGGGAGAGGGAGAGAGGGAGGGGGCAGGGGAAGAGAGAAGAGAAACCCAGAGAGATAGGTGAAGCCTGGCAGAAGGGGGGATGGGGTGGGAGGGAGAGAGGTATTTAGAGATTTGATTCAGAAAGATCTGGAGGAAGGAAAAAATGCGCAGGAGAGGAAGGGAAAGAGCGTGCGAGAAGGAAAAAGAGAGGGAGAGGGTCCACAGAGAAATAGAGAAGTTCCGAGGGGAAAAAAAAGAGAGGGAGAGTGATTAGAGAAATAAAAGGGAAGAAAAATATGCCAGGAGAGAGAAAAATAGAGGAAGAAAGAAAAAGACACAGAAAAAGAGAGAGGCAATCAGATCGAGAAAGAGAAATTTTAAAGAGGAGAGAAAGTGAGACAATAACAGAAAATAACCAGGTAGAGAAGGAGAATTGGAGAACCAGCGAGAGAAAAGCGGAGACGGAGGCAGCAGGAGGCGCGGGGCGCCAGGGGGCCAGGCGGCCGTGTCTGACGCCCTGGTTCCCCCCCCAATCTCTCCCCATACTCTCCTTTCTCCAGGAGTCGTCCGGGCCTCCAGCATTTTCCCCATCCTCAGCGCCATCCTGCTGCTGCTCGGGGGCGTGTGCGTGGCGGCCTCCCGGGTCTACAAGTCCAAGAGGAACATCATTCTGGGAGCAGGGATCCTGTTCGTGGCAGCAGGTGAGAGGCAGAGGGAGGGGGCGGCCCACCTGCGAGCGCGCACGTGTGTGTGTGCGCGCGCGCGCGCCTGCAAAGCTACCCTGCCCGGGCGCTCCCTGGGGCCCGGAGCCTTCCTAGGCTCTTCCCAAGCTCCATCGCCACCCGCTGGGCGAGGTAGGTGTCGCCTTCCGGTAGTCTTCTGGGCGAGTGAACCCAGCACAGACAGGTGTCTGTCTACCGCGTAATCCGGGATGCCAGGAGTTTAGATTCCAAAGCTTGCGGTCCAGGAGACGGAAGGGGAGGAGCTTGGGAGAGGGGGTGGGCCCTTGAGGCTGAATTGCGGTCTTGAAGACAGAGAAGACAGACCTGAGAGGGAGAAAGTGATTTGGATTCAGATGGGGAGGAGCCTGCTCTAGGGGGCGGGGCCTCGTGGGCTCCGGTGTACCCAAAAAGGGTCTGGTCCTGCGAAAGCATCCAGACCAACTCGGTAGTGAGGGAGGGCATTAAGGGGCAAGACCCCCTTTCTACTCGAAGCGAGTAGTATTGGGAAATTCGAGGAGTCAGCCTTTCTGAAGGGATGGAATCCAGAAGAGAAGGGGGAAGATTTAGCATAAACAGCAGGGGATGCTTTGGAGTTGGATCAAGATCTGCAGGGGGTGGGGCTTGGAGGATTTGAAAGACCGGGCTAACTACACCTGGGACGGGGGAGGAGCCTGACCGCGATCCTCAGGGGGCAGGGTTTAGCAAGCTGGAGGCGGGGCTTAGAGTAGACGGGAGACCTGCTTTAGTAATAGTATGGGGGAGACCTAGAATAGAGGATAATCATGAAAGAGTTCAGATCAGCCAGAGTCAGGGCCTAGAGAGTCAGAGCGGGATTACCTCATTAACTAAACGAGCGGAGGGTGAGGCCTAGGGAACACCAAGATTTATAAAGTTAAGAGTGGAGTTAGACCAATCAGGGTAGGGCCAGGAAACCCCAGCCAGGGTCATCTTATCAAGGGCAGAGTTTAGGCCAGCGAGGAAAGGGCCTGGGCCATCTGGGGAGGAGTTTAGACCATCTGGGGCAGGGCTTGGGCCATCCCGGAGGGATCTGGACCATTAAGGGTGATCCTGAACCTTCTGGGGTGGGCCCTGGACCAACTGGGGCGGAGTTTAGACCGACCAGGGTGGGCTTTCGACCAACAGAGTAGGACCTGAATTAGCTGGGGATGGTGGACCATCCGAAGCAGGATTTGGGGCCCTTCGGGGCGGGGCCTGGGCCACCTGGGAAGAAATTTAGACCATCTGGGAAGGGGCTTGGACCATCTGACGGTGGAGCTTAGGCCAACATGGGGCGGGGCCTGGGCTGGCCAGTGGGCGGGGCGGTCTGGACCATCTGGGGCGGGGCCTAGACCATCAGGGGTGGGGCTCAGAGCGGGGCGGGGCCAGGCCGGGGGCGGGGGCGGGGCCAGGGGTGGCCTCGAGGCTCCCGTCTGACCGTCCCCGCCCAGGCCTGAGCAACATCATCGGCGTGATCGTGTACATCTCGGCCAACGCGGGCGAGCCGGGCCCGAAGCGGGACGAGGAGAAGAAGAACCATTACTCGTACGGCTGGTCCTTCTACTTCGGCGGGCTGTCGTTCATCCTGGCCGAGGTGATCGGCGTGCTGGCCGTCAACATCTACATCGAACGCAGCCGCGAGGCGCACTGCCAGTCTCGCTCGGACCTGCTCAAGGCCGGCGGGGGCGCGGGCGGCAGTGGCGGGAGCGGCCCCTCGGCCATCCTCCGTCTGCCCAGTTACCGCTTCCGCTACCGCCGCCGCTCCCGCTCTAGCTCCCGCTCCAGCGAGCCGTCGCCGTCGCGGGACGCGTCTCCCGGCGGCGCCGGGGGCCCGGGCTTCGCCTCCACGGACATCTCCATGTACACGCTCAGCCGCGACCCGTCCAAGGGCAGCGTGGCCGCGGGGCTGGCTAGCGCCGGTGCCGGCGGCGGGGCGTACGGCGGCGCGGCGGGGGGCGCGGGGGGCGGTGGCGGCGGCGGGGCGGGCTCAGAGCGGGACCGCGGGGGGGCGTCCGGCTTCCTCACGCTGCACAACGCCTTCCCCAAGGAGGCGGGCGGCGGCGTCACGGTCACGGTCACCGGGCCGCCCGCCGCGCCTGCGCCCGCCGCGCCCGCGCCCGCCGCGCCAGCCCCCGGGACCCTGGCCAAGGAGGCCGCCGCCTCCAACGGCAACACGCTCAACAGGAAAACCACGCCCGTGTAGGGGCGCGACGGGGGGCGCCGAGGGGGGCGTGTCCGGGGCGCGTGCGCGGGCGCGCGTGCAACGAGGCTGCCGGGGGTCGGGGGTGCCCCCCTCCTTCCCCGTGAGCGCGCTGGAGACTGCTTGGTGCTCCCCCGCGCCCCTCCCCACCTCTCGGGCGTGGGGGAGCGCCCGCCACCCTCCGAATCAGGGACCCTGAGGGAGGGGGAAGGGAAGGGAGGGGGCCGTTGGGAGGGAGCGTCGTGTTTTATTTATTTTTTTTTGTGGGGGGGAGGGGAGGGCCGTGGTGTTTTCTGCAGTTTTGAGATGTTTTCTTTTTAATGTTTTGCTGTGTGCATGTGGGGGCGGGGCACGGACAGCCCAGCCCAACTCCTGGAGAGGGACCCATAACACACGACTATATAGTTATACCTGCAGACTATATATATGCTCTATGTAAAGAGACAGAAAGATAAAAGAGGGATGCAGAAAGGCAAAGTGACAAGGGACAGACGTGGGCATTCGTTCACTTCTTCACTCATCCTTCCACAAGGGCTTTAAAAGCACCTGCTATGTACCAGCATGGCGCTGGGGAGGGAACGTAAACAGTCCCAGAGACAGACCTGATCATTCATTACCAGCAATTTATTTGTGTACTTAAGTGCCAGGCATTGTGTCAAATGCTGAGCCTACAGAAGGAGGGAAGTCAGATAGGGTCCCCAACATCCTCATAGAGTTTACATCTTGTGCATGAGACAGACATTAATCCAAGAAATGTATACACCACAGTAAGTTACAGTTAGGGCAAAGGAGAAATCCAAAATGCTCCTTCAGGGAGGCTTAGCCCAGTTTAAAAGGAAGGGATACTTTAGCTAACACAAAAGGATGACAAGAAGCCAGCCAGGTGAAGCTGGAGGGAAGTGTCTTAGCCAGAGAACAGCATATGCAAAGGCCCTGGGGCAGGAAGAGCTTCCAGAGAAGGCTAACATGTACTAGTGAGCCACATGCATACGGAACAAGATGAGGCTGGAGATGAAGGCAGGGCCAGACCGCCCAGGGACTTGTAGGTCAGGTCAAGAGTTTAGATTTAATTTGAGGGCAGTGGGGAGACATGGAATGGCTTTAAACAGGATCATAACATGAATGGTACAGAAAGGGAGGAAGGAACTCAGAGATGAGAGTGAGAGGCAGAGACATGCTGAAATACAGCATCAGACACAGGCACTGGCCCTTCAAACTCTCACTCGTGGGAGGGAGCAGATAATCACACAAATACTGAAGCACAGGCATGGTGTCTGGTGTGCAGGAGAAACACTAGGACTTAGAGATTCATGTTTCACTCATCCATTAATTCAGCCATTCACTCCTTAACGTTTTTGAGCATCTGCTAATGTACCAGGCAGTGTATTAGTATCAGGATCCCCACTGGTGCTCTCAAGGAGGAGTCAAAAACCGAACTCCAGGCAGGGCGATCGGTGCTGTAACAGGGGCCAGGCTGGGCAGCTTGACCAGAGAAGAAGAGACAGAGTGACCAACTGACAAGAGTGGGTAGTACTTGGGGAAACTTCCTGGAGAACATTAGACCCAAGCTGGGTTTCAAAAGGATGAGTGATGAAGGGGGTGAGGAAAGCTTTCATGGGAAAAAAACAACTCGAGTCAGCTTGTGGGGGGGATATAAGAGCATGATGTATTGGGGACAGGGCTCATCCTTTGGGGATGCAGAAGGTCAGGGTAGGGGTGGGAGATAAGACCAGAGAAGCAGCTAGAAGCCAGAGTCTAAGGATGCTACGGTTCCCGGCTGAGGAGTTTGGACTTTATTCTAAGGGTAGCAGGAGACACGGGAGAGCTTGGAGCAGGTGAAGGGCAGGATTAGACGTGGGTGTCAGAAGGAGGCACCTGGGACGTGGGAAAGGGCTAGACAGGAGGCCAGTGCTGTGGGATAGATGAGAGAGGGTGGCAGCTGAGCTGGGAAAGGGCTCTGGGGGTAGAGGGATGGGGGAATGGATTTGAAGGTCACTGAGGACACAGAAGGGACAGTGCTCAGTGGGTTTCCCTTCATTTGCTCAGCAAAGATTTCCCAAGGTCCCCCATCTGCCAGGTCTTGTGATGGACTAGAAGACTGGAGGGCAGGGGACCAGGGAGGGATTCCATGGGGGCAATGTTGGAAAGAGATGCTGGGAAACAGAGGGAAAGGAATACAACTAGCGGGACAGAGGGGAACTTAGTGTAGGGATGACAAATGGAGGGAAGGACAGGGAGAGACAAATTTGGTGGAAGACGGGGGCAGAGCTGGCTAGGGGGTAGTGGATTCTAGAGTCCAAAGGCCAAACATAAAGCAAGAAAGGTGGAGGATGGGCAGAAAGGAGAGCGGTGGGAAGGAGGGAAGGTGGGGGAGGAAGGATGAGGGCAACAGAGACCAAAACTAGGTGAGTCACAGGGACAAAGGAAAAGATCAAAGATACAGAAAGGTGATCCAGAAAGGAAAGGAAAACGGACAGGAGAGAGATTGCCACCAAGATACACAAGTCAAAACAGAGAAGTCGGGCTTCCCTGATGGCGCAGTGGTTGAGAGTCCGCCTGCCGATGCAGGGGACACGGGTTCGTGCCCCGGTCCGGGAAGATCCCACATGCCGCAGAGCGGCTGGGCCCGTGAGCCATGGCCACTGAGCCTGCGCGTCCGGAGCCAACGGGAGAGGCCCCAACAGTGAGAGGCCCGCGTACTGCAAAAAAAAAAACAAAAAAAAAAAAAACAGAGAAGTCTCAGAGATGCAAATATATATATATACACAGCAATGGAGGGGTAAAGCTGCAGAGAAAAATGCAGAGATGTGCCCAGAAAGACATGTGGAGACTCAGAAGCACGCACAGGGTATAGGATCCATCTATTTCTTTTGTTTGTTTGTTTTCAGTATTCAAGAAAGTCATTGAGTCCCAACCTGTTCTAGACCAGTCTAGGTGCAAGGAATGTGGTATGGAACGGATAGCCAAGGTTTTGCTCTCCTGGAACTCACAGGAGAGACACAATAAACAATATATATAAGAATTTCAGTTGCAGAGAAGTGTTTTTCAAATGAAGCAGGAAAGAGAGTTCCCTGGTAGCCTGGTGGTTAGGATTCCGGGCTTTCCCTGCCATGGCCAGGTTCAATCCCTGGTGGGGGGAACTGAGATCCCGCAAGCCACACAGCACAGGTGGGGATGGGGTGGGGGGAAAGCAAAGCAGGATGTGGCGACTTTAGGGGAGGAGCCTGAGGAAGAACCCACTGCAGCAGTAACAGCAGTGGGTTGTGAGAAGTAAAGGAACGCGACAAGCATTCTGGCCAAGCAGAGACCCCACAAAAGCCCTGAGGAGTCGCCGATTTTTGAGGAGACCCCATGGCGAGCAGATGAACAAGGATGAGAAAATTGGGGTGAGGTCGGAAGCGTGCGCCGGGGGCCTGTCATGTGGGGGCTTGTAGCCCTGGGAAGAAATTGGAATTTTATTCTAGACCCCATGGGATGGGCATAGGAACGACATGCTCCTGTTTTCATTTATAAAAACAAAACAAAATAACAGAACCGCGTCGCTGAGAATAGATTTAGGAGTGAAGCTGGAAATAAGGAATTAAGAGGCTGTCGTCCTTGGCTAGTTGAGGCTGATGGTGGCCTGGACCAATGTGGAACTGGTGAGGGTGGAGAAAAATGGAAGAACAGGAAATGGGATTTTGGAGGCAAAGCCCATGGTGGTGGCGAACCGTATGTAACAGAGGAGGGAAAGAAAAACCAGAGAGAAGAGAAAAACTCTTAACTGTGTGAAGTTGGGTGGTGCTGCTATGTGTTGCCTGGAAAGGGGTCACTGGGGGAAGGGATCAGGTGGGAGGGGTCAAGCATCCTCCTCGGGCCATGACAAGTTAAGAGAGGCCTGTGAGAAATCCAAGCTGGGGTATCAGGTAGCCAGTTGGATATGTGAGACTGGAGCTTGGGGGAGAGGTCATGCTTGGAAATATAAGTTTTGGAAATGTCAGCATATAGGAGACAGCGTATTTAAAGCCTCAGGACTGGATGAGGTGACCTAGGAGATGAGTGTGGATGACAGAGAAAGAACCCGGCCAGAGACTCGGGGCCATCTGCATGGTGGGGGCAGGGAGGGAGATGTAGTTAAGGGGGCAAGGAGTGACCATGAAGTAGGCAGACGCCAGTGCTGAGAACCAGAAAAGGATCTGCGGAGCAAAGATAACATGACCCTGACTCGAGGTCATCGCCGTGCAGCGGTAGGAACTGGAGTTTTGCCTGAGTGAGTGGAAGGAAGAGATTGTGGGAGGGGAGGTGGAGGGAAAGGGAGGCCAAGCCATCCTTTTGGTATGAAAGTGACAAGAACTTTCCCACCAAAGAAAGTTCATACCCTTTCTGTGAAAGGAGAGAAAGGAAGGCTGGCAGACAGGGAGATGGAAGAAAGAAAAATAACTCCCGAAAGGAGTAGAGCCATTAAAGCAGGCAAGATTGAGAAGGATGGGAAGGCCCAGGGCCGGGAGGGGAAGATGGATTCAGGAGGCAGGGCAGAGGCACTGCAGGAAGGTGTCTGATTTCTCAGAATGGAGACGCTGGTGGATGTCACCCAGCCCGACTCCCATTTCACGTTGCTGCCAGCACCAGGCACTTTCTCCGATTCCCCTCTGAGTCCTGCCAAGGCCTGGGAATACCCGGTGAGGTGAAGGAAAGAACAGGTTTCACTCATTCATTTAAGAAATAGTCCCTGAGGCCTTCCAGGCACCAGGCCTTGCAATCTCAGAGCTGGGAACTCAGATCTGAAGACAGGCAGCGCGGCCAATCGGAATGCAGAGGGAGGTGTGCTTTGAAGGGGGGCCCTTCCCTAGCTTGGGAGGGGATGTCTGTGTGTCACCATCTCCCTTCATCCGTCCATCCATTTGCTCATTCATTCATTCATGCAGATCACCTATGCACACTTCCTAAGGCCTCCTGTGTAGCATTTTGGGCTGGGTGGTGCTGAGGCCAATGAGATGGGGTTCTCTTGCACCCGAGCCCTGCCAGAGGCTTATGGGAGAGCCAGACACAGATGTACACAATCGCAATCACATCCCAGGGCCATGCATGCTCCAACGGAAGCAGCACAGGGCGCCCGGCGGACAGAGAAGGTTAGGATGCACCGGGCCGGCTGGAGCCGTCAACCATGGGCAAAGGAGTTGGTGAAAGGTGGGTCCCCCCTGGGCCATCGCAGAGGGGCTGCGGGAGGGAGTGAAGGGGTAAAGATCAGGCCCTGCTGCCATTCCACACGGCTGTCCCCGTCCCTGTCCCTGGGGGAGCTGAAACTGCATGGAAGGTCCCCCGGGGGTGCCCCGTCTAATAAACTCGATGAAGAGGACTGTGGCTCTGGTTCCCATGCCCCTGACACCAGCTTCTCCCTGAGGCCTGCCCTTTCCACCTCCTGGGGAGCTGAGGACCCCAGCCCGGGACTCTCTCTTACCATCCTTCAAGATGCAAGGGATTTGGGCCCCAGTCTTCTCCTCCTCAGACTAGGGGTCCAGGCCCCCAGCCCCTCCTCCCTCAGACCCAGGGGTCCAGGCCCCCAGCCCCTCCCCCCTCAGACCCAGGGGTCCAGGCCTCCAGCCCCCTCCCTCCCGTCTCACGAGTTAAAGTCCCCAGTTTCTTCTCTTTCAGGGACCCAAGACACCGGCCCCAGCTTTCTCCTCCCTCATACCCAGGAGTCCTGCCTCCCCGCCCCTCTTCCCCTGGACCGAGCAGTTCGGGTTCCCAGCCAGGCCTGCTCCGGACCAAAACTCCTGGTTCCCCGCCCTGCCCCCTCTCCCGCCAGCTGGGAGATGGGACCCTCAGCTCCCGCCCTTGCCCCTTAAGGAAGTAAAAGTCCTTTCGGTCTCCAGCGGGTCAGGACCTGACCCCCAGCCCCTCCTCCCAGGGCAGACGTCCTTCTCCCTGCCCCTCGTTCCCTTAAAATACCCGGGATCCCTATGGCAACAGGCGGCGGCAACAGGTGCGGGTGTTATTTACGGGTCGAGCCCAAAATAGCCGGCGATGGTGAAGGGGGTGGGCGGATGGGGGCGAGGCTGGGAGTGAGCGGAGCTGCCGGGCCGGCGGGCGGAGGCAGTGGCGTGCAGAACCGACGGCTCGGAGGCATCGCGGAGCTGGGGTCGGCGCCGCGCAGAGGCAGGAGAGCGAGAGGGGTCCCTACCCAGGAGACGGGGGTGGGAGGCCTGAGGGAGGCGCCTGGCCTGGAGCTGAGCCTGGAGCCGTCCCGACCCGGCCGGCCCTGGGAGCCCGGGGGAGGGGAGCCGAGTGATCCCAAAGGGACACCGAGTCCCTTCCGGGTCCCAGTTGTCCTTTGAGCCGCGTGAGGGGACTTGGTCCCTATTTCCTGAGCCGCATTGCGGACCACAGCACCTTCATCTGAGCCCCAGCAGGGACCCCAGGTCCCCCTCCTGAGCCTTGGGGGTGTCCCTCAGCCCCTTTCTCTCAGCCCCTAGGGCAGACCTTCTCTGGTCTTTTCTCTGAATGGCCAGGGAGACCCCCCTCCCCTCTTCCTGAATTCCAGCAGGTCCCCAGCCTCCTGTCTCTGAACCCCAGCCAGGACTCTGCTGGTCCCCCCTGTGAAAGTTGGGGGAATCCTACTGCCTCTCTGAGACTCAGAAGTAATTCTGACCTCCCCTTCTGAACTCCCTGCGCCCCAATTTTTCCTCTTCTGAACCCCAGGGCGGACCCAACTTCTCCTTCACCAGACTCTGAGCCCCAAAGAAGCCAGGAAGCATCTCCTCTCAAACACAGAGAGGACCTCAGCTCCCCTTCCTGTGTATCTCAAACTTTGAGCCCTAGTGGGAAGCTCGGATTCCCTTCCCCCAAGGAAACACAGCTTCCCTTTGGTGATTCCCTCCAGTGGGGACCCCAGAGCAGCCCCTCAGAGCTTCAGCTGACACTCAGTTCTCCTGCTTCTGGAGCTCTCAGGCCCCCCTCCTGGGTACCCAGGTTCTAGCCGTGAGGCTGGGGGAACCTAGCTTTATCTCTAGTCTCATCTTCTTTGCTGAGCTTCTGTGGGTACCCCAGGCTCTTCTCTGAACCTCAGAGGGTTCCCAGCAGAGGATCTAGGTCCCAAAAGTGACCTCGATTTCCTCATTTGAGGTTCCAGGGAGGATTCAGATCTTCCCATTTCACAGACCAGTGGAAACTGAGCCCCTCACCTGCTTCAAGACCCCAGGCGCTTCCCTCCCCACTCCCACCCCTCAGGAGCCCGCCTCAGCTCTGCCTCTTCCGCACCTGGGCCCTATCGCCCGCGACGAGGATGATGATGTGGTCCAACTTCTTCATGCACGAGGAGGACCGCCGGCGGCGAGCTCACGGGGCGCGCAAGGCCAGGATGACCCCTGAGCACGAGGGGAAGATCAAGCTGGCGCTGCTGCTGACCTCCGTTGGTGCCACGCTGGCAGTGCTGGCCGTGGGCACCGAGTTCTGGGTGGAACTCAACACCTACAGGGACAACGGCAGTGCCGTCTGTGATGCTGCCCACCTGGGGCTCTGGAAGATGTGCACCAAGCGACTGTGGCAGGCGGACGTGCCCGCCGGCAGAGACACCTGCGGCCCAGCGGAGCTGCCCGGAGGTGAGAGGCCGCCGCCCCCGCGCAGGGCTTGTATCACGTGTCTGAGAAACCCGTGCCTGAGCCCCGAGGAGAGAGAGCTTGCACCCTCAGAATGCGCCCCTACCCACATCAACCTGTGCTCCGGGGACAGCCTCTGCCCCAGGCACAAACTGTGCAGAGAGGGAGTCTGTACCCCCAAACTAGCCTGCACCCCCAGGCCAGTCTGTAGCTCTAGACCAGCCTCTGCCCCCAGAGCAGCCTGTTCCCCCAAACCCGTCTGTGCTCCTAGACCAGCCTGTACCTCCAGACCAGCCGGTGCTCTCAAACTGTCCTATGACCTCCAGAGCTCCTATGCTCCCAGCACAGCGTGTGATCCCAGACATTTCTGTGTCCCCAGACCAGCCTGTACCCCCAGCAAGCCCATGTTCCTAGAGAAACCTTGTGCCTCTGCACACAGCCTGTGCCCCCGGACCCAGCCGATGACTCCGGACACAGCTGGTGCCCTCAGACAGCCTTTGTCTCCCAGAAACGCTCGCGCCCCTGAGACAGCCTGCACCCTTAGAGAAAGACTCTGGGTTCCTGGTGTCAGCTTGCTCTCCCCACACTGGAGACAGCCTGCACCCCCAATCCTGTGGGCCCTGGGGAGAAAGACCACCTTGATGCCCACCCCAAAGTATGCTGTTCCCTCCTGCCGATTCCACCAAACGGCTCTCACCAAAGACCTCCCAACATCCCAGGGCAGACCTTGTGCTTCCTGGAAAATCTGCTTCATTTCCTACCCATTTCACCTCAAATTCCCCAACTGGACACTCCAGCCCTTCTCATTTTCTCTTCCAGGCACCCCAACACCCCTCACTTCCCTACAGAGTGGCTGTTTCACCCATACCCATGCCAGAGAGCTATCCCGTACCTCTTACTCTCCCAGACAGGCCACGCCATGCCCTAAACTTATACCAGAGAGACATCCTATACGCCTAGGGGACAGGAATGGGATCTCACTCCACCTCTACTGACCCAAGGAAACTATCTGACACCGCTCAGAGCCCATTTAGGATGTCGCATGCTTGGTCACCCGTATGGCATCTGCAACACTCTTTCCTCTCCAAAGGATGTCCTATAATCTCAGTACCCCTCAAAGAAGATCTATCCCTCTGGGATCCAGATGGGATTTCCCTCCTCCTTCACTTTTCCGGATGTGATCTGTTACATCCCTAGGGTCCAAATAAGGATGTTCCAAGCCTTTGATAACAAAGTGGGATGCCAAGCACCCTTGTTATCTGAGGTACCACCCAGTCAGCATGCAGACTGGCTAATTCTCACCCCTCAGAGCCTCAAGCAGGAAGTTCCCAAATTTTTGACAAGTGGGATACTCTGGCAATAAAAAATATTAGATGCTAATGTAGTGCCCGGCTCTGTTCTAAGTATTTCACTTGCATGAACTCATCAATCCTCATAGCAACGCTATGAGTAGTTATTATCCTCCCCAAAATGAGGAGCAAGAAATACAAATGTCACAGTCTATGCACCCAGGCTAGTCATATGGGGTTTGAACCCTGGTCATCTCTGTTCTTTCTTTTTCTTTTAAATTTTAAAAAATGTTAAAAAATGTATTGGAGTATAGTTGATTTACAATGTTGTGTTAGTTTCAGGTGTACAGCAAAGTGAATCAGTTATACATATACATGTATCCACTCTTTTTGTAGATTCTTTTCCCATATAGGCCATTACAGAGTATTGAGTAGAGTTCCCTGTGCTATACAGTAGGTTCTTATTATTTATTTATCTTATATATAGTAGTGTGTATATCCCAGTTTATCCCTACCCCCCTTATCTCCTGGTTACCATAAGTTTTTTTCCTACATCTGTGACTCTGCTTCCGTTTTGTAAATAAGTTCATTTGTACCCTTTTTTTAGATTCCACATATAAGCGATATCATATGCTATTTGTCTTTCTGTGTCTGACTTATTTCACTCAGTATGGCAGTCTCTAGGTCCATCCATGTTGCTGCAAATGGCATTATTTTGTTCTTTTTTATGGCTGAGTAATATTCCACTGTATATATGTACCACATCTTCTTTATCCATTCCTCTGTTGACAGACATTTAGGTTGCTTCCATGTCCTGACGATTGTAAACAGTGCTGCAACGAACATTGGGGTGCATGTATCTTTTTGAATTATGGTTTTCTCTGGATATATGCCCAGGAGTGGGATTACTGGGTCATATGGTAGTTCTATTTTTAGTTTTTTAAGGAACCTCCATACTGTTCTTCATAGTGGCTGCACCAATTTACATTCCCACCAACAGTGTAGGAGGGTTCCTGGTCATCTCTGTTCTTAACAGCGACACTGTATTGCATCTCACTAGTCCATAAATATGTCCCAAAGGTCCTCACTGCACTGGGGGGGCTGTCCCGCCCCACCTGACTGCATAATATGGGGTCCCTCACATCCCTTGATGTCTCCCTAATGGTCAGAAAGAGCTTCAGTCTCCTTAAAGGACCATCATCATCATCCCACAATCCTGACCCTTCAGAGGACATCTCCCAAATTGCAAGATTTCAGAAATATCCCACACATCCCATGGCCCATCAAAGGACATCCCAAAGGGGGGTGACCCATATCCTACTCTTTTCCAAATGGGATATGCCATATCCTCTGGGGTCAGAGACAAGATGCCCTAAATCATTAGTAGCCAAAATGGGATGCCAGACACCCCATACTCTCTCAGAAAGATGTATCACACCTTCTTATTCTCTAGTTGAGACCTCCCATTTCCCTTGTAGAGGAAGACCGCTTTCCCCCCACCGACTGGTGGCAGATAGCATCCTCGCCGTTTGTTCTGCTGCACAGAGCATCCTTTACTTTTTGCTGCTGCGGGGTCAGGACTCACATTTCCCACTGCTCCTGCCAGGACATCTCATGCCCTTTTCTTTCCTTGACAGTACCAGGTGGAGTGTCCCACACCACCTCACCTGTCTCTGGAATTTATCTCTTGTCCCTCAGCATCCCCCTTCAATTCGGAAAGTTCCTTTCCACTTCCCCAGACCACCTGACCTGTCCCCTATTTCTTAATACCCCTCTTATTCTCGACCTCTCTCCTCCCTTTCCCTCTGTTCTTTCCTCAGTTTCCCCATCTGTGGAATGAGAAAGTTGGAGTAGGTGAATTCTGTGGAAGTTCTGGTCTTAAAATGCAATTTAGAAAGCACCATTTTTTTTTTTTTAGTGTGGGCTTTCTTGAACTTCAAGTACACAAATTTGGATGAATCATACTTTTCATTTTCTGCCACAAAATCATTACCAGCCTTTGCAAGATCCTTCATGTGCTTTATTTCACATCCTTATTCTTTTTTTCCATTCTTTCCTAACTCATCTCTTTAATGCATTTGATATGCATCCATGGATGTGTGTTTTAACTTAGAAAAATAGTGTTTTTAATATATGTATGTATTTTAATTTCCATAAATGATATCGTGCTATAGATTTTTTCCTATTTTCGATTTTTTTCCTCAACACTGTTTCTCAGATCTTTCCGTGCTGCTTTCTGTTAGTCTAGTTTGTGGCTACTAGGTGCTGCAGAGACTTGCCCATCACATTTCCTTGTCTATTCCAGTAGAGATGGGCACCTAGGTTGATTCCAACTCCCTGTTTATTTATTTCTTTCTTTTTGGCTGTGCCGTGTGGCATTCGGGATCTTAGTTCCCGGACCAGGGATCGAGCCCAAGCCCACTGCAGTGGAAGCGCAGAGTCCTAACCACTGGACCCCCAGGGACGTCCCCCCACCTCCCTATTATTATAAACAGTGTAGCAATGAACATGATGCAACCCATATATGTTCCTGCACGTGGTTTTTTTCTGAATGTATACCCAGAAGTGAAACTGTTGGGTTATAGGGATAAACATACTTCACTTCATAAAGTATGTCAGAGTGCTTTCCAAAAAGGCTAGTACCCATTTACACCCCCAGCTGTTTCCTCTTATCCTTCCAATGCTTGACATTATCCTTTGAATATTTGCCCATCTAACTGATCCAAAGTGCCATGTCCTGCTGATTTAAGTTGCATTTCTGTGATCCCTGCTGAGGTGGAGCATCTCTTCATGTACTTGTGAGTAATCCACGCTTCCTCTTCTATGAATTGACTATTCATATCCTTTGCCCAGTTTTCAGTTGGGTTATCTCTCTTTTCTTGCTGATCTGGAAGAGTTCTTTGTGTAGTCTATACATGAATCCTTTCTGAGATAAGAATCTCTCCTGAGGGCTTCCCTGGTGGCGCAGTGGTTGAGAGTCTGCCTGGCGAGGCAGGGGACGCGGGTTTGTGCCCCGTTCCGGGAAGATCCCACATGCCGCGGAGCGGCTGGGCCCGTTAGCCATGGCCGCTGAGCCTGCGCGTCCGGAGCCTGTGCTCCGCGACGGGAGAGGCCACAGCAGTGAGAGGCCTGCGTACCAAAAAAAAAAAAAAAAAAACAAGAGTCTCTTCTGAGTCTTCTGCCTGGATCTTGGGGTGCTTTGTTAAATAAAGCGATTATCCATTTCTTTCTTTTTTTTTTATTTTGCGGTACGCGGGCCTCTCACTGCTGTGGCCTCTCCCGTCGCGGAGCACAGGTTCCGGACGCGCAGGCTCAGCGGCTATGGCTCACGGACCCAGCTGCTCCGTGGCCTGTGGGATCCTCCATGCACCAGGGCACGAACCCGTATTTCCTGCCTCGGCAGGCAGACTCTCAACCACTGCGCCACCAGGGAAGCCCATTCATTTGTATTCTCACTGGACCCTACACAAACTCATATGACAGAGCCGGGAAACAGACTGTTAACTCACTTTATACAGGAAGAATTGGAAGCTCAGAGAGGTCAATAGCCCACTCAAGGCCGCAGATCTGGACCTCAAAGCTCTGGATTTGAATCGCAGCTCCTGTGATAGCAGGTGGTTTCACTTCTCTGAGCATGAGTTCTCTCTATCAGGGATGTTAATTTCATACTTCTAGGTTATTGTGAGCTATGTTAAATGTCCAGCCCTGAGCTTACACTAGGGGCCTCCATGTCATTACCTCTCTTTTTCTCTCTCCTGCTGCCACAGAAGCAAACTGCACTTATTTTAAATTCTTCACCACGGGAGAGGATGCTCACATCTTCCAGAGAACCACAAAGAAAGGTAAGAACTTTTTGCCCGGTGGAGGGGATATGCTGACCACGCTAAAGGATTCCTTTTCTTTCTTTTTCTTTTTTGTAAATTGAAGTATAGTTATTTCCAATATTGTGTTAGTTTCAGGTGTACAGCAAAGTGATTCAGTTATTTTTTTCAGATTATATTCTCTTATAGTTTATTAAAAGGTATTATAATTCCCTGTGCTATACAGTAAGTCCTTGTTGCTTATCTATTTCATGTATAGTAGTTTGTGTCCGTTAATCCCAGGGGGGTTCTTGATAGCATTGTACTCTTCTCTGCTTTGCCACAGGATGGGCACAAGCTCCTAAATCCTGGCGAGGTCTCATCTTTGGAGAGAGGTGGTTCTCCAGAGCCCTGTGTCCAACATTCCCGCCTCAGCTCTGCTTTTGCCACATGCCGTGTTACTTTGGGCAAGTCCCAGCCCCTCTCTGTGGATAGTACGTTAACATCTCACAAGTGTGCATCTCCCACGTGCTAAACACAGCGCTGGGTGTTTCATTTATAAGAGTTCCAGTCCTTGCCATGACCCTGCAGGGCAGGGGCTTTATCTTAATCTTCCAGATGAGAAAACACAAGTCCATAAATGGTTTAATTTATTTCCCCAGGAAGTGGCAGAGGCAGAGGCAGGATTCGAACCCAAATAATTCCAAATGTAAAGTAGTGCTCTCCAATAAAATATTCCATGAGATTGGGAATGTTCTGTATCTGCACTGACCGATATGGTAGCCACTGGCCACATGTGGCCGGTGCAACTAAGACACTGAGTTTTAAATTTTGTTCAATTTAAATCCATTTAAAATTAAAAGACCCTCCGTGGCTAGTGTCTACCATTCTGGACAATAAAACTTTTAAGGCTTTACCCTTTCTACTCTAACCACAGTCTCTCCATCACCCCAGTATGTCAGTATCCCCACCAGTAAAGGAATTACGGTCAGTATGTCAATATCCCCACTAGTAAAAGAACTGTGGTATGTCATGAACCTTATCTGGTCTTTGTAAGGATTTAATGAAATGATGCAGCTAAAATATGCAGTATGGTGCCTGGCACATAGTAGGTCCTCCATAAACAGTGGAGGACTCTTTATGGAGGACC
Source organism: Monodon monoceros (assembly GCF_005190385.1). NCBI lineage: Eukaryota > Metazoa > Chordata > Mammalia > Artiodactyla > Monodontidae > Monodon > Monodon monoceros. The sequence goes on from NW_021703766.1 coordinate 54,351,267, forward strand.
TACTTACCCTCTCCACTCCTTTCTGTCTTATCTTGGTGCTAAGCGATCTTGGGCAAGTCGCTGTGCTCCCCTAGGATAGCAAAATAATCACAGGGCACACATATGGAACAAGTGCTGTGTGCCAGGTGATGCACTGGGTACATTACATATGTGATTTCTAATCCTCACAGCAGTCAAGTAGAGATTTTGATCTTGATTTTCCAGAGGAGGAAACTGAGGTTCAGAGAGGTTCAGTGACTCTACCAGAATCTTCCAGCCAGGAAGTAGCAGGGGAGAGTTCTGACTTGGATCATTCTGCTGTAATGTACCACCTTCTCTGTTGTCTCCCACACACCGCACTGCCTCAGTTTCCTCACCGGTAAACAAATGGTGACCAGATCATAAGTAATACTTGGTAATTCCCATCTCCTTCTAATTCTGGCTCTGTCCTTTCTTTGCTCTGTGACCTTAAGCAATGAACTGACCCTTTCTGAGTCTTAGTTCTTCCTTCAACAGTATAAGTAAAACATTGAACTGGATGATCTTCTACTTGAAAATTCTTCTCTAGTCCTGGATCTTCTGGGAGTTCTCTCTACTCCCTACATCCTGTATTCTCTACTTCCCCTTCCCCTCCTCACAGAGGTAAATATGGCAGCTGCGGTGATAGCAGTGCTAGGCCTGGCAGTCATGGCCCTGGGGTGCCTCTGTATCATCATGGTGCTCAGCAAAGGTGCAGAGTTCCTGCTCCGGGTTGGAGCCATCTGCTTTGGCCTCTCAGGTGAGGGTTGAGAGCCTGCAGACTGAGGACATTGCATGCTGGGAGGTCGGGTCTCCAAACACCATTGCATGTTGGGAGGTCAGGTCTCCAAGCACTGTTGCATGCTGGGAAGTTGGGTTTCCAAGCACTGTTGCATGCTGGGAGGTCGAGGGAGGCCTCCAAGCCCTGTTGTAGGCTGGGAGGTTGGGTCTCCAAACACTGTTGTGTGCTGGGAATTGGTGGAAGCTCAAAGGCTATAGAAGTCTCAAAGATGGGAGAGTTCTAAGTTCTGTTGTTGACTGGGAATTGGGGAGTCTCCAAAGACTTCTTTAGATTGGAATCTAGGGTCCCCAAGTACTGTTGCAAGCTGGGACGTTGAGGGAGGTCCCCATGCACTGTTGCATGCTGGGAAGCACAAGGCCTATAGTAGGCTCAAATATGAGGATGGTCCAAGCACTGTTGTTGGCTGGGAATTGAAGGTTCTCCAAACACTCTTTTAAATTTGGACCTGGAGTCTGCAAGAACTGTTGCATTTTTGGAGTTGGGGGTCCAAAAAAATTCTGCATCTTGTGAAATGTAACCCTCATTGGATCAGATGTTTTCTAAGGTGGATAGATAAGTCATAAACTATATAAGCTTCATTTATTTATCTTTCGTGTATCTACTGAGCACCTACTATGTTCCAGGCACTGAGCTAAGGGCTGGAGATATAAGATTAATAAGACAGACACTGTGTCTGCCCTCATAGAGCCTAGATTCTGACAGAGATAGACAGTAACCAACAATTACACATATAATAATCCAACTATAATTGTGATGAGAGTTACAATAAAGCATATAAGGGGTACACACTGGGGTTGGGGGGCTTGTCAGAGAAACTTCCTGAGAAAGTGATATTTAGGCTGACAATCGAAGGAGGAACAGAAATTATCCAGTCAGAATATGGAGTTGACAGTAGTGGTGGCCATGTTGGTGATGTTTGTTGTTGTGGTGGTAATGTTGGTGATGCCCTTGATATGGTAATAGTGGTGATGGGATAGCATATATGTAGTCTGTAAAAGACTTGGCAAGTTTAAAAGAAGATGAATGAACAGAATGGAGATCAGAGCACAGAGCGGGGCAAAGTTTGCGCAAATGTACATGGTAACCTTAGTTAACAAATGAAGTAGAGGCTTGGTGCAAGATGAGTCAAGGGAGGTCCCTGGTGGTCCAGTGGTTAGGACTCTGCGTTTTCACTGCAGAGGGCATGGGTTCAATGCAGAGGGCGTGGGTTCAATCCCTGGCTGGGGAACTAAGATCCTACAAGCTCCGCGCGGACAAAACGAAAACAAAAATAAAGGAGACAGGGAGATATGAATGTTCAAGAGCACACTCGAATAGAAATTATTAGGAATCACATTCTTATTATTGTTTTGTGCCTTAGAGAGCTTCCTAAACAAAGGGGGAAATTCAGTCATTCCCTGTCTTTCATTTATTCATTAGAAAGGTGTCTGCCCTTAACGAGATTATCATCTGGTTAAGGACAGAGAAATGATACAAATCATCCCACAATTACAAACTGCAGGAAGTGCTATGAAGGAAAAGTAGAGTTCTGTGAGGATGCATAACGAGGGCACTTCATTTAAAGCAGAATTAGAGAAAGGCTCTCTGAGGAGATGACACTTAAAACATCAAAGTATGGGTAACCAAGCTAGAAAGAGTTCGGTGGATTTCGAGTCCTGAAAGAATGCCAGTGAGGCTGGAGCATGGAGAGTAAGGAGGATACTGGTTTAAAAGACAAACCAAGAAATCAACAGGGAATCAAAAGATCTGGGTTGGAGTCCCAAATTCCAGCCCAGGGAGGAGATAGAAATTAGGCAGATAAATAATGCTCATATAAATTAATATATGTTAACAATTACCAATTGTGGTAAATGCTATAAATGAAAAGTAAAGAGTCTAATGAAAATGTATAACAGGGAGACCCAACAGAGACTTGACTGGTGGTGGTCAGGGAAGCCTTCTCAGAAGAAGTGTAATTCAAGTAAGGAATTCTGTAGAGAATGAGGATGTGTAAGGTGGGCTCAGGGAGGGGTAAGCAGACAGTTATTCCAAGAAGCACAAAGGTCTCCAGGCTTGAACAAATTTGGTGCATTTAAAGTCCTGAATGGGACTTCCCTGGCGCTCCAGTGGTTAGGCCGCCGCGCTTCCACTGCAGGAGGCTCGGGTTCAATCCCTGGTCTGGGTGACTAAGATCCCGCATGCCACGCGGTACAGCCAAAAAATAAAACAAAAATAAAGTCCTGAAAGAAGTCCTACTCCATACTGCTGTAGGATGGGAAGGGCAGCTTGAGAGGAGGCTGAAGAAACAGGCAGGGGCCAGGTCACGTGGGCCCTTCTAGGTCATTCGAGGGAAGTCAGGTTCGATCAGGGAGAAGGTAAAGTGATGTGCCTAAGAGAAGAGTCTTGGAGTAGACCTGTCTGGGCTCAAACCCACATGGCTCTTTTCTAGGCTTCAATTTTCCCATCTGTAAAGTGGGGATAATAATAATAATACCCATTCATAAGGTCTAGTGGAAGAGGTGAGATGTGGGAGCATTTGGTTAGATTCTTGTTGCAAAGCTAGTGTGTCAAAGCCAGAGCTCCACAAACTACAGCCCATGGTCAAATCCTACCTGCCTCTTGTTTTGGAGTTAGTGACATTTTTTTTTTTTTTTTTTTTTTTTGCAGTACACGGGCCTCTCACTGTTGTGGCCTCTCCCGTTGCGGAGCACAGACTCCAGACGCGCAGGCTCAGCGGCCATGGCTCATGGGCCCAGCCGCTCTGCGGCATGTGGGATCTTCCCAGACCAGGGCACGAACCCGTGTCCCCTGCACCGGCAGGCAGACTCTCATCCACTGCGCCACCAGGGAAGCCCTGGAGTTAGTGACATTTTAAAACCATAAATCATATTGTGGTTCCTACCTAGATCGAAAGCCACGGATGAATTTCCACCACTAGAATAACGTGGCTGCGAGGTCTTATGTGGTCTGGCTCCTACGTGAGACTTCACCTCTTACCATTTGTTCTCTCTGTTCTGTCCATATTAACCTCTTTGCTGTTCTCAGACCCTCCAAGTTCATTCCCTCCTCAGAGCATTCTGCACTGCTGTCCCCTCAGCCTGGAATGCTCTTCCGCCAGCTCTTCCCATGTCTCATTTCTGCAGACCATTTCAGCCGCTGATCATATGTCACCTCCTCAGAAAGACCATTGTTGGCCACCTTGTCTAAAGTAGACCCCTTCCCTGCTGTGTCCCTACCTTGCCTTATTTTTCTTCGTAGAATTGATCACTACCTGAAATTATGCATTTATGTATGCCTTTGTTTGCTAGGGCTGCCATAACAAAGTACCACAGACTGGGTGCCTTATACACCAGAAATGTATTTTCTCACAGTTCTGGAGGCTGGAAGTCCGAGATCAACATGTCAGCAGGTTTGGTTCCTTCTGAGGCCAATCTCCTTGGCATGTAGATGGCTGTCTTCTCCCAGTGTCCTCACATGGTCCTTCCCCATGCTTGTCTGTGTCCTAATCTCCTCTTCTTATAAGGGCACCAGACATACTGGATCAAGGCCCACCCTAGTGACCTCATTTTAAGTGAATTACCTCTTTAAAGACCCTAGTCATATTCCAAGGCCCTGGGGATCAGGACCCCAATGTGTGAACTTTTGGGGGGATGCAGTTCAACCCACATCAATACATTTACCTGATTTTTGTCCATCTCCCCTTTTGGGGTGAATTTCCAGGAGGACAGCCCCTTCATTAGGTTTTTTTTTTTTTTTTCTGGGCCGTGCTGTGTGGCATGCAGGATCTTAGTTCCCCGATCAGGGATCGAACCCGTGCCCCCTGCATTGGGAGCACGGAGTCTTAACCACTGGACCGCCAGGGAAGTCCCTAGTTTTGTTCTTGTATTTTATATATATTTTATAATGAGAGTTCAATTAAGATCTATTGACTGAATGAGAGAATGCATGAATTAGCAGTGGAATGAAGGGGACTGGATGGTGTCGCTCCCTCGTACAGATGCTTTTCCACCTCCAGTGCTCTGATGCTGACCTGCATGAGGTCAAGAAAGGATCACAAAGGGACCACTGAGCCATGCTACGCAGACTCCAGGCTGTATTCTCCAGGCCCCTGACTTAAAACCATGGGGGAGGGCTTCCCCGGTGGCACAGTGGTTAAGAATCTGCCTGCCAATGCAGGGGACACAGGTTCAATCCCTGGTCTGGGAAGATCCTACATGCCTCAGAGCAACTAAGCCTGCAAGCCACAACTACTGAGCCTGCAAGCCACAACTACTGAAGCCCGGGTGCCACAACTACTGAAGCCTGCACGCCTAGAGCCCGTGCTCCGCAACAAGAGAAGCCACCACAATGAGAAGCCCGCGCACTGCAACGAAGATAGCCCCTGCTCACTGCAACTAGAGAAAGCCTGCACGCAACAACGAAGACCCAACACAGCCAAAAATAAAAAATAAATAAAATGAAATAAATTAAGTTTTTAAAAAAAGTTAAAAAACAAAACCATGGGGAAACTGGGAGTGTAGGGAGGAAGGAAGTTCAGAGATCAAGGTTGAAGTCAGACTCTGGGGCCTGAGAGGGGAGGCAGCCAGGATGCATGAGCCATGCATGACCATTGGAGGGTCCTACGTGATCTTACTCCGCCCACCTCTGTACTTCCGCTGCCCACCACCCCCCTCCCCTCCCCCATCCTCTTTGCTCCGCTGCACTGACTTTTCTTTTCTTCCCTCTAACACACTCTACTCCACCCTACCGCAAAGCCTTTGCACCAGCCATTCCTTCTGCCCAGAATAGCCATTGCTGTTTTGTGCATGGCTGGCTTCTTTTCGTCCATTTGGGTCTCAGCTCCAATGGCTTTTCTGATGACACCATGTAAAGCCCCAGCCCCACCCCTGGATGTCACGGCCCTTCCCACCACTCTGTTTTTATCTCCTTCCTAGCGTGCATCACCGTCTGAAATTATCCTGTCTTCTCACATGTTTACTTTGGCAGTTACAACCTGGTCGCCCGCAGGCCAGCGACGGCCCATAAATGTCCTTTGTTTGGCGGGCAGCGTCTAAAGATTTCTCTGAGCCAATATTTAAAGACTGGGTGAATTCCCGTAAAAATCATAATCGTTTAAAAAAATGCTAGCTGTTCTTGAAAACTCAGAAGACCTGGTCTACTAAGCCGCCGTTTCTGACGGGCTGCAGTTGGCTGGAGCCGGGTTTGGGCTATGCTTTGTCATGGTCCCCACCGCACCTGCCTGCTCACTTGTTTGGACTTTCTCATTGTCTATTGGAGACATTTGAGTTTTTCAAGCCTTGGTTTATTTGTGTACCATTTGTCTCCTCCAAGTAGAACATAGGTTCTGTCAGGTTAGGGTTCTTTGGTCTGTCTTGTTCCTTTCTTTTTCTTTAATCAAATTGCATTACATGACTGATTTTCTTTCCGTTTTGTAATCCACCATCACTCTCTTTTCTTTTCAACTTTATTGGGATATGATTGACAAGTATAAATTGTGTGTGTGTATATATATATGCACACACATATATGTATATATATATGTATACACAATTGTATATAAGGTATACAACTTGCAGGATCTCAGTTCCCTGACCAGGGATTGAACCTGGGCCATGGCAGTGAAAGTGCTGAGTCCGAATCACTAGACCGCTAGGGAAGTCCCCTACAGCTTGATGTTTTCATATATTTTGATATACATCATGAGGTGCTCAACACAATCAAACAAGTTAACACATTCATCACCTCACATAGTAACTTGTTTTTTGCAGTGAGAACATTTAAGATCTACTCTCTTAGCAAATTTTATGGACACAGTATTATTAACTATAGTCACCATGCTGTACCTTAGATCTCCAGAATTTATTCCTCTTCAGACTGGCAGCAGTCTCCCCATTTTCCCCCTCCGCTCAGTCCCCGGCAGCCACCATTCTGCTCTCTGCTTCTATGGTTTCAATTTAGATTCCATCATCCCTCTTTACTCAAGTCTGAATGGAGTCTTAATTTGACTTTTGTGATTCTTGATTCCTTGGTTTGCTTTGTTCTTTTCTTAAGTGGTGAAAGACACATTAACATAAAACTTACCATTTGAACCATTTTTAAGTGTCCACTTCTGTGGCGTTAAGTCCATTCAGGCAGTTGCGCAGCCATCACCACCATCCATCGCCAGAACTTTTGCATCTTCACCAATTAAAACTCCGCCCCCATGAAACACCAACTCCCCATTCCTCTTCCCCACCCCCGCACCCACCTTCTACTTTCTGTCTCTCTGAATTTGTGTCTTGTTCTTTCTTTCTCTCCAGCGTCTAAAATCGTGCCTGCTATAGAGTAGGTGCTTAATAAGCAGTAGTTGAGGAGGTGCTGGTGAAACTGCAGAAATGCATCTCGGGGGTCTCCGAGGAGCTCCGGTTCTTTATGTCTCAGCACAGAAAGAATTCAGCGAGAGGCCAAGTGATAGATAAGAAGTGATTTATTAGAATAAGATGCTTGTGCGCCTTACAAGCGGGTGAGCTAGAGGGTGCCACGCCGAGAAGTTAGTGGGCTAGAGTTTTATAATCAAAGGAGGGTGGGGAGGGGGAGAAGACCACCTCCTTCCTCATTCTTGAGTAGACGTCAAGCTTCCATCATCAGCTCTGCCTCCAAGTCAGGCGGGAGGGTTTTCTTGTCCCTACGTGGTCAAACTGGGACTGTCATGGCCCAATGGAAATGAGCAAAAAGGCGGTAGCGCATACTAGAATATGATGAATCATCTCAACTTTCAGCACAATGTCAACTTTTCCTTATATTTTTGTTTTTAATGTGCGCAGAGGAGCATTACCTTAGGAATCAAGCCTCTCTGGGCAGGATGTGGGTCTTATTTCACCATTGTTTCATTGTCTGGGGGCATGTCTCAGGCTTCTGTTGCATGGTTGTGTTGCTAAGCGAGCCTGCTTGGTTTTGTGGTTAAGCGAACCTGCTTTCTTGAGCGATCATTAACTTACAGGGGTCTCCCATGCTTTTTTTCCTTTACTTACAGTCCCCTAGTGGGATTAACTATGTAATCACCTACTTTGTCCCTTTACTCTGTTCCTATCACTAGGGGGTCCCCCAGGTTTCTTGTCTGAGTAAGCATGTGATGGGGTATATTGGGGGAGAGGCTCAGACCTCCGTTGGGGACCCCAGGGGCCTGAGGGCCACATCTGTTCTCCTCTCCCCACAGGCCTGCTGCTTCTGGTCAGCCTGGAGGTGTTCCGCCATTCCGTGCAAGCCTTGCTGCAGGGAGTTAGCCCTGAGCCTCCCCCGTCCCCGGCCCTGACCTATGAATACTCCTGGTCTCTGGGCTGTGGCGTGGGGGCCGGCTTGGTCCTGATCCTGGCGAGTGGCTTCTTTTTCCTGCTCACCCTGCCTCCCTGGCCCTGGGGCTCCCTCTGTCCCAAGTGGGGGCACAGGGCCACCTAGGGTCATCGTTGTGCTTTCTCTAAGCAACTCCCAAACCCTTCGCCTTTCTCCATTGTGCCCCTCAGAATCTTTTGCCCCATGTCCTAGAGAAACTGTGTTCTCCCTGCTCTGGGGGCCCATGCTCTTTGCACAGAACTGCCCCTCACGCCCTCATCTTTTTTCTCTGTAAATATGTCTTTCTCGGGGGCTGAATTTGGGTTGCTTAGGAGTGGGACGGGGAGAGGATTTTTGCAAACGAGGATCCCCAGGGAAGGCTGGTGGGGACCTGATGGGGTAACTAGGGAGTGGGGGGGGGGAGGGGACGGGGGGTCTGGGGGGGGAGTTGGATCTATTTGTTCCACAGATTTGGATGTATTTGCTTGTGGGAGAGACTTCCTCCAGGGAAACAGGGGAATGGGGGAGGAGAGAATCTCTGGGTCTGACCTCACTGTGGCCTGATTTGGGATTAAAGGTTTGGAAATTTAACAACTTTGATTTGGAGTCCGTTGTGATTTGTACACTCCAGGGTAGAGAAAAGGGGTCACTTGTGCTCTCCAGAAACCCACTACATGCTACTTGTCAGCCCCAAAGTCACATGTCAATGAACCCATAGAGAGTGACAGAAAACTCAACAGTTTGGAACACAAACACTGTTATGGATTGAAGGGGTCCCTCCTGAAAGTATTTGTTGGGGTCCTAACCACCAGGACCTCATAATTGACTTCATTTGCAGATAGGGTCTTTGCAGATGTGACCAAGTGAAAATGAGGTCATTAGGGTGGGCCCTAATCCAATAGGACTTGTGTCCTTATATGGAGAGATTAGGACACTGATACATGCAGAGGGAAGATGAGGTGAAGAGACACAGGGAGAAGATGACCGTCTACCAGCCAAGGAGAGGTGCCTAGAACAGATTCTCCCTTGCAGCCCCCAGAAGGAACCAGCCCTGCAGACACTGTGATCTTGGACTTCCAGCCTCCAGAACCGTGAGACTGTGCATTTCTGTTGTTTAAGTCCCCCAGTCTGTGGTACTCTGTTAGGGCAGCCCTAGCAAGCTGATACACCTGTTAGTCCCTGGAAGTGGGGTTCTGCTGCAACAAGTACCTAAAAATGTAGAAGTGGCTTTGGAATTAGGGAATGGGTAGAAGCTGGAGGTGTTTTGAGGTGCATGCTAGAAACAGCCATGATCGCCTTGACAAGACTGTTGGTAGGAATATGGAAGTGAAAGGAAATTCCTAGGAGGGCTCAGGACTTGCTGTAGAGGAAGTGTACATCATCTTAGAGAATATACGTATCATTATGAACAGAATATTGGTAGAAGCTGTTCAACCACAACTAACAGTAACCAGGCCATGCAGACCTGGTGTCAAGGGTTGAAATCCTTCAGCCCAAGGGCCCAGCCTCCTCTCATGAAGACCAGTGTATGTATTTCACCTCAAAAATCACAACTCGAATGAATTCTTCAATTAGATAGGAATTGCTGAAGCTGATCTCAAAGGCCAAAGTCTCTTAAACATTTAAAAATATTTAAAATATGGAATATGTGCCATCTTATGAATGCAAATATTGTGAGTGTGGTTCTCTTAAATGCTTCTATATTTAATTATACATTATATGTGTAATTATATATATTATATATTACATAAAATATATATAATTTTAAATATTTACTATAAATTCAATTAATAAATGTAATATTGTAAAATTAATATATTTAATAAAGTAGAAGATTTATATTATAATATAAAATTCTAACAGAATATACTATATTTTAATATAAAATTCTATATAATATTATACCAATATTATATATAATACATGATTACATCATAATAAACAGATTATTATATTGATATTATGGATATTAGAATATATTAGTATATTCACATAAGTGTTTCTCTAATTATAAATACAACCATATGTTATATAATCATATATAATTATAACATACATTATAATCTTTATATAAAATATATTAATATTTTCTGTCATATTATATAAATAGAGCATTCATAGGATCACACTGATGTAATATAATATTTATACAATATAACATATTATATAAATAATATAATACGTATATATGTAACATGATATTTATATAACTTATTATATAAATATATATGTAACATGATATTTATACAATATAACCTGTTATGTAAATATAATACTTATATATATAAAACATGATATTTATACAACATATTATACTACATAAGTCTTGTAACATTTATAATGTAATTATGACTTGTCCCAGGGTTGGAAGCAGCTTCCTCCACGAGGAGATCATTTGTCATCCAAGAGGTGTGGGGTAACCCTTTCTTGATTAGCTGAGGCTGCACCCCATCTCAGATTCAGTGGGGCACTCTGGCAGGACATTCTCTTTATTTCTTTTTTTTTTTTGGTACTCGGGCCTCTCACTGCTGTGGCCTCTCCCGTTGAGGAGCACAGGTTCCAGACGCGCAGGCTCAGTGGCCATGGCTCATGGGCCCAGCCGCTCTGCGGCATATGGGATCCTCCCGGAACGGGGCACGAACCCGTGTCCCCTGCATCGGCAGGCGGACTCTCAACCACTGCGCCACCAGGGAAGCCCCTCTTTATTTCTTTATGCATGGAACTCAGCATCATGCTAAGGATACTGAGCGGAGAGCTGGGGATGTGCATTCGCTTCTGATTCAAGGGGCAGAAGAAGTGTCCGGCTGTGGTTGAGAATGTGGGCTCTGGACCTGGACTGTCTGGTATGAAACCCTGGCCCCCCTTTTCATAGCTTGAACAACTTGCTTACCCTCTCTGTTTCCTCATGCTCATTGCAGCGCTTACCTCCTAGAGTCCCTGTGAGGAGTGAACACTGCAATAATCTCTGCAAAGCCCCTGGAAGACTGTCTGGCACAGGTCATAACTCCACCAGTCTTGCTGTCACTATTATTTATTGAGTGGCACTTTGGGCTGGGCATACAGTAGAGTGTATAGGGACCCCTGCTGGGCTGAAAGTCTGGTGATGGAAACAGATATTAATCACATAATCACACTAATGAATGTGTAGTTATAAAGTGAGATAAGTGCTAGGAAAAGGGATCACAAACAATTTTTCTTTTCTACTTGACTTTGTGCCCAGTGGACTCAGGGAAGCCCCGAGTTGTCTGTCTTGGGGATGGGATCCTCTGGTCTTGGGGGAATGACTCTTGGTCCAGTGGGGTCTTCACTCTGCACCCTCTTTCCCACTTGGGATATTTGTGGATTTTCCAAAAGTGGGAGAAGGAAATAGAGACCCCTCTGAGACAAATAACTGGAATCACATTATACTATGGGATAATTTATCAATTTGCATCTGGTCACCTCATTTTTTTTTTTTTTTTTTTCTTTGCAGTACGCGGGCCTCTCACTGCTGTGGCCTCTCCCGTTGCGGAGCACAGGCTCTGGACGCGCAGGCTCAGCGGCCATGGCTCACGGGCCCAGACGCTCCGCGGCATGTGGGATCCTCCCGGACCGGGGCACGAACCCGCGTCCCCTGCATTGGCAGGCGTACTCTCAACCACTGCGCCACCAGGGAAGCCCCCACCTCATATTTTTTGAAGTGAAGGGAAATAGAAGCTTCTTGAAATCTACCACCTTTTCTGTCCTTGTTGTTTACATTTACTTTTTTGAACATAATCTCAGACTTACAGAGAAGTTACAAGAACCAGAATAGCGTATAGAAGACCCACATACTCTATTCAGATTCACCTATTGCTAACATTTCACCCGACACCCAAATGTGTAGGGTTTTTTATTCCGCAAACATTTATTTTTAAATGTGAAGTGCACCATGTATGTGCTGACTTATGGATACAACTGTATGAATAGTCCGAGTTTGATTCTCTTAAATGCACACTCAACATCCCATTGAAAGAATTAAAATTAAAAACACCCACTAATCTCAGAACCCAGGCTAAGGAAAAGAACTAGTATCTTGGAAACTGCTGGTATTTCCTTACTAATATCCCCACCTTAAGGCACAACTCTCACAGATAAACAGCCACACCCTGACTTTTGACTAAATCATTCCTTATCTCTTCTTCACAGTTTTACAAACTAAAATTCTGTCCTTTTTAAAAAAAGCTTGTTTCATTTTGCTTAGGTTTGAACTTCATGTAAATGGAATCCTATTGTATGTACTTTTCTGTGTAATTGTCTTTTTTTGTTTTTTTTTTAAAGCCCAAAGAAAAGGATTCAAACTCATGGCCAGAAGGCTGGATAAGACCTACAGGCACATTTTCTTTAGCCTTCAGAATGTTTACTAAGGTATTTATTTACAACCAAGTGGGGATCTAAAATGCTTGGGGAAAAAAATTCCAGAGTTCCAAAAAGCAAAACGTGAATTTGCCGAGGCAGGCTACTATTATCTGCGTAGCATTCACCTTGTGTCAGGTAATATAAGTAATCTAGGGATTATTTAAAGTATAGGAGAGGATACGTGTAGGTTATGTGCAAATACTATGCCATTTAAATAAGGGACTTGAGCATCCTTGAATTTTGGTACCGGCAGCAGGTCCTGGAATGAATTTCTCTCAGATATTGAGGGACAACTGTATTTAACTGAGGTAAAATTCACATAACATACAATTAACTATCAACCATTTTTTTTTAAGTCATACATTAAAAAAAATTTTTTTTTACTTTATTTTTATTTTTGGCTGTGTCGGGTCTTAGTTGTGGCACGTGGGCTCTTTCCTTGTGGCACGTGGGCTTCTCTCTAGTTGTGGCATGCAGGTTTTCTCTCTCTAGTTGTGGCTGGCAGGCTCCAGAGAGCGTGGGCTCTGTAGTTTGTGACAGGCGGGCACTCTAGTTGAGGCATGTGGGCTCGGTAGTTGTGGTATGCAGGCTTAGTTGCCCCGTGGCATGTGGGATCTTAGTTCCCCGCCCAGGGATCGAACCCACATCCCCTGCATTGGAAGGTGGATTCTTTACCACTGGACCACCAGGGAAGTCCCAACCATCAACCATTTTTAAGTGAACAATTCAGTGGCATTCATTACATTCCCAAAGTTGTGCAACCATCGCCTCTACCTAGTTCTAAGTCCCTGTGCCCAGATATTTGGTCAAACGTTATTCTGGGTGTTTCTGTGAGGGTGTTTCTAAAAGAAATTAATGTTTAAATGGATGCACTTTGGGGACTTCCCTGGTGGTCCATTGGTTAAGACTCTGTGCTTCCACTGCAGGGGGTGCAGGTTTGATCCCTATTTGGGAGACTAAGATTCTGCATGCCGAGCGGCGTGGCAGAAAAAAAAAAAAAAAAAGGATGCACTTTGTGTTAAGCAGATTGCTTTCTATATGATGGATGGGCCTCATCTAATCAGTTGAAGGATTAAAAAATAGAAGAAAAAGCCCAGCCTCCCCTGGGCAAGAGATAATTCCCCAGCAGACTGCCTTCACCCTGGAACTGCAACATCAACTCTCCCGGGTCCCTAGGCAGCTGGCACAGCCTCTAGAGATCTTGGACCTGTCAGCCTCCATAATCACGTGAGCCGATTCCTTATACTAAATCTTTTTCTGTGTATGTTACACATCTTATTGTTTCTATTTCCCTGAAGAACCCTGACTAACAGAACACCCTGTGTAGTGCCCTCCTACACTGCACTAGGATTGATCTGTGGGACCCAAAGCATATGGCAGAAGTGATGGTATGTCACTTGCAAGATTCGGTTATACAAGACACTGTGGGTCTCATCTTGGTTGTTCTTTTATTCTCTCTCTCTCTCTCTCTCTCTCTCTCTCTCTCTCTCGGACTCTGGGGGAAAACATGTCATGAGCAGCCCCATGGCGAGCCCACGGGGCTGGGGACCAAGGCCTCCTGCTAGCAGCTGTGGGAGTAGCTCCTCTGGCTCGCATCAGACCTTTGGACCCCGCATCCCTGACCAAGAAACAGCCTGTATGAAAACTCACGGGTGTCCCTGCACCAGTACCACCCAGCGAAACCCCATGTAAGCTTGTACAAACCAGTCTTAGCTTGTGGCTGTATGAAAACAATCTGCAGGCTGCATCTGGGTGAGGTTTTTTTTTTTTGCCGTACGTGGGCCGCTCACTGTTGTGGCCTCTCCCGTTGCGGAACACAGGCTCCGGACGCGCAGGCTCAGCGGCCATGGCTCACGGGCCCAGCTGCTCCGCGGTATGTGGGATCTTCCCGGACCGGGGCACGAACCCGTGTCCCCCGCATCGGCAGGCGGACTCTCAACCACTTCGCCACCAGGGAAGCCCCTGGCTGAGGTTTTGACCTCTCTGGTCTTGTTTAGGGAGATTGGCTCCGGGGACAATGGCTCTGAGGGGCACATTCTAGTCCCAGCCTTTCTTGGGTCATGCCTGGCTCTGGCTCTGTCACCTCTGCAGTTGTCTTGGGGTTGTGCTTTTGTTTCTGTTGTGTGTACATGCTGTTTGTGTGTGCACATGTGCGAGGTGTTGTGTGTGTAAATTTCTCTGTGCACGCACATCTCTGTTTCTGTATTTTTCTCTGTGTGTGTCTGTGTGTGTGGTGTACTGTCGTGTTGAAGACTCTCATTATGTTTTTGTGTAGCTGTTTCTCTATGGGTTTCTATTTGTGTCTATGCAATTGTGTCCATCTGTGCTTTGGTGTATCTCTGTATTGGTGCCTGTCTACGGGTTTGCATCTAAATGATTTGTGTGATGTCTTTCTGCTTCTTTTTTGCATGTCAATTTATGCATGGCTTTGTGTTTCTTCACAGAGAGGGATTGGGAGAGAGGAGTTACCCTCTCTCTTGCAGAGAGACTTGGTCAGCCTTGTGGTGAGGAAACAAGAGGAACTGGTCCCAGCCTCGTGAAGGAGTCACGCTTCCTGGCTGTATGTTCTTGGGCAAGTTGCTTCACCTCACGGTGCCTCAGTTTTCTCATCTCTTAAGTAGGGATAATAACGTTACCTACTTTATAGGGTTGTTGCGAGGATTCATGAGTTAATCCGTGTAAAGTTTTCAGTAGAAGACCTCTAAATAGTATGTGTTCTGTAAATGTTAACTGCTGTTGATAATAATGCATAGTGCTAATGTGTTTATATAATAAGTGTTTAAGCAGTAGCTATTTTAATGTTACGATCTCTCATATAATCTCTCTTTCCTCACCTTGTCCTCCGACAGGCACCAGACTCTGACTTTAGCCATGATTGACAGAGGCCTGATGCTCCATGAAAGTTGAGTGCTGGAGATGTAGTAGAAGGTTGCCTAGCAACAGAGGTGTTAGGGTAGATAGGAGCAAATCCCTCAGTGGTTCCTGAGAGGAGGAATGTAGGCAGGATTGGACCTATTTGAGGCAAAATAGGAGGAGACTGACACGGGCCACCCTGAGAGTCAGACTGAGGAATTTCTCAGTCCTGCTCCCAGAGCTTCTGGACATATTCCATGTCTTTCTTTTCTCTTCTGCTTCTCACCTTCTCTTCCTTCTCCTTTTCCTCCTTCCCTCTTCCTCCTCCTTCTTCCTCTTCTTTTACTATTACTATTATTATTGATAATAATAACAGCTAACCTTTTTAAGTGCCTCATCGGTGCCAGGCACTGTTCTAAGTGTTCTGCATGAACACACGTAAGCCTCACAACCCTAGGAGATGCTCCTACTACTATTCCACCTAACAGATGAGGAAATAACAAGAAGCCAGCTGGGATTCTGGGGTGGATATTTCTCCCTGAGAAGAACACAGAAGGCAAGGAGGGATGCTCTTTTATGCTCGAACGTGCTTGTGCCAGGACAAGATGCTTGGAGCTGCCCCAGCTATAATAAGGTCTGGAGGCGACAAGCCAAACATTAAAGATGTCAGAGTGGTAAAATAGAAAGGGCTTGGTCCTTATTGGCATGCCTCGAGTGTTTGTATAAAACCGTCCTGTTGGGCAAGATGATTAATTATCTTTATTGCTTAAGCCAGAGTTAGGTAATCGGTTCCTTGCAACTGAGCTCAGCCTAGCTGATAGAATTACCCTGCCAAGGGACAGAACGTGGTAAGGCACCAAAGCCCATGGGTACAGGTAAAGAGGATGCCTCTGAGAATACTCTTTCATTTGCCACACTTACCTTTTGATAGCTTAGAGTCTTATTAGAGGAGAAGAGAGAATCAGGGGAAAGAAAAAAGCACGAGATGTCTCATTTCAGTACAGGGCACGTGAAGGGGCCGAAGTTGACTGGGGGACTATGGTCTTCTCTAGGGCTCTGTAGCTGGAGAGACCATATATCTCATCAATTCCCTTGGAAGAAGGTAGATGCTTTGATATCCACTTTATCCCCCCAGGTGCCAATTTCCTTCCAGCATTCCAGCATTCCTCACCAGACTCTCTTTGTCTCCCTGGAGGAGCCCTGAGATGGTGCCATAAGAGCAAGTGAATATCCTTCCTCTTTATTGCCTGATTGACTGTAGCTCCTCGGGGAACATACTCCCTTTCTCAGCACCTAGAGGAAGGATAGTGGTACCAAGGATCTACACCGTCATCTTTAGCAGAGCCTGTAGGTTGGTTAAGTCGACCCCAGCCATAACTCTTACCTCCTTTATATTTCTCTATTGTAGAAGCTGGAAAGTGGAAGACTTGAAAGATTAGAAATGCAAGGTAAGAAACGGATCAGAAAAGATGCAAGGAAGGGAGGATCAGAATGGCTGGAGGGTGTTGCGAATTTCAGTAGGATACTGTATAAGCTTCCAACTGCTGCTGTAACAAAGAGACACAAACTGAGTGACTTAAAGCATTCTTTAAGTCGTTCTGCCTTCTGGAGGGCACAAGTCCCAAGTGGGTCTCACTGGGCTAAACGCACAGTGTGGCAGGGCTGTGTTCCTTGCTGGAGGCTCGAGGGGAGAATTCATTCCTTGCCTTTTTCACTCTGTCTAGAGGCTGCTGCCATTCCTTGGCTCGTGGAAATCTAAAATCTTCTTTTGTTCTCACATCTCCTTCTCTGACTCTGACAGTCCTGCTTCTCTCCTATAAGGACTCTTGTGATGATTGCTTTGGGCCCTTCTGGATTATCCAGAATAACAGTCTCATCACAGGATTCTTCCCCCAGGACTTCCCTGGTGGCGCAGTGGTTAAGAATCTGCCTGCCAGTGCAGGGCACATGGGTTCGAGCCCCGGTCCGGGAAGATCCCGCATGCCGCGGAGCAACTAATCCCGTGCGCCACAACTACTGAGCCTGCGCTCTAGAGCCTGCGAGCCACAACTACTGAGCCCACGTGCCACAACTACCGAAGCCCACGCACCTAGAGCCCGTGCTCCGCAACAAGAGAAGCCACCGCAATGAGAAGCCCGCTCACTGCAACGAAGAGTAGCCCCGGCTCGCTGCAACTAGAGAAAGCCCACGCGCAGCATCAAAGACCCAACGCAGCCAAAAATAATAAATAAATAAAATAAATTAAAAAAAACAAAAAACAAACAACATCTCAGGCAATGTACATCAGATACTGTTATCTCGGTACTTCAGGGAGGAGCTAAAGCAGAGGATATGGGGGAAGCCCTTTCCCGGGAAGGCCCCATAGCGTCCTGCTAGGTTACAATAGCTGAGCAAAGACTTGAAGGAAGTGAGAAAGTTAGTTATACCTTTATCTGGAGGCAGAACATTTTAGAAAGAGAAACAGCCAGCTCAAAGACCAAAGGCAGAGATGCATCTTTTGTGTTTGTGGAGTGACCTAGGAAGTCACTGTGGTTGGAGAAGTAGGAGATGAGGCTATAAGGAAAGAAAAACAAAAGTGGGGAATGAGGCTTTTAAAGATAACTTTTATTCATTCTAAGGACTTCGGGTTGTTCTTTTTCTCTGAGTAAAATAGGGAGCTGTTTCAGAGTTTGGGGCATGATCTGACTTAGGTTTTAAAATAGGGTTGCCCCAGGAAGTCCCTGGCGGTC
This sequence comes from Monodon monoceros, assembly GCF_005190385.1. Classification (NCBI taxonomy): domain Eukaryota; kingdom Metazoa; phylum Chordata; class Mammalia; order Artiodactyla; family Monodontidae; genus Monodon; species Monodon monoceros. The sequence continues at coordinate 54,369,312 of NW_021703766.1, forward strand.
CAGTGGTTAGGACTCCATGCTTTCACTGCCGAGGGCCCAGGTTCAATCCCTGGTAGGGGAAATAAGACCCTGCAAGCCACTCGGCCTGGCCAAAATAAATAAATAACTTTTAAAAAATAGGGTTGCCTGATTAAATATAGGCTTCCCAGTTAATTTTTAATTAATTAATTAATTATTTTTGGCTGCGTTGGGTCTTTGTTGCTATGCGCGGGTTTTCTTTTTTAGTTGTGGCAAGAGGGGGCTACTCTTCATTGTGGTGCGCGGGCTTCTCATTGCGGTGGCTTCTCTTGTTGAGGAGCACGGGCTCTAGAGCGCAGGCTCAGTAGTTGTGGCGCACGGGCTTAGTTGCTCCGCGACATGTGGGATCTCCCCGGACCAGGG
>NW_021703766.1:54369702-54515281 GCF_005190385.1 Monodon monoceros
CTAGAGCACAGGCTCAGTAGTTGTGGCACACGGGCTTAGTTGCTCCGTGGCATGTGGGATCTTCCCAGACCAGGGCTGGAACCCGTGTCCCCTGCATTGGCAGGCAGATTCTTAACCACTGCGCCACCAGGGAAGCCCTCGTGCTAAGTTCTGACCAGCCTTCTCTGCTCCAGCCACACTGACTGAGTGTCCCTTTTAAGAACTAGAACATGCCAAGCTCACCCCTGCCTCAGGGCCTTTTCACTGCCTGTATCTTCTGCCTGAAATGTCATCCCCTTTACATTTCTCATGGCTGGATAATTCACAGCCTTTAATTCTCAGCTGAAACACATTTCCTTCAAAGCGCTCCTTGACTGTTTCCTAAAGGTAAGACCTACCGTCCACAGAATTATGTTATATAGCACCACCCTGTTTATATGTAGCATAACGCTCATCACAATCTATAAATATTATTTGCTTGTTTGTGCCCATCTTTCCAAGTAGAGTATAAGCTCCACGAAGGTGGGGATTCTGATTACTTCCCCCCAAATGCTCGGCACAGCATACATGCTCAATAAATATTTCTTTTTTTTTTTTTTAAACATCTTTATTGGGGTATAATTGCTTTACAATGGTGTGTTAGTTTCTGCTTTATAACAAAGTGAATCAGTTATACATATACATATGTTCCCATATGTCTTCCCTCTTGCGTCTCCCTCCCTCCCACTCTCCCCATCCCACCCCTCCAGGCTGTCACAAAGCACCGAGCTAATATCCCTGTGCCTTGCGGCTGCTTCCCACTAGCTATCTACCTTACTACGTTTGTTAGTGTGTATATGTCCATGACTAAATATTTCTTAAATAACTGGATAAATGAAATAGTTCCAGAAATGAGCAGGACTTGCTTAACAGGATTCTGGTGCACCAGTATTCAGTCTCCTGTTTCCCCAACCAGGGTCTAATCCCTACAGATTCAATTCTCATAAAGTGCAATGAAAGCCCCAAAGCTGGGGTTCATCCCAGGGTAATCACTCAAGGTGCTTTGACCGACCACATCACTTGGTTAGAAGTTTTGCTCTCCTGCAGGTTTGCTTTGCAGTTTTTTTGTTTTTTGTTTTGTTTTGTTTTGGTTTTGGCCACACCACGTGACTTGTGAGATCTTAGTTCCCTGACCAGAGATTGAACCTGAGCCCCCTGCAGAGTCCCTGCTTTGCAGTTTTCAATATTCATATCACCAGGGTGCCCATAACTTCTCCATCTTATTCTGTCTACTGCAGTGCCTAGGAATTTTCTGGTTAATCCATATGCGTTAGAATTTTTTTTACCACGTTAATCATTTTAAGGGTACATTTCAGTGGCTTTAAACCCATTCACGTTGTCATCAGTGTCCAGAACTTTTCTCATCTTCCCAAACTGAAATTCTGTATCTACTAAACGATAACTCCCATTCCCCTCTGCCTCAAGCCCCTGGCAACTATTTTAACTCCCATTCCCCTCTGCCTCAAGCCCCTGGCAACTATTTTCTGTATAAATTTGACTACTCTGGGTACTTCGCATAAGTGGAATCATTATACAGTACTTGTCTCTCTGTGACTGGCCTTTTTCACTTAGCATAATGCCTTCAAGTTTCATCCATGTTGTAGCATGCATCAGAATTTCTTTCCTTTTTAAGACTGAATAATAGTTCATTGTATGGTGTTATGGACTGAATGGAATCTCCCCAAAATTCATATGTTGAAGCCCTAACCTCCAATGTGACTATATTTGGAGATAGGGCCTTTAAGGAGGTAAATAAGATTTAATGAGGTCCTAAGGATGGACCCTAATCCCATAGGACTGGTGTCCTTATAAGAAGAGAAACCAGAGACTGATCTCTTTCCCTCTCTCTCTCTTTTCTCTCTCTCTCCCTCCCTCCCTCCCTTTGTCTCTTTCTCTCTCTCTTTCTCCCTCCACCCCCCCACCCCCCCCCCCCCCCCCCCCCCCCCCCCCCGACAGAGAAAAGGCCACGTGAGGACACAGTGAGAAAGCATTCATCCGCAAGCCAGAAAGCGAGCTCTCACGAGAAACCAGCCTACCAGCACCTTGATCTTGGATTTCTAGCTTCCAGAATTATGGGGAATACATTTCTGTTGTTTAAGCTACCTTTTGGTTATCGTGAATAACGCTGCTATGAACACAGGTACACAGATATCTGATGCAAATATACATATCCGAGTCCCTGCTTCCAGTTCTTCTGGGTATATACCCAGAAGTGGAATTGCTGAATCGTACGGTAATTCTATTTTATGACTTAGAATCTGATAGTGAATTTTTATTGTGTCAGTGGAGGACTCATGCCAAGAGAGGCTCAGTAGGGGATGGCTTTTAAGAGTACGATGTAGAAATAAACCACGTCTCATTTCCTGTAGGGTCAGCAAAAGACAAACCAAACCGTGGGGCAGAAGACAGAAGCTGGGGAGAGGGAGTGACCTCCCCAGCTTTGCTCCCTTTCTCAAACCGCCGAACTGAACAAGGGTCTTTGGAACAGGACAAAGGGACCCCATGTGTCCAAACCCTTCTCTGCTTTGGGGCAAGGGGCTTGAGGCTGGAAATGAGAGTACATCACCCCTTGGTATCTGTGGGGGATTGGTTCCAGGATCCCCACAGATACCAAAATCCCACGGATGCTCAAGTCGTCTATATAAAGTGGTGTAGTACAGCCGGCCCTTCCCACTGGCACATTCTGCATTCGCGGTTGGCTGAATCCGCAGACGCAGAACCCATGGATACGGAGGTCCGATTGTATTTCATGTAGGATGAGGTTGAGTTTCTGTAAGGAAATATTAATTACAGTTCTAAGTGTTATTGTATTAGACGCTAGGCTTTAGGGCAAGAGCAGCTGGTAAGTCTTGCTGCCCCTCTGCATCCCCCTTGGGCTGAAGACAATCACTGGCTTCCTCCTAGTGACAAAAAATGGCAGCAGGGCTTCCCTGGTGGCGCAGTGGTTGAACGTCCGCCTGACGATGCAGGGGACACGGGTTCGTGCCCCAGTCCGGGAAGATCCCACATGCCGCGGAACGACTGGGCCTGTGAGCCATGGCCACTGAGCCTGCGCGTCCGGAGCCTGTGCTCCGCAGCGGGAGAGGCTACAGCAGTGAGAGGCCTGCGTACCGCACACACACACACAAAAAAAGGCAGCAATGACCTACAGCAGGGGCCACAGGACAAAAGGCTTTCACCACTTCATCCCTTCAAATTGGGATCCTTGACTCTTCCCAATGTTGCTTCTCTGCTCTGGGTATCTATTGATTTATACCAAACCATCCGAAACTTAGTGACATAAAACAACCTTCACTGTATCATGCTCACAGATGCTACGGGTCAGGCGTTTGGACAGAGCGTAGAGATGATGGCTGCGTCTGCTGCACCGTATCTGCAGCTCCAGCTGGGAAGACTTGACCAGCTGAGGGTGGCATGAGGGGTGGGGTACTGGGATGAACTAGAATCACCTGGAAGCTTCTTTACTTACATATCTGGTGCCGGGCTGGGGTGACTCCAAGGTTGGGCTCGGCTAGGGGACAGGTGACTGGAGTGTGTACACATGGCCTCTCTGTGTGTCTTAGGCTTCCTCATGGCATGGTGACATCAGGGTAGTTGGACTCCTTGCATGGCGGCTCAGTAAACAAGGCAGAAGTTGAATCACGTCTTATGACCTAGATATGGAAGTTGCCTGGGGTCAGATCTGCCAAACTGTTGACCAGAGCAATCACAGACCCACTAATATTTGAGGGGACAGGGTCACAGACCCCATCTCTTGAAGGAAGGAGGGTCAAATAACGTACAGCTGTGTCATAAAACTGTCACATTCTCCCCACGGGTTTGACTATAAAGCTCTGTCCCTAAAGAGTTGATTGGTGGGGTGAAGCCGTGATTATTGGGGGAGGGGTGTTAGGTGGACCAAGAATTTAAATAAGTATAAGAAATATACTACAAACAGGGACTTCCCTGGTGGTCCAGTGGGTAAGACTCCCCACTCCCAGTGCAGGGGGCCCAGGTTCGATCCCTGGTCGGGGAACTAGATGCCGCAACTAAGAGTTTGCATGCTGCAACTAAAAGATCCCACATGCCACAACTAAGAGCAGTCGCAGCCTAAATAAATAAATAAATAAATAGTTTTTAAAAATGTTTTTTGAAAAAGAAATATACAGCAAAGAGATAAGGAAACGTTAGCAATGTGAATAAAAGAACAATAATCCATAAAGCAAGGGTTTTGTGGAAATACTAGGTATGAAAACATATGATGGTAAATAAAGAATTTAATATTAGCCTATAACAGGATAAACAGTAGAGTGGATACAGCTGAAGAACAAATTACTGAGAAGATCTGATTGAGGAATTTTTCCAAAAAGCCAGTGTAATGATACTAATAGAAGGGGGGGAAATGATGAAAGCCATTGTAACGTATAGGAGACAGCCACTTCTCACAAGCTGCTTTGCTAAGAGAATTCTGATCTTGTTCAGGTATCGAGTAACCATCCTTAAGTCTTGGTGATATTTGGCCTTTTCTGGTCCCAGATGTGAATCTTGATTAGTCTAAGGCTTAGCAAGCCAGTGGTTCTCAAAGTGTGGTCTCCAGGGCAGCAACAACAGCATTGCCTGGGAACTGGTCAGAAATACAAATAATTGGGTCCTAAACGGACCTACTGAATCAGAAACTCCGAGCGTGAGCTTCAACAATCTATGATATAACAATTGCTCCAGGTGATTCTGTTGCATGTGAAACTATACACTGCTCTTAGCTCATCATGGTAATCCCATACCCTCTGCTAATGGTTAATTGAGGAACAGGGTGTGATTGTGCTTTCTGAGATATGAGCAGAGGTCTCGTGAAGACGTCAGCACGTTAGAAAGGCTTGCAGTGCACTAATATGCTTCTTTGTCTCATCCTTTAAATTTTTAAAAAACTTTTATTTATTTACTTATTTATGGCCACACCGCGCAGCTTGTGGGATCTTAGTTCCCTGACCAGATAGGGAACCCGGGCCCCCCGCAGTGGAAGCGCTGAGTCCTAAGCACTGGACTGCCAGGGAATTCCCTAAAATTTAAAAAAAAATTTAGAATAATTTTAGATTGACAGAAAATTGCAGAGATAGTGCAGAGATTCCTATTTACTTTATTACCTATTACCAGTTTCCCCTATTAATATCTTACTCTTAGTATGATACATTTGTCACAAATAATGAACCAGTATAGATACATTGTTGTTAAGTAATGCCCATAATTTATTCAGATTTCCTTAGTTTTTACTTAATGTCCTTTGTTCCTTTCCAGGATATATTGCATTTATACAATGTGTCTCCTCTCGACTGCGACAATTTCTCAGACCCTCCTTGTTTTGAGTGACCTTGACCATGTTGAGGATTACCGGTCAGGTGCCTCAGTTGAGTAGTCGCTTTAGAGTGTGTGGGCTGAAAAAACAATGCACAACGTGGGAACTGTGAGTCAAGTTTTATTTGGGGCAAAATGAGGACTGTAGCCCTGGAGATAGCATTTCAGAGAGCTCTGAGAAACTGCTCCGAAGAGGCACGGGGAAGGTCAGTATATATGGATTTTGGTGAAGGGTGGGTGGGTACATGCAATCAAGCACACATTTTTGCAGCAGGTTTCTGCTAGTCACAAGGAGCAGACGTCACCATGAAGGATTTTAGTGCTTTTCTAGATATGAGGAGATGCAAGAATTGGGCTCCTAAAATCTTCTCCTGAAAATCTCTAACTCTCTGAAGACCTGTTCTGCCAGTTTTCCCCAGAGCACAGAGCGCCTCATTCCTGATCTCCACGCTGAGCTTCTTTCAGGGCATGTGGAAGGTCAGCAGGGGCAGCAGCTCATGATCGGATCCTTGTAGAGGTAGATGGCAAGTGCCAATTTGTAGTTGGCAGGTGCATCCTTTAAAAAAAAGTCATCCCTCTTGTTTCAGAGCGTGTGTGCCATGGGGGTTCAGCTGAAGCTTTTTAATCATCATTCTCCGGAGGCAATCTCATTCAACTGGAGGCAAGCCCTCTGGCGTTTCCTCGTGTTACCGCGTCCAAGCTTGTTCTGCTCCACGCACGACAGGCCAATAAATCGGGAGGTGTTGGAACAAGGAATAACAACTTTATTTGGTAAGACAGGAGTTCAAGAAAATGGTGGGCTAGAGTCCCAGAGAACTATCTTACCGGAGCCCGGCTGCTAGCTTTTTACAGAACAGAGAGGGGCGGGTGAGGAGATAAAGTAAAAAGGCCGGAGGGTTTTGCAGATATCTCCTGGTTTGGCCAGACTGGGGAGGGGATGCGTTAATATCTTCTTTCCAGCAGCCATTCACAGGTGGGCTGGGTCAGGATATTTCCCTGGGAGCTGAACAAAGGTATTTTAGTTTAACATTCAGGCAGAGGCAGCAGGGTTCCCTGCAACAGGCCATTATGTATGCTTTTAGCATAGGCAACATCCTCTTAGTGAATAACTTGTAACAAAAGCCACAGAAAGTAAAGGTTAAAGTCAAAGAAACAGATTTAATATGGAGTCAGATTTGTTCTTGCTTATGACACTCGTGGTGCAGAGGAAATGGCTCTGCAGACGCCCACGGCGCTCTCCCAGATTCCACAGTTCTAGCCTCCAACTTTCTGTTCCCTTTCCAAAAGGAATCTTCTTTAACTGTGGTTCAAGCAATGGATACAGAAAAGACTCAGCTGTTTCTGTGCCTTGCCCGGAGGCAATGAACCGACAGCTGCAAAACAACCAAAATAAAGTGACCTTCTGAGGAATGAATGGTATGCATCTATTTACATACATCACCCGTCAACACTTAACTGCAGTACATTTTATTATACAGTTACTATTTTCATGTAAGAAATAGCACATCCACGTACTTAAAAGAAGAAATTACTCAAGTTCCCATCCCTTGTTAACGTTTTGGTGAATGTCACCTTTCATTTTTTTTTTTTTTTTTTTTGCGGTACGCGGGCCTCTCGCTGCTGTAGCCTCTCCCGCTGCGGAGCACAGGCTCCGGACGCGCAGGCTCAGCGGCCATGGCTCACGGGCCCAGTCGCTCCGCGGCATGTGGGATATTCCCGGACCGGGGCACGAACCCGTGTCCCCTGCACCGGCAGGCGGACTCCCAACCACTGCGACACCAGGGAAGTCCTCACCTTTCTTTTCTTTTTTTTTTTTTTGCGGTACGTGGGCCTCTCACTGTTGTGGCCTCTCCCGTTGCGGAGCACAGGCTCTGGACGCTCAGGCTCAGCGGCTCCGCGGCATGTGGGATCCTTCCGGACCGGGGCACGAACCCGTGTCCCCTGCATCGGCAGGCGGACTCTCAACCACTGCGCCACCAGGGAAGCCCCATCTTTCATTTTTGTGTGCATCTATGCATGAATTCTTGTGGGGTTTTTTTTGTTTGCTTACTTGTTTTTGTTTGCTTTTTGGTGAAAATGGACTCCTACCATCCATTTGTCTTCAGAAGTTGCCCTTGTGCGACATTTGCAAGGTGTCTGCACACATATATAACAGAACATTAAAGGAGGATCATTGTAAACTCAGTTTCTGCCCAGACCCACAGACTATAGGTGCCAATGAGGCCAGACTCGAAAGTGGGACCATCCATGCGTGACTTAAGCCAGAAACCCAACTTCTCCACCCCGGGTCCGTTTTACACCTGGTGCTGAAGAGCTGTTTTGTTTTGTCTTCATATGTTTGTTTACAAGAGCACTTGGTGCGCTGTGGGTTCCAGTCTCTCTTCAACATAGGAATGTGGTGAGGATGTTTTCGCACTTCAAGCTTCAAGGGGGAAAAGCTTCAATTGAGCCACTCAGAGCACTAGTATGGGGGAAGGGGCACGACCCAGAGAAGAATGGGCTCTCGCTCACGTTTGGAACATCTCAAGGGCTCAGGACTGTGCTGACAGCTCTGAAGATGTTCTGGGACAGCCTGGAGAAGAGGGAGGGGGAGAGGGGAAGAGAGGGAGAGGGAGAGACAGAATATGAATCAGGAGTCTTATATCCTTTCCAGGAGCGCCACCTGGAGGTGGGAGATGAACCCTGCGGGGAGAAGCTGGAAATGTAACCGTGGACTTGAGGGTTTCCTCACAGGACCTGTTGGAGGGGAAGCATCTACGGACAACACGTGAGAAAACAGCAGCCTTGAGAGAGGGAGGAGGAGGAACAGAAGCGCCAGGTAGGAACGTAAATAAAAAACTGACTATGGGCTTCCCTGGCGGCGCAGTGGTTGAGAGTCTGCCTGCCGATGCAGGGGACACGGGTTCGTGCCCCGGTCCGCGAAGATCCCACGTGCCGCGGAGCGGCTGGGCCCGTGAGCCATGGCCGCTGAGCCTGTGCGTCCGGAGCCTGTGCTCCGCAACGGGAGAGGCCACGACAGTGAGAGGCCCGCGTAACGCAAACAACAACAACAACAACAAAAAAACCAACTGAGTATGACCGCTGCAGCTGCAGGCAACTTGCCAAAAGCATTGCAATTACCGAACTGACACAATTTTTTTCCTTGCGTGTGACTTAAAAAGAAAAAAAAAAATTGGGACTGAAAGTCTCTATTATCTGAGATGACTATAAAAACCATGAGATTTACCTTAGATGTCCCCAAGGGCACAGGTAAAAAGCTAGACCTATGAGGTGGGTATGATAGGGGAAGGGGGATGAGAAAAAAGTTGTTCTCTGAGTCTGTGTGGGACTTCCCTGGTGGCACAGTGGTTAAGAATCCGTCTGCCAAGACAGGGGACACGGGTTCAAGCCCTGGTCCGCAACAAGGGAAGCCAGGGCAATGAGAAGGCCGCGCACCGCAACGAAGAGTAACCCCCTCTCGCCTCAACTAGAGAAAGCGCACGCGCAGCAACGAAGACCCCAACGCAGCCCAAAATAAATAGAATCAATGTAATTATCACACCTACATCTTTACAATGCATGTGCTTACAACTAGGGTGACCAATTCTGATTTGCCTGGGACTTTCTCAGTTTTAACCCTGAAATTTTCATGTCCTGGGAAACTCCTCATTCCCATATCCTGAGAACCGTCCCACCCCCAACCCCGGTCCCAGGAAAACTAGGATAGTTGGTCGTGCGGCTTACACCCCTGTTAGATATGTCTCTTTATGATGAGGACGCAGAGCCCAGGAGATTTCTTTATTTTAAATTCCGACTCAGCTTTTTAAAAAAATTGAAGTATAGTTGATTTACAATACTGTGTTAGTTTCAGGTATACAGCAAAGTGATTCAGTTATTTTTTTCAGATTAAATTCCATTATAGTTTATTACAAGTATTGAGTATAATTCCCTGTGCTAAACAGTAATCCTTGTTGCTAATCTATTTTATGTATAGTAGTTTTTATCCATGAATCCCATATTCCTAATTATTCCCTCACTCCCTTGCTCTCCACTTTGGTAACCATAAGTTTGTTTTCTATGTCTGTGATTCTGTTCCTGTTTTATATATAGATTCATTTGTATTCTTTTTAAGATTCTACATATAAGTGATATCATATAGTATATGCCATTCTCCGTTTGATTTACTTTACTAAGTATAATATTGTCTGCGTCCATCCATGTTGCTACAAATGGCAATATTTCATTCTTTTTTATGACTAATACTCCACTATACAAATATATATATATATATATATATATCTTCTTAAGCCAGTCATCTGTTGATGGGCAATTGGGTTGTTTCCAAATCTTGGCTATTATAAATAGTGCTGCTATGAGCATTGGGGTACATGTATCTTTTTGAATGAGAGTTTTCCTTTTTTCCAGATATTTACCCAGGTTGGGATTGCTGGATCATATGGTACCTTTATTTTTAGTTTCTTAAGGAACCTCCATATTGTTTTCCATAGTGGCTGCACCAATTTATGCATTTCCACCAAGAGTGTACTAGGGTTCCCTTTTCTCCACACCTTCTCCAGTATTTATTATTTGTAGACTTTTTTTTTTTTTTTTTTTGTGGTACGTGGGCCTTTCACTGTTGTGGCCTTTCCCGTTGCGGAGCACAGACTCCAGACATGCAGGCTCAGCGGCCATGGCTTACGGGCCTAGCCGCTCCGCGGCATGTGGGATCTTCCCGGACCGGGGCACGAACCCCTGTCCCCTCCATTGGCAGGCGGACTCTCAACCACTGCGCCACCAGGGAAGCCCCTATTTGTAGACTTTTTGATGATAGCCATTCTGACTGGTGTGAGGTAATATCTTGTTGTGGTTTATATTTGTATTTCTCTAATAATTAGCCACGTTGAGCATCTTTCCACATGCCTGTTGGCCATCTGTATATCTTCTTTGGAAAAATATCTGTATAGGCCTTCTGCCCATTTTTTGATCAGGTTGTTTTTTTGTTTTTTGTTTTTTTGTTTTAATTGAGTTACATGAGCTATTTGTTTATTTTGAATATTAACCCCTTGTTGGTCTCATTGTTTGCAAATATTTTCTCCCAATCTGCAGGTTGTCTTTTTGTTTTGTTGGTGATTTCCTTTGATGTGCAAAAGCTTTTAAGTTTCATTAGGTCCCATTTGTTTATTTTTGCTTTTATTTCTTTTGCCTTGGAAGACTGATCTAAGAAAATATTGCTGTAATTTATGTCAGAAAATGTTTTGCCTATGTTCTCTTCTAAGAGTTTTATGGTATCCTGTCTTATATTTATGTCTTTAAGCCATTTTGAGTTTATTTTTGTGTATGGTATGAGGGAGTGTTCTAACTTCATTGCTTTTCCATGCAGCTGTCCAGGTTTCCCAACACAACTTGTTGAAGAGACTGTCTTTTCTCCATTGTATATTCTTGCCTCCTTGTTAAAGATTAATTGACTGTAGGTATGTGGGTTTCTTTCTGGGCTCTCTATTTTGTTCCATTGATCTATGTGTTTGTTTTTGTGCCAATACCATGCTATTTTGATTACTGTAGCTTTGTAGTATAGTCTGAAGTCTGGAAGGGTTATGCCTCCAGCACTGTTCTTTTTCCTCAGGATTGCTTTGGCAATTCTGGACATTTTGTGGTTCCATATAAATTTTAGGATTATTTGTTCTAGTTCTGTGAAAAATGCCATTAGTATTTTGATAGGGATCACATTAAATCTGTAGATTGCTTTGGGGAGTATGGCCATTTTAGCAATATTAATCCTTCCAATCCAAGAGCATGGACTATCTTTTCATTGCTTTGAATCATCTTCATTTTCCTTTATCAACATTTTATAGTTTTCAGCATTACATGTCTTCCACCTCCTTGGTTAAGTTTATTTTTAGGTATTTTAACTTTTTTGACATGATTTTAAATGGGATTGTTTTTTTATTTTCTCTTTCTGGTATCTCATTATTAGTGTAAAGAAATACAACAGATTTCTATAAGTTAGTTTTGTATCCTGCTACCTTGCTAAATTCATTTATCAGTTCTAATAGTTTTTGTATGAAGTCTTTAGGGTGTTCTATATAGAGTACCATCTGCATATAATGACAATTTTACCTCTTCCCTTCCAATTTGGATACCTTTTGTTTCTTGATCAGAGCATGTAGTCCATTGACATTTAAAGTAATTATTGATAGGTATACAGGTATTTACTTATTGCCATTGTAATCCTTGTTTTCCAGTTGTTCTTGTAGTTCTTTGATCCTTTCTTCTTGTTTCTTTTTTTAAAGTGAGTGAGTTTTTTTTTTTAATTAATTAATTTATTTATTTTTGGCTCTGTTGGGTCTTCGTTTCTGTGCGAGGACTTTCTCTAGTTGTGGCGAGCGGGGGCCACTCTTCATCGCAGTGCGTGGGCCTCTCACTGTTGCAGCCTCTCTTGTTGCGGAGCATAGGCTCCAGACGCGCAGGCTTAGTAGTTGTGGCTCATGGGTCCAGTTGCTCCGCAGCCTGTGGGATCCTCCCAGACCAGGGCTCGAACCTGTGTCTCCTGCATTGGCAGGCAGACTCTCAACCACTGCACCACCAGGGAAGCCCCCCTTTCTTCTTTTTGTTTTTTTTTTCATGGTTTGATGGTTTTCTTTTGTAGTATGCTTGAGTTTCTTTCTTTTTGATTTTTGTAGATCTATACTATACTTTTAATATTTTTGTTTGGGGGGGCTGTACCACAAAGCTTGTGGGATCTTAGTTCCCCAACCAGGGATTGAACCCGGGCCTCATCAGTAAAAGCCCCGAGTCCTAACCACTGGGCCACCAGGAAATTCCCAACTGTATTTTTCTGATTTGCGGTTCCCATGGAGTTCAAGTATGCTGACCCATAACTATATCTACTGGTTTTAAAGTGATAGTCATTCAAGTTCAAACACATTCTAAAAGACCTACATTTTTATACTCCCCTCCCTGACATTGTGTGATTTTTGATGTCCTATTTTCCATCTTCATGTTTATCCTTTTGCTGTTCATTGTAGTTATAATCGCTTTCGCAGAATTTTTGGATTTTTAAAAATATATATACTGGCTTATTTAAGTGATCTTCAGTCTTTTTATATATTTGCCTTTCTTTTTGTGATTTTCCCTTTCCTGTATATTCTTACTCCTTTTCTATTTAGAGAAGATCCTCCAATATTTCTTTCAGGGTAGGTTTAGTATTGCTGAATCCTTTTAGTTTTTCTTGTCTGAGAAGTTTTTTTTTTTTTTTATCTCTCCATCTATTCTAAATGATAATCTTGCTGGGTAGAGTATTCTAGGTTGCAGGTTTTTCCCTTTCAGGACTTTGAATATCTCATGCCACTCCCTTCTGGCCTGTGAAGTTTCTGCAGAGAATTCAGCTGATAGCCTCCTGGGGGTTCCCTTGTAACTGACTCTTTGTTTTTCTCTTGCTGTCTTCAGAATCCTCTCTTTATCTCTAACTTTTGGCATCTTAATTATGATATGTCTTGGTACGCGTCCATTTGGGTTCATCTTCTTTGGGACCCTCTGTGCTTCCTGCACCTGAATATCTGTTTCCTTCTTTAGGTTTGGGAACTTTTCAGCCATAATTTCTTCGAATACATTTTCGATCCCTTTCTCTCTCACTACTCCTTCTGAAACCCTTATTATGTGTAGGTTGGCACGTTTTATATTATCCCATAGACCTCATATGTTGCTTTCTTTTTTTTTTTTTCATTTGTCTTTCTGTCTGCTTTTCTGATTGGGTGACTTCCATTATTCTATCTTCCATATTACTTATTCATTCTGTGTCATTTAGTCTGCCATTCATTGCTTCTAGATTGGTTTTCATCTGGGCAATTGAATTGTCTATTTTTAATTGGTTCATCTTTATAGTTTCTATTGGGTTGGCCAAAAAGTTCATTCATTTTGGCCAACCCAATAGTTCCTTGTTACAATGACCTACATTTCTATCCATAATCTTTCTTAATTCAGTTAGCATTTTTATTATCTTTTTTTGAACTCAAGGTCTAGTAGACTGGTATTTCATTATTCTTTCAGATTTCTCTTGTTCTTATAATTGGGAATAGTTCCTATGCCTTTTCATTTTACTTAACTTTCTCTGTCTCTATGAATTTAGGAGAAACAGTTATCTACTGTGGCTTTGAAGGGAGGTTTTTATTGGGAATGTCCCTGTGTAGACTGTGCATCCAATATTTTGCTGTGAGGGCTGGCTTTGGTATGGGCACCAGCCACACCTTTCCTCAGGATGTGCTGGCCATTATCCCCTTGATAGGGGGTGTTGTTGGCGTTATAGTATCTAGAGTTTGTGCTGGATGTGAGGCGGGGCCTCCTCTTTGCTCTGTGGTTGTCACAGCCCTGTCGGGGGGCGGGTCTGCTCCCCAGTTGTTGGAGTAGCAGCTCTGAGGGTCGGTTTCAATCAGGCTCTGTTGCCCTTGAGTGGGTGCCCTGCCCCAGGGGAGGTGATTGGTGAAGCAAGTGAGTCATGTGTGGTCACAGAGGACCTATGCACCGCCTGTGTAGATGTTCATGTCTCTGCTCAGAGGCAGCCCAAGGTTGCACCCCTTTCTCTCTTGTGTTCATCCCAGATCTAGTGCAAAGCTATGGTGTAGGGACTTCCCTGACGGTCCAGTGGTTAAGACTCTGCACTTCCACTGCAGGGACTGTGGGTTTGATCCCTGGTCGGGGAACTAAGATCGTGCACGCCACATGGTGAGGTCAAATAAATGAATACGTAAATAAGGCTATGATGTAGAGTAGGCTGGGGCTGCTCGTCAGGGCACTGTGGCTGCAGGAATGGAAGTGGCTGCACTGCTGCCTGGGATCTGGGCTGCCTCTTCTCCCAGGACCTGCCCAGCCCTGGCCTAGTGCTAAGCTGCACTGTGGAGCAGACGGAGCCCACTCCTGCTGGGAGACAGACGGCTGTGCGCCACTGAGCACATCCGACAGACCGTGGCTATCCCACCTGGGTCGCACCCCAGGGCCTCTGGGCCGTCTCTGCGCAGCTATATGAACCCTCTCCCAGGGCCTTTCTGCCTGAGATTCAGTGCTTAGCTGCTGCGTGCTCCTGTGGTGATAACCTGCACACACTGACAACGTCTGCTCAGCTACACCTGCCACCCTGTGTGCACGCTGACAGTGGCCTTTGCAGCTCTGTCTGGCTCACATCCCAGTTGCCCTTGTCTGTCTCTGCAGAGTTAGACCAAGTCTCTGCCCAGATCTCATGCGTGGCTGTGGCGTGGAGTGATCAGGGCCAGAGTGTTGGCCCCTTTGGATTGGGAAGTGCAGCTAGGCAACAGCTACCAGAGCAGGGCTCTCTCTGCCCTGGCTGTCAGCGAGCCAGCGCACATGCACTCCTCGCGAGTAGAGGCCAGGCTTCTCCAGCCCTTCTATCTGTTTCTGTAGATTTCCTGGTAGGCCAGGGGGCTTGTCTCCTCCCTGCAGGACCCCAGGACTGGTATGCCCAGGTTGTGGCTCAACCTCTCACTTCCCAGGGTGAGGGTCCTCCTGTGGTGGACCTCCTTATAGATCCCTCCCAGGGGCACAGATACTAACCGAAGCCCTTTTTTTCCATCCTATCTGGTTACCTGGAGATCTTTCTAGCAGCTTTGGTTGTATAGGAGATCTTCTGCCAGTTTCCAGTTAGTTTTCCATGAGAATTGTTCCACATGTAGATTTTTTTTTTTGGCTGCACCCCGCATGGCTTGCAGGATCTTAGTTCCCTGACCAGGGACAGAACCTGAGCCCCCTACAGTAGAAGCGCAGAGTCCTAACCACTGGACCGCCAGGGAAGTCCCTTTAACTGTATATTTGATGTGTTTGTGGCAGGGAGGTGAGCTTCACGTCCTCCTACTCTGCCATCTTCAAACACCTCCCGAGCCCTGGAGATTTTAAAGAAATCTTCCCAAGTTCACATAACCCCAAGCTTGTATCCAGCCCTGTCTGAAAACAAAGGACTGTCCTGTTTCCACAGTTCTTAGCTTCTTCTCCGGCATGTCCCACGTGGAAGACATAAGTTAAGAAAACAAAACTAGACTACACTTGCTACCGCATTTTTGATTTTAGAAAATAAAAGGTCAGGAATCACTCCATTAAAATTAAAGACTTACTATAGTAATTTAAGGAGGATAAATACCAGAGCGGGTGTCCATAAAAGATAGCTCTTAGGGTCATTGATTTTAATAATATTCGTCAAGATGCTTTGATCAGAACAAAATCCCTTCTCAGACTAGCTTAGACGCAAAGGAATTTCTGGGTCGTTTGGGGGTTTTTTGTTTTGGCTTTGGCTCAGAAGGTTCCCAGAATGATTGAACAAGAAAGCTGTAAGAAGGGAAGAAATGCTGAGTTTTGGAAGCAATCAGAAACCAAAAATCAGAGCTGAAGACACGATCTCTCCATCTCCTTTTTCCGATGCTCTGAGTCATCTTCGTGTTTCTCAGTAAAGACGAGTTTCCTCCACATGGTGAGACAGATGGTCCCTGAGAGCTCCCAAGTTTTAAAGAGAATGACTTCTAGGGCAAGAGGAACACAGAGACTCTCCCCCGCCTCCCCATCCTGACAAGATGCTGTGACTTAAGCACCTTGTCAACCAGGCTGGGTGGCTCGGTGGGGAGGGGAGCAAAGTGAATTCTCCTTCAGATGCACCATCCCTAGAGAATATGATCTCGGATGGCCTTGGCCTGCAGAGGCTTGAAGCAGGATTTCAGTTCCCGGCCAGAGGTTGAGGTCAGACCGCAGCAGTGAGGGCGCTGAATCCTAACCACTAGACCAGCGGCCAGTGACAAGGCCACTGGCCCTTTGGCTTTGTAGAAATGAATTCCCACAAAGACAGAAAGTAGTGAAGCAAGTAAAGTGTTTATTAGGAGGAAAAAGAGTATGTGTGGATAGGCACACACAGGTGGGCTCAGAGAGAGAGTCGCGCCCTTGTGGTAGTTTGAATCACTTACATGGGGAATTTCTTCCGGGTTTCCTCTGGCCAATCATCTTGCTTTGCCTGGTTCTGAGTCCAGTACTTGGTTTATCTCAGGGTCCTCCCCTGCATGCGCGTGCATCTCTCAGCCAAGGTGGATTCTTGCGAAGAGGCCTATGGGTAGGCTGACATCACTCCCTTTTTGACCTCGAAGGAGCCTTTCTGTGCATGTGTATTCGGGAAGGTCTCCTCGACCTTGAGAATGAGAAATATTTGGTGTCTTACCTGGGCAGGGCTCAGCTTCTCCCTCCTGTTGCAGTCTTTATCTTGGAGTATCTGTCCACAGGGGACAAACTCCAGCTGTTCCTCCTGGGGCCCATCTATCTCCTGCCTCAGCTTCTGGTTGAAGCTGGGATGAAGACAGGGCCAGCTTCAAGGGCAGGCAACCAGGGCAAAGGGGACCTCACACTCAGAAGGAGAGCCACACTTGGGTTCTAACGCTCTGCGGTCTGCGGTCACCATCGTGAAGTTTTTTTTTTTTTTTTTTTTTTTTGTGCGGTACGCGGGCCTCTCAGTGCTGTGGCCTCTCCCATTGCGGAGCACAGGCTCCGGACGCGCAGGCTCAGCGGCCATGGCTCACGGGCCCAGCCGCTCCGCAGCATGTGGAATCCTCCCAGACCGGGGCACAAACCCGTGTCCCCTGCATCGGCAGGCGGACTCTCAACCACTGCGCCACCAGGGAAGCCCCATCGTGAAGTTCTTAATCGTGCATCTTTGTGTTTTGTTGGTGAATTCCGATGGGACAGTGGAGCATATGCTGAGAGCTTGGAGGTGAGGTTCCTGCTTCTCCTGGCATTCCTGCTGCCTCCCTACTTTCCTGTATTAATCTGTTCAGGCTGCTTTAACAAACTACCACAGACTGGGTGGCTGAAACAACCAAAATCTGTTCTCTCACAGCTCTGGAGGACAGAAGTCCAAAGTCAAGCTGTGCTCGGGATTGGTTCCTTGTGTTCCACACTGCTCTCCTGGTATCTGGTGGGTCTCTGGGGAAGCTTTGGTGTTTCTTGGCTTGTAGACATATCATCCCGACCCCTGCTTTCATCTTCACGTGGTGCTCTCCCTGGGTCCAAATTTCCCCTTTTTACAAGGATACAATCATATTGGTTGAGGGCTCACCCTATTCCAGTATGACCTCATCCTTTTAATTAATCTGCAATGACCCCTCTGCAAATAAGACAACATTCAGAGGTACTGGGGGTTTAGGACTTAAAGATGTGGATTTCGGGGGTAGACAAAATTCAGCCCATAAGAGTGTGTGCTGGTGTGTGACTGTGTATGTGTAGAGGCTCTGTGTAGCTTGCTCTGTGGATGTCTGTATAGAACTGTGTGTGTGTGTGTGTGTGTGTGTGTGTGTGTGTGTGTGTCTTAGTCTTATGGACCAAATGTTGGTGCCCCCCGCCTCCCCCGTGAAATTCATTGTGTTGAATCTCTAAACTCCAGTCCGGTTGTATTTGGAAATGGGGCCTCTAAGGAAGTAATTAAAGGCTGAATGAGGTCATAAGGGTGGGGCCTTCATCAATAGGATTAGTATCAAGGGGAGGAAAGGGCACATGAGGACACAGTGAGAAGGTGTCCATCTGCAAGCCAGGAAGAGGGCTCTCAACAGAAACTGAATTGACCGACACCTTGATCTTGGTCTTCCAGCCTCCAGAACTGAGAAAACAAATGTCTGTTGTTTAAATCATCCAATCTATGGTATTTTATTGTGGCAGCTGGAGGAGACTAGTATAGTCTGTGTGTGCATGTGTGTGCATGTGTGTGTGTGTGTGAGAGAGAGCGAGAGAGAGAGACAGAGAGAGAGAGTCTGTATAGCAGAGCCCCCCACCCCTATGTACTGTTTGCCTTCCAAGTAAATCCAGAGTGTGTCTTCTCTTTTCTTGCCTCCAAGCATCCTGACCCCTCACTCTCCTCCACCTTCTGTCTTCTCCTTGAGCCTCCCACAACACATACACACATACACGTGTGCATGCACACATAAACATACATACATATATGGACACATAAACCCACACACGGCATGAGAGCAAAGAGACAGACACATCCTAGGGAGAAACAAAGGAGGTGGGGGAATCAGGGACCTGAGAGTCAGGAGACCTCTCTACTCTTGGCCCCCTTTCCCCCGTGCTACACCCACTTTTCTTCACTGTATTTTACAGTCAGCAATGGCAAAGGTGCAAACAACAAAGCTTCCTAGGAAACCAGCCCCATCCAAGTTGCAGAACAGCTGGGACTCTTTTCCAAAGAGATGCTGGCTGGACCCCCTCCCTTGGACAAACCCACGGCCACTGTAGGATATATGGCCCCAGAGACTTAGCACATCAAAGATGGAAAGGACTGCAGAAACCATCCTATCCTGCTTGTCTCTCACTTTTAAAGATCTGAAAACTGAGAAAGGGGTTTAAAAAATGTCTTTCCTTGCACGTTAGAACATGCCTTTCCTGGCTTAATTCAGTTCTTCTTCTGGTGATTCATTCAGATTTCAGAAAGCATGGGTCTAGGACAGGGGTTGGCAAACTATGGCCCACAACTTGTGTTTATAAATAAAGGTTTATTAGAACACAGCTGCCCCTGTTTGTGTATCATCTATGGCTGCCTTCATGCTGCAACAGCAGAGAAGCATACTTCTCAACAGAGGTCCTGTGGCCCACAGATGCTGAAAATATTGCCCTCTGGTCCTTTTCAGAAAGTTTGCCGACCTCTGGCCTGGATTTTAGATGAGATCTGCCACTTCTTTCGGTACTTCTTTGAAAAAAATAAATCCCTTTGATTCTGACCATCTGAGGTCCGTTCTGCTTTGTCTCTGGATGTTCTATCATGTACATACAGTTTCTGGAGGAAAAGACACTAACCAGACCCTCTGTTATTATTCCCGATAACGTGGGCATGCATTAACCAAAGATAAGACTTGGAGGTTTTCTTCTTTGCCTATTAGTTGTAGCACTTTTATGAGTAGAAACTTGGCTTATTCATTTATTTGGTTGTCCTGAGGTACAGGTTATAAATGAAAGGCAGGAGAAACACTTGATTTCTTTCCTCTGTGTTTTAAAATTTTGTGAGTTGTGTTTCTAGCATCTTCCAAAGGTAGCCAATAATATCTTTTTCTAAATTGATCCAGTAAGTAGGAGGCCCCCCCCCCCTTACCTCTTTGGGTGAAAGTCTGTGAGGCTGTGAGCCTAGACTTGTCACAATCAGTTCCAGACTCATAGGGACAGCTGGTCTGAATAACAATGATGACACAGGAATAGAGATAGGCGAGAGACATAAAGAAAAAAAGGCATTTGAGTATGTGGATGTATTTACTGTTGTCTGAGGCTATCTCTAGCTGTCTTTTTCCTTTGTCTGGTTACATGATTGAGTTTCTTCCTCCCTTCCTCCCTCCCTCCCTTCCTTCCTTCCTTCTTTCCTTCTTTCTTTATTGTTTTTTTGTTTTGTTTTCTCTGGCTGCGTTGGTCTTCCTTGCTGTGCGCGGGCTTTCTGTAGTTGCGGCAAGCGGGGGGGCTACTCCTTGTTGCGGTGCGTGGGCTTCTCATTGCAGTGGCTTCTCTTGCTGTGGAGCACGGGCTCTGGGTGCGCGGGCTTCAGTAGCCGTGACACGTGGGCTCAGTAGTTGTGGTACACGGGCTAAGTGGTTCTGCGGCATGTGGGATCTTCCCGGACCAGGGATCGAACCCGTGACCCCTGCGTTGGCAGGCGGATTCTGAACCACTGTGCCACCAGGGAAGTCCCTCTTTATTCTTTTAAAGTCTTTTCAAGTTAGGTTTTTCCTTTTGTCATTTCCATCCAAGTGTCTGAACTATGCTGGCAATGGAAGGTGGTGCAGATGAAAATAGAAATGATCATATTTCATCAAATTGAAGGCATTTCATCAAATGAAAAACAACAAGCTTCTCAATAAGGGGTACTGGGACAATTGATTATCCAAATGGAAAAATTAGATCTTTACCTCACTCCTTGACAAAAATTAATTTCAGATGGATTAAATATGAAAACCAAATTAAAACTTTTTTTTTTTAAAAACAAAATTTTTAAGATTTTAAGTTTCAGAGAACATAGAGGAGAGTCTGTTTCTCATGTTAAGCTTCCAGACACGAAGAAATCTCTCAAAATAGAAATAAAAAGATGAATTACTTAGAGTAGCCAATATTAAAAGATACAAAGAAGAATGAAAATACAAATCATAGATTTACTGGAGGTATTTGCAGCATATAGCTTACAAAGGAAAGGTGTGCCTACTATATAATTATGCCCTTTAAATCAGTACAGAAAATACCAACAATTCAACAGAAAAGAAACCCCGAATGGTCAATATTCCTCATTCATAACCAGGAAAATGCAAGTTAAAGCAGCAATGAGGTATCTTTATATAAGCAGCTTAAAACAGGTTATGGGTTCACATATTTCGTCAGCAAAAATTCCAAAGTTTAATACACTTATGAATTGGTAAGGATGCAGGGAATTGGAAACATACATCCTTGGTGGAAGAATAAATAGGGGAAACCAGCTTCGTTATCAGTTTGCCTCTTCTAGTGGGTTAAAAGGTGTGGACATCATAGAAGACAGATTTTACTTCTAAATGTAAACCCTCAAGAGATCACACATGTGAGCGAGAAGGTAGCTCCAAGGATGTTTATTGCAGCATTTTGCTGACAGCATAGCATTGGAAACAACCCAAACATCTAGCAGTCCGGGAAAGAACAAAGAGAAACCATGGTTTGTGCATACAGCCAAGTCCTTTTAAAAATTTTCTTTTATTGAGATATAATTCACATACCATAGAATCTATGCTTCTGAAGCGTACGATGCAATGGTCTTTAGTTTATTTTCAATGGTCTTTAGTTTATTCACAAGGTTGTGCGACCATCACCACTGTCTAATTCTACATCATTGTCATCACCCCAAAAAGATACCCCATGCCTGTTTGCACTCACTCCAAATTCCTCCCCTCCCCTAGCCCCTGGCAACCAGTAATCTGCTTTCCACTGCTAAGGATTTGTCCTTTCTGGATATTTCATATACATGGAATCCTACAATCTGAAGCTTTTTGTGCCAGGCTCCTTTCACTTAGCATAATGTTCCCAGGGTTCATCCAGATTGTGGCATGTAAAAGTGCTTCATTCTTTTTTGTGCCTGAATAATATTCCATGGTATGGTTAACAACTGAATTCTGTACGGCAGGCAATAAGATAGAGACACAAAAGTCACCTAGATGAATTTCAAAAGCGTAATGTCGAAGGCAATAAAAAAGGTGACAGAACTGTAATAATGATTCCATATATATGTATAATGTTGTAATAACACACAAAATCTTACCATATATTGACTATTGATAGATGCTTGAGGAGTAAAAGTATGAAAAAAATGCATCGGTATAATATATACTCCTTTGGGTAATGTCGACCTCTTAGGAAGAGAGGAAGGAAAATGGATTGGGAGTGCTAGAATGAAAACACAGCAAAGTGTTAATGTTTTGAAAATAAGGTCAGTGTGCATATTTCCACTTATATTATTGGGTGTTTTTCTTTATGATAGAATTGTTTCATAATTAAAAACTTTAATAAGGTTATCCAGGGAATTCCCTGGTGGTCCAGTGATTAGGACTCCCTGCTCTCACTGCCGAGGGTCTGGGTTCAATCCCAGGTCGGGGAACTGAGATCCTACAAGCTGCACGGCACGGCCAAAAAAAAAAAAAAAAAAGTTATCCAGCATACGCTACTGAGTTAAGAATATCTATGTGTACGTTCCAAATATTTACACTTTATTCATATATTTTAAAATGGCTTTGAAACCTGATTGAGTGACATAACTTTGGAAGCAAAGCTCATATATTTGTACTTGTATCCATATATAAGTGGTCAGTACCACTGTCACATACACAAAAGTCCACACTCAGAAAAATCCTTACAATGCTGTATTAACGTGAGTTAAGTTATGGGCACCAAGTGACAAAATCCACATAGATTCTGTAAGCCTAACTTTATTTTAGCCTTTGATTTTAATAATAAGAAAGAAAGAATATAAGCAGGAATACGATGGCAGTAAGAAAACCCTTTCATTCATGTCAAAGAGGAAGCTGGTCTTGACTTGAGGGCTGCCCAGCACGGCCTGAAAGAATCATGTCCCAAATACTTTTAGCCTTTTAGCTGCTTACCTTGGTGCATGCTACTTAGGAATTTGTTAATTCACACCTGAGTGTCTCCCTTCATGGCTTGTAGTTTTGTGCTCCTTTTTGAAATCTCTGTGTCTGTGGGATGACTCACCAGAGAGCAATCACGTAGTCTTCTCTGAGGAACCACTTTCTCTTTACATGGTACCGTCCTGAACTCCCTAAGTGAGTATTATGAGTACCACCAGCCCATAGATACAATACGTATTCTTAGCCCATGTTTTAAGTCGAACCATACAAAGGTTACGCTCCAGTTTTGTGAAAACCCACCCAGTAATTGTTGAGAGGAGGGGAAGTGAGAAGGGAAAATATTTTATTATTATGGATAATGAACCAAAGACACAGAGCCACCTGGGCTTTCATAAGTTCCGTCGTCTTAATCCATACTCTCCTTCCCAGGGAAGAAGCTCTTCCTTCAGTTCTATACCTTCAGTGTTGCATAGTCACACGACCCTGCGGGCTCCTTGGTGGGGACAGAAGCTGCCTCAGACAGTGCGTTGGTGTTTAGCTTTACATAGGTCACTCCCTGGGATTCTTCAGGCTTTGAGGAAAAGAGACGTGCATGTAGAGCTGAGATGCCAAATACAGTAGCCACGAGCCACGCACGGTGACTTAAATTCAAACGAATTTAAATTAAATTAAAAATTGAGGTCCTCAGTCTCACCAGATGCATTTCAGATGTGCAACTGCTCTTAGGTGTTATAATGCTCATTAATGTTAAATCACAAATAAGCAGTATTTTAAGTAGAAAAAATGGATGGATGTAAATTGGTTAATATTTGTTAAATGATGCTTTCCTGCCATCCATCTGACCCTTAAAATTTGCCAGAAACTCCAATAAACCCTTTATGTTTATGACCTCACTAGACTCTCACAAGCCTTTTAGATGGGGATTTTGATTCCCCTTAGATATGGAAGGAAAGGAAGGGTCCAAATCATGGGGGTTTTGTGATTTGTCTCAGACCACACTGGTGATAAATAGTAGACATTGGGAGCTGGAATCCAGCTACTCTGGAATTCAAAGCATGTGGGGTTTTTTGTTCGTTTGAGATATAATTGACATAACATTGTGCAAGTTTAAGGTGTACACATGTCGATGTGATACATTGATATATTGCACTATGGCTATCACATTGCTAACACCTCCATCCTGTCACATAATTATCATTTCTTTTTGTGGTGAGAACAATTATGATTTAGCCTCCTAGCAACTCTGAAGTGTATGATACAGTGTTGTTGACTATAATCCCCGTGCTGTGCATTAGATTCCCACGACTTATTCCTGAACAAGTTGCAAGTTCGTTCCCTTAAATGTCATATCCCCCCCCAGTCCCTCGTAACCACCATTCTAATCTCTTTTTACGAGTTCCATTAAAGTACATGTTTTTAAACTCAATATTAATTGGCCTTATCTATATAACCAGCGTATGAGCTAGACAGACCCGCCTGTGGTGGAAGTGAGCTCTTGGGTTATTCCAAAGGGGAGAACTCACCGATTCAGATAGTCTTTCCAGTTTGGATACACCTGCATGTGAGTAAAAGAAAAAAAAAATCAGTTCTCAGATTGCAAGAGTCAGATCTTCGTCTTTCTAACCCAAGATTCCTTATGGTTTCTTCCCTGATCACTTACCTGCAGCTCCCTGCTTGGGAAATTTGGAATGGCTGGTTCTGAGAGAGAGAAACATATTAAAGTATGGGATCTGAAGATTTGGGGGAGAAGATAGGGCTGCAAGTAGCGGGGCTGGGCATACGAGTCACCGATGTACCAGTGGAGTCTCTGAAGAATGGAGTGGGAGTTAGGGCATGAGATCTGTCAAGTATATCTACCTCTTGGCGGATTCTTCATGTGATGAATCTATTAAAAAAAAAATACAAGGAGGAATTTATCTCCTGAGAGAATCCTTCACTTTACTCCCTTCCTCAGAGTTTTAAACGTGTGCTTCTCTGCACTTACCGTGCCGAGTGCATCTGTAGATGAGGAAGACGGCGATGAAGAGGAGAAGGAGAGAGAGGCAGCAGAAGGTGGCGACAAAGATGACTTTGGTGTCTGGTGGGAGAAGGGTGGGATAGAGAGTAAGACTGGCTCCTGAAACACACTGATCAGCTTTAGCTGAACGGTTTCAAGGAGCCAGACAGCCTGGCTTCAAAACTTGGAGCGGCCACTTCAGAGCTGGAATGTCCAATTATGCTTTAGGGAAATTCTTCATCTCCCTGAGCTTTTGTTTTCCCTTTCAAAGTGAGGATAGCGGGACTTCCCTGGTGGTGCAGTGGTTAGGAATCTGCCTGCCAATGCAGGGGACACAGGTTCGAGCCCTGGTCTGGGAAGATCCCACATGCTGCGGAGCAACTAAGCCTGTGCGCCACAAATACTGAGCCTGCGCTCTAGAGCCCGCGAGCCACAACTACTGAGCCCGCACGCCTAGACCTGGTGCTCCACAACTAGACATGCCACCGCAATGAGAAGCCCGTGCACCGCAACAAAGAGTAGCCCCTTGTGGGGGCAGCCAAAAATAAATAAATAAATAAATTTATACAAAGTGAGGATAGCAATTGTGGCTACTTTACTGGGTGGTAGGGAGATTGAGTGGTCAGTACATACAGAGAGGGCTAGCCCAGTGCCTTGCAGATGGGAAATACCCAGTAAATGTTTCATCCCCAGGAATAATATTTATTTACTGTGAGCCACTTAGCATTCACGTGCATTCTTTCTCATCTTTTTTTTTTTTTTTTGCCACTCGGCTTGCAGGATCTTGGTTCCCCAACCAGCGTTTGAACCTGGGCCCTCGGCAGTGAAAGGCCCAGAGTCCTAACCACTGGACTGCCAGGGGATTCCCTGTTTTTTATCATCTTGACGATAAGCACGCAAGATAGGTTTACAGTCCCCATTTCGTTCATACGTAAATCAAGTACCAGAAAGTAAATCGAGTTCCCCAAAGTCACACGGACAGGATGGGCTTTGGACTCTGGTATGTCTAACCCTTTTAGGCCAGTCTGCCACAAGGTCAGGGTTGTTCTGTGCTGACCACTGGGTGTGGACATTCAAGACAAGCGATATTCTGAACCTGTTCCAGAGAATTCAAAATCTGGTGAGAAACACATCTTCCCAAACTAACTGTGTTGCTATAGAAGTGATGACAAGTCTAACAACAGACGAATCAAAGTCCAAGAATCGTTTTCTAAAGATATTGAAACAACCTGTGTCCATCGATAGATGAATAGATAAAGAAGGGAATACTACTCACCGTAAAAAAGGATGAAAAATTGCCATTTGCAACAATGTGGATGGACCTAGAGGGTATTATGCTTAGTGAAATAAGTCAGACAGAGAAAAACAAATACCATATGATTTTACTTATATGTGGAATCTGAAAAACAAGACAAATGAACAAACAAACCGAAAACAGACTCATAGATACAGAGAGCAAACTGGTGGTTGCCAGAGGAGAGGGGCTGGGGGGAAGGATGAAATAGGTGAAGGGGATTAAGAGGTACAAAATCCCAGTCGCAAAATAAATACGTCATGGGGAATGTGATATACACATAGGGAATATAATCAACAGTATTCTAGTCACTTTGTACGGTGACAGATGGTTACGAGACTTATTGTGGTGACCATTTTGTAATGTATAAAAAATATCGAGTCACTGTGTTGTACACCTGAAATTCATATTGTATGTGAACTCTATTTCAATTAAAAAATACCCCCCAAAAAAGGATGGCGAATAAATCTTAGGGCATTCTAAACAAAAAAGAAAGAGAAGAAGAATTTTCCGTGTGGTGTATATATACAACGGAATGTTATTCAGCCAAGAGAAAGAAGGACATCCTGCCGTGTGCAATAATATGGATGAACCTTGAGGGTATTATGCAAGTGAGATAAGCCAAAGACAGATACTGCATGGTATTACTTATATGTGGACTCTCAAAAATAAGCTCATAGAAACAGAGAGTAGAATGGTGGTTGCTAGGGGCTTGGGGGCGGGGGAAATGGGGAGAGGTTGGTCAAAGTGTACAAGCTGTCAGTTTCAGATGAATAAGGTCTGAGGATCTAATGGACCGCATGAACCCTAGTTGATGGCACTGTATCATATAATGGAAATTTACTAAGAGAGTAGATCTTAAGCATTCTCAACCAAAAAAAAGTAAATCTATGAGATGAGTTGAGGGACGTGTGAATTAACTCTATGGGGAGAATCTTTCTACAATGTACACATGTATCAAATCATCAGTGTGTTGTACACTTTCAATATCTTACCGCTTTATTGGTCAATTATACCTCCAGGAAACGGTGGGAAAGGAGGTGGGGGAAAAGGAGGTAAGAATACCTCACTTGGGACTTCCCTGGAGGTCCAGTGGTTAAGGCTCTGCGCTCCCACTGCAGGGGGCTCGGGTTTGACCCCTGGTTGGGGAAGATCCCACATGCCTTCTGGCATGCCCCCACCCTCCAAAAAAAAAACGAATACCTCACTTGAAGAGAGAGGTGATGATGAAAAATACTGGCTCTAAAGCACTCAGTCTAGAATCTGACTCAATGTGTAAGATAATGAGATTGCAGTGATCATGATTATTTTCTCACCCAATATTCTACCCACACCCATCTCCGTCTGTAACAGATGCTGTCAACGCTCCTCCACCCGTGTTCCCCCAGATTCCTTTGCCATTTTGATGCGTGCTAGATCATGGCTTTTTCCCCTTTCCAGCATGAGCACTTTGATGTCTTCGTTGGGGGGTTGCCTGGAAGGATGCCTTGGGATTTATGTGGCCCAGAGCACCCCTTTACCAACGGCTGCCATTTGTGGGAGCAGTGCATCCCCATGGACATGTAAAAATGGGACAGGAACAGCTGTTCCTGGATAGAGGCATAGAAACATCTGCCTTGCCTTATGCTTTCAATCCTCCCCTTGACTACCCTACAGTTTCTCTCACATAGCAGTTCCCTAGAAATGAGAAGTAAATGATTGCAAAACTGTCCACCGCCCACTAAACTGGGTTTACCCTGAGATGTCCACATATCCTGGTTAGACTTTGCATCACTATTTACAAATTACAAAAATAAATTTGCAGAAGGTCTATGCTATTGATCTAAGGCATCTGACAGAGCAAAGGGATACAGCTTGACACAGGGCATAAATGAAGTCACAGGCACCAGAAAGAAAGCCTGGATTTGTGGCAAAGTTAGGTGATGACATTGATCATTGGTCTCTGCACAGAACTGGAATAGAGGGTCCCTTTGGAGGCATGTGTATACAGGCTGGGGACAGCATATCTGTGCTTACAGATATTTTACTCTGTTTAGAATTGTGGTGGTGTAAATGTGAACTCTGGGAATTCCCTTGTGGCATAGTGGTTAAGAATCCACCTGCTAATTCAGGGGACATGGGTTCGAGCCCTGGTCCGGGAAGATCCCCCATGTCGTGGAGCAACTAAGCCCGTGTGCCACAACTACTGAGCCCCCACGCCTAGAACCTGTGCTCCACAACAAGAGAAGCCCACGCACCACAGTGAAGAGTAGCCCCTGCTTGCCTCAACTAGAGAAAGCCTGCGTGCAGCAGCAAAGACCCAATGCAGCCAAAAATAAGTAAACTAAAAAAAAAAAGTGAACTCTGAAAGTAATTTTTTTTTTTTTTTTTGCGGTACGCGGGCCTCTCACTGTTGTGGCCTCTCCCGTTGCGGAGCACAGGCTCCGGACGCGCAGGCTCAGCGGCCATGGCTCACGGGCCCAGGCGCTCCACGGCATGTGGGATCTTCCTGGACTGGGACACGAACCTGTGTCCTTGCATCGGCAGGCGGACTCTCAACCACTGCACCACCAGGGAAGCCCTGAAAGTACATTTTAAGAAATGATATACATACCCACTAGGTTGGCTATAATAAAATTAAAAGAAAAAAAAAAACAAGTGTTGGAAAGGATGTGGAGATATTGAAACCCACATAAATTACTAGTGGGCAGGTAAAATGGTACAGTCACATTGGAAAACAATTTGACTGTTGCTCAAAAAGTTAAACATAGTGTTACCACGTGTCCCAGCAGTTCTATTCCTAGGTAGATACATAATTGAAAGCAGGGACTCAGGTACACCTAAATTCACAACAGCATTACTTGCAATAGCCAAAAGGTACAAACAACTCAAATGTCCATCCACTGATGAGTGGATAAACAAAATGTGGTCTATCCATATGATGGAATATTATTCAGCCATGAAAAGGAATGAGGTACTGATACATGCTACAACATAGATGAACCTTGAAGACATTATGCTAAGTGAAAGAAGCCAGTCTCAAAAGACCACATATTTTGTGAATGCATTTACATGAAATGTCCAGAAAAGGCAAAACCATAGAGTCAGAAAGCAGATTAATGGTTGGCAGGGCCTGTCAGGAGAGGGGGGATGAAGAGTGACTGCTTAATGGGACTTCGTTTGGGGAATTATAGTGGTGATGACCACACAACCTTGTGAATATACCAAATGCCACTGCCTTGTCCACTTTAAAAGGGTGAATTTATGGAATGGGAGTGATATATCAATAAAAAAAGAAAGAAAATAAATTATAGAAGAGCTAAAAATATGAAAGCTTTGACTTTCCCTCTCACTTCTGATACTTCCAAGTTCTTTGACTCTACCGGATAGAGTAGCAGTCATTTTGGATCGTGTAGCAGTCATTTTCCCAAGCCTGCTGATACTGAATAAAAACATTTTCAAAGAGGAAATACAGTGGAGGATATCTTTTTTTTTTTCTTTTTTCTTGGCCATGCCGGGGATGTGTGGGGTGGGGTGGCATGTGGGATCTTAGTTTCCCCTACCAGGGATCCAACCCATGCTCCCTGCAGTAGAAGCACAGAATCCTAACCACTGAACCACGAGGGAAGTCCCGAGGATATCTTTTAAAAAAAATTCTATTATACTAATGACAACCTTGAACAATTTTGGCTCATTGGAGTAGATTACAGGAAGGTTGTGAGTTGCTGAAAGAAAAAACCATTAAGCATCTATGTAAATTCCCCTGTGGTCCCCATGGTTAGGACTCCTTGCTCCCACTGCCAGGGGCCCAGGTTTGATCCCTGGTCAGGGAACTAAGATCCCACAAGCCGCAGGGCATGGCAAGAAGAAATCCTTTTATGGATAAGCCCATTTCAGTCTAAGCCTGAAGAAAGCCCTAGTTTTTACGAATCTCTGAGGGTAGAAGCCTAGTCAATTCTTCACGGAAAAGCAATATCAGAAAAAGAATTTAATATTCACCATGTTTTGAGAACTTTAAAGTTTTAACAAGTCTTTGATCATGTATATGCCCAAAGTACCTGGACTCCACAGGTTCCAGTCCCATTCCCCAAACTCACCCTCATTCTTCACGAAGCTCCACCGTAGTTTTTCATTATGTAAAATGGCAGATGATATACCTTGTGCTGTCTTTTTCACCAGTGTTTTCAGAACCTGGGAGTGCCTTAGAGAGCATCTTCCCAGCATGGAGAGAGGGGGCATTAAGATTCTCCTTGTGCCTTTTAATCAGAAGGGAA
The DNA here is from genome assembly GCF_005190385.1 of Monodon monoceros. Lineage (NCBI taxonomy): Eukaryota > Metazoa > Chordata > Mammalia > Artiodactyla > Monodontidae > Monodon > Monodon monoceros. The sequence goes on from NW_021703766.1 coordinate 54,399,679, forward strand.
TCCTCTGCCTCATGAGGTGGATACAACTGGGAAAAACAGGTCCTCTCTAATTATATTACCTGTTTTTGCAGGGTCAGGTCCACTTTCTTCATCTTCATCTAGAAAACAGGATGCAAGAAAAGGAATCACGATGTTTATATGGGAACCTTGGGGACATAAATCCTCAAGTTCTGTCTATGGACTCCATGCCCTCTTTGGGGAGCAGGGAAGAGAATGTCTTTTCCATTCTCCAGGTGCTCACTAGGTTCCCAAACCAGGGCCAGAGCACTAGACTACTCTTCTTAATACTGCTGAAGTTTGCTATTACTTTAAGAACAAAAATATTTATGAATGACACTACTTCCAATCCTAACCCCACCTTCCAATCCTATCCCAGGAAAGAGCACCAACAGTTTTCAAGTATTTTCTCCCATTTGGTAGGTTGCCTTTTCATTTCATTGATTGTTTCTTTTGCTGTGCAGAAGCTTTTTTAGTTTGATGTAGTCCCACTTATTTATTTTTGCTTTTGTTTCTTGTACGTTTGGTGTCATATCCAAAAAAATTGTTGCCAAGAACAGTGTCAAGGATCTTCTTCCCTTTGTGTTCTTCTAGGAGTTTTATTGTTTGTAGTCTTATGTTTAAGTCTTTTATCCATTTCAAGTTAAATTTTTGTAAGTGGTTGAAGGTAGAGGTCCCATTTCATTCTTGTGCAAGTGGTTGTCTAGTTTTTCCAACACAATTTATTGAAGAGACTATCTTTTCCCCATTGAGCATTCTTGGCTTCCCTGTCAAATTTAGTTGATCGTATATACAAGGGTTTATTTCTGGGTTCCCAGTTCTGTTCCATTGATCTGTGCGTCTATTTTTATTCCAGTATCATACTGTTTTGATTACTATAGCTTTGCAGTATAGTTTGAAATCAAGAAGTGTGATGCCTATGGCTTTGTTCTTCTTTCTCGGGATTGTTTTGGCTATTTGGAGTCTTTTGTGGTTCCCTACAAATTTTAGGATCGTTTGTTCTATTTCTGTGAAAAATGCCATTGGAATTTTGATAGAGATTTGCATCAAATCTATGTAAGGTTTTGGGTAATATGGACATTTTAACAATATTAATTCTTCTGATCTGTGAACATGGGATAGCTTTCCATTTCCATTGTCTTCTTCAATTTCTTTCATCAGAGTCCTGTGGTTTTCAGTGTACAGATCTTTCACCTCCTTGGTTATATTTATTCCTAAGTATTGATATTTTATTGGTTTTGATGCTATCATGAATAAGATTTTTCCTTTATTCTTTTCAAGATATTGTGTTGTTAGTATATAGAAACAGAATTTATTTTTGTGTGTTGATTTTATATCCTGCAACTTTACTGAATTTGTTGATTAGTTTAATAGTTTTGGGGTTGAGTCTTTAGGGTTTTCTATATATAAGATCATACATCTGCAGATGAAGACAAATTTTCTTCTTCCGTTCCAATTCGGGTGTTGTTTTTTTTTTTTTTTTCGTCTTGTCTGATTGCTCTAGCTAGGACTTCCAGTATTATGTTGAATTGAAGTGGTGAGAGTGGGTATCCTTGTTCCTGATATTAGAGGAAAAGCTTTCAACCTTTCATCATTGAGTATGACCTTGGTTGTGGGCCTGTTGTATTGGCCTTTATTGTGTTGAAGTTTGTTCCTTCTACACTCAGTTTATTAAGAGTTTTTATCTTGATGTTGTACTTTGTCAAAGGTTTTTCCTGCATCTATTGAGATAATCGTATGATTTTTATCCTTCTTTCTATTAATGTATATATCACATTTATTGATTTGTCTATGTTAAACCATCCTTGCATTCAAGGGATAAATCTTGCTTAATCATGGTGTATGAGGTTTTAATGCACTTTTTAAAAAAATTTATTTATTTTTTGCTGTGTTGGGTCTTCGTTTCTCTAGTTGTGGCAAGCGGGGGCCACTCTTCATCGCGGTGCGCGGGCCGCTCACTATCACGGCCTCTCTTGTTGCGGACCACAGGCTCCAGATGCACAGGCTCAGTACTTGTGGCTCACGGGCCTAGTTGCTCCGCGGCATGTGGGATCCTCCCAGACCAGGGCTCGAACCCGAGTCCCCTGCATTAGCAGGCAGATTCTCAACCACTGCGCCACCAGGGAAGCCCTTAATGCACGTTTAAAATTGGTTTGCTAACATTTTTGCATCTATATTCATCAGGGATATTGGTCTGTAGTTTTCTCTTCTTTTAGTGTCCTTATCTGGTTTCGATATCAAGGTAATGCAGGCCTTGTAAAATGAGCATGGGAGTGTTCCTTCCTCTGCAATTTTTTGGAAGAGTTTGGGAATGATTGGTGTTATTTCCTCTTTAAATGTTTGGTAGAATTCACCAGTGAAACTATCTGGTCCTGGGCTTTTCTTCATTGGGAGGTTTTTGATTACTGATTCAATCTGTTTATCCATTATTGGTCTCTTCCAGTTTTCTGTTTCTTCATTATTCAGTCTTGGTTTGTAAACTTCACAAAGGTTCTGTCGTCCATAGGTAACTACCCATGTCCATGTTCTCCCAGACCATGATCAAGAGGGGCTGGAACCAGGTCACATTCTCCTGCAGGTTCCACAGCTGGTACTGAGGTGTGTCTGCCTATTACCCAATGCATACGTGGGTGAGATTCCTCCTGGTATATGGTGCTGGATCCCACAACTCCCATAAGAGGCACTTTTGTTCATGGATGGATGCTAAATTTTAGTTGTTGAAGTGGAGATACAAAAACAAGGGATGCCTTATGCTGCCATGATGCTCAGTTTGGTCTTTTCCTACTTTCTCAACTTGTAATCATTCTGAGATCCCCAGTTTCAGCAGAGTAAAGAATACTACATTCCATTCTGTTGTGAGGAATCAGACATAAGAGTGTCATACTGTGACCTGGAGTCATCTCAGGGCCTATGTTGACTGAGAGGGAAGGTTTTAGGACTAATCCTGAAGAAGACAAGGCAATGGGGGTGAAGGGAAGGACCAGGGTTTCCCATTTTCCACTGCACCTGGGGGCATTCTCACCCATCTCTCTGTATTAACCATGTCTTTTATTTTCTACATTTGATGCTTTGACATCTTGGGACCTTGCTGACCCTAGAGGGATTCTCCTCCCATGGTTATCCAATTTCTAGGGATAGGAAAAAACTTTCCCTCAAGCACACCTCTCAAATGCAAACCAATCTATCCAGAGCCCACACTTCCAGCCACCTCCCTTATTGTTCTCCTATACTCAGGGACACTTTCTCTGCCCTAATCACCCCAGGCCCAGGTCCCAGACAACCAGGGACAGCCTCTATACCCCAGATCCAATCCTCAGACTGTTATTTCCCACAGAAACTACAGTAAAGGCTCTTGCCAACACTCCTCCCCTTGTCTCTATGTCCTGACTGGGTGCTTCCCCATGTGGTCCTGCACGGCGTGGCATGACATGTCCCCTTTTCTTAGGAACTGTTAACAAACTATCTTTTCAATGACCATCGTATCCTTATCTTTGGCCTTACTGTACCTCAAATTTTCTATTACTACCTTGTTAAAAAGCAAACCACAGGGCTTCCCTGGTGGCGCAGTGGTTGAGAGTCCGCCTGCCAATGCAGGGGACGCGGGTTCGTGCCCCAGTCCGGGAAGATCCCGCATGCCGCTGGCGCGTGAGCCATGGCCGCTGAGCCCGTGCGTCCGGAGCCTGTGCTCCGCAACAGTGAGAGGCCCGCGTACCGCAAAAAAAAAAAAAAAAAAAGCAAACCACAGGCCCAAAATGGAATCATTTATGTAGACCATGATGCGGCTTACTACCTAACCTAACTGAAGCTTCAAACCCGCATCCCTCCCACCCCGCCCCCCAAAATGTTGTCTTAGGTGGTCAGTCGGGAATTTTCTGGTCACACCGATGAGGTCATCACAGGGGCCTCCTCCATCCCCCAGAGGACCATGAGGTAATCTGCCACATAGATCCCTTCTGTACTCCATAGGTAGGTTAACCTAAAAATGAAATGATCTTTTTTATTTATGACTTGTCTGGTTTTAAAAAACCTCTCCTTTTCTGTAGCCCTGTGGAACTCCTCTCTACTTGCTAGAAGGGATGCTTCCTCCTTCATGAATTATTTGAGAAAGCCAATTAGATCTTTAAAATGTACTCAGTTGAATTTTGTTTTTTTAACAAACTCTATTCTAAAACACTCGCCCACGTTCACATCCTTGAGACCCACTCAGAATCCCTGATAAGAGCCTTATTCTCACACTGAGTTCCCATTTCTCTACAGCCACTGTCTTGTAGGTACAAAAGTACTGTCCAGCATCTTTAGGCTTCAGGTCAGTGAGGAGGAATTTAGTATCCTGTCCTGTTGAGTTGCATTCATGCTTGTACCCAGAGTCCTGCAACTTCCCCAGCACGAATGTCACATTCTGGACGTCAGACTGGCACTTGAGGGTCACATTGCTGCTGTGTTCAACCTCTGAGCTGGGCAAGGCATGGAGGAGGGATTTGGAAAATTTCTCTGGAAAGAATTTGGAGTTAGTTTGACTCTTCATCTTGGTGACCACCAAAACCCTCCTAGAATTCAGAGGATGAAAGGGAAAAGGTCATGAAACTTGGGGCACAGGAAGAGTCTAAGTGGGAGACAACTTACCATAATCTTTCTCGTCTTCATTGCCCAGACAAAGCCCTGGAAGAGAAACTCTCATGAGAGATGAATTATATGTTTGTCTTTTTTTTTTAAATTGAAGTAGAGTTTTGATTTACAATGTTGTGTTAGTTTCAGGTGTACAGCAAAGTGATTCGGTTATATAATATTCTTTTTCAGATTCTTTTCCCTTGTAGGTCATTACAAAATATTGAGTATAGTTCTCTGTGCTATATAATAGGTCCTTGTTGGTTATCTATTTCATATGCAGTAGTGTGTGTATGTTAATCCCAAACTCCTAATTTATCCCTCCCCGCCCTTTCCCCTTTGGTAACCATAAGTTTTTTTTTTTTCTATGTTCGTGGTTCTATTTATGTTTTGTAAGTAATTTCTTCCATATCTTTTTTTAGATTTCACATATAAGTAATATCATATGATATTCGTCTTTCTCTGACTTACTTCACTGAGTATGATAATCTCTCTATGCTTGTGTTTGAGTAAAAATCAGGCAGAGACTGTGTGACTCATCTGTTAAAGATCTGCCTTATTCCTTGCAGGTACTTCCCTGGGTTTATTTTTCCACCTTTTACTTTTGTCCCGTTGTTTGTCATTCGGAAGTTATGTTTACAGCGGTGATCATTGTGTAACGTATAAAAATACCGAGTCACTATGTTGTACACCTGAAACGAATACAACATTTGTTAAGTCAATTATACTTCAATTAAAAATAAATAAGTACATAAAAGTTATTTCCCAGGCACCATCTCAAAAAATAAAATAATGTTATGTTTATGTACAAAATGCCAGGAACTTTTTCTGATATATTGCATTCCTTTCGTAATTAGTCCTTCTTCTTCCATCCGGAAATCACTGAACATTTACCTGCATTTTCTGTGACTGCAATTTTTATGCTTTCCATTTAAAGAATGCAACAGTTGTTTACTGTGGAGTGTCCATGTGGGTTTCCACCCACATTCAAATGGGGAGGATTTGCTCTCCATGACGGGGTCATTCTTTTCACCAAGAATTGAAGATGTTTTCTGGTCCCAAATGCTCCCCTCACTTGCAGCTTTGATCTTTACATCCTTTAGCCCCTACCTCTTCTGTGCTCTGTTCTTTATATTTCATTCTGGGATGGGGACGTCAACCCACGGATGGAATTAAGGGACCCCAGTCCCATATTGTGGGGGAAATGGATGCCAGTCTTGGGCCTCTGTTAATGGGTGAAGCTAGAATTTCTGTAGACATGAGAGTGACTCAGGACATCTGGCCCTTGTTTCCACTCAGGGATGGACTCAAAACACAAGCCCCCAAGCTTCACCAGGAAGCAGGGAGGTGGGGGAGTGACAGTGGACCGAGGCTGCATTAGCAGTGAGAATGGTTACATTGAAAGGTAGGAAATCAGCTTCTGGGTGGTCAAGGGGGTCCCAGGTCTCATGGTCTCTTTTTAGGCTCTCCGCGTATTCTGCTTTTAGTCTCATGTCACCTCAGCTGTGTTATCAGCCAGTCTTCTGCTCAAATGGTGATTCCCATTCTACCTTTTTTTTTTTTAATAAGCACACAATTGCCTTAGGTTCACTTTACATCAAGAAACCCTACTAAGGAGTAGGTAAACTTTGGGAGAGCGGTTCTCTGTTTTTGACAAATAAAACTGTAATGTATTCAAAGTGTACAACGTGATGATTTGATGTATGTATACATTGTAAAATGATCACCATGTTCAAGCTAGTTAACATATCTCTCACCTCAGAAAGTTACCTTTTCTGTGTGTGTGAGAATGTTTATGATCCATTCTCTTAGCCAATTTCGATATTATTAACTATAGTCACTATGCTGTTCATTAGATCCTCAGAACCTATTTTTTTCTTTAATTTATTTTTGTCTGTGTTGGGTCTTTGTTGCTGGCTCTCTCTAGTTGCGGCAAGCGGGGGCTACTCTTTGTTGTGGTGCATGGGCTTCTCATTGCGGTGGCTTCTCTTACTGTGGAGCACAGGCTCTAGGTGCATGGGCTCAGTAGTTGTGGCCCGTGGGCTCTAGAGTGCGCGGGCTTCAGTAGTTGTGGCGCATGGGCTTAGTTGCTCCATGGCATGTGGGATATTCCCGGACCAGGGATCAAACCCGTGTCCCCTGCATTGGCAGACGGATTCTTAACCACTGCGCCCCCAGGGAAGTCCTTATTTCTTTCTTAATAAAGGACCACAGTTGACTTAGAGAACTGGCTGCAATGAAGACACTTGTTACTAAGGGGAAGAGACCCACTGGCATGTAGGGTAGCTTGAAAAAGCAAAGAATAAAGGGATAGCTCCTTGGAGTTTAGTAGAATTCTGAGGTCAGGAGCAGTGGGCAACATAAGTAAGCATATTTCACTGGAAATAATTACAATAAATAACTACCAATCGGCGAGTATTTATCATTTGGTAGACTCTTTACATACATCAGCCATTTACATACTTACATTATTTAGCAGGTCCTTTACAGATAACTGTCTTCTACCATACAGCCACCCTCTCTGCCTGACTCAGCCACGCATCACACATTTAACATTTAGTATGGTCTTTACATACACCACATGGAGAGCTGTACAATTTCCATGCTAGAAAGGGAGGAGTGGGTGACACTAGAAACCATAGCTCTCTAGAGAAGGGGAGAATTACTATGATGTTGTGACTTATAACAAGAAACATAGGGACTTCCCTGGTGGTCCAGTGATAAAGAATCTGCCTTCCAATGCAGGGGACGCGGGTTCGATCCCTGCTCGGAGAACTAAGATCCCGCGTGGTGCGGGCAACATTCCGGCAACCTGGAGCCTGCGCGCCACAACTAGAGAGAGAAAACCCGCACGCCACAACTAGAGAGAAGCCCGCGCGCCTCAACGAATGATCCCACATGCCTCAACGAATATCCCGCCTGCCGCAACTAAGACCCGACACAGCCAAAAACAGAAACAAAACAAAAAAAAATGAAAGAAAAAGAAACATGTATTGGGTCTTTGTCCCTGGTCCTGGCACAGAGCTCCTAAAACCCTTGGAATTCCCTAAGTGTTGAGAGATGTAAAGGTGTCTTTTCCTATGTTAATGTAACTTTTGGAAAGTCTCTCTGTAACCTAAGGATGGGGGTGCTGGTTACCACAGAAACAACCACGTGATTGAAGGGTTGGAACTGTCAGTCTCACCCTCCCCCACCCCCTGACCTCTGGGGAGGTCATCAATTGCCAAGGATTTAATCAATCATGCCTATGTAGTGAAGCCGTCATAAAAACCCAAAAGGATAGGGTTCAGAGAGCTTCTTTGTTGGACGTGTGGAGATTTTTTGAGTGTGGCACGCTCAGAAGGTCTTTCCTCATACCTTGCCCTGTGCATCTCTTCCATCTGGCCATTCCTGAGTTCAATTCTTCTACAGTAAATCAGTAATCTAGTGAGTCAAATGTTTCTCTGAGTTCTGTGTTCTAGCAAATTTGAGTTCTAGCAAATTAATGGAACCCAAGGAGGGGGTTTTTGGAACCTTCAATCTATAGCCAGTTGGACAGAAACACAGGTGGCCACCAGGGCTTCTGACTAGCATCTGAAGTGGGAGGGAGGCCGTCTTTTAGGACAGAGCCCTTAATCTGTGGGATCGGACAGTATCTCCAGGTAGATAGTGTCACGATGGAGTCGAATTGTGGGACACCCAGCTGGTGTCAGAGAGTTGCTCCGTGCTGGGGGAGACAAAGCCCCCAACACACACACACTGGAATTGGATGCAGAATCCTAACTGAAGTCTGAGAAATAAAATATTGCCTGCCATATCAGTAAACAAATGATGTCACAGTCATCAGCGATTAGAGCCACCAGTGAGCTGGTGAGCCCTGAGGGAACTCAGGAAGGAAACAAAGGATACCCACCATCTAGCAGTCATCAGACTGCAGCCAGTCCCCACGGTGAGCCCTGAGGGAACTCAGGAAGGAAACAAAGGATACCCGCCGGGCTTCCCTGGTGGCACAGTGGTTGAGAGTCCGCCTGCCGATGCAGGGGACACGGGTTCGTGCCTCGGTCCGGGAAGATCCCACATGCCGCGGAGCGGCTGGGCCCGTGAGCCATGGCCGCTGAGCCTGCGCGTCCGGAGCCTGTGCTCCGCAACGGGAGAGGCCACAACAGTGAGAGGCCCGCGTACCGCAAAAAAAAAAAAAAAAAAAAAAGAATACCCGCCATCTAGCAGCCATCAGACTGCAGCCAGTCCCCACGGTGAGCCCTGAGGGAACTCAGGATGAGAAAACGCAGGATACTGACCCCAGATAGCCGAGGTGTCTGTCAAAGGAATGGTTTCAGTAAGCCTAGTCTCTTGCATCTTCCCATATACAGAAAAGCGCTAAATGCCTTAACTTGAGATATCTGGTTTTCTTTCATTAACAATAATCTTTTGACATTCAAAGTACCTGCCCTTTGTTGCAAAACTCCTATATATCCTGCAGGGTTACTTGAGATGCTGTCTCCTGGGCTTGAAGTCCTAAGAATATCCACCGAATAAAACATAACTCTCAACTTCTAAGTTGTGCGATTCATTTTTCAGTCGACAGTTCACATGAGGTCATGCTGGAGTAGGCGGGGAGCCTAACCCAACAGGAGACAGAACACAGGGAGGGAAGATGGCCATGTGACCGCGTGAGGCTTTGCAGTAATGCGTCTACACACCAAGGGATGCCAAGGGTTGCCAGCCATCTCCCAACCAGAATCGAGGAGAGAGGCATGGAATAGGCTCTCCCTCAGAGCACCCCCCTCCCCCCCGAGAAGGAATCAACCCTGCTGACACCTGGATTTTGGACGTCTGGCCTCCAGAACGGTGAGAGAATAGATGTCTCTTGTTTTAAGCCACCCGATTTGCGGTGATTCGTTACGGCAGCCCCAGGAAATAAATGTGAGGAGGACGAGGTCGGTGACCACCCCGTTTATTCTGCCCTGCAGCTGGAGGTTTGGGGTATGGTGACCGGCCTCTCAAGCTCAAATGTGTGCGTGGGAGAAGCATGACCTCAAAGGGAAGGGCCGAACCCAGAAGAAGGAAGAAGTAACTAGGGCAGATAATGAGTCCTAATGTCCTCCACACCATCCCTTCCCCCACCCCACCCCACTCACGAAGGAGGAGCTAGGTACTCAGTCTGGTGGAACTCCTGTTTCAAATTCTGGGGCTCCCGTGAGACCAAGCCAAGATTCTATTCCAGGTCTTCCATCCTAGAAGCTGAGGTCTGTTCGATCACCTTATGTTCAAGTTGAGGATGGTTGAAATCAGGCTAAGGATAGGGCTGGTCAGAAAATGTTCTTCGTATCCTCTGTTCGCTGCCTTAGGGTCATAGGGGAGAACAAATCTGACTCCATACTGGATCTGTTTCTTTTATTTTAACCTTTGTATTCTATTGCTTTTGTTACAAGTTAATCACTAAAGGGATGTTGCCTATAAACTGAAAGTAGACATAATGGCCTATTTCTAGGAACCTTGGCTCCCATGCCTGAGCCTTAAGCTAAAATACCTTTGTTCAGCTCACAGGAAACATCCTGACCAGGCCCACCCGTGAATGGCTGCAGGAAAGAAGAAGTTAATGTACCCCCTCCGAAGTCTGGTGGGAACAGGAAATATTTGTAACAACTTGTTGCCTTTTTTTTACTTTACCTCCTCACCTCTCCCTCTTGGTTCTATAAAAGAAACTCGCATCCAGACCCCCGGCAAGATGGTTTTTTGGGACACTAGTCCACCATCTTCTTGGTCTGCTGGCACTATTCCTTGCCCCAACAACTTGTCTCTCTTGAATTATTGGTCCGTCATGCAGCAAGCAGTACAAGTTTGGACTCGGTAACAGTAGGTCTTTTCTGTATTCCTCGTTCATAACCAAACTCACAGCTTTTCACACCCTGTAGACCCTGCCCTCCTATATGCCAATGGAACATTCAAGGCGAGAGGGTGGTATGTAGATGATACACACGTGGAGGTCGCATCGGAGCTGTGCATATCTCAGCCAATTAAACCAAGGGTATTACCACACGTCTCTGCACCTCTGCTCCCTCATCCCTTTTGTGTGAGCACCAAAATGAGAGCATGTGGGTACCACAGCCGGTACATTGTACCCAACACACAGAAGCCATAATTTCTGTACTTGTCACATCCCCCGTGTTAACCCCCACTCCACCGTGAATGTTCTCACCCATCCAAACCCATCTGTCCCCGTCCTGGAGACTCACCAAGGTGAAGCAGGGACAGGAATTCTGTGATCATAGCGTCCCTTCTGCCCGGACCAAGATGCCGTGTTCAGTCTTACAGTTCAAAGGAAGAAACTGCACTGAGCAATTGCAACTCCCTCCTGCTCTCTCGGTCCAGAGGAGGTGGGGCGAGAGGTTTTGCTCTGACACTTTTCTTCTCCACTACCTGCTGTGCACCTTCCTTCTCACAACTGACTCAGGAAACCAGAAGCCACCAATGACGACATCTTCCTCCACCCACCCTGAGATCTCTCCTGTCTCATCTGAAGTCCTACCCTGCGTTCGGTCTTCGTTGCTGCATGTGGGTTTCCTCTAGTTGCGATGAGCAGGGGCTACTCTTCATTGTGGTGCGTGGGCTTCTTATTGTGGTGGCTTCTCTTGTTGAGGAGCATGGGCTCTAGGCACGCAGGCTTCAGGAGTTGTGGCACGCTGGCTTAGTAGTTGTGGCCCAAGGGCTCTAGAGAGCAGGCTTGGTAGTTGTTTAAAATGTGTTAATTTCTGCTGTACAACAAATAGAATCAGCTGTACGTATACATATATCCCCATATCCTCTCCCTCTTGCGCCTCCTTCCCACCCTCCATATCCCATCCCTCTATGTCGTCACAACGCATCGAGCTGATCTCCCTGTGCTATGTGGTGGCTTCCCACTAGCCATCCATTTTACATTGGTAGTGTATATATGTCAATGCTACTCTCTCACTTCATCCCAGCTTCCCCTTCCCCCCTGTGTCCTCAAGTCCGTTCTCTACGTCTGCATCTTTATTCCTGCCCTGCCACTAGGTTCATCAGTACCGCTCTTTTAGATTCCATATATACGCGTTAGCATATGGTATTTGCTTTTCTCTTTCTGACTTACTTCACTCTGTATGACAGACTCTAAGTCCATCCACATCACTACAAATAACTCAATTTCATTCCGCTTTATGGCTGAGTAATATTCCATTGTATAAATGTGCTGCATCTTCTTTATCCATTCATCTGTTGATGGACATTTCGATTGCTTCCATGTCCTGGCTATTGTGGTACATGTATCTTTTTGAATTATGGTTTTCTCAGGGTATGTGCCCAGTAGTGGGATTGCTGGGTCATATGCTACTTCTATAAATAGTTTTTTAAGGAACCTCCATACTGTTCTCCATAGTGGCTGTATCAATTTACATTCCCACCAACAGTGCAGGAGGGTTCCCTTTTCTCCACACCCTCTCCAGGATTTATTGTTTCTAGATTTTTTGATGATGGCCATTCTGACCAGTGTGAGGTGATACCTCATTGTGGTTTTGATTTGCATGTCTCTGATAATTAGTGATGGTGAGCATCTTCATGTTTTTGTTGGCAATCTGAATGTCTTCTTTGGAGAAATGTCTATTTAGGTCTTCTGCCCATTTTTGGATTGGGTTGTTTGGGTTTTTTTTTATATTGAGCTGCATGAACTGCTTGTACATTTTGGAGATTAATCCTTTGTCAGTTTCTTCGTTTGCAAATATTTTCTCCCATTTTGGGTGTTGTCTTTTTGTCTCAATTTTGGTTTCCTTTGCTGTGCAAAAGCTTTTAAGTTTCATTAGGTCCCATTAGTTTATTTTTTTAATTTCAGTTTCTCTAGGAGGTGGGTCAAAAAGGATCTTGCTGTGATTCATGTCATAGAGTGTTCTGCCTATGTTTTCCTCTAAGAGTTTTATAGTATCTGGCTTTACATTTAGGTCTTTAATCCATTTTGAGTTTATTTTTGTGTGTGGTGTTAGGGAGTGTTCTAATTTCATTCTTTTACATGCACTTGTCCAGTTTTCCCAGCACCACTTATTGAAGAGGTTGTCTTTTCTCCATTGTATATTCTTGCCTCGTTTGTCAAAGATAAGGTGACCATATGTGTGTGGGTTTATCTCTGGGCTTTCTATCCTGTTTCATTGATCTATATTTCTGTTTTTGTGCCAGTACCATACTGCCTTGATTACTGTAGCTTTGTAATATAGTCTGAAGCAGGGAGCCTGATTCCTCCAGCTCCGTTTTTCTTTCTCAAGATTGCTTTGGCTATTCGGGGTCTTTTGTGTTTCCCTACAGATTGCAACATTTCTTGTTCTAGTTCTGTGGAAAATGCCATTGGTAATTTGATAGCGATTGCATTGAACCTGTAGATTGCTTTGGGTAGAATAGTCATTTTCACAATATTGATTCTTCCAATCCAGGAGCATGGTGTATCTATCGATCTGTTTATGTCATCTTTGATTTCTTTCACTGGTGTTTTATAGTTTTCTGAGTACAGGTCTTTTACTTCCTTAGGTAGGTTTATTCCTAGGTATTTTATTCTTTTTGTTGCGATGGTAAATCGGATTGTTTCCTTAATTTCTCTTTCTGATCTTTTGTTGTTAGTGTACAGGAATGCAAGAGATTTCTATGCATTAATTTTGTATCCTGCAAACTTAAAAAATTCATTAATTAGTTCTAGTAGTTTTCTGGTGGCATCTCTAGGATTTTCTATGTATAGTATCATGTCATCAGCAAACAGTGACAGTTTTACTTCTTCTTTTCCAATTTGTATTCCTTTTATTTCTTTTTCTTCTCTGATTGCCATGGCTAGGACTTCCAATACTACGTTGAATAATAGTGGTGAGAGTGGACATCCTTGTCTTGTTCCTGATCTTAGAAGAAATGCTTTCAGTTTTTCACCATTGAGAATGATGTTTTCTGTGGGTTTGTCATATATGGCTTTTATTATGTTGAGGTAGGTTCCCTCTATGCCCACTTTCTGTAGAGTTTTTTATCATAAATGGGTGTTGAATTTTGTCAAAAGCTTTTTCTGCATCTATTGAGATGATCATATGGTTTTTATTCTTCAATTTGTTAATATGGTGTATCACATTGATTGTTTTTTGTATATTGAAGAATCCTTGCATCCCTGGGATGAATCCCACTTGATCATGGTGTATGATCTTTTTAATGTGTTGTTGGATTGTGTTTGCTAGTATTTTGTTGACGATTTTTACGTCTATGTTCATCAGTGATATTGGTCTGTAATTTTCTTTTCGTGTGATATCTTTGTCTGGTTTTGGTATCAGGATGATGGTGGCTTCATAGAACGGGTTTGGGAGTGTTCCTCCCTCTGCAATGTTTTGGAAGAGTTTGAGAAGGATAGGTGTTAACTCTTCTCTAAATATCTGATAGAATTCACCTGTGAAGCCATCTCGTCCTGGACTTTTGTTTGTTGGAAGATTTTTTTAAACATCTTTATTGGAGTATAATTGCTTTACAATGGTGTGTTAGTTTCTGCTTTATAACAAAGTGAATCAGCTGTACATATACATATATCCCCATATCTCTTCCCTCTTGCACCTCCCTCCCTCCCACCCTCCCTATCCCACCCCTCTAGGTGGTCACAAAGCACCGAGCTGATCTCCCTGTGCTATGCAACTGCTTCCCACTAGCTATCGATTTTACAGTTGGTAGTGTATATATGTCCATGCCAGTTTCTCACTTTGTCCCAGCTTACCCTTCCCCCTTCCGTTAGAAGGTTTTTTTTTGTGTGTGTGGTACGCGGGCCTCTCACTGTTGTGGCCTCTCCCGTTGCCGAGCACAGGCTCCGGACGCGCAGGCTCAGCGGCCATGGCTCACGGGCCCAGCCGCTCCGCGACATGTGGGATCTTCCTGGACCGGGGCACGAACCCGTGTCCCCTGCATCGGCAGGCGGACTCTCAACCACTGCGCCACCAGGGAAGCCCCTGGCAGGTAGATTCTTAACCACTGGGCCACCAGAGAAGTCCTGCTTATCTTTTTAAAAATAATAAATGTATTTATTTATTTATTTTTGGCTGAGTTGGGTCTTTGTTGCTGCACGCAGGCTTTCTCTGGTTGTGGCGAGCAGGGGCTACTACTCGTTGCGGTGCGTGGGCTTCTCACTGCAGTGGCTTCTCTTGTTGCAGAGCACGGGCTCTAGGCATGCGGGCTTCAGTAGTTGTGGCACGTGGGCTCAGTAGTTGTGGCTTACGGGCTCTAGAGCACAGGCTCAGTAGTTGTGGCGCACGGGCTTAGTTGCTCCGCAGCATGTGTGATCTTCCCGGACCGGGGCTTGAACCTGTGTCCCCTGCATTGGCAGGCGGATTCTTAACCACTGCACCACCAGGGAAGCCCTATCTATTTTATACACAGTAGTTTGTATCTGTTAATTCCCCACCCCGATGTTGCTCCTCCCACCTTCCCTCTCCCCACTGGTAACCACTACTTTGTTTTCTCTATCGGTGAGTCTGTTTCTGTTTTGCTATACACATTCGTTTGTATTATTTTTCAGACTCCACATATAAGTGATATCATACAGTATTAGTCTTTCTCTGTCTTAAATATTGATAGCTTTAGAGTCACAAAAAAATAGTACAGAGTTCTCAGTACCCCATCAGTCAGCTTCTCTGATGGTGATATAACTACAGTACATTATCAAAACCAGGAAATCAGCATTAACACAATACACTGGCTGGGCAAGCACATACTAACACCTAAAATGTAGTGATCTCTGATAAGAGCTGGACACTCACTGGCCCTGAGAGCAGGTAGGTCAACAAGAGAACAGAAATGGATGTTTCTGCCTTTGAGACAGAGTAAACTTGTTCCCTAGTAAGCCTTGACAACTGGGTCATGCAACAGTCAGGTTTTTAGTTTATTATTTTTATTGAAGTATAGTTGATTTTCAGTGTCGTACTAGTTTCAGGTGTACAGCAAAATGATTCAGATATATACGTATATTATATATATAATTTTTCATGTTGCTTTATTACAAGATACTGAATACAGTTCTCTGTGCTGTACAGTAGGACCTTATTGTTTATCTATTTTATATGGTCTGTATCTGCTAATTCCAAACTACTAATTTATCCCTCCCCCCTCCCCCCTTTGGTAACTATAAGTTTGTTTTCTATGTCTGTGAGTCTGTTCTGTTTGGTAAATAAGTTGATTTGTATTTTTTTTTAGATTCCACATATAAGTGATATCATAATATTTGTCTTTGTCTGACTTACTTCACTCAGTATGATCATCTCTAGGTCCATCCATGTTGCTGCAAATGGCATTATTTCATTCCTTTTTATGGCTGAGTAGTATTCCATTGTGTATATACATACCACACATATATGTATACCACATCTTCTTTATCCATTCATCTGTCGATGGACATTTAGATTGCTTCCATGTCTTGGTTATTGTAAATAGGGCTGCTATGAACATTGGGGTGCATGTATCTTTTTGACTTAGAGTTTTTTTCTAGATATATGCCAACGAGTGGGATTGCTGGAAACAGTTAGGTTTTTTTGTTTGTTTGTTTTGTTTTTTTGCGGTACGTGGGTCTCTCACTGTTGCGGCCTCTCCCCTTGCAGAGCACGGGCTCCGGACGCACAGGCTCAGCGGCCATGGCTCATGGGCCCAGCCGCTCCGCGGCATGTGGGATCTTCCCAGACCGGGGCATGAACCCGTGTCCCCTGCATCGGCAGGTGGACTCTCAACCACTGCACCACCAGGGAAGCCCAACAGTTAGGTTTTTAATGTGCTTTCTTTTACAGAAGGGAAAGTAATCAAGGGAAATTGGAAAGTGTCCATTCAATTATTTTCCCAAATGGGAAGAGCATAATCCCATTTCCTAGGAGCTAAGGAGGAAACATTAATGAATTAAAGGAGTTGATTCCTCTCTAAAACTATATCCATTTATCTTTCCTCCCAGCTATTCACTGCTTCCACAAAAGTCATGAGTGGTCAATGTAGATTTTTGACCGCTATGTGACAGAGGAGATAGAGGAGTTTCATATCACACACCCACTGCTGATTTCCCTTCTCTTTTTCCCAGTGCAGTGCACATGTTTCTGGTTTCCTTGATGTCATTCATCTAGATTCTTTTTTTTTAAATCCCCACCCTAAATTTCTTAACTCATTTTTATGCAGAACAATTCAGATTATCTAGCAATTGACTCCTTAACGTTTACACCCAAGCCCACCACTGTGCTCAGCAAAACAAAGGGTCTTCATTTTAAAAGACTCACCGTTGGACTTCCCTAGTGGCTCAGTGGTTAAGAATCCGCCTGCCAGGGCTTCCCTGGTGGCGCAGTGGTTAAGAATCCACCTGCCAATGCAGGAGACATGGGTTTGAGACCTGGTCTGGGAAGATCCCACATGCCGCGGAGTAACTAAGCCCGTGCGCCACAACTACTGAGCCTGCACTCTAGAGCCCACGGGCCACAACTACTGAGCCCGTGGGCCACAATTACTGAAGCCCACATGCCTAAAAGCCCATGCCCCGCAACAAGAGAAGCCACCTCAGTGAGAAGCCCGCGAAGAGTAGCCCCTGCTCGCCATAACTAGAGAAAGCCCACACGCAGCAACGAAGACCCAACACAGCCAAAAAAAAAAAAAAAGCTCACCTTTTTTAGAAATATTTGAGAGTGATAAGAAAAAATTCCCAAGAAATATCTATATCTATATCTCCTAAACTGTTATCTTATTTTGTCATAAACCTATAAAACTTAAAGTGTTTCATGCCAATGAATGCTTCCCCACACACGGTAATAAGTTGCTTCCACAACATGATTTAATTTTTTATTTTGGTTCTTTTATTAGTTTATACATTATCATATCTTCTTGGAACATTGAAATTTTATTTTTATGTTCCATAACATGATTTAAATTGCTGAATCGTTCTCCACTCTATAAAAGTAAAAACTTGTAACTAACCAACCTCCTACTCCTGTACATTTATATTACTTCCAACTCATTTGCTACTATAATCATAATAAAAATTAACAACTTGTAATTCTTTTGGACAGCCTTAGTTATTCCTTAGGGTAAACTACTGGGATTTAAATTCTCAAGTGGAAGGCTGTAAATGTTGGGGGGCAGGGATGAGCTTCATAACCCAGTTGCCCTTAGTAACTAGTATTGCTTTATCATTCTAAAAACTGATGATGTATCATTTTTCCAAATTCTATTTAACATTAGATTTTAGCATTAAAAACTGTCAAATTAATAATGCAAAATGACATTTTATTTACTTTTCCGGGTTTGATTTCGTGGAATAGCAAATGTCTGCAAATGTCTTTCTGTTCTTTTTCTTTTTTGGACTTTTTCATGTGCAATGCAGTTAATGAGAGAGGCATGTCAAAATACAAAATATGATTATAGGCTTAGCTTCTTTAATACTGTCAGCAATTCTTTTATAGATTTTGTATCTATATTATTGGATTTTGTATCTATGAGGTGCCTACAGAGTTGGGGTTATTACATATTTTTCTTGACCTATTTTATCATTAGGAAACGTTCCCCTTCATATCTGAATACTATTTCTTGCCTTAAAATCTACTTTGTGTGATGTTAATATAGCCATACCACCTTTGTTTTGATGGTGTTTGCATAGTATAACTTTTTGTATCTTTTTGCTTTCAAGGCACCTCTGTATATACCAATACTTAAAGTGTTTCTCTTGAAAAAAAAAAAACCCGGCATTTATTTAGGTCTTTTTTTAAACATCCATTAGATCTTTTCATTGAATTTCAGGGCCAATTGATGTTCTATGTAATTACTTATTTATAGGATGAAAGTTTATAATCTTCTAATCTTTCTATTTGCCCATCTGTTTTATGTTTCCAATTTCTTTGTTTTAAAAATTATTTTTTACTGTGCTATTTTAATTTTTTTTAGCTTCACCAATAATATGCCATTTTAAATCTTCAACTTTCTTTACCTCTACATTACTTTTTTTTTTTTTTTCAGGGGGTTGCGTGTCTCTTTATTTTATTTTATTTTTAACGTTTCTATCTACATTACTTTTTGTGCAGTTCTTTTCGAGATTACCCTATTGATCACAACATATGCTTGACTTACTAATGGCTGTCACATTTTCCCACTTAAAACTTGACACGAGTGTAACTTCAGACTAAATTTTTTTAAATTAATTAATTAATTAATTATTGGCTGCATTGGGTCTCCGTTGCTGCGCGCAGGCTTTCTCTAGTTGTGGCAAGCAGGGGGTACTCTTCGTTGCAGTGAGCGGGCTTCTTATTGCAGTGGCTTCTCTTATTGCGGGGCATGGGCTCTAGGCACACGGGCTTCAGTAGTTGTGGCACAGGGGCTCAGTAGTTGTGGCCCGTGGGCTCTAGAGCACAGGCTCAGTCGTTGTGGCACACAGGCTCAGTTGCTCCGCGGCATGTGGGATCTTCCCAGACCAGGGCTCGAACACGTGTCCCTGCCTTGGCAGGCGGATTCCTAACCGCTGCGCCACCAGGGAAGCCCTGGATTTGTTTTTAAATGCATGAACCATGGTCTTGCTCCTTCTCTGCACATGGACCTCAAATCACAGTCATTCAATGTTCACTAACATTGACTCCTTCACTCTGTTCTAAGGTCCAGCATCTTTCCTATTGGCCAGGAAATTCTCTACTTCTCTGTATCAACTTTTTCCATCTCCCCAACAGCATCCCGGCTTTCAGCATTCCTGGCTTATCTAGGTGCGTTAGAATTTGAGGTCTGAATTTGACTGTGTTCAGACATAGATTTTGCACCAAGAGTGGTTTAGGTAGAAAGAGAAAATAAGAGGATTGGTGGAATTTTTGTGGAAACGAGAAAGGCCCTGGAGCCTTGGGAGGTGACAGCAGCACAGGGGAACCTTCATGGGACATGGTGGAGGAGATGAGAGCAGAGCAGGAGCCAGAGTCCAGTGTGGGGAAGTGAGAGCTCCCACACGTATGAGCCCTGAGACGGCCCCTCAGGGATCAGGAGGTGAGGACACAGGTGCCTGTGTCTCAGGGACGATTCTTTGCAGGGCTGTGTGTTGGCCAAGGAGACATAAGAAGAGATGGTGAGTGTTTCTTCATAAACCCTCCTTGACCCTTCACCCCGCCAAAGGTCCCACTTTCCCCTCTCCCTTCTTTAAATGGGCTTCCTGAGAGCAGGTGAGTGGATCACATCCAGTCCTGAGATCTGCTTCCTTCCAGGCACTTCTGAAGCCCTCCCTCAGTGCCTGGCCCAGCTCGGTGGTACCTGCCCAGAGGTACGTGACCCTGCGATGCTGGACTCCCGCCAAGGATATAAACTTTGCTCTCAGAAAGGGAGGAGATATCTTGTAGTTCTTGCAATCACCTGACTCTACAGAGGGCCTGGCTGAACTTCAGCTGACTCATCTAAAATCCGGTCATGCTGGAGAGTACCCCGTGAATGCTACAGAAAAGGCCACCCCCCACATAGGTTCATAGCTCAGTGATGTCCTGCTTCTACTGGTGACAGGTGAGGAGGGGGTGCCTCAGAATGACAAACGGTCTCCCTAGGGACAGGGAATGAGGGAGGAACCAGAGGAAGGAGGAGAGGGGAGTTCCTCTCCAGTGGTTGGGGAGGGGGAGATGGAGAAAGACAGGGACAGAATTGATACCTTGGTTTTATCCAGGGCTTGTAGGAGGCAAAATCTCCTTCCTGGAATCAGAGAAGAAAGCGGGTGAGATCAGGTATCTGTCATTCCCACACCCCATGAGAACCCCCTGCCAGGAGAACAGGGGGAGTGGGGGACCCAAGGCTTCTCCCTGTGACCTCAAGGCCCTCCCTTCTCTTACAGGAGATTTACCTAAACAGGAGCCATGAAGTCCGGAAACACACAAGTAAATCCTGTGATGGTGTTTTTATTTAAGCCTATAAGTGCCTGTAGTTATAAGTCTCCACTGCAGAGGAACTCAAAATGGAGGCCCTTTCTGAAAGCGTCCACTTGCCCAACTGAGCCCTGCTCACCACTCTCCCCTTTAAGCCTTCCAGATAACCAGATCAAACTCTCCTTTATACTCCCTGCCACCTCCATCCTCTGGTTTTTGCAATTTCTGCCTAACCTAGATCGGTACAGGATTCAAAGGCTGATTGAAACCCCACATCTTCCAGGAAGTTCTTTCTGACTCTGGCCCTTCCGTGACCTCCAACAGCACTATAATTCGTAATTTTTCTTCATTACATTGTACTTCGCAAATTCACCTTTCTGCTTAACCTAACGTGAGGACGAGAGCTGGGGCATGAACTCATCTGCTTCCCACCAATCCTAGCAAGGTGTTCAGTACACAGTAGGCCCTCGTTAAATCATATGGACCCGGATTTGATGCATATCAAGCGCGGCTAATTCCCAAAGGAGTTGTACAGTGGGTGGGCCAGGCCCTGAGGACTACAAGTCCCAGTGACCCGTGCGGGTCTGGCCCCGGTTACCGGGAGCTGGGGGTGGGGTGGGGGAGGGACACGGAGCTGGGTTTTTCCATTGAGCAGAGCTCCCACCAGACAAATACTGGAGGATTTAATAGGGATGGTCGGCGGAAGGGTGGGGGTGGCTCTAACGGGCAGTATGACATTCATCTGGATGGACAGTGCACTTTTGCTATCTCTGGGCAGCGAATGCAGGACGCACTATCTACCGCGGTCTAGGAGAGGTCACCAACCCACCCTCACCGCTCCCTACGCGCCCACCCAACAGCCGCAGCCTCACGCCCTTAGCTTCGCGCTTGCTCTCCAGGGCGCGCCAGGCAAGGCGGCCTTGGAGCATGCGCTGTGCGCCCCTCCGCCGCCTGGTCAGAGCGCGCGCAACGCGTGCGCCTTCGGTAACCTGTGAGCACCGTCTGCTCACCAGCCTCCCGCGTGTGCACGCCCGCGGCCGCAGCTGATCCGCTGTATGTTCTAGAAGAAGCCTAAGAGTGGGATTCCTGGGGAGTAGGAGCCTCACGCCTCTCGCATCATGGTGAGGAAGAACAGTATCCCCAACGGGTGAGTATCCGCCGCGAGCTCCCTGGTGACAACCGGAGTCGCTAGATGAGCGGCCGTTCCCAGGGAGGCGGGGAGATGCTCTCGAGCCCCGCCGTCGGAAGCGGCCGCGCGCGCCCTCGAGGTGCACCCCGTCGCCTCTGTCGGGCCTGGGCGCGGAGGGGCGAGCAGGTGGCATTGGGGGGGGGCGGCGGGGGGCCCAGCAGGTGGGGCTGGCGGCGCCCCTCACGGCGCTGGGGGTGGGGGAGGGCCAGGAGACCTGCCTTCCCTCTCCCGCTGCCTCAGGCTTGCCCGGAGGAGAGGGGGTTCTTTGATTTCAGGTGCTTTGGGTGTGGCATCCCAAAGAGCTCCCTAAATATGCAAGGGATTCTTTTTCTCTCGAGAGTTCATTGTTACTGTAGACAATTTGATACTTTTAAAAGTCTTGAAATAGGACATGCTAGGCGTGCTCACTCTGTCATGTCAATTTTTTTAATTGAATAAATTTCGCATGTAATATTGTGTAAATTTAAGGTGTACAGCTGTTACTTTGATACATTATATATGTTGTAACAATATTTATCATATTACATAATTATACGATAGTGTTACTGTTTATGTTCGTTTTACTGTGCATTAGATCTCTATGGCTTATTTACTACTCCTTACAAATACGTACCCTTAAACACCATCAGTCTTAGCCCCCAGCCCCTGGTAACACAGTTTTACTCTCTCTTTTCTACAGGTTTGACTTTTTTAGATTCCACTTATAAGTGAGTGATTTCATAGAGTACTTACTTTCTCTGTCTGACTTATCTCACTTAGCTTAATGAGTTCATGGTCCACCCATGTCGTCGCAAATGGCAGTATGTCCTCCTTTCTCATGGCTGCATAATATTCCATTGTGTATATATAGCACATCTTTTTACCCATTCATCTGTTGTTGATCAATTTGGGTTGTTTCCATTATGTTGGCTATTGTGAATAGTGCTGTGATAAACATGGGAGTGCAGATATCTCCTCAAAATCCTGTTTTTGTTTCCTTTGGGTATATACCCAGGAGTGGAATTGCTGGATCATATGGTAGGCCTATTTTTAATTTGGGAGGAAACCTCCATATTGTTTTCCATAGTGGTTGGACCAATTTAGATCCCCTCCAACACTGTATAGGGTTCCCTTTTCACCACATCCTCACCAGCACCTGTTGTCTCCTGTCTTCCTGATGATAGCACTTGTAACAGGTGTGAGGTGATAGTTCATTGTGGTTTGAATTTGCATTTCCCTAATAGTGATGTTGAGCATCTTTCCATGTGCCCGTTGGCCATTTGGATGTCCTCTTTGGAAAAATGTATTTCTGTGGTATCCATTGTAATTTCTCTTCTTTCGTTTCTGATTTTATTTACGAGCCCTCTCTCTTTTTTTTCTTAGTGAGTCTGGCTAAAGGTTTGTCAGTTTTGTGTATCTTTTTAAAGAACCAGCTTTGGGCTTCCCTAGTAGCGCAGTGGTTGAGAGTCTGCCTGCTGATGCAGGGGACACGGGTTTGTACCCCGGTCTGGGAAGATCCCACATGCTGCGGAACGGCTGGGCCCGTGAGCCATGGCCGCTGAGCGTGCGCGTCCGGAGCCTGTGCTCCGCAACGGGAGAGGCCACAACAGTGAGGGGCCCGCGTACCGCAAAAAAAAAAAAAAAAAAAAAAAAAGAACCAACTCCTAGTTTCATTGATCTTTTCTATTGTCTTTTTAGTTTCTATTTAATCTATTTAATTTCTTTCTGTTCTTATCTTTATTATTTCCTTCCTTCTACTGACTTTGGGCTTTGTTCGTTCTTTTTTTAAATTACTTTAAGTGTAAAGTTAGATTGTTTTTTGAGATTTTTCTTGTTTCTTGAGGTAATCCTGTATTGCTATAAATTTCACATTTAGAAGTTTAGCTTTTGCTGCATCTCATAGATTTTTGTATCTTATATTTTCATTTTCATTTATCTTCAGGTATTTAAAAATTTCTCCTTTGGTTTCTTTACTGACCCAATAGTTGTTCAGTAGCATGTCGTTCAGTCTCCATATGTTTGTGATTTTTCCAGCTTTCTTCTTTAGTTGATTCCTAGCTGCATACCACTGTGGTCGGAAAAGATGCTTGATATGATTTCAGTCTTCTTAAATTTATTGAGACTTGTTTTGTGTCCCAACCTATGGTCTATGCTTGAGAATGTTCCATGTTCACTTGAGAAGAATGTGTATTCTGCTGCATTTGAATGGAATGTTCTGTACAGATCTGTCAAATTCATCTGTTCTAATATTTTGTTTAAGGCTATAGTTTCCTTGTTGACTTTCTGTCTGGATGATCTATCCATTGATGGAAGTGGGGTGTTAACGTCCCCTACTATTAATGTGTTGCTGTCATTTACTCCCTTTAGGTCTGTTAATAATTGCTTTATTAAAAAAAAATAATTGGGACTTCCTTGGTGGCACAGTAGTTAAGCATCCGCCTACCAATGCAGGGGACATGGGTTCGAGCCCTGGTCCGGGAAGATCCCACATGCCGCGGAGCAACTAAGCCCCGTGCGCCACAACTACCAAGCTTGCACTCTAGAGTCCGCAAGCCACAACTATTGAGCTCACATGCCACAACTACTGAGCCTGTGCACCCAGAGCCCGTGCTCCGCAACAAGAGAAGCCACCGCAATGAGAAGCCTGTGCACCGCAACGAAGAGTAGCCCCTGATCGCCGCAACTAGAGAAAGCCCACGTGCAGCAACAAAGACCCAACACAGCCAAAAATAAATAAAAGTAAATAAATAAATTTATTTTAAAAAAATAATTACTTTATATATTTTGGTCCTCCTATGTTAGGTGCATTTGTATTGGTAACTGTTATGTTTTCTTGATGAATTGTTCCCTTTGTGATTATATAATGTCCATTATTGTCTCTTGTTACCTTTTTTGGCTTGAAGTCTATTTTGTCTGATATGAGTATGGCTACACCCACTTTCTTCTGGCTGACATTTGCTTGGAGTATCATCTTTCATCCCTTACTTTGAGCCAGCATTTGTTTTTAGAAACCCAGAGATGAGTCTCTTGGAGAAAGCACATAATTGGGCCTTGGGTTTTTGTTTAATACATCCAGCCACTCTGTGTCTTTTGATTGGTGAATTCAATTCATTTACATTTAGGGTAATTATTGATAGAGGAGGACTTAGTCCTGCCACTTTATCTTTTGTTTCCTGGTTGCTCTGTATCTCTGTTGCTTATTTTTGTGTGGGTTTCTATCTGCCATTTTAGTTTAGTGCTTTTCTATGATATTTTTCTTAGTTTCCTCTTTTTTTTTTTTTTTTTTTTTTAGTTTCCTCTTTTTTTTATATTTCATGTCTCTGCTCTAGATTTATGTGCTGTGGTTCCCATGAGGTCTGTATAAAACATCCCATAGATGAAATAGTCCTTTTTCTGCTGATACCATCTTATCTTCATTTGCCTATGTGGGTTCTGTCCTTTTCCTCTTCCCTTTTCTGTTTTTGTTGTCTCAAATTATCCCTTTTTGTGTTGTGAGCTTGTTGCCAAATTGAAGTGGCTATAGTTATTTGTACTACTTTTTCCTTTTTAACCTTTATGCTGTAATAGTTTAAAAACCTATTGTGATATAGAGTTGATATATCCATCTGTTTATCACCTTCCTCAACATTTTGTGTACTTTTGCCTTTTTGTTTCAGGTAGAAGAGCTCCTTTCAACATTTTTTGTAAGGAATGTCTGGTGTTGAACTCTGTCAGCTTTTTTCTGTCTGGGAAAGGCTTATTTCTTTTCTCTTTTTTTTTGACAGGAGGAATAGCTTTATTGCTTTGCCGAGCAAAGAGGGCCACAGTGGGCTAATGCCCTCAAAACTCTGTGTCCCCCTTTATTTCTAATTCATATTGGAAAGATAACTCTGCTGGATAGAGTATCCTTGGGCACATTTGACACATTATTTATTTATTTTATTTTATTTTTTTTTTGCGGTACGCGGGCCTCTCACTGCTGTGGCCTCTCCCGGTGTGGAGCACAGGCTCCGGACGCGCAGGCTCAGCGGCCATGGCTCACGGGCCCAGCCGCTCCGCGGCATGTGGGATCTTCCCAGACCGGGGCATGAACCCGTGTCCGCTGCCTTGGCAGGAGGACTCTTAACCACTGCGCCACCAGGGAAGCCCTTGACACATTTTTTAATCTTTCAGTATTTTGAGACTGTCATTCCACTGTCTCCTGGCCTGTAGCTTCTGCTACAGATAGCCTAGTTCCTTTGTAGATTACCATCCTTATTCCCTGACTGCCTTTAAAATTCTTTGTCATTGACTTTTCACAGTTTTAATATAATGGGGAAGGTCTTTTTTTTTTTAATTTTTGGCTGCATTGGGTCTTCATTGCTGCATGCAGGCTTTTCTCTAGTTGCGGCGAGCCAGGGCTACTCTTCGTTGAGGTGCTTGGGCTGCTCGTTGTGGTGGCTTCTCTTGTTGTGGAGCACAGGCTCTAGGTGCATGGGCTTCAGCAGTTGTGGCACGTGGGCTCAGTAGTTGTGGCTCTTGGGCTCTAGAGCACAGGCTCAGTAGTTGTGGTGCACGGCCTTAGTTGCTCCGTGGCATGTGGGATCTTCCCAGACCAGGGCTCGAACCCCTGTCCCCTGCATTGGCAGGCAGATTCTTAACCACTGCGCCACTAGGGAAGCCCCCTTGGAGAAGGTCTTTTTGCGTTGAGTTAATAAGGTGTTCTCTTAGCTTCAAGGACATACAGTTCCTTCCCCAAGTCTGGGAAGTTCTCGGCTATTATTTCTTTAAATAAACTCTCTGCTCCCTTCTCCCTCTCTTCTTCTGGGATACCCATTATCCTAATGTTGCCCTTCATAATGAAGTCAGATAGCTCTTGTAGAATTTCCTCATTTTTAAAGATCTTAGTTCTTTCTCCTCTTCTACCTGTATCATTTCTAGATTTTTTTTTTTTGCGGTATGCGGGCCTCTCACTGTTGTGGCCTCTCCCGCCACAGAGCACAGGCTCCGGACGTGCAGGCTCAGCGGCCATGGCTCGCAGGCCCAGCCGCTCCGCGGCATGTGGGATCTTCCCAGACCGGGACACGAACCCGTGTCCCCTGCATCGGCAGGCGGACTCTCAACCACTGCGCCACCAGGGAAGCCCTCTAGATTTCTTTGATCTTGCTAATTCTGTCTTCCATATGGTCTGATCAATTTCTAGTGCTTTCTAATGCATTTTTCATCTTATTTATTGAGTTTTTCAGCTCCAGAATTTGTTTGGTTCTTTTTTAGTGTTTTAATCTCTTTGAAAAAGTATTCCTTCTGTTCATTATTGTTATTTTTATTTTTTTGCCAGCACTTAGTACTCAGTCGTTTTTCTTTTATTGTTATTGGAGTATAGATGATTTACAATATTGTGTTAGTTTCAGGTGTACAACAAAGCAATTGAGTTATACATATACATGTATCTATTCTTCAGATTCTTTTCCCATATAGGTCATTACAGAGTATTGAGTAGAGTTCCCTGTGCTATACAGTAGGTCCTTGTTGATTATCTGTTTTATATACAGTAGTATGTATATGTTAATCCCAAACTCCTAATTTATCCCTCCCCCCTTACCCCTTTGGTAACCATGAGTTTATTTTCTAAGTCTGTGAGTCTGTTTCTGTTTTGTAAATAAGTTCATTTGTATCATTTTTTTAGATTCCACATATAAGTGATATCACATGATATGTGTCTTTCTCTGTCTGACTCACTTCACTTGGTAGGGCAGTCTCTAAGTCCATCCATTATTCATTAATTTTATTCCTGAGCTCATTGAACTGCCTTTCTGAGTTTTCTTGTAGCTTGTTAAATTTCTTCATGACAGCTATTTTGAATTCTCTATCCGTTAGATCACAATATTCCATGACTTTAAGTTTGTTTCTGGAGAGTTGTCGTTTTCTTTTTGTAATACTGTTTTCTGTGGTTTTTCGTGGCGCTTGATGAGTTGGTCCTCTGCTGGTGCATTTGAAGTAGCAAACACCTTTCCTTTTTAGGTAAAGCCTTTTTTTTTTTTTTTTTTTTTCTTGTTTCTAACGATTCAACAGGTTCGTAATTAGTGGACTTTCTTTTTTCGGTAGGTGGCGCTATAGAGCAAGATCTTTGTCTTACTTGAGCTGCCTCTGGCTATATTTGAGAATCGCCCCCCAACAGCCTTTGCCAGAGGTGTTGCCTGGTGCCCTTGTTGTCACTGCTTGTGCCTGTGTGGTCACTGGTGCCTTGCTGCTGCTGATGTCACTGTTGTCACTGGCATCACACCCTGGGATGTTGGGATAGCAGGTGCCTCTGCTGTGTCCAGGGTCACCTGGACTGTGGGCATCACCTCCACTGTTCACCTGTTTTCACCTCTTCTACATCTTCCATTCCCCCCACCTTTAGATATACAGATGTGTGAAACTCTCCAGCATCCTGGTGTGTTAAGCAGAGGAACCCTTATTGAGTTACGGATGTTTTACTGGTTGAGGTTGAAGGGGAGAGACAAAGGGAGCATCTCACACCACCATGATGCTGACGTCACCTCCAAGGCTTTGTTTACTTTGATTCTAACAGTTCAAGAGATTGATATTTGGGAGCCTTTCTTTCATTTTCCAGAAGGTGGCACTGTAGCACAAGTTTTTGGTTTCTCTTAGCAGAGCCGACCTGCTGCTAAGGTTGGGAGCGTGTGCATTAAAAAAAACTTGGCAGAGAAAAAAAGGTGGGGGGATGGCAGCAGAGTGGGGTAGGAGTATGCTTAGCACTTGAGCCTTTGGGGGTTCCCACAGCCCAGTAAGGGGAATCCTCAAGTGGGGATCCACTTTAATTTTTTTAAAAAATCCAATGGAAAAGGGAAAACATACATTCCTCCCCTGTCCCATGTACAGCTGCATTTGTATGTGTCTTTGTCAGCTCAGGTTGCTCTAAAAGAATACCATAGACAGGGTGGCTTAACCAACAAATATTTATTTCTCACAGTTAAAAACTCCAGTGCACAGAATTGACAAATCCAGCCCCAAGGATTTCTTTTTACAGAGTCTTTTTTAAAAAAAAACAAATTTATTTATTTATTTTTGGCTACGTTGGGTCTTCATTGCTGCAGGCAGGCTTTTCTCTAGGTGCGGCGAGCGGGCTTCTCATCGCGGTGGCTTCTCTTGTTGCGGAGCACGGGCTCTAGGCGCACAGACTTAAGTAGTTGCGGCTCATGGGCTCAGTAGTTGTGGCTCGCAGGCTCTAGAGTGCAGGCTCAGTAGTTGTGGTGCATGGGCTTAGTTGCTGTGTGGCATGTGGGATCTTCCTGGACCAGGACTCGAACCCGTGTCCCCTGCATTGGCAGGCGGATTCTTATCCACTGTGTCACTGGGGAAGTCCCTATTGAAGTCTAGTTGGTTTACAATGTTATGCCAATCTCTGCTGTGCAGGAAAGTGACTCAGTTATATACCTATATACATTTTTTTAATATTCTTTTCCATTATGGTTTATCACAGGATGTGGAATATAGTTCCCTAGAAATGTTCTAATCTCATTATTTTACATGTAGCTGTCCAGTTTCCCCAGCACCACTTATTGAAGAAACTGTCTTTTCTCCATTGTATATGGCCTCATTTGTCATAAATTAATTGACCATAAATGTGCAGGTTTATTTCTGTGCTCTCTATTCTGTTACATTAATCTATGTGGCTGTTTTTGTGCTGGTACCATGCTCTTTTGATTACTGTAGCTTTGTCATATAGTCTGAAGTCTGCAAGGGTTTGTTCTTTTTTCTCCAGCTTTGTTCTTTTATCCTCCAGCTTAGTTCTTTTTTCTCAAGCTTGCTTTACAAATTTGGGGTCTTTTGTGGTTCCATATGAATTTTAGGAGTGTTTGTTCTAGATCCTGAGAAATATCATGGGTATTTTGATAGGGATTGCATTAAATCTGTAGATTGCTTTGGGTAGTATGGCCATTTTGACTATTAATACTTCTAATCCAAGAGCATGTGATATCTTTCCATCCTTTTGAAGCATCTTCAGTTTCCTTCATCAGCGTTTTATAGTTTTCAGAGTATAGGTCTTTCACCTCTTTGGCTAATTCATTGATTCTTTCACCTCTTTGGTGAATTCATTTGTTAGTTCTAATAGTTTTTGTGTGGAGTCTTTAGGGTTTTCTATATAGAGTATCATGTCATCTGCCTAACGTCAACTTCTTGGATTTTTTATTGTTACGGGTGAATAATGGATCATTAAGTATCTGAACTATTTTTTCCAGCTTCCTGTGAATCTATAATGATTTCTAATACATGTTAAAAGGGGGATATAATTGAAGAGAAAAAATGCAATCTAAAATAGACATGGGGGGACTTCCCTGGTGGCTCAGTGGTTAAGAATCCGCCTGCCAATGCAGGGGACATGGGTTCGAGCCCTGCTCCAGGAAGGTCCCACATGCCGTGGAGTAACTAAGCCCGTGCGCCGCAACTACTGAGCCTGCACTCTAGAGCCCGTGAGCCACAACTACTGAGCCCATGTGCCTACAGCCCGTGCTCCACAACAAGAGAAGCCACCGCAGTGAGAAGCCTGTGCACGGCAACGAAGAGTAGCCCCTGCTCACTGCAACTAGAGAAAGCCCGCGCACAGCAACAAAGACCCAATGTAGCCAAAAATAAATAAAATAAATAAATTTATATCAAAAAAAAGCAAAGGAGTAAAAAGTTAAGAAAGCAAAGATGTTAAAAAGAAGAGATAGTGCAAGTGATGTAGAAATGAGAGTCAGGGGATGACTAGTCAATCACATAAATTAAAAAAAAAAAGTCTTCAAATCATGCAAAACCTTACCTGCCACCCAAATCTCAAGGTGATCACTGGGTTGTGAGGCCAAGAAGGGGGTTCTTGTCTGGTAGTACACACAGCACAATGCCCCTGGGTGTTGAATGGTCCTGCCATTTTGCCCCAGAACCCACCCATTTCTCCCCACCACCCATCTTTATCCATCTTATTCTTCTATACTATCCTGTGATGTCATCTCTAGATTTCATGATCGGGGAGAGGACAAGAGACACTCGACTTCACTCCTGATCTTCTTTGTCACCCAAGTGTGTCACCCATGGTGTGTCCTGAGTGTGTCAACACTGTAGAAAGTATAGTACCCCTCCCCTCCCCTGGTGCCATGGCTTCTAGATCAGTGATGACAAAAACCACTTGGTTGGGGAGGAAGCACTTAGGGTTTGATGACACCTATTATTCCTGATGCTCTTGAAATCATAAGATATCTGGAGCCACTCCTGGGCACACACCCAGAGAAAACCAGAATTCCAAAAGACTCATCACCCCAGTGTTCATTGCAGCACTATTTACAATAGCCAGGACATGGAAGCAACCTAAGTGTCCATCGACAGATGAACGGATAAAGATGTGGTACATATATGCAGTGGAATATGACTCAGCCATAAGAAGGAATGAAATCATGCCATTTGCAGAGACATGGATGGACCTAGAGACTGTCATACAGAGTGAAGTAAGTCAGAAAGAGAAAAACAAATATATTAACACATATAGGTGGAATCTAGAAAAATGGTACAGATGAACCTATTTGCAAAGTAAAAATAGAGACACAGACATAGAGAACAAACGTATGGACACCAAGGGGAGAAGGGGGTGATGGGATGAACTGGGAGATTGGGATTCACATGTATACACTACTATGTATAAAATAGATAACTAATGAGAAACTACTGTATAGCACAGGGAACTCTACTCAATACTCTGTGGTGACCTAAATGGGAAGGAAATCCAAAAAGGAGGGGATATGTACACATACAGCTGATTCACTTTGCTGTACAGCAGAAACTAACAACATTATAAAGCAACTCTTCTCCAATTAAAAAAAAAAAAGGATATCTGGAGTCTAGAAATTAAGCCCCTTGAGGGCAGGGACTACATCCTCAGTGTTTAGAAAGTGCCTAGATTTTGGCAAATGTTCAGTAAATACGTGTTGACTGACTGAGTTGAAGCCGTATGTGAAGAGAGTCGTTTGCAAGATTGTTGAAGCTCCAGGAATCACAGTGATTCCCCCAATTCCTTGCCATGTGTTGCAGTCTCCTTCCAAGACCATAACTACCCACATCAACTGAAGAGTGGGGAAAAGAGGTGGGGAGACCCTCACCCTGTGAAAGGACATCTAGCTGCTGTAAACGTAGTCTTCTGCCCTGAGATATTTCTTTCTGCTCTCATAGAATGGTCTAAATGTATCTCTGACATTACAACTGGCCAGGAGTAATCTCCTTGGTGCCCCACAGTAAATCTCAAAAATCTAAAATTGAAATTACTATTTACAATAGCCAGGACATGGAAGCAACCTAAACTTCCATCAACAGAGGAATGGATAAAGAAGGTGTGGTACATACATACAATGGAATATTACTCAGCCATAAAAGGAACAAAACTGGGTTATTTGTAGAGACGTGGATGGACCTAGAGAGTGTCATACAGAGAAAGAGAAAAACAAATATCATATATTAACACATGTATATGGAATCTAGAAAAATGGTATAGATGACTTTACTTGCAAAACAGAAATAGAGACACAGACATAGAGAACAAATGTATGGATACCAAGGGGGAAAGGTGTAGGGTGGGAGGAATTGGGAGACTGGGATTGACACATATACACTATTGAAGCCAGAAGTAGGGTTGACACATACAAGCCCAGAAGTAGGGTTGCTGGATCCTATGGTGGTTCTAGTTTTAATTTTTTGAGGAACCTCCATACTGTTTCTGATAACAGTTGCCCCAGTTTACATGCCCACCAGCGGTGCATGAGAGTTCCCTTTTCTGCACCTCCACCAACACTATATCTCTTATCTTTGTTTTCTTTTACTTTTTTTTGTTGTTGTTGTTGCCACACTGCTTGGCTTGAGGGATCTTAGTTCCCCAACCAGGGATGGAACCCATGACCCATGCCCCTGCAGTGGAAGCTCGGAGCCCTAACCACTGGACCACCAGGGAATTCCCCTCTCTTGTCTTTTTGATGCCCCCCCCCCACCTCACCCCCCCCTCCCAATTCTAACAGGCGTTGAGAAGTTGCAACAGAGACCCTGTGGCCCACTGAGCCTCTCTGACTTTCTGGCTCTTTACATAAAAAGATGGCCAACACCTACGAAGATCACTGGATTCACTGTTCACTTATCTTCTTGAGCTTTTCCCAACCCCTACACCTTTCATTCACACTCCACACTTTTCTACCCCAAACTAAGACCTTTTAAATTTCCTAGTATGGCTCAGTGGAAAATCAGGGTCTTGGGAACTGCACAGACAAGAATTTGAATTCCGCTTCTCCACTGAGTAGCTGAGTGGGCTTGGCACGTCACGTCAGCTGTCCATCTCAGGCTCCTCAAATGCAGAACAAGGACAAGTACTACTTCTTCAGGATTTTTCTAAGAGATGGAAAATGACTTTAGGTTCATACAGTGACATGAGATTAAAAACCTTGAATCTGTGTGAGAAAGTCATTCTCTTCTCAGTTCTCTGTCTTGATCACATAGAAGAAGAGCACAGCTGGGTGCTAGTGTCCAATCCATGCCTTTAAAAAAATTTTTTTTTGATTGAAGTATAGTTGATTTACAATGTTGTGTTACTTTCAGGTATACAGCAAAGTGATTCAGTTATACATACATACATATATATATATGTATATATATATATATATATACACACACACATTTTTTCATATTCTTTTCCATTATAGTTTAAAAAAATTTTTTATTGGAGTATACTTGATTTACAATGTTGTGTTAGTTTCAGGTGTACAGCAAAGTGAATCAGTTATACATATACATGTATCCACTCTTTTTTAAGATTCTTTTCCCATATAGGGCATTACAGAGTATTGAGTAGAGTTCCTTGTGTTATACAACAGGTTCTTATTAGTTATCTATTCTTTTCCATTATAGGTTATTACAAGATACTGAATATAGTTCCCTGTGCTATACAGTATGACCTTGTTGTTTATTTTATATATAATAGTGTTATGTTGGGACTTCCCTGGCAGTCCAGTGGATAAGTCTCCATGCTCCCAATGCTGAGGGCTCAGGTTCGATCCCTGGCCAGGGAATTAGATCCCACATGCATGCCGCAACTAAGAGTTCACATGCCACAACTAAGGAGCCCAAGTGCCTCAACTAAGGAGCCAGCGAGCCATGTTAAGGAGCCCTGGAGCTGCAACTAAGAAGCCCGCCTGTGGGACTTCTCTGGTGGCGCAGTGGTTAAGAGTCTGTGCTCCCAATGCAGGGGACACAGGTTCGATCCCTGGTCTGGGAATATTCCACATGCCGCGGAGCAGATAAGCCTGTGCACCACAACTACTGAGCCTATGTGCCACAACTGCTGAAGTCCACGTGCCTAGAGCCCGTGCTCCGCAACAAGAGAAGGCACTGCCGTGAGAAGCCCACGCACTGCAACAAAGAGTAGCCCCCGCGTTGCAGTGCGTGGGCTTCTCATTGTGTTGGCTTCTTTTGTTGTGGAGCATGGGCTCTAGGGCACGCAGGCTTCAGTAGTTGTGGTGCACAGGCTTAGTTGCTCTGTGGCATGTGGGAATCTTCCTAGACCAGGGCTCGAACCCGTGTCCCCTGCATTGGCAGACGGATTCTCAACCACTGCACCACCAGGGAAGACCCTGAGCAGTGTTTTATTGCTTCCTTCTTTACCATAAATTGACAACCATAGATCTCCTGATAATGGAGAAAAGACAGGGGTGTAGA
This sequence comes from Monodon monoceros, assembly GCF_005190385.1. NCBI lineage: Eukaryota > Metazoa > Chordata > Mammalia > Artiodactyla > Monodontidae > Monodon > Monodon monoceros. Next base: position 54,433,963 of record NW_021703766.1, read on the forward strand.
CTTTGAATGATTTGGGGACCTCAAACTAAAACCCTAAAAGTGTCTCGGAAAATGATCCCAGATCCAGTTTTGCACCTTTATGTTCAGAAATGGACCAAGCTATTGTTGCCTTCGAGGGTGGAGGGACGTGGACCAGAATTGTGCTTATGCCTGATGTGCTATAATTATAATAGTAGTTATTAAAGTAATAGGTAAATTTTATTGAGTGATTTTTCTTGTGAACTCATCCTTTTTTCTTTTTCCTCCAGTGGAAGAGCTTTTTTTTTTTTAAACTCATCTTTTTAATCCCAAAATATTTTTAGTACACAGATGTCTTTATTAGATGAGAATCTTTTTAAAAAATATATAACCACCACAGCAGTATTGCACTAGGAAAACCAACAGTACTTCCTTGATACTCTCTGATATTCAGATAGTATTCAAATTTCCCCAGTGATCTCAGAAATCTCCAGTTTTTTTAAAAAAAAATCAGGATCCAAATCTTTAAACTACAAGTCTACAAACTGCATTTGATAGATATGCTAATTTAAATAAAAAGAGATTCTCAATCTTTCGTTAAAATGAGAAACCAAGCAAATCACAGGTTTTTATTGTTTTTTCCATCCTTCTTTTGGAAGAAGAGCAAAAATAGTCCTGAGGCTCTGTTGTCTTGATAGGTCTTACTTGTCTTACCATTTAGGAACATAGAAAAATCAACAAGGCAACAAATTATCAAGGAGGAAAACCAATTATAATTACAGGTGTTTCTTGGAAAGTTATTTTCAAAAGATGTGGCAGTGATTCTTTTAAATCTTGAGATTCTTATGAGACCTTTTTGTTCAAATACCACTTCTGTGTGTGAACTTATTTCAACAGAGAAGAGAACAATTTTGGTAAGAGTTATGAATACTCATGTAATTCTCCACATTCCACCAGAAAACAAGATTGATGTTCTTGGGAATGCTTTCAACTCGTCACTTTATCTAACCAGATTCCTTAAATCAGTTTTATGACTCAGAAAGATCTTCATCCTTTGTTTAGGGGTTTTTATGAAGGTTCCATTACATAGACATGATTGATTAAACTATTGGCCATTGGTGATTAACTCAATCTCCAGCCCCTCTCCCCTCTCTGGAAGTTGGGGGTGGTGATGAAAGTTCCACGCTTCTAATCAAGATTTGGTCCTTCTGATGACCAGCCCCTAGAGACCCGCCGAGAGTGGCCTCATTAGAACACAAGGCACTCCCACCACCCTCACTCAGGAAATTATGAGGGTTGTAGGAGCTCTGTGCCAGCAGCCAGGAGCAAAGGCCAAATACCTTTTTAGTCTAGTATAAGAGTCAAATCTAGACTACAGCTAAGCATTTTTATATGCTGCAGCTCCAATCTGAGGGGCACTGGGCAGAAAGACATCTCATCAGAACCCAGGAAGCAATGAGAAACTGTCTCATGAAAGCCTCCAGGGAAGATAAAAAGGTGAGTAGGAGGGAGTTCCCTGGTGGCCTAGTGATTAGGATTCTGGGCTTTTACTGCTGTGGCCTGTGTTCAATCCCTGGTTGGGGAGCTGAGCCACGCGGTGCAGCCAAAAAAAAAAAAAAAAGTGAGTGGGAGATGGGAGATAGCAGCTGCTCACAAGCCTCTCATTTTCTCATGTTCCAGGAGGATCATAAGCTTTTTTTTTTTTTTTTAAGCTTTCTGCCAAGACTCAGATTGGCTACAGTTCAAGCCTCTGACTAAATGAATATGTGAAAAGTTTCCAGGATGCCATAGAAGAACCACCCCCTTACCATGGCATGAACTTTCCATACTTCTTTAGATATAAGCAATGGATACAAGATCTCCAGACGCAAGCTGTTATGAGGCTGTCTGTGTCTCCCCCGAATTCTTATGTTGAAGCCCTAGCTCTAGATGTGCTGGTATTATGGGGCCTTTAGGAGGTAATTAGGATGAGGTCATGAGGGTGGAGCCCCCATGATGGGATTAGTGCCCTTGTAATGAGAGAGGTGAGATCTCTCTCTCTCTCTCTCTCTCTTTCTCTCTCTTCCTCTCCCCCTCTCTGCAGCTCTCTGCAAGCCAGGGGAGGGCTGTCACCAAAACCATTCTTTGCACTCTGGTCTCAGACTTCACAGCCTCCAGATTGTGAGTAATAAGTTTCTGTTGTTCAAGCCACCCAGTCTAGGGTATTTTGTTATAAAAGTCCTAATTGACTGAAACAGGTGCACAAAAAGACGGTAACATTGGGAATTCCCTAGCGGTCCAGTGCTTAGGACTCGGGGATTTCACTGCCATGGTCCGGGTTCAATCCCTAGCCACGCAGCAAGGCAAAAAAAAAAAAAAGACGGTAACGTTGATTGGCTCTTAGAGGTGCCTGGAGCCAGGCGGGGCAGGTAGCCAATAGTGGAGGCAGCCGGCAGGGGGCGCTGTTCCTTCTCTCGCTCAGGTACCCAGACTGATGGAGAGGCCAGAATCTCTTCTCAAGCATTGCTGGTCACTGTGTCAGGTGGAACAGAGAGCTGGGAACGGAGTGACACTCGCCACTGCCATCCACGACTCATCGTCCAGGACAGACAACAAAGCCTGCGAATGCCGTCGTATTGGCCCCCTAATGAGGTCAGGGATTTTGGCGCTGAGCAAGGAAAAAGATATGACCACAAGGTGGCAGTAGCACACAAGGAATTTTCTTTGGAGGCTGTTTGGACAGGTTTGCATGTGAGAAGGGTCCTCGCTGCTTGAAACCTGCCAAAGGCAAAGGGCTGGGGGCTGCTACCCAGAAGGGAAGGTGGGCTAGGGAACAAGAGGGCTATTGAAGAGGAGGCTTCTGGGTCTAGGCGCTGTTGTTCCCCTGCACAGGCAGGGAGCCTCGGGTCAGAGAGCTCCAGCCCACAGCAGCAGTTTGGGGTCTTGTGGTGGTACAGGGTTTACCTATGGCCAGATGCTGGCTGCAATTTCTTGGGGTATGCAAAGCACGCAGGCTCTAACTAGTTAAAAATCTGCTTATTGGGTCTATATTTTAAACAATTGCATGTGTAAAACTTTGAGTTTGGCGCCAATGGGCTTTTGAGCTAACGGATCTCAGCCTGCTGTGAAGAGGTACACGCATATACAGAGGCCTTCTTTGGCTCATTTATATACTAGTGCCCCAAATGGGGATCATTTGGAGATCCTTGGTGTTGGGTCAAAAGGCAGGCCACCCCAAAATGTGCTTCAATGGCATATTGATTGTTTTGAATTAAAGTTACTACCCAAGCCCAAACTTTGCATTAAATTCCTTACTAATTAAGCATCCACATCTAAGTTTTTTATCCTGTCAAATCCTCACAAATTTATTGTGTAAAAATATATAAAAGCTGCCTGCTTTTGTTCACTCTCTGAGCATCATTTTATTTTAATTTTTTTAATGTATTTATTTGGCTACACCGGGTCTTAGTCGCAGCATGCGGGATCTTCGTTGCGGCATGCATATGGGATCTAGTTCCCTGACCAGGGATCGAACCCGGGCTCCCTGCATTGGGATCGAGGGGTCTTAACCACCGGACCACCAGGGAAGTCCTTGGGTTTTTTTGTTTTTGTTTTTAAGTATAGTTGATTTACAATGTTGTGTTAGTTTCAGGTATACAGCAAAGTGATTCAGTTATACGTATACATATATCCATTCTTTTTCCGATTCTTTTCCCATATATGTTATTACAGAATATTGAGTAGAGTTCCCTGTGCTATACAGTAGGTCCTGGTTGGTTACCTGTCTTACTGTTAGTCTGTCTTGTGTCAATGTTATTATTAGTCCAGCCACAAGAACTCAAGGGGTAGAGGGGGAAATTTCCCCCTCCCCAACACTGGCAAACAACAGAAGTGACTACCATGTTGTCTTTCTAAGAAAGGGCCATGCTGATTTTTTTTTTTATTGAAGTATAGTTGATTTATCATGTGTTAATTTCTGCTGTACAGCAAAGTGACTCAGTTATACATATACATTCTTTGTCATATTCTTTTCCATTATGCTTTATCATAGGGTATTGAATATAGTTCCCTGTGCTACACAGTAGAACCCTGTTGTTTATCTATCCTATATATAATAGTTTGCATCTGCTAATCCCAAACTCCCAGTCCATCCCTCCCCCACCCCCTTCCCCTTGGCAACCACAAGTCTGTTTTCTATGTCTGAATCTGTTTCTGTTTTGTAAATAAGTTCATTTGTATCATATTTTAGATTCCATATAAGTGATATCATAAGGTATTTGTCTTTCTCCATCTGACTTACTTCACTCTGTATGACAGTCTCTAGGTCCATCCATGTCTCTGCAAATGGCATGATTTCATTCCTTCTTATGGCTGAGTCATATTCCATTGCATATATGTACCACATCTTCTTTACCCATTCATCTGTCGATGGACATTTAGGTTGCTTCCATGTCTTGGCTATTGTAAGTAGTGCTGCTGTGAACATAAGGGAGGGGCATGCTGATTTTAACGGGACTTAATTGGGAAGTGTTCACAATGTTTTATTCCCATATTTTCCTTGGAGAGGATTTTCCTTGGAAAATAAACATTTAATGCATGATAAGGAAGATGCAGGCTTAGAAAGAGAAGTTCATCTAAGAACTTTTCTAGAAAATCCTTCCTAGATTCTAATCTTCATGACAGCCAGGGCCATGTTTGTCAGATCTCCCTTTGAATAACAAACTTATTATTATAACTTACAAAGTTGAGTATAGGTCAGCTTGACACTCCAGCTTTACCTCTACTGCATTTTCTCTCACCTTACGCTATCTGTTTCAGCCACATTGACCATCTTTCAGGTGCAGCCCTATTATGTGCCTGTAGTGAGTTCAGGGATTTCAGTGCTGATCAAGGAAAAAGATGCGACCATAAGGTGGCAGTAGGACAGGACTTTGAGTCCCTCACCACACCTTGCTTCCTCCACAGGACCTTTGCACATGCTGTTCCCTCTGCTTAGAACACCCTTCCAGACCCCTAGTTAACATCTGCTCGTCTTTCAGATCTCACATCACTTCTTCAGAGATCTCAATGATGAGATCAAATCTTCCTTGTGAAACTCCCTCTTCTTTTTGCTATAGTTGTAATGGTGAAGATGGCTAACGGTTTCCCAGCAGCCAAATTTCCCTTCTTCCTTTAAGTAACAGAAACCCCCTCCCATTTTTAGAAGGGCACTCTCTAGAGCCTGTATGCCCCCACCTCCCCAGACACTTTTGCAGCTAGACCTGGCCTGTAAGTTCTGGTCAGAGACATGTTCAAAATCTGGGTGCTGCTCTTAAAAATAATTGTATGAGCCCTTTCTCTCTCTCTCTCTCTCTCTCTCTCTCTTTCTCTGTCTCTCTCCTTCCCTCCCTCCCTTTTCCTTTCTTGCTGGCTCTGAACTACATATGAAAGCTACATGTTGATAAAAGCAAAAATGTTGATAAACAGCTCTAGACTGTTCGATTATGTACTGTTAAGTGAAAGAGAAATAAAATTATAGATAGCATTTTCTTGGGGGTTTGTCACAGCAGCTTAAAGTGCCCCCTAATCAAGACGGTGAGTATAAATTTCTCTGTGAGCTTCAAGAGACTAGAGTTCATGTCTGCTGTTACTCCCCATGTAATTCCAGCACCTAGCACAGTACCTTGCCCGTGGTGGCCATTAGATAAATGTGCAATAAGCAGATGAATGAGACCTTGGGGGAAGCCAGCGCGGGGACAAAAGTAGACAAAAGTATCTAATAGCGTTCATTTTTCTATTGCTGTGGTAACAAACTATCACAAACTAAGTGGCCTAAGGCAACATAAATGTTTTATTTTTCCGTTCAGGAGGTCAGAAGTCCAAAACAGGTAGGCAGGCTGTGTTGCTTCTGGAGTCTCTAGCAGAGAATCCAATTCCCTGTCTTTTCCAGCTTCTAGAGGGGCCTGCATCCCTTGGCTTGTGGTCCTGCATCACGCTGACCTCTGTTTCCATCTTCACATTGCCTTCTCAAACTCTGACCCCCTTGCCTCCCTCTTAAAATTACTATGTTGCATCCACCCAGATTATCCAGGATAATCTCCCCATATCATGATTCCTAATTAAATCACACCTGTTAAGTCCCTTTTGCCATGTATACCATAGTCACAGGTTCCGGGAACTGGGATACCAGATGTTTGAGGGACCATTATTCTGCCCACCATAAAAGGGTACACATATGGAGCCTGCTTATGTAGCCCTCAGCATGGAGAGTCATCCAGTCAGAATGTGCATGTTTCCTGAGCCCGCCTATGTGCCAGGCCCTGGAGATGTGGAGATAAAATGACCTGGTCCCTCTTGGCAGGAGCGTGTGGTCTAGTCTGGGAGAGAGAGTTAATACATAGCATGATAAATAATCACGGTATGACAAGGCACTGTGGGAGCACAGATGGGTCAGGCAAGAGTCTGCAGAGGAAACAGCATCTAATCTGAGACCTGAAGGCTGAGTAGAGTGAAGCAGACAAGAGAAAACAGAAAAGAGAGGCTGTACCAGATGCATCACATCTCCATACAGACATCTTGGAAACTGAGAATTTATGGGTGACGAACAAAGGAAACGCTGTGTCAAAAACTGTAAATCACTTTGCAAGTGCTCAAGGTGGTAACATTCCCCTTTCTCTTCCTCATTTAAAAGTGATTGTGAGGGGAAAAGTTGGAAACAACCTAAATATGCATCAAGAGGACCAAGTAAACTAGAATCCAGCCGTACAATGGCAAATGCTAGACAGCAGCTTTAAAAAAGAGAGAAAAAGGTGGAGCTAGCTCTAATGACATGGAAATGTCTCCAAGAGAGATTGCAAAGTGAAAAATGTAAGATGCAGAACCATGTGAGTCACGAAATATCAATTTTGCTTTGGGAGAAAAAGAAGTACAAAAATACGTGTGTTTGAAAGCATGGAAATTTTTTATAAGGATTCAGAGATTATTTAAGGAAGATGAGGAAGGGGAAGAAGGAGGTTGTTATATGTCCCTTGATGATAATTTTTAAAACCATGAATATATGTTAGCTTTAACATTTAAAAAATAATTAAATTGATAGCTAAGGTATTAATGGTTCTCCAGGTGATTCTTATTTGAAGTTGGAGTGTAATGGAGGGAAATTGAGAGGAAGAAGACGTCTCACCCATCAGAAACCCTGGAAAGAAACCCAGCGCTGTCTCAGGGTGGAGGACCCTACTTTTCAAAGGGGAATAATAGGCATTGCCAGAGATCCTATTTCTTGATCCCTGCACTTTGCCAAGCTCTGAGCCAAGGGTTTTATGCATGTGATTTTATTAAATCCTCACAACAGCCCATTTTACAGAGAAATAACCTGAGTCTCAGCATTCAGTGGTTTGTTCAAGGTCATAAATGAATACGATGGTGAAACTGGGGTTCCAGCTTAGGTCTCTTTAACTCCAAAGTTCATGATCTTCACTACTTACCTATACTGGTCACTAAAATGAATGAGGAAGGAAGGAGGGAAAGAAATAAAGGAAGGGGGAGGGAAGTAAGGAAATCTGGGAGGAGGGGAGGCACCAAAGTAAAATCTGAGTAGTTGGAAATGGGGTGTCAGCAACACACAGGAGAATGGGTGCGGAGTGTTACTCACCAGTTGGAGTGATGTCTGCGTGACACACCAGCCCTATAGAAGGTCGAAGGGGTTTGGTCTTGTCAAAGCCTTCGGTTGCTCCCGGCCCCACCTCATTGGGCACCCAGGAATCTAAGTCCCCAGGCCCTCTATCCTCTGGGAAACAGAAATCTTGCCCATACTTTCTCCTCAGTAGCCATAAATTCAGACTTCCAGTCCCCACTTATTTAAGAGCCCAAAAGTCTGGACCCAAGCCCATCTTGCCTCTACACCCAAGAGTTCAGGCCCTTGGATTCCACCGTTTCCAGGAGATAATAATCTGAGCCCACAGCTTCTCCTCTCTGGGCTGCAGGAGTCTGGGCCCCCAGTTTCCTTCTTTCCCAGGTGTCTTGGCTTCTCCATCTCCCTCCCACATCAAGATCTAGGACCATAGGTTCTCTGTCTCCAGGAATTCAGATCCCTAGCCCTCTCCTGCTTCAAGATCTAGAGAATCCTGCCCCCAACTTCCTCCTCTTCCAGGAACCCAGGAATTCAGGACCCCTGGGTCCTCTTGCCTTAGGACCCAGGGGTCTGAACCCCAGTCCTGTTATTCTGGCCTAGAATTCCAAACCCTCAGCTCGTGCCTCCTGATCACCCTGCACCTGCCCTCAGGGAGACCCCAGCCCAGCCAGGGGCCCAGGGAGAAGGGGGTGGGGTGTCTCACAGAGAGTCAGCAGCTGCAGATTCATCACCAGGGCCGTGGTGGGCAGTTCTCGGCTGGAGCAGGAACAGGAGCCAGGGCTTGGCTGTGCCCTCCCCCCTACCAGGAAATGAGGCAACATCAGGAAGCCAGAGCCCTATTGAAGGAAGGAAGGAGTGAGGTGGGGGTCCCTGGGTGACTGTGTCACAGCCCCATGGTGCTGTGGAAAAAGTTGGGAGAGGGCGCAGTCATAACTGTTGTGTTCATTAAACTTCGAAAAACAAAAAAATTAGCACCTATTATGTGCCAGACCCTGTGCTACACGGTTGGGGGAAAGGGGCACAGAAGGGAGTCAGACCCCATTACTGTGCTCAAGTAGCTCCCCGCCTGATGGAAAGGCAGATTCCGACCAGGTTAGTTAAAACAAAACAAAACAGAACAAAATGATGTACGCTATAATGGAGGTCACATAGGGCACTGTGAGAGTATACAGAAGGTCCCTAACCCTTCTGGGATGAGACTTAGGGCTTGCAGGACGAACTGATTTTAAGCTGATACCTCAAATTGGTGATTCGTCCTCTCCCAGCCTCCGTTTGTCCATCTGTAAAATGGGCTCTCATAAGTAAACTATAAAATGAGGACTGATGCATTCCGCCTTAGCTGGGCCGCAGTAGGAGGACTGAAAGTTACTCCTATGGAACGACTTTCTAGGCGGAGAGAAAAAAAGAGCGGCGGCAAGTGCGCCAAGACAGGTTTGCGCTTAAATCTGCAGCATCACCTCTTTTCCCCGCAGCCATCGTCTAGGACCGCTGTTCTGCGCCAGTGCGCACGCGCGGATTTAGCCCGTGGAGGCTAGCGGGCCAGGACCACAACTCCCAGAGTGCTCCGCACCCCCGCCGCCGCCTGGGATTGCTGTTCTGCGCCAATGAGCACGCGCGGACTCCGACTGCGGAGGCCGTGCCCAGGGACCACAACTCCCAGAGTGCTTCGCGCCCTCGCCGCCGCAGCCGCCGCAGCCGCCGCCGCCGTTGCCGAGACCAAGATGGCCGGGAGTAAGTGTGGGTTCCGTCAGCGCGCGGGCATGGTACCGGGAATCCCGGGTGGTGCCAGGGGTAGGGCAAGATGGAGCCCCCGTGGAGGCGGTGGGGTCCGGGCCGGAGGGGGGCGCAGAGGTCACGAGGGAGCTCCTTCAGGGCGGGGGTGGCGCGAGAGGGGTAGAGGTCACCGGGGGCATCACTTGCAGGGGTGACCCTCGTCGCCCACCCTTCCAGGAATCGCCGCCTTTCTCAGGAATGTCTGGGCCAAGGAGCCGGTGCTAGTGGCATCCCTCACCATCGGGGGTCTCGGTGCGTGAGTGCCCCAGGCGCGAAAGTGCATCACCCCCAATCGGCGTCCCGGCTTTATCTCCTCCACCCCCTGGAGGTCCCACTGCCCCTCACCAGTGCTCCATCGACCCCCCCACCATCGTTCCATCCTGTATCCCCGAGGCCCGACCGCCGCCCTCAACGTTCCGTGTCCCCACTTGTATGCCAACACCCCCCACCCCTAGTATTATGACTCCACCACCCCATCGCTCCCCACCCCGTACACACCCACCCAAGAGGTCCAGAATTCCTTCAAAGAAGAGGTTGTCAACCCTAGCTGTGCATTATAATAGCTAAAAAAAAATAATAATAAATGAAAAGTAATGTCCTTATCCTCCCCTTTCACCCTCATCACCCACCCCCCCAGATTCTGAATTGAATTGGGTGGGGTGGAGGTGGGGCTAGGGAATCTTGTGTCTTGTGAAAATCCCCCAGTGATTCTAACGTGCTTCTGCGATTGAGAACCTCAGCTGTAGAACTGGGCTACTCAGATTTCAAGGTAATGCTGTGGGTCTTGGTGAAATACAGGTTCTGTTTCCGTAGGTCTGGGGTGGGTCTGGGGATGCTGCATTTCTAACACGTTCCCAGGTCTTGTCAATACTGCTGGTTGGCAGGCCACACACTGAGTGAGGTTCTAGAACACAGTTGTCCCACACGGCAGCCACGGGTCACATGGGCCACTGAGCACTTGAAATGGGGCCAGTATGAATTGAGATGGTACATGTTACCCTGATGTAAAGCATACACCGGATTTCAAAAACTTTGTATAACAAAGAGTATATAAAATATCAATGTCTTTTATGCCGAGGATATGTTGAAATGCCTTGGGTATACCAGGTTAAATTTATCTTTTAATTTCTATGTTTTAACTTTTTTTTATAAATTTATTTATTTACTTTTGGCTGCCTTGGGTCTTCGTTGCTGCACGCAGCTCTTCTCTAGTTGCGGCAAGCGGGGTCTACTCTTCATTGTGGTGCGCCGGCTTCTCATTGCAGTGGCTTCTCGTTGCAGAGCACGGGCTCTAGGCGCGCGGGCTTCAGTAGTTACGGCACGAGGGCTCAGTAGTTGTGGCTTGCAGGCTCAGTAGTTGTGGCGCACGGGCTTAGTTGCTCCGCAGCATGTAGGGTCTTCCCGGACCAGGGCTCGAACCCATGTCCCCTGCATTGGCAGGCGGATTCATAACCACTGCGCCACCAGGGAATCCCTGTATGTTTTAACTTTTATGTGGCTATTAGAAAATGAAAAATTACATACATGTCTCTTATATTTATGTCGGACAGCACTGACCCAGAATATTCCTTTACATGCCCTGCCCCACCCACCATGACGCCCTGCTCCTACCCCAGGTGGACTGTAATTTCACAATGACTGTTTTTTGTACAAAACCTTCTCCTCAGTTTGTAACAGTTCATGATTTCTCTGGAACGTTCCCAGGACACCCCCGACCCACACCCCTTAATATGCTCCATGACTCAAATGCGCTCATTCTGTGACCAACCCTTTCTTCCTTCCTGTGTCTTCTAGATCCCACAAGTCTGTGGATGCTTGGCTTCCACCCTCACTTCCAAAAAAAAAAAAAGTCTTATAAACTCTTCTGCTGATGTACGGGGCTCCCAGGGTGCCAAGGGGCCTCCTGGAGGTGCTGGACCCCCCCTCCTCCCCTCCCCGCATGCACTTGACCCCCATCTTGAAAAGGCTCAGCTACGGTCCCCGCCACCACCTCCTTCCCCTGGGCCTCACCCCTGTGTCTCTCCGCAGCTATAATTCTGCCTGCCCTCAGCCCCTACATCAAGTACTCCATCATGATCAATGAGGCCACACCCTACAACTACCCAGGTGAGTGGGAGCCAGGGCAGCAGCCTTGGACCTTGCTGAGCTGGGAGTGGAATGATGATGGGCAGGTCTTTCCTCTGCAGGGATCCAAGATTCTGCAGTGCAGTCTGGACTCTCTTTTTTTCCTTCAACAGATATAATCCACATGCTGTAAAATTCGCTTTGTCTGTTTTTGCACTTTGAGTTTCTGTCACGGTTCCAGATTTCTGTCCTTGTCCGGGTTCGCAATCTCTGTTGCTTTCTGGAGTTTTGTCTTCCTGGGTCTTCACCTCTCCAGGTCTCTGTTCTGCTTCCTTGTGTCTGTTGGGTCTTTCTCTGGGTCTCCTTTCTGTATCCATCGTTCTGGTTTCCCATGTCTCTAGGTCTCTATTTCCCCACTTCCCTGCATCTCTGATTTTCTGATCCTTACTCTCTCTTCTCTCTCCCCGGGGTCCCGTTTCCCTCTTTGAAAGTAAGCTGACAGGCCAGCCCTTCTCTGTGTGCCCCCAGCGATCTGCTCGTCTCAGTGGCCCACCCTCCTGTCCCACAGTGCCCCTCCGAGACGATGGGAACATGCCTGATGTGCCCAGCCACCCGCAGGACCCCCAGGGCCCAAGCTTGGAGTGGCTGAAGAAACTGTGAGCTCCTCCATTGACAGGGAGAGGCCCCCTCCCTGACGGCCCCCAATAAAGATGTGAAAACCACACCCAGCGTCTGAGTGTGTGCGGCTGCAGGTGGAAGCAGTGGACAGTGGCCGAGGCGAGTGTAGGGGTTGGTTTACTGGGGTGGGGGTGGGGTCAGTCAAAGGCGGGGCTGGCCAGGGTGGGGTAGGGCAGCAGCTTGTCCGGCCCCCGAGAAACCCAGCTGGAGTCTAGGGCCTCGTCCGCTTCAAAGCCGAAGTCTTCCTCGACCTTAATCTGGGGGAGATGAGAACAGGCGTGAGAAGGGCCCCGGCCTCGCTGTTCTTTCCCAGGCCATACGGTGTCCTCTGTGCACCTCACCAGAAGTCCCGGCATCCCCTGCAGTGTCACCGCCCTCCCCTGCCTTCTCTCCCTCCTCTGCCGCCGACCCTCCCCGGTTATCTTTTCTTCTCCCCAGAGCTGCCTCCACATCTTCCTTGCCTTCACGCAAGCCCCTTGCCTGGCGTCTTACAATGCTTTCTCCTTCCCCGGCCAACACCAGCCCTGTCCAAGCCTTCCAGCTCTCCCAGCCTTGCAGGGCCCGCCCCCGCCCCCCCGCAGCGCAGCAGGGAAGCCCAGGAACCCCAGTCCCGCCCTGCGGACCCCTGGACTCCAGGCTGCCCCCACCTGCACCGGGGCCAGTTCTGGAGTCAGCGCAGCTCCCACTCGGCGGCCGTCCCGGGGTGCTCGCCGCCTCTTCCGCCCGCTGGGCCCCTCACCAGGGGCCGGGCTGCCAGGTTCTGGGGGTGCAGGCGTCCTTCTAGGCGGGGACAGCCCCTCTTTCTCTGGAGGCTCGTTCTCGGCGTTGCCTGGGGTGGGGGCGTCTGTGCCCTGGCTGCCCTCGTCCTGGCAGACAGGGAGGTGGGCGCGTGAAGGCTGCGTCCTGGGCTCCTGCTTCTCCCAGCCCACCCGTGACCGCATCGCACTCACCTCCAGCACGATGGTGAACTGGCTGGCGCGGTAGTCATCACCGTAGGAGTCCAGCACTCTCATGAGGAACCTGCGGCCGGAGAGAAGCCGCCGGGGGGGCAGCTTTATCTTCTGGCGGTTGGGAAGGGGGCCCACGAAAGCCCAGCTCTGACTGAAGCCAAGGCTGTCCTGGACCCAGAAGGTCTGAGACACCCGGGTGGCAAGCACTTGAGACAGCCAGTGGGGCTCTGGGCAGGACCAGGTGACCTGCACCTCCGCTCCTGCTCTGTAATCTGGAGGTGACAACCCCATTGGGCGGCCCGCTGACCACGACACTGCAGCTTGATGACAGCTCTGCAGTACTCGGCTTGTAAACGGTCAAACGTAAGTTATTATTTTCATTACTCCCTGGGAGGCGGGCCCGGAGCACTCTCACTGGTGATGCTGCCTTCTCTTCCCCACGCCTGCTTCTAAAAGCTTTTTGGTTGGTTGTTTGTTTTAAGCTCTGAATTAGGTGGTCCCCATAAGCCAGCGCCTGGGTGGAGCGTTTCACGCGCACAGTCTCTTATTCTACAAGTAGGTATCAGGTGTCCTCTCTGTGCTATCCGCCACGGAAGCCACTGATCTGTCACCATCCGTGAGCGCCCGCCACGTGGCTACCAAGCACATGAAATGAGGCTCGTGCAACTGAGGGAGTGAATTTCCAATTTCACTTCGTCTTAATAAACTTGGCCTGTGACCACTGAGGAACTGAATTTTCAATTTCATTTGAATGAATTGACATTTATTTTAATGAATGTTAAAATTCCACTTCAATGTAAAATAAAGTCACCACCTACAGCTAGCATCCTGGACAGCACAGGTGTGGACAAGAGGAGGACCCAGGAGCTGAGCCCTGGCTACTGCAGGTTCAGGGTTTGGGGAAGTGAGAATGAACCAGCAAAGAGGCAAGAATCAATGGCCGGGAGGAGGGGAAACTGAGGCAGATGAGTGACCTGGCCAAGAAAGTGCTTCAAAGAAGAGGGTGTATCCACTGGGTCAGGTAAGTGGAGGGCTGAGGACTGACCGGGGGTCTCGGCATCATGGAGACTCTGTCATAAGGCCTGTTCTCCACGTTTCACAGAGGTGGGGACCCAGTGGAGTGGCGGGCCGGCCCCAGAGCTCACTTCCCATCCGGGTCGCGGTGATCCGAGGCGGGAGGCTCAGCTGAGCTCGTCCCCTGTGGGCTCCCATTTAACCCTCAGCAGCCTTGTGATCTCAGTGTTAACCCTTAGTTGATGGGGAACTGGGGCTCAGAGAGGGGATGTGGCTTGCCCTGAGTCACACAGCAGAACGGCGCTCGAAGCTGAGTCTGTGACCCTTAGTCTGGTCTCCTGCCTTCTGCTACGCTCCATACAAAGGGAGCACACCTCTCCCCCAAGGCCCAGGGCTCAGCTTTCTTCCAAGGCCCGAGGTGGTGGTGACAGGGGTTGGGGAGCAGAGGCAAGCGATGCAGGCCCAGAGCAGGTGTGCAAGGGGTTACCTCCGCTCCTGCTGGAGTCTCCGAGTTATCCTCTGTACCTGATGGAGCCTGTTCAGGACCCGCTCGTTCACCTGCGGGGAGGTGGGAGAAAACACAGGTCAGCCGGACTCCGCATGCCCAACACGTGGTGAATGGGGCCCCGCTGGAGGGCGACTGGCCCAGGGCCATCCCGGGGCCCCCAGGGCCCGCTGTGTCTGCTCCTTCCCCCTCCTCATTGCCTCTCTTGCTTCTCTCCCTCATCCACGCTGCTCACGCTGGCCTCCAAGCTCACGCTTGAGTCCCCTGACACCGTCCTGTCCTGGGGGCTTTCCACGTGCTCTTCCCCAGGTGCCTGCCTAGCTCTCTCAAAGGCTGCACTCAAAGGCTACCTGCTCAGACCTCTCGTGAATTGCAGCAGCCCCTCCCCCACTTCCCACGCCAGAGCATCCCCCCCCGGCCTCTCGGCTCCACTTTTCCATCGCCTATAGCCTCTCTCTATGCAGTGTTCTCGCTCTCCGTCTCCCCCAACAGAACAGAAGCCCCAAAGGCCCAGGATTTGTGCCTCTGTCCCCGGTGCCTTGAGCAGACCCTGGCAGAGGGGGTGCTCCCTAAATACTGTTAAACAGATGACTTCACCTAGTGATAAAGTGCTTGAAGGACACCAAACTGGTAGATATGCTGGAGATAAGGGCAGGAGGTGGCCGCTTTAGTCAAGGTCATCAGAGGAGATGTGTGCCCAAGCGTGAAGGAGTATGTTCTGCTCCTGCGTCAGAAAGACCTGGGTTTGAATCCCAGCCTGCCACTTCTCAGCTCCGTGACCTTGGGCAAGTTACTTAACTTCTCTGAGCCTCAGGTTTCTGCACTGGTAAAAGGAGAATAATAACAACGTATTCCTGACGGGGGAGCTAAGAGCAGAGGCTCAAATGCAACTCCATTTGAGCAAATGGTTGAGTCTCTTTGGACCCCAGCATCCATCTGTTAAAAAGGGCTCAGGATACCTGCTGCTTGGGGGGCACTGAAAGAGTTCCCAGATGTCCCTGCGTAAAGCCCCCAGAGCAGGCCTGGCACGCAGTGGGTGCTCACAGGTGAGAGTGCTCGCTCTGACAGCACCACCCTTGCTGTCAGACCCTGTGAACACACAGTGACGTGAGGAGTTGTGAAATCACGGGGTGGTGGGGGGAGAAGAGAGAGGAGTGGTCATGGAGAGAAGAGAGGTTGGGGTGAGCTGAAGGATGAAGCGGAGGCAAAAGCTACCTGGTAAAAGATACATAGTATCTGGTTTATGTATATTATGTAAGTTTATATTAACACGTACATAAAACCATATTACAGAGTGCTGCAGGGACTTCCCTGGTGGTCCAGCGGTTAAGACTCCACGCTCCCACTGCAGGGGACGCAAGTTTGATCCCTGGTTGGGGAACTCAGATCCCACAGGCCACACAAACAAACCAAAACAAAAAACACCAAACAGTACTGCTAGGGACGTCATCAGGTTAACTCATCGGGTGTGTGTTTGTATGTCTGTCTGCTGGGTCCGTAGGGAGGACTGGGACAGCTGGCCACAGGGTATGCACAGGTTCAGCCTCTGTGCAGCTTCAGGGGAATATACTTTAATGCCTGGAGCTGACCCTGCTCCAAGCCCACTGCCCTCAGCCTGGCATTCAAGTCCCCTCCCCAGCGTCCCCATCAGACCAGACACCTCTCCAATCCTGAGTAAGCCCTACGCCACACAGAGTCCTAAATGTACCTTTCCCTCCAGCTTGACGTGTTCCTACTTAATCTAAGACTTGATTCAAACCTCACCTCCTTATTAGTTCTCTAAGTCGTCTCTCTCTCTCCCTCTCCTTGACTTCTACCCTAGCTCAAGCCTTCTCCTCTCCTGCCTGGGCCACTACACCAGCCTCCTTCCAGAACTCCCCCAACACTGTTGTTACAGGTTGAATGGTGTCCCCCCCAAAAAGGTGTGTTGGAGTCCTAACTCCCAGTGCCTCAAAATGTGACCGTATTTGGACACAGGGTCCAAATTATAAAGGTAATCCAGTTAAATGAGGTGATTGGCCTTAACCCAATATGACTGGTGGCATCCTTATTAAAAGAAGTTGGGACACACACACACACAAGCACGGGAAGATGAAAGCAGAGATCTACAAGCAAGGAACACAAAAGATCTCCAGCAAACCACCAGAAGCTAGGGAGGATGCCTAGAACAGATAACAGATTCTCCCTCACAGCCCTCAGGATGAACCAACCCCGCTGACACCTTGATCCCAGACTTCTAGTCTCCAGAACCGTGAGGCAGTACATTTCTATTACTTAGCCATCCGTTTGTGGTTCTTGATACAGCGGCCCTAGCAAAAGAGTCCAACCAAATTCAGAGAGTCTTTCAAGCACTGACCCTGTCCCTCCCCTGTTTGAAACCTTTTGATAGCTCCCCATCACTCTCAAAAAAAAAAAAAAAAAAAGAATCCAAACCTCTTGCTCTGGTGTTTGTGGCCTTTCAAGATCTGGGCCCTGCTTACTGCTCCATCCTCATTCTCACCAAGGAGGCTAATGCAGTGATTCAGCAGAAAGAACCTGAGGCTGGGCAGAGGCGTGGGGATGGAGGGGAGGAGAAGGACCCCAGAGAGACCTGAGAGGCAGGACACACAGGACAGGAGCGAATGATGTCAAGGGTATGGGAGATTTGAAAAGTTTGATCGGTGGGCAGCAAGAAAGGCACCTGTGAAACATCAGTGAGCTGATCTGGGTTGTCAGATGATGCTCCTAGAGGAGACATCTCTCCAAGGTGCCTTGCACAGTGCCTGACATATAATAGGTGCTAAATAAATTAATAATGAATGAATAAGTGAATGGAAAATTCATTCAGCCGGGCAAGGAAGGCTGGGCATCTAGACAGGCAGAGACTGGGAAGGATTGGTAATAGAGGCCAGGGGACCCCAAAACAGGGGAATCCACACTCACCTACCTGCTCGATCTCCCGGCAGCGTCGACCTAGCGCCTGGTACTTCCTGCGGTTTAGTTCCCGCTGGCGCCGCCGCCGGCCCCGGGCTGCCTCTTCCTCTTCATCTCGCTCCCGGAGCCCGGAGCCACCCAGACCCCCAGACACAAATTCCACTTCTGTCTCAAGCTCGCTCTCCAGGATGTGACCACCGAACAAAGGAGGCAGCGCCAACTCTGAGCCTGGCGGCGCTGAGAACTCTTCAAAGCCCACAGCTGCCATGGTCCTGTAGAGTCAGTGGGTTCAGGGACCCTGAATACCTAGCCCTTAGTCCCTCCTCCCACAGACCAGAAGCCCAACTCCCAGACCCCTCCTCTCTCTGATGCAGGAGTCCGAGGCCCCCAGCCCACCATTCCCAGGATCCAGAAGAGTTCGAGCCCCGAACCCTTCCTCCCAGGATCCAGGAGTCCAGGGCCCCAGCACCCGCTTCCCAGTATCAAGGAGGCCAGACTTCCAGACCCTTCGTCCCCGAGTTCCACGGGGAGTTCAAGCCCCCCAAGCCCTCACTCAGACCCAGGAGTCCTGACCTCCAACCGCCTCGCCTGTCAGATCCAGGAGTCTAGACCCGTAGCCTTTTCCCCAAGGATGCTCGAGTACGGACCCCAGTCCCTACAAGAGTTATGAGCCAAAGGAGTTGCAGGAACTGCAATCCCCGTCAGTCCTCAGCGCAGAAGACCGCGCTTATGCAGCCGCAATGTCTTTTGGGATTCGTAGTTTTCCCCAAATCCACTCACCCTTCTCTCTGCTCCAGTTCCATCTCTCTCCGACTCCGGGCGCCCCGGGCCTCAGAACTTCCAACCTCGCTAACCTCTAGGTTAAGTCGCTCGCAAAACTACCTTTCCCATCAGGCTTCACGACCCCAGCATCCGGGACCTTTGCCGCTACGCCTTCTGGGAGCTATAGTTTCCTATTTCCGGCTCCGCTCCCCAACCCCTCCACCTCCACCTCGACTCCTGGCTGAAAGCCTTGCTTTCTCGTCGAACTCCTCCACCAGTGGTCTGAGTTGCCCTCGACTTTATTCTTGTCCTGACACCCTGTCGTCAGACTATGGCGATTCTCCGCTTATCAGGCTCAGTCCACAGCGGGCGTGAGCCGGATAAAGCCCCTCTTCTCTCCGGATCATTCCTTCTCCGCCCAGCGGCAGGTGCTAATAAAGTTGTTGTTCCAAACGCAGCCAGGAAAGACGCGGTGCAGGGGCCAATCAGAGCGCAGCTTTGCTTCGACGACGGCGCATGGTTGAAACGTCATCAGTGAGCGTCGACCGCTGCTGGGAAGTTAATTTCTTAGAAACCGTCGTGCGAGAAGAGAAGAGGTGAGTGTGATGGAGACGAGGGAAGGGCGGGAGGTTGGCTTCCTGGGTCTGGAGGAGGAAGTGTGTAAGGAGAAAGGCGGGCCTTCGTAGACCGACTACCCAAAGGTCTCAAATGCTCCTACACTGTTAAGGCTCTGGGGATATAGCGGCAGCAAAAAATCGTTCCCGGCCCTATTAGCGCTTTGCATGGTGCCTGGGGAGACAGGCTTAATCAAGTAATTACTTAAATAACCACAAATGTGTGAAGTGCTTTAGGGTACACACAGGGCGTGCGGGGTGTATATCACCAAGCAACTTATCTACTCTAGAGTGGGGTGCGTGGGTCAGGGAGCTGGAATATGAGAACTGAAGGATGAAGAGGTGTTGAGTTGGTAAAAAGGGAGGAAATGAAGACCTAAAGTGAGGGGAAGAAGTTGGTAAGCGAAAAAAGTGTGAGAAGGATTCAGGGGCATGGGGAATAGTGGCGGGGGCTGAGGCTGGAGAGGTTGGCTGGCATCAAGCGAAGTCGTGGTACCTAATCCGTGCCACGTGCTGCGCTGGGCGATGGAAATAGTGTGCAATGAACAAAATGGACACGGTCCCTCTTTCCTTACAAATTTAAGCTTAATGGGGAAGATGGACATTAAACAAAATGTTAGAAATTTAGAGAATCTCAAGTGTTGAAGTGAACTGAAGGGTTCATAGGATGTATAACAGCAAGATAGCATCTAGTCTCAGGGTCAGAGATAACCCACGCTGCAAGAAATAATGTTTGTGCCCTTACCTTTGGGATGAAAAAATAATATATCCAGACAGCCGGAGAAAGGAAACCATAATGTGGTTGGTATAAGGATTAAATAAAGTTCATTCATTCATTTGCCCAATATTTCTTGTATACCTACAACGTGCTAGAGATTCTGCTAGATGGTGGAGATATAACGGTGAACAGACAGATAACCACCCCTGGTTTTGCTTACAGTTTAGTGGGGAAACGGAGAAGAGAGGATAAGAAGAGATACTTGAGTCTAATGTATGGAGAGCAGATCATGTCCAATAAAGGACGAGTTCCTCTTATTCAGAGAAAGCAAGAGTAACGAGAGTTTTAGAGAAAGGTGTGTGTGAGATAACATGGGTGCGTTTACAAGGAAAAGCTGTGTCTTATAAAGAGAAGTGAGTATAAAGGGGACATTGCATCTTAGGGAGAAAGGAGGGTATGAGGGGAGACTGAGCTCAGAGACAACCGAACATCCAGGGGTCCTAAACCGGCAGCTCAAGGGCCAAATCTTTCCTGTAGTCGTTTAGTTTGGCGTTTGCCATGGTGGTCTGTTTAAATTAGCCACTTAAAAAGAAACTTTTCAAACTGGGAGGTTACACATAAAAATTCTGACTCTCTCACCTTTCTTGAAAAAAATTAGAAAACCTGGCAACATGGAGCCCGTGTTCCCACTGGCAGGGCGTGTCTGAAGCGTCGCGTCAGCTGAGCTCTCACATCAGGCATGATTCCCTAGCTCTCCAGGCTCCACTTCCCCAGTTGCCCAACCCCCAGCCTGCTTCTCACTTATGTCACCCACTTAGTCTCTGGGGACATGGAGGTTTGCAGCCTCCGTTTGTCTTTCTGTAAATTTTATTTTATTTCTTTATTCTTTTGGCTGCACCACGCAGCTTGCAGGATCTTAATTCCCCAACCAGGGATTGAACCCAGGGCCACAGTAGCGAAAGCACCAAGTCCTAACCACTGGACTGTCAGGGAATTCCCCTGTTTTTTAAGTTCTTTTTTAATTTCATTTTTTTATTGAAGTCTAGTTGGTTTACAATGTTGTGTTAGTTTCAGGTGCACAGCAAAGTGATTCAGTTATACATATACATATATCTATCTGTTCTTTTTCAGACTCTTTTCCCTTATAGGTTATTACAAAACACTGAGTATAGTTTCCTGTGCTGTACAGTAGGTACTTATTGGTTATCTGTTTTTTATATAGTAATGTGTACATGTTGCATTTGTCTTTTTTTAAAAAAAATTTTTATTGGAGTATAGCTGGTCTTCAATGCTGTGTTACTTTCTGCTGTATGGCAAAGTGAATCAGTTATACATATACATATATTCGCTCTTTTTTAGATTGTTTTTCCATATAGGTCCTTACAGAGTATTGGGTAGAGGTCCCTGTGCTCTACAGCAGGTTCTCATTAGTTCTCTATTTTATACATATTAGTGTGTATATGTCCGTCCCAGTCTCACATTTATTTCTTCCCCCCTTCCCCTACATTTGTCTTATTGAAAGAGGAGAACAGGAAGAGGGAGCGTTTCTTATTTTAATAATAAAAAAAAAGCACTGGGGAGGACAGAGCGGTGGGGATTGCACCTTGTAGAGTAGTGTTTCACAGCCTTTGCAGCCTTTTCCACTGTGTGGGATTCACCGAAAATACTAATATTTGTACAGCACCTGGGGGGGGTAGGAGCTGCTCATAGCCCGAGGTGATTGGCCTGGAGGCTCTAGACATTTTAGGCCCTGCCTGGTTGTCCTGATGGCTGAGGAGATCAGGATGTCTGTCACCCATTTGGGGCCCAACAGTTGGTGGGGAGGGGCCTCTGCTGGTGCGGGGGAAGGAAAGGATGTGAGGAGAGGTCTTATCAAGGGAGGGGATGTATCTTTTAAGTCTTAGTGAAGTGGTGGTGTGAGGGGCGTGCAGTGTCCTGTCCAGTGAAGTGAGGGTGAGAAGGGTGGGTAGTGTGGGTTATGACTGGAGACCATCTGGTTCTGGGAAGTGGGTTCATGGATTCATTCAGCAGGCGTTTCCTGAGCATCTGTTATGTGTCAGGCACAGTTAGGAGCTAGAGAAAAAAGCAGAAGAGTGTACCTGTCCTTGTGGAGCCTGCATGCTGGTGAGGTTGATCAAGAAGGACCAGGGCCACCTGGCAGGGGAGGCCTGTCCCAGGAATGAGTGGGAATCCCGCTCGCCCTGCCCGCAGGCCTCGGGATGTCTTTGGCCGACGAGCTGCTAGCTGACCTCGAGGAGGCGGCAGAAGAGGAGGAAGGAGGAAGCTATGGGGAGGAAGAGGAGGAGCCGGCGATCGAGGATGTGCAGGAGGAGACCCAGCTGGATCTTTCCGGAGATTCGGTCAAGAGCATCGCCAAACTGTGGGACAGCAAGATGGTGAGAGGAGCTCCTGGGGGGTGACACGGGCAGCAGCTCCTTTGCCTGGAGAGTCCCGGCTTCTGACTCTCTGCTCCTCCCCGGACAGTTCGCTGAGATCATGCTGAAGATTGAGGAGTATATCAGCAAGCAGGCCAAAGCTTCAGAAGGTACTTCTCCCTCCCCGTGGCCCTCGCCCTCGCCCGCCCCGGCTCTGCTCCAGCCAGGCCCCTTGGCTCCTTTGCTGCTGGTGACTTTGGAAGTTGGCCCTTCCCGTCAACCTTTGCCAGAGCCCTCTTCTTCTCTTCCATCCCAGCCCAGTCCCCTTCTCTCCCAAGAGTGTACTGCATTCCAAAGCTGACAACTTCTTTCTAAGTTTTCTTTTTTCTTTTTTGCCCGTGCTGCACAGCATACGGGATCTTAATTCCCTGGCCAGGCATCAGACCCAGGCCCCCTGCAGTGGGAGCGCAGAGTCCTAACCACTGGACCACCAGGGAAGTCCCTAAAGATGACACTTCTTAAGTCCTTGCTCTGTGCTGAGCGCTGGCTAATTGTGATAGGATTTATCTCAAGGCTTCCCAAACTTTATTGATAACCTGATCAGTTATAGAGTTTTGCCACACCTGTAAAACACTTATTATTTCACTTTTTTTTTTTTTTTGTGGTACGCGGGCCTCTCACTGCTGTGGCCTCTTCCGCTGCGGAGCACAGACTCCGGACGCACAGGCTCAGTGGCCATGGCTCACGGGCCCAGCCGCTCCGCGGCATGTGGGATCTTCCCGGACCGGGGCACGAACCCGTGTCCCCTGCATCGGCAGGCGGACTCTCAACCACTGCGCCACCAGGGAAGCCCTATTTCACATTTTTAAATCCACATACTTTTTCCTTCAGTTTACCCAAGAAGGAAAGATATTGCTACTGTGGATGGAAAACGGCTATCATTTGTTAAATAGAAAGTAACCATGAAAATATAAAACAGTATCCATAAAAGTTATTAAAATCTCTCCTCACTTCTAACCCTGGGCAAAGCTGGGTTGTCTCTTGAGTGTTCAGACCAGCTCTAAGAGGACAGTGCTGTCATCACCGCTGTTTTTCTTGGAAAGCTGTGGCTCTTGATTTGAATTCCTAGGCAGCGGGAAGCCAAGGGAAGCTTTTTGGCACAGGAATGGTATAGTCAGAGCAGAGTTTCAGGGAGACTCACTTGTTCCATCGTTTCTTTTTTAAAAAAATTAATTAATTAACTTGTCGGCTGCATTGGGGCTTTGTTGCTGCGCGCAGGCTTTCTCTCTAGTTGCGGTGCGCGGGCTTCTCATTGCGGTGGCTTCTCTTGTTGTGGAGCACAGGCTCTAGGCGCACGGGCTTCAGTAGTTGTGGCTTCCGGGCTCAGTAGCTGTAGCTCGCGGGCTCTAGAGCGCAGACTCAGTAGTTGTGGCGCACGGGCTTTGTTGCTCCACGGCGTGAGGGATCTTCCTGGACCAGGGCTGGAACCCGTGTCCCCTGCATTGGCAGGTGGATTCTTAACCACTGCACCACCAGGGTTAAACTTTAAACCTTTAAAACTTTCTTTAAAGTTTTCGTGAGGCGCCCTGCGGGCCAGGCCTGTGTGGGCCTCTGCTCTCAGAACGCTCAGGGGCTGGCGGAGCAGTTACTGGTGGGCGGTGCCTGCTGGGATGGAGGGAGCCCAGGACACTCGGGAGCCACAGGAGGAGCTGGCTGACCCTGCCACGGTCAGGGAAGAACTGATGTCTCAGCTGGACTTTGAAGCATGAATACACATGACAGGCCAAGAATGGGGTGGCGGGGGGGTGCGCCCAGGGAAAGAGAGCTGCACCTGCAAAACCTTGGACATCCATAGTGGTGGGGAGGCTGGCAGGGCACCAGACCCTGCAGGGTTTCAAATGCCAGGCCAGGGAGTCACGGGGAATCATAAAAGTGACATTTCCTGGTGTGGGCCAGGCTCGGGGATTTTAAGTCAGACCCAGTCACACCCCATGTCTGGTGGGGAAGGTGGACATGAAACACCTCAAACTGGGTGGTGATGGTGTCTAATGGATGTGGCGGGAGTGTGTCAGGAGCACAGAGAGACAGCTGACCCCTCCTGAAAGGTGCGGGAGGGATTCTTAGGCGCCTGTGAGCCTTAAGGACGCGGAGGCATTTGAGCATCAGGATTCGGAGCGCAGACTCGGGAGTCAGATCTCAGCTCTGCCATCTGCTGGCTCTGTGCCATCAGGCCGTGTCCCTCCGTTTCTTTCTCTGAAACGTTGGCCTGATTTAACACCAACCTCCCTGGCTGGTTGTGGATAAAATAAGTTAATGCCCGTAAGGCACTTATAACAGTGTCGTATGCCCAGTAAGTCCTGTGTGTGTCAGTTGCTCGTGATAATACTGTCATCATTGTCATTATCGTTGTTATTATTAGCGCTTGAAGGGTTTTCCAGAAACAGACACGAGGAAGGGATGTACCAGGGAGAGGGAACAGCGTATTCAAAGGCCAAGAGAAGAGTGAAGCAGGCCAAGTGTTCAGGGCACTGTGATCAGTCCTTTAATGGCTGGAATGACGTAAAGCGGGGGTGTGATGAGAGGATGCGGCCAGGAAGGTGCAGAGGCCAGGCTGCAGTCACTGAGCCAGCAAGTGTCCACGGAGCGACTGCAACAGGAGCTGCGCAGCTACAGGAAACAGACCTAGTACTTGTCCTCGCAGAGCTTCCAGCCTTTTGGGAGGCCTCAAACATCACTCTGGGTAGCTGGGCTGTTAGTCTAAGGGTGTGGTGAGCCCCAGGAGGCTTTAGGTCCAGGGCGAGATGGGGTCAAGTCTAGAATGGCCTGGAGGGAGAGATGGGAGGTTTGCAGATATGCAAACCTGCCCCCCAGTTTCCTCTTCAGCCCCTCCCTGCTCCCCTCCAGCTGCATCCCCAGTCTCCCTGAGCTGTGGGATCTGGAACGGGGTGGGTGCATAGACACACACCCACACCAGGCTCTTTCTCATCCTCACAGTGATGGGACCGGTGGAGGCGGCCCCCGAGTACCGGGTCATCGTGGACGCCAACAACCTGACGGTGGAGATCGAGAACGAGCTGAGTGAGTGCTGGGAAGGGCAAGCAGAGACAGCCCTGCCCGGTGTCCCCCACAGCCTCCTCCCATCCCCAAGGGAGGGGCAGGCAGGATCACAGGCCGTCTTCCCTGCTGGCCTTTCCCGGGGTCCTGCCCCCAAGCCCCTGTATCAGCTGGAATCCAGGTTCAGCTGCTGTAACAAGTGGTTACGTGAGAAGGAAGCATATTTTCCTCTCATATGAAAGTCTGGATGAGGAGTCCAGGCTCTTTCTGTCTCATTGATCTGCTATCTGTTTCATGGTACAAGGTGACTGCCCACCTCCAGCCATCACCTCCACGTCCTCATCAGCAAAAAGCTGGGAGAGAAGAGGGAGTGGCCTGGAAGTTGCACATGTGACTTCAGCTCACATCTTGTAGATCAGAACTAACTCCCATGGCTGCCTCCAGCCATAAGGGCAGCCGGGAAATGTAGCTTTGTGCTGCGTGTCCGTGAGCCCAGCTATAATTAGGGGTTTTGCTACTGAAGGAAGAAGGGGAAATGGGTACTGGGAGAGCCAGCAGAGTCTGCCTGCCCCTCATTGGGCTCCTCTCCGCCCTGTCGCCCTTAGACATCATCCATAAGTTCATCCGGGATAAGTACTCGAAGCGATTCCCCGAACTGGAGTCTCTGGTCCCCAATGCACTTGATTACATCCGCACCGTCAAGGTAAATGGGAAGAAGTGGGCTCCCCGACTGCCACTAATGTGAAGGGGCGGCGGGGCCCTGCTCTCGGACGCCCCAGGTTTAAGGGGAAGGTTCCCCTTGCTCAGCCTTTGGCTGGAGACGGGATGAGACTCGGGGAAGCAGTCCTAAGTGCCAAGACCCCGAGATGGCAACAGGCCCTGGAGCATTCAGGGAACGAGAAGAGGCGAGGAGGCGAGTTGCAGAGGCTCTGGGTCTTAAGGGAAAGTGAAGGCGGGCTCACCAGTGCGCAGGGCCCCCCATGAGTCCAGGGGCGGATGGGGGCGGTGGCAGGGGATGCCCACCCAGGGAAGTGATGCGGTCAGACCCGCACTCTGAGTGGCCATGGGCTGCAGGCCTGTGGCGGCAGCGGGTCTTCCCTGGGTGGCCCGTCTGCTCAGCTCTGCTTCCGGGTCAGCCCGCACGGGGCAGACGGTGCGGATCCTTTGAGCAGCGGAGTTGCCAGGAGTGGGGGCAGGCAGGGGAGTGCCCTGGGTACAGATCGGGTGGGTGCAGGAGCACGAGAGGTTCTAGAGCTTCCTGAGTCCCAGGCCCCCGTCCTGCCCTCTCGCCCCCCAGGAGCTGGGCAACAGCCTGGACAAGTGCAAGAACAACGAGAACCTGCAGCAGATCCTGACCAACGCCACCATCATGGTCGTCAGCGTCACTGCCTCCACCACCCAGGGGTGCGCACGGGCCCCGCTGGCGCACGGCGGTCTGGGCCAGCGGCATGGCTGTCAGTCTCAGGGGGATAGGGCACTTCAGCTCGCAAGCCAGGCACCGTGCTGGGCTCGAGGCTCCCCGGGCATGAGAAGCCAGCCTCGCCCAGGGTTTCGAGGGTGAGGCAAGGGGCAGGCCCGTAATTAGAAGTGTCCGTCTCTGGCGTGTCATCCCCTTGCTAGGGTGAATGCCGGCTCTCCACCTGCCCCTCTGGCGTCCGTGCTGCGCCTAGGAGAAGGGGACATCCGTCACCGCAGAGCAGAGCTCTGGAATGGTTGATCGCAGCGGTGACCGTGCTCCGAGGGAAGCGGCAGGGTGGTGGGCCGGGGTGGCCAGCAGGGCTGAGGCCTGCAGGGTGTGGGGGGCCTCGGCGGGAGAGCGTTTCAGGAAGAGGGAGCGCCTGCAGAGGCCCGGCTCTGGCATGGCCTGGGCAGGGGCGCCTCCCCCAGACGGAGACAGGACTGGGCAGTGCGGTGCCACCGAGGACTGGTTCCCAGCAGCCCTGGCTTCCAGGCCTCAGGGCCGGCAGGGGCGGTACCTGTGGTGAAGCCGCACACACATGTGTGCACACACACGCAGCTGGGAGGACGCGGGCTCCCGGGCCACTCAGACGGGACACGCTGAAGCTCGAAGGTCGGGTCCGTCCCAGCCTCACCCCCACCCCGCCCCCACCCTGCAGGCAGCAGCTATCGGAGGAGGAGCTGGAACGGCTGGAGGAGGCCTGTGACATGGCACTGGAACTCAACGCCTCCAAGCACCGAATCTACGAGTACGTGGAGTCGCGCATGTCCTTCATCGCGCCCAACCTCTCCATCATCATCGGGGCGTCCACCGCCGCCAAGATCATGGGTGAGGCCCGTCCCCACGCAGTGACGGCCCCGCGGGCCATGTGACCTTGGGCAAGTCTGTTCCTCTTCTGTAAAATGGGGATTTGGCCCTGGGGCCCCAGGACTGTGTCCTCTCGCCCCCACCCTCTCATCTCTCCTGGAGACCACAGAGGTCGGCCAGCTTGCTCTTCACACAGACATGGAGAAAGGATGGGGGCCCTGAGCCTGGTCAGCGCCCACATCCCCAGCAGAGCTGGGGCCAGACAAGCCGCAAAGGGGAGAGGCGGCGTGGCTGGTGGAAGTGCTGGGCATCCCGGCAGCTCCCAGCACTGCCATGGGCCCACGGGGCCGCCTGGTAGTAGTAAAGTCAGCTCTCTGAGCCTCAGTATCTCCACAAGACGGGGGCACTGGTCCTGGCAGTGGGTGCCTTCCTCCTCGGGGGCTCTCTGTGGCCTCAGAGTGCCCCTTCAGGCTCCTGGCCCCTTCAACCGAGAAACACTTCCCCGGGGAGCTTGATAAAGCAGCCGTATTAGTCAGTTCAGGCTGCTGTAACAAAGTACCATAGACTGGGGGGGCTTCAACAACTGAGGTTTATCCTCTCACAGTCTGGAGGCTGGGAGACTGAGATCAGGTGTCAGCAGGGCTGGTTCCTTCTGAGAGCCTGTCTCCTTGGTGTGTAGACGGCCACCTTTTCACTACGTCCTCATGTGGTCTTCTCTCCATGTGGGACTGTGTCCTAGTCTCCTCTCGTAAGGGCACCAATCCTATTGGATTAGGGCCCATCCTGTGACCTCATTTCACCTTGATCACCTGTTTTGTTTTGTTTTTTTAATTTGGTTGCACTGGGTCTTAGTTGTGGCAGGCGGGCTCCTTAGTTGCGGCTCGCCAGCTCCTTAGTTGCAGCTTGCATGTGGGATCTAGTTCCCTGATCAGGGATCGAACCTGGGCCCCCTGCATTGGGAGTGCAGAGTCTTAACCACTGCGCCACCAGGGAAGTCCCTGATCACCTCTTTAAAGACCCTGTCTCCAAATACAGTCACATTCTGAGGTGTGGGGAGGGGAGGGCTAGGACTTCAATGTGTGAATTCGGGGGGGGGACACAGTTCAGCGCATAACACAGTCTTGGGGGCAGGTGTGTGCAGAGTTGCAGGTAAAAGCAGTGGTGTCGGGGAAGGACAAGCTCGGGTGTGGATCCAGCTTCCCCCCTCGCTGGCCTCACGTCTTTGGGCAAACGGTGTCACGTGCCTCAGTTTCCCTAGTGGCGATTGGGGGTTGTGCTAGTTTCCTGTGACTGCTGCAACAAATGACCACGAACCAAGAGGCTTGAACGACGCAGTTTATCATCTGACAGCTGTGGAGGTCAGAAGTCCACCGTGGGCCTCACGGGGCTAGAATGAAAGTGTCGGCAGGGCTGTGGTCCTCTATGGTGGGTCAGGGGAGGAAGCCGTTCCCTGCCTTTTCCAGCTTCCAGGGGCACCTGCATCCCTTGGCTTGTGGCCCCTTCCTCTGTCTTGAAAGTCTCCTCTCGTGCCACTCTGACTTTGCTTTTCTCTCCCACTTTTAAGGACCCTCGTGATTACATTGAGCCCACCAGGATCCTCCAGGATAATCTCCCCTTCTCGGGGTCCTTAACTTGCCCGTATCTGCAGAGTCCCTTTGGCTGCATGTGGCACTGTAGTCGCAGGTTCCGGGGATGGTGATGTCAGTGACCATGGGGGCTGTTCTGCTCCCGCACGGGTGTTGGAGGCTTGTTTCAAGGACTCGTGTGTGTGATGAGACCATTTACCTAATCCTTGAAAGCGCCCAGCACAGGGCCCTGCACACAGCAATCCCACCTCAGAGGTAGAACTACTTACAGTATTTACCTGCAGCTCCTCTTCCCCTCCCCCATGCCCGCAGACACGCTCAAGGGAACCCAGAGGTGATTCACACCCAGGCCCTGTTGTTGCGAGCCCACAGCGCGGTGAAAACCACTCTGAGGCCAGAGCAGGGCCTGTGTGGCTTCGCAGACTTGGGTCAGGTTCCTGTTGGGCCAGTCTGCTCACTGTGCACCTCTAGCAAGTTGCTTCACCTCTCTGAGCCTCCTCCAAACCCCTCTCGGAGGTGGGACACGTCGGCCCTCCTTGGCGGGGCCGCCTCGGGGCTCCAACCAGAAACTCCTGTGAAGGTGCAGCGCACGGCGAGCCCCCAGACAAATCCCCCTGGTCCTTCTGAGCCCCTCCCTCCCTCTGTCCCGCTGCAGGGGTGGCCGGCGGCCTGACCAACCTCTCCAAGATGCCCGCCTGCAACATCATGCTGCTCGGGGCCCAGCGCAAGACGCTGTCCGGCTTCTCATCCACCTCAGTGCTGCCCCACACCGGCTACATCTACCACAGTGACATCGTGCAGTCCCTGCCCCCGGTGAGTCCCACCCCCCTTGGAACCTTATGCTGTGCCCCAAAGGGCACCCCCTCCCCCTGCTGCTCCTCGGGTCCCAGGGGTCTCTGCTGACGCCAGGAGTCAGGACCTTGGAGGACGGGCCGCACAGGGTGTACGAACAAGGACGCTGGAGCTGACAGGCCAGGCTGGAGTTCTGATCCCCCTCAGGCTCCCCGTGTGTAAGTGGGGTGAACTGAACCTGCTTCATGGGGTGGAGACGAGGACTCACTTGTACGAAACGCCTTGACATCAGGCCTCGCACGTACAAAGCAACGGAAGCGTTAAGCTTGTGAGTTCGGGGTTCCCAAGACCACGGTCAGGTTCAATGGCCACTAGAAGGACTCGGAGAGCTCACCTTGAGCCGATCCACCCAGGGCTACGGTTTATCACAGTGAGCGCACCCAGAGTAACGCTGGCCGAGGGGAGGCACAAGGGCAGGGTCCTCGGGGCTCAGTCTCTGCCGAGGCTCGGGGGCACAGACATGGCTGGGGCCCCGTGACTCAGAGACCCCACCCTAAGTCACAGCGCTGTTCCCTGGCTTACCCAGGCCCCTGCCAGCACAGATCACCACCCAGGAGCCAGGGCCAAGGCCAGACTTCTTAGGACAGGGTTAAATTCCCCTCTACGCCTAGCTGCTGCTGGCTTACTATGTTATTATTATTACTGTTATTCTTCTCTTTATTATTATTGCTACCATTACCATTACTACTGGTCACCAAGACTTGGGGCTGTGGGTGTTACAGGTACCATCGTGGTGTTTCTCAGAACCCGGCCCCTACCTTTTGTGGCACATGACACCATTTTTGGTGATACACAGATGGATGTTTTAAATTTTAATGTAGGTATTTTCTCCGTATTTGATAATCTTCCACCTGTAGTAATGCAATTCAGCCTTCTGTGCAAAAACGGGGAAGTAGGTTATCATTCTCACCGACGATGATTTGTTACTGTAACACATTATTACAGTAGGGCGATAGCGGTAAAGGTGAAATGCTGACAGGCAGAAATGGAGACGGGGGCTAGAGTTGTGGAAACGCTGCCATCTGATTGCATCCTCACACTGACTCTGCCTTCCTGTCCATGACTCCAGGATCTCCGGCGGAAGGCGGCCCGGCTGGTGGCTGCCAAGTGCACGCTGGCAGCCCGAGTGGACAGTTTCCATGAGAGCACGGAGGGGAAGGTGAGGGGCGGGCGGCGTCTGTCCGGGTGGTATGTGGTCTGTCTCAGGGAGAGCTGTCAATAGAGGACCCAGCACAGCGAGCACTGTCCTAACAGGGCAGAGGCGGGGGTGTTGGTCGTGGCCCCTACCGAGGTCAGCGTCCCCTCCCCCTTCTGTATGAGTTTCCCGTTGCTGCTGCTGTGACAGATTAACCACAAGTTTAGTGGCCTAAAGCAACACAGGGTTACTGTCTTCGAGTTCGGTAGGTCAGAAGACCACGGCGGGTTCCCTGGCCTGAAATCAAGGGGTTGGCAGGGTTCATTCCTTCCGGAGGCTCAAGGGGAGGATGGCTCCACTGCCTCTTGCAGCTTCCACAGGCTGCCCGCGTCCCTTGGCTTGTGGCCCCTTCCTCCATCTTCAAAGCCAGCGTAGCATCTTCCCAGCTCTCTCTGACTCTGCTTCTGTCTCCACATCTCCTTTGACTCTTTAAGGACCCAGTGATTACACTGGGTCCACACTGATCATCTAAGGCACCCTCTCCCCGTTTCCAGATCCTTAACCCAGTCACATCTGCAAAGTCCCTTTTGTCAGGTAAAGTGACACATTCGCAGGGACCAGAGAGTTGGTTGTGGACACCTTTGGGGGAGGGGGAGGTATTTATTTGCCTACTACACCAGGATCTGTCCCCTCTACCAGAACTGTCATTGTTCACGTAATTATTCCATCAACCTGTGTGCCTTGGCGGACTTGTTCTGGGAGAGTAGATGTTTTCTGTCTTGTGCATTATTGTTTTCCAAGCACCCACCCTGGCACCGTGGGTTCAGGGGTTCAGTCTCTCTCTGACCACTGGCTTGGATGCTGGGGGTACAGCAGTGAACCACACAGACAAAAGCCCTGCCTCCGTGCCATCTCCATTTTGGCTGGGGGCAGGCCGAGAAGACACAAGCGGTAGGTCTGCGGTGTGTCCAGTGGTGCTGAGTAAAGCCTGGGAAGACAGATGTGGGGCATTGGGGGTGGCGAGGGAGGTGAGACTGATTAACCTGGAACTCAGGGAGGGCTTCTCCAAGGAGGTGAGGGTTTAACATAGACCTGAGTGCAGTTAGCATGCGAGTCCCGTGGATGCTGGGGGGGAAGGGTGTCTCAAGCAGAGGGAACAGTCGGTGCACAGGCCCTGAGGCTGGAGCACAGCGAGCTCCAGGGAGAGGAGGCTGGCGGGATGGGGGCAGATCACGTGCAGCCTCTCGCACCCTGGGGAGAGCTTGGCCTCAGTGGGGGTGCTGAAAGGGGGCCGATTTGAGGTCCTTCCTTAAGGAAGAGTCTGGCGGGACTCTCGGGGTATGGCTGACTCCAGGGTATCGCCACTTACTGACCTGAGGAGAGCTGGGGCAGAGGCGGGAGCGGGCGCGGGAGCTCTGTCTGCTCCATTGCCTGTGGGGCGCAGTGTTGAGAGGAGAGGACTGAGCCTGCGATACAGTGTGGGAGCATCGCGTGGTAGGTGCGACTTAAACCCGCAGAGCCCAGAGGGTCAAGGTCCTCCAGGGCCGCGTGGGAACGAGGGGGACGGGCGGACAGGCCAGGCCCGAGGGAGCAGCTGCAGGACCCCCACCCCGTCCTCCCCAGGTGGGCTACGAGCTGAAGGATGAGATCGAGCGCAAGTTCGACAAGTGGCAGGAGCCGCCGCCCGTGAAGCAGGTGAAACCGCTGCCTGCACCCCTCGACGGGCAGCGTAAGAAGAGAGGCGGCCGCAGGTGGCGCCCGGGGACCAGTCGGGCCGGGACGGAATGGGAAGGGAAGAGGCTTGCACCCTCCCAGCTGACCCCCTGCCCTGTCCCCAGGTACCGCAAGATGAAGGAGCGGCTGGGGCTGACTGAGATCCGGAAGCAGGCCAACCGCATGAGCTTCGGGGAGGTCAGACCCCACCCTGCTCTGCCCCCGCCCCCTGCTGCATTCCTTCCTCTCCACCTGTGGCCATGCCCCCCACCCCCAGATCTGGGACAACACCTTAGGCTCCTCCCTGGTCTCCCCCACCCCGGCCTCCAGTCTCTCCCCGCCCCATCCACCCGGCACCAGCTCCCCTCGCCCCGAGGCTTCCCATCCACCCAGGCACCGGAGGCTGTTCAGGATCAGACCCCTGCGGGCCTCCCAGTCTCATGTCCCCCGCCCCCCGCCGCACATGCCCTTCCCCAGGCTCCACCCCTGCCAGGCTCTTGTTACCCGAGCATCACCCTACTGATCCTGCAAGAACTAGCTCAGATGCCCTTTCATCAGTGAAACCCATTTCAGTTCTTACACCACACACATGCACACGCACACGCACGGCCCCTCTCAGCTGTGAGCTCAGGGAGCAGTAACGGGACCTGACTTCCTTGCTGGGGCCCCAGCAAGGCTCACTGCACTCGGGGCCCAGTAGGCGCCTGAATAGGGCCGGCCGATGGGGTGGGTGCCTGGGCTTCTAGCTGACTGAGGAGGCAGCTGGCACCCAACGCCTTCCCCTCCCACCAGATCGAGGAGGACGCCTACCAGGAGGACCTGGGCTTCAGCCTGGGCCACCTGGGCAAGTCGGGCAGCGGGCGGGTGCGGCAGACACAGGTGAACGAGGCCACCAAAGCCAGGATCTCCAAGACGCTGCAGGTACAGCCGCGGGCTGGGGCGGGGGCTGAGGGTGAGGGGCTGCGGGCTTGGGCGCTGGGCCCCAGCCACAGTCTGCACCTCCCCGGCCCTCCCCACAGCGGACCCTGCAGAAGCAGAGCGTGGTGTACGGTGGCAAGTCCACCATCCGCGACCGCTCCTCGGGGACTGCTTCCAGCGTGGCCTTCACCCCGCTCCAGGTACCGGCCCCCCTGGGGTCAGGAGGCCCAGGGACAACCCCTTCCCCTCCTGGGCTTCAGCTGCCTCGCCTGCGGAATGAGCACGCGACAGGGCCCCTCTTGGGGCTGCCATGGGGGGAGTGGGCACCGATGAAGCCCTTGAAGGGCGTATCTGGGTTCCCTGCACTCGGTGAAGTTACCAGGGACCAGTTGGTCTCTATGACCTCGAGCAGGCTCAGTCCCTCCCTGAGGCTCTGGGTCCCCACCTTCCAAGAGCCGGGTGGCTGGGGCCACCTCAGGGCCCCGCACAGGAAAGGTCCTAGGTACGTGGGCTGGGCAGTCGGGACCCCAGCCAACCACCGGAGCACAGGATGGAGCCAGGGCAGGTCACTCACCTGTCGGGTCCGTGCCTCGGTTTATTCACCCACCAAATAGCGCTGGTGTGGCCCTTGGGATCTGAGGAGTACCAGCTCATTCCCTCCATCAGCAGGTGTCTGCTGAGTGCCTGCTAAATTCCGAGCGCTGTTGCATGTGCCGGGACAAAGCCACAAAACAGAGACAGGAAGTTTTGCCCTCCCAGAGCTTAGGGGGTGGCAGGGGGACAGATAACTAAGATACATAGTGTATTGGAAGGTGGAAAGTGCTGGAGACTGAAAGGACTAAGGGAGATGGGGAGCCTCCAGGGGAGGCCTCAGCGAGAAGATGAGAGTCACCGTGTGTAAAACATTCACAACGATGCCTGCCACGCGTCGGGTCCCCAGAGCTGGTCGTTAAATCCTTGGTGGGGCTGGTGCAATTTGTGCTGGGACTGCAGGCAAGCCACTTACTTCTGGCACTCAGTTTCCTTATTCAGGAACCAAATAGGATCAGCTGTTCTCCAACGGTGGTGTTTTTAAAGTCTCCTGGGGAACCTGCTAAAAATTCAGATGCCCAGATCCTCCTCTCTTCCCCCACCCCCCGGCCCACAGAGTCAGAATCTCCCAAGGTGGGGGAGATTTGGGGGCTGGCAAACTGTCCACATGTTTGCCCAGAGCCCAAGGACCACTGGGAAGGGCCTGTGGGCCCCTGACATTCCATGATTCCTTCACTGGGAGCTGGGGGAGCTGGGTGGGGGGCATTGTTAGGGCCCAGGCCCGTCTCCCCACCCCATCCCATCTCCCTCACCTGCCCAGGGCCTGGAGATTGTGAACCCACAAGCAGCGGAGAAGAAGGTAGCTGAGGCCAACCAGAAGTATTTCTCCAGCATGGCCGAGTTCCTCAAGGTCAAGGGTGAGAAGAGCGGCATCATGTCCACCTGAGGGGCGGTGCCCTGGGCCTTCTCCCGCTGAAGGGACACAGAGGCCCCACCTCTCTGAAGGGATCAGGGTCAGGATGGGGCTGGGAGGTTCCGGCAAGGAGAGCCGCCCCGTGCCGGCAGGTGCTGGGACTGTCCGGCGAGGCACGGGAGAAGGCCCGGCCCCGGAGCACAGAGATCACCGCCCCACTCACACACACAGCCAGCCTTCATCACGCGTCTTTTTTATTTTAACCGAGAAAGGAAATACCTTTGGAATAAGTGCAATTAAAAGCACGTTATCAGGATCTGTCCTTGGCGAGTGATCGTTTGTCGAACACACGGGCGATTTGAGGAGCTACGGGGTTTGGGGGGACAGAGCTTGGGCTCCCTGGAATCTGGATCCAACCCCGGGCCTGTCACTTCCTCATCGTGCAGTCCCGGGAAGAGAAGAGCCCTCTCCATCTCCAGGCCCCTTAGAGAACCCCGGTCACTCTGACGCCCCAGCTTTCAATGCAGGCCGCCCTGGGTGGTCGTGGCATCTCATGCAGTTGGCCTCTGCCGCCTTCCAAGCCTCCACACTTCAACCACCAGGCGCACCTGTGAGGACCTAAAAGATGGCCAGGAAGCACTTAGCACTGGGCTCACCGTCAGGGACCGGGCACTTTTGTTATTCTGTCCAGTGTTTGCTGAAGACTCCCCCTCCCACCCTGGTGTGCCAAGCCCCGGCAGGGTGGAGCAGACAGGTGCCCAGCCCTGGCAGCGACTCAGTGCTATGAAAGTTCCTGCCTGGTAAAGAGAGCGCCGTGCCGCCAGCTCCCATGCTGGGAGATGGGCTTCACAGCTGCTCACTTACCTGAATGGTCAGCACTTCTCTTAATTACCCAGGAGGACCAGCCTCGGGGGAGTGATGCTACGGGGTCTCTTTCTGGCTCACTGGGTCCTATCTGAGATCTCTCTCTTTCTGTTCCTCTCTCTGGGACTCCCCCATCACCACTAGGGGCTCTGTGTGTGTCTCCGGTCCCCAGTCCCTCCCTCAGCCCAGGGCTCTGTCTCTGGACCTCAGAGGCCCTCTCTGAATCTCTCCCCTCCCTCACATGAAAGAGTCTGCACAGCGGGGAGGTTCTTTCCAAAGGCCAGATTACTCCAGGTCACATAACTGTTTCCCCAGATTTATCCCTGAACTTTAGATCAGCCTTGCTTAAAAGTGATGACCTTTGCTGATCTCTGTCTCTGGGGGTGCCAGGGAAGGGCCATCTGTCCAAAACTCTTCAGAGTCCCCACCTCCCCTGGCCAGACTGAATCGAACAGTGGAGTGGGCAAGGAGGTGTGAAGAATCTCAAGAAGGAATCTGACTCACCTGGCCCTGCAGTCCCCAATACTCTTAGACTAAGTTTCTCCAAGTTTCATATGCCTCAGAATTGCCTGGAAGGACTGTTAAAACGGGTTACAGGGCCCAGGTTTCCGATTCAGTTGGTCTACGGTGGGGCTCAAAAATGTGACTTTCTAACAACTTCGCAGGTGGTGTTTATGCTGCTGATGCAGGGACCACACTTTGACAACCACTGCTCTAGAAAATCCTCTTAGCAGATTAATGGCATGTTGGAATCATCTCAGGAATTTGCATTACTAATGTCTGGTTCCCATCCTGAGAAACCCTTATTTAATCAGTCTAGGGCAAGGCCTGGGTATCTGGATTTTTTTTAAGCCCCCATGTGATTCTTACATGCAGTCAAATTTGAGAACCACTGCTCTGGACCCTTGCTACTCAAAGTGTGGACTGGCAGCACTGCCTGGTAATCTGTTAGAAAAGCAGGATCTGGGACCTCCTGAGTCAGAATCTGCATTTGACAGATCCCCAGGTGATTCCTGAGAAACCTCAAACGCCCTGCTCCATCCAGGGACCACACTTTGTTTTTGTTTGTTTGTTTGTTTTAGGTGAAGTATAGTTGATTTACAACAGGGACCATACTTTAAATAACAAGGGTCTTCTGGATCAATATTTCTTAAACTCTAACGAGGGACTTCCCTGGTGGTGCAGTGGTTAAGACTCCACACTCCCAATGCAGGGGGCCTGAGTTTGATCCCTTGTCAGGGAACTAGATCCCACGTGCATGCCACAACTAAGAGTTCACATGCCACAACTCAGCAGCTGGCGAGCCGCAACTAAGGAGACCGCCTGCCGCAACTAAGACCTGGCGCAACCAAATAAATAAATAAATATTTTAAAAAAACAAAAGACCTCTAATGATCACCCAGGAAGTTTGTAAAAATACAGATCCCTAGGCTTCACTTCCCAGATATGTGTGGGCCTAAGAGCACTGCGTTTTTACAAGCATTGCCTGCCTTGCCACAGGCGATTCTGATGCAGTTCTCACTTGCATTTCCCTTGGATTTATCTTACTTTCCTCCACCTAGAGGAGATGGGCAGAAATGACTTCATCTTGACTGTGTGACCCAGGGCAAATGCCTCCTGGTTTGCCAGAGCACCAGTGCCTAGCAAGTTTTAACCACAAGTCATTCCCCGTGTTCATCCAGGTACTCATTCGGCAAACGGTTACTGAGTGCTTCTTGCTGCTAAGCGCTGGGGATGCAAAAATCCGGAGGGGGAGATGCAAATAATTAAGAAAATGACAGTATACGTGCAAAAGTAAATCCGAATGAACAGGGCTCACGTGAGCACTCAGCACGGGAGGTCAGGGAAGTTTTCCCGCTAGAAAAGACCACTGAGCTGAGATCTGAAGGACCAGTAGGTGTTAGGAGGCAGCCGTGGGAGGGGAACAGGGACTCTCATCTGTACCTTCTGCGGCGTCCTCACAACACCAGGGAAATGGAGGTGCAGAGGAGAATTACTGTCCCACGGTCAGGTAACCACACAGAAGCAGGACAAATACTCCATGCCTCCATGGCGCTTCCCAACCAATTCAGCTATGCGTGATGCCAGTGACTTGGGGCATCGTCTCCTGCTTCCTTCCTTTTCTCCCTTCCTCTGTGTCTCAAAGATATGCCAAATACAGGCACTTGAAGACTGTGCAGCTCACAGACAGGGACCGGCCTGCCCGGCCAGTACCCAAGGGAGGTGGAAGGATGCTCCCAGGTTCCAAGCCAGCCTGCTACGCCCCGTTTCACACGCCTTAGGAGCGGTTACCGCCCACTCGCCAAACTATTGGACACTCTGGGAGGAACGATAACACAGCCAACGAAGAAGAGGGGTGGACCCTCTTTCCCGGCTCCTCCCTACCAGCCCAGGGGCTGTCTTCATTGGCAGATGACTTCAGCCCGGCCCCCGCTTTGAAGGCACCTGTCTTTCTCCCATTAGGTACGCGGCCTCTATCGCCCACTCTCCATGCCTTCCTCCGCTTTCCCCACCCACTTCCTGGACCAGCCAATGACTTCAGGGCAGAATGTCCCCCCACGGCCAATTGAAAACGGCTCCAAACTTGACGGACGACTTCCCGCCCCTGATCAGCCTAGCTCCTCCCTCCGACCAATTGGCTTAAGAGAAGGGGGCGGGTGTATCCAATCAGCACGACACAGGTCTCTGGATTGACGCACGAGTCCTCGCGCTGGCGTGTTGTGCCCCGAGGCGGGAGGAGGCGGAGGAGCGGGGAAGAAAACCTGAGCCAATCCTAGCAGCCCGCGCAGGAGGCCAATCGAACGCCGCGCCTTGGAGAGATTGCCCAATCGGAGAGAGGGGGCCGGCCGCATCCCCACCAAGAACCAATAGAGCGCGTCCGAGGGGCAAGAGCGACGTGCGCCCGGAGCAATGACAGGCCTATATTCGGGGCTCGGGGGCGGGTCGGCGCCAGAGACGAGAAGAGAGGAGGGGAGGCCTCCTCCGCCGCCGCCATCTTGGACCGGGCCCGGTCAGCTTCCGCGGAGCCATCGGCAGACGCCGCGGCCTCCCTTGAGCCCCGACCCCCGTCGTCAGAACAACCCCGGGCCCACTTCCCCCCACCCCACTTCCGCTTCGCGCCGCTATCGCGATAGCGCCTGGGCCCGGGGCGCGAGAAAAAGGCGGCGGGCGCTCGCCTCCCCCGCCTGTCGCGATACGCTCCTCAGCGGCGGCGCCAGCTCCTGTGGTGAGAGCGTCAGGCTCGACTGGGCCGGACCCCTTCCCCTCCTTCCCCGGCGCCGTCGGCCGCCTTCCCCGCCGCCTCCCGCCCCTGCGACCCCGCCGCCTGTCGCGATATGGCCGCCCCCGGCGCGGCGCCCCCGCCACCGCGCGGCCCCGGCGCTCGCCGTCGGCCCGGCGGTGCGCGGCTCCCCCGCCCCCGCTCCCTCCTGCACGCCCCTCGGCGGCGCCCGGGGGTCCTCCCGCGACCCCGGCCCCGCGTGGCGTCCGCGTCGAGCCCCCGTGGGGTGTGAGGGTGCGAGGTGCCCGCCCCTCTCCGCGTCGGGAGGAGCTGGAAGGATGGAGGCGCCTTGGCCGCAGGTGCCCGCCCTCTCGGGGCTCAGGTGCCTGCCCCCCTCGGCAGCAGCCCCTGTGCTGGGGAGCGGTCTCCGGGCGAGGCTGCCCCGTCCGCGTGGGTGTGGGGCTGCGAGTCCCCTAGTTGAGGACCCCCGTGGCGAGAGGGGGTCAGCCTTCCCGGGGCCAGCGCTCCTCTCTCCGCTCCCCTCCCACCGTGGGCGCCACTCTCCTCTTTGGGGATGGGGTGGGGGATGAACTCCCCTGGAGTGAAGATGCCACCTCCAGGAGTTGGAGCCTCAGTCCAAGTTTACGCCTCTGTAGTGAAAAGTTCCCCAGGTTTAAGGCTTCCACATCCCACAGCCCAGGCCTTACCCCTTGGAGAGTCAGGATTGTCCTCGGCGTTACCCGCTCAGGCCTCCGCTCTTCTTGGGTCTGGGTATCGGTCTCTGGCTTGTTGGATGTGAGCTCTGGCTTGTTGGTTGTGAGCTCTGCCTGGATCCAGACTCTGCCCACCTCCCTCCCGGTGTGGGCTTCCTCTCGATGTCACTCCCGCCTCGGGGTCCTTTTGGTGGGGCTCTTGAGCTCCCCTGGGTCTCAGGTACCTGGTTCTCTCTTGGTGGCACCTCCCAGGTTCCTGCTTTCTCCACGTTGTTAATGATCTCCTGTTGTGGGCAGCGCCAGCACCCCTGTGTCTAAGCAGGACCTGCCTGTTAGCTCAGGGGCTGTCACCTCCCCCGAGGTTGATGCTCCTGTCCTTTCGGTACTATTTTTTTTGACACCTTCCGCCACTGCCCTCAGCGTGTAGGCTGTCGCTTCCCTCAGTCTGAGGCTTCTATCTGCATTCACATCAGTTCCTCCACTGGGGTATCGTCTTTCCAGGGGTCAAGGATCCCACCCCCTCGGTGCTCCTCTAGGGCTCCTCATTGTGGGTGTGTGAGCTTCCCGGCACTAAAGAGCCCTCTTGGTGTAACAGTCGTAGAACCAGGGCTCATCCCTACCCATGCCCACCCTGCTAGAACCCCCTAGGAGTGTAAGACTTCTTAGATCTGAGGTTCTTGTACTGTGAGGTGTGGCGTTTTGGGGCTGGAGTGGTGCCTTTTTCCAGGACAAGGAGCCTCTCAGTGTTGCCTCCAGGGGTAAGGTTCCTGCCTGTATTGGCCACTCTTGGATTTGAGGTGTCTCTGCCTTTCTGTG
Organism: Monodon monoceros; assembly: GCF_005190385.1. NCBI lineage: Eukaryota > Metazoa > Chordata > Mammalia > Artiodactyla > Monodontidae > Monodon > Monodon monoceros. The sequence goes on from NW_021703766.1 coordinate 54,474,453, forward strand.
TGTCCCCTCCTGTGGGACTAAGGACCCTCTCAGGTGTTGGTGCCCAGGGCTAATGCTTCAGCCCCTGCTTGTGATGTCCCACTGGGTGGGACTAGGCTTCTGCCCTCTCCTGAGGCACAGGTTCCTTGACGTGGGGGTGTGAGATCCCCGAGACTTGAGGGGGCGACCCCACTGTTGTCACCTTCCCCAGGACTAAAGATTCCTCTGGTGTAACCTTTCCAAGGTGGGATTTCCAGTCCCCCACCCTTGGTACTGGGCCTCGCAGTGGGGAGATAACTCCCTCCGCCCCAGGACCTAATACATCCACCTTCCGGCCTCTCAGATCTCTGTGTGACAGTGTCAGCAGCCTCCCAAGTTCAGGATGGCCTTCCAGCATCACTTTCCAGCAGGCCCGATCTCCTCTCCCCACAGTACACGGCTGCTGTGTATCGGCACGTGACAGCCCCAGGATCGGGGACCGCTTGGCTTGGTTCCCCAGGACTAAGCTTTCTGCTCCTCCTGCCCCACTCCTCACCAGGCTGCTCCGTGTGGCAGTGTCATCTCCCCTGAGGTGCTGTTGGGGGCTCTTTGTTACTTTCAGCCCCTCACTTGATGGTGTTGGCTCTTGTGGGTCTGGCACACGGCTCACCCTACCCACCCGCTCAGTGTAGGCTCCTTACTCGTGGGGATGTGCCGCCTTGGACAGAGTCTTTTGGTTAAGTCTCCGCGGCCAAGGTTCCCAGATTCCTCGGTGCCGTTTGAGACTCCACGCGGTGAGGACACCAGGTCCTCTCCCTGAGATGCCTGCCTGTCTCAGAGTGGGCCTGCCATGGTTACCTTCCCTGGAGCATCTTGGTGGACCCTCCCAGAGTGCTGGGGCTCCCAGCCCTCTAAGCATGGGACTCTTCTGTGGGGGCATCTCAGGCCCCAGCTTCGTTTCTGGTCCTTTGCTGGGGATCTAAGGTACAGGCACCCTCTTGCTGTGGGGTTTTTCTGTGGAGAGCCCGGCGTACTTGCCCTTCTCTGGAGGAGCTGCCTTCCTCCGGGCAGGTCTCCCGGTCTCAGCTGTTGCCCACTTTGAGGTTCTGTCTGAAACCCCACTCCCCCGGCTGGGGCTCTTGTTCCCTTGGCACCTTGCTTCCGACTCCTTCAGGACTTCCTGCTGCCACCGTCTGTTGCCCCCTCTGGAGGGTATCAACTCCGCAGCTGGGCTGGGTGTCCCAGCCCACTCAGTGTGGGGACCTGGAGAAAGCCTCCCCTCCCTAAAGCGTGCAGTGCCTTGTTTAGGGGTGTAAACTGGGCGTCCTGTCCCTTTGGGCTGGACCACCCGGCCGTGCCCCAGCATTGGGCTCCTGGGACAGAGGCCGGGAGTATAAGTGCCTGTCTAAGCTTCCTGTACCCACCCCACACCCCTGGGCAGTAAGAGGCTTTTCAGCGTTGGGGGGTTGGAGCCAAAACTCTCTCCTGCACACCTCAATGTTGGGGTCCAGGCCCTTGTGTGAGCTCCCAGGTCAAAGGCGCTTGCCCTACCTCAGTTTGAGTCCCTTCTGTGCAACTCTTTCCTGAATCCTTTTTCTGGTGGCTTCGCCTTCCTGGAGCTGGAATTTCCCGTGTTGGGATTGGGCCTCACCTTGGCATGTCAGCCAGCCCTGGGCCAAGGGTGCTGCCATTCCTCTTGCTCCTTTACGGGGGAGATCCACACTCCCCCAAATCAAAGGTCTGCCGTCATGCAAGTGGGTCCCTGTGGAGGACACTGCTCTGAGGTTGAGGGCCAGCCCCGTCACGTGGGCTTCTGGTTCTAAGGCGTGCTCTCTGATACGCTGTGCCACCGGTAGTTGCTCGCCACGTGTGATTTAAATTTTAACTAGTTAGCAGAAAAATTTTTCTTTCCATTCTGTGTTGCACTAGCCACGTTTGGAGCTGTCGAGCGTTCAGTGGCACAGATACAGAACGTTTCTGTCACTGTGGAAGGTTCTGTTGGGCCAGACTCTTCTTTGCGTTCCCTTCCCAGTGGGTGGGGGCCCTCTTGCTGTGACTTCCCTCTGGGTTAAGGCTCTGAGTCCTCCGTGTAGGGCTCTTTCTGCCTGGGCAGTTGGGGCTGCTCTGGGGCACCCTGCCTTAGGCCTGTAGAGTGGGCACTCCCCAGGTCTCAGGAAGCCATGCTTTTCAGTAGAGGCCCCCTCGCTGGGAGCGGGGACCTCCTGCAGCACAGGCATAGCTCTTCCTCCCCAAGGCTCCCCATCTCTCCTGGTCTTGGTGTCGGGCCCTGGCGAAAGCTTCTGGTGACTCCCCTTTGACCTCAGTCCCCTCTGGGTTGCATGTAACTTCCTTTAGGATGGAGGTGCCAGTGTCTGTAAGTATTGGGTGCTTGTCTGAGGGTTTATGTTTCCCTGAGTCTACATTACCAGTAGTGCACTTGACATGTAATTCCTTCGTGTGTGCCGATAGCTCCCTCCCAGTTCAGGTTCCCTTTCATCCTCTCATCTTCGTAAGAGTTCTCTCTTCTCCTGCTCTTCTCTCGAGTGATGCTTTCTGCCCCCAAACCTGTAACCCTTTTTGGTATTACCCTCTTTGGGTTAGGAGCATTATCTCCTTTGGTTTAAGGATCCTTCTCTGGAATAAACTTGTCAGAGGTCTAAAGCCCTCTTCTACTTGGGATCCAGCCATGTCTGTGTGGGTGGGTTTAGCTTTCACAGTTGTAGGCATCTTCTGTGTCCCCCCACTGCACTTCCTCTTTGTTCCTTACAACTGATACACATATAAATGGTATCGTGCCCTTCTCCATGGGATGCAAAATTCTTTGTCTCCTGACTTGTCTGAGGAGTAACCTCTCCCTGTGTTAGGATTCTGGTCACCTGTGTGCTTGACTTCTCTATGGGAATTGTGGTCTCCAGGTCTAAGGCCTTTGTCCCTAGCAGGCAGCTGTGTGCTGCATGACATTTTCCTGCTCTAAAAAATCCTTTTGAGTATCATCTGGGGAGAAAGTGCTCCATGCCCTAGGAGTTTTCCACTTCCTGGGTCAGAGGCACACAAAAAGTATATCTTATTTGTTTATTTATGTATTTATTTATTTTTGGCCGTGTGGGGTCTTCCTTGCTGCGCGCGGGCTTTTTCTCTAGTTGTGGCGAGCAGGGGTTACTTTTCAGTGCGCGGGCTTCTCACTGCGGTGGCTTCTCTTGTTGCGGAGCACGGGCTCTAGGCACGTGGGCTCTAGAGTGCAGGCTCAGTAGTTGTGGCGCACGGGCTTAGTTGCTCTGCGGCATGTGGGATCTTCCTGGACCAGGACTCAAACCCGTGTCCCCTGCATTGGCAGACGGCTTCTCAACCACTGTGCCACCAGGGGAGTCCCAAAAAGTATATCTATTTCCTTCTTTCAGCAAACTTCCAGAGTCCTTTTCTGGACCAGACCCTGTGCTGGGCAGTCAAGGCAGCAAAAGGAGAACTGGGCCCAGTCTCTGTCATCAGATAGTAAATGCATCTTCCCCTTTCCATCCCATGCACCCTATTCCCAACCTCGTTCGTGTCTCTGGGTTTGGACCAGCCAGGGAGTAAATGTGTATTCCTTCCCAATCTCTCCCAGCAGCGTCCTTCTCCAAGAGAGTATGAAGAGAGTGCGTCTGTAGGGCAGGGAAGATGGCGGACAAGCGCAAACTCCAAGGTACTAGGTCCACTGCCTGCTGCCCGTGTGGCCACGTGCTCACTCTCCTCGGAGCGCCTCTTTGGATCCCTGCTGCCTTGGCAGGATGCTAACAGCCTGCCTTCCTCCCTGGCCAGGTGAGATTGATCGCTGCCTCAAGAAGGTGTCCGAGGGCGTGGAGCAGTTTGAAGATATTTGGCAGAAGGTACAGGGGCTGGCCTCTAAAAATCTGGGTGGGTCTCTAGGGAGGAGAGAACAGGACAAAGTTGAGTTCCTGAGTGTCAACCAGGGAGAGGGCCTGCATGTCCAGGTGCCAAGGACCTCAGAGAAGCAGCTCTGAGATGGATTGGTCCTGGGGGGGGTTGTCCCCAGAGTCCCCAGCCCGCAGAGAGAGACTGGAGTTTTACCACTGGAGTGGGCAGTAGGGCAGCCAGCACCACACAAACTCCTGGATTCTCTCCATCCCTCAGCTCCACAATGCAGCCAACGCGAACCAGAAAGAAAAGTATGAGGCTGATCTAAAGAAGGAGATTAAGAAGCTTCAAGTGAGGGGGCTGGGGGCCCGGACTCCTGTGTCCTGAGGGCGGGGGGAACAGGGAGAGGAGGGGGCGGGGGCCTTGGCGCCCGGGTCCTGAGTGTCCTGCTGTTCCCACCTCCAGCGACTGAGGGACCAGATCAAGACTTGGGTAGCATCCAATGAGATCAAGGACAAGAGGCAGCTTATAGACAACCGCAAGCTCATTGAGACGGTAGGAGCCCAGAGTCTGCTACCTGAGAGGTGTGGGGGGGGGGTCGGATTCCTGGGTCCCCAGAGGTCCTGAGAAGAGTGAGGTCTCTGTACCTGGGGAAGGTGGGAGGCAAAGGGCTGGGAACCTGAGAGTGGGGCTCCGGTTTGAGTGTCCACTGGCCCTGAGTCAGCTGCTCTCCCACCTTCGGGATCCCCCTTCCAACTGTGCTCTCCACAGCAAATGGAACGGTTCAAAGTTGTGGAGCGAGAGACCAAGACCAAAGCCTATAGCAAGGAGGGCCTGGGCCTGGCACAGAAGGTGGACCCTGCCCAGAAGGAAAAGGAGGAGGTCGGCCAGTGGCTCACGGTGAGCCAGGGTGGAGGAGGAGGTGACCTGGGGCCCGGACCCTGGCTGTATGAGAGGACTCTGGCTGACCACTTGTCTTTCCCCTCCCACCCCCAGAATACCATCGACACCCTAAACATGCAGGTGGACCAGTTTGAGAGTGAAGTGGAGTCACTGTCGGTGCAAACACGCAAGAAGAAGGGCGACAAGGATGTGAGTGGGGGGCCCCTGTGCCCAGAGGACAGAGATGGGCTGGCGATCAGGAGAGGCCGGCTCTCCGGGCTGCGGGAGTCGGGGCCTGGGCTCCTGAGGCAGACAGGGCTGGCAGCTGGGATTAGGGGGTCAAGGGGTGGGATGGGGAGGGCTTAGCAGCTGACTGGAGGGTGGGGCGTGCAGGGAACAGATGAGGCAGACTCCAGGGTCCCACCTGGGTGTCTGGGTAAACATTGGAGCCGACAAGAAGAGGAGCCCTTTGGGGGAGGATGCTGAGCTCTGCTTGGGTCGCAGAGTAAGTGTGAGACCCGAGGGCCGCCCAGGGCGGGTAGGTTGAGGAGCTGCGGCTGCGGCCTCACAGCACCTAGAGGGCCCGGGTCCTAAGGAGAGGACAGCAGGTGTGGACAAGGCGGGGCACGGAGGAGCGGCTCATTGAGCCTGAGGAGAAGAGTGGTCTGAGACAAAGCCAGGGCTCAGGACCCAGATTCCAGAAAGCCAGGGTTGTAGGGTCCGAGTTCCTAGGGCTGCAGACTCTCTCTGCGTATTGACCCAGGAAGTACGGGGGACAGAGAACTGGCTCCTCGGGAAGCTGGGTGCGGCGGTGTGCCAGAGTTGGGTGTCTGCGACTGAGGGGTCTGGAACCGTGGGCTTGGAGGGAGGTCCTTGCAGGCAGGAGGGATTTGGAACTGGGGCTAGGATGTCAAATCCTAAAGGGAGTGGGGCCTTGGGAGGGAGCCTAGGAGACAGGCCTCTGAATCTGGGCTTCCTCTTAGGGACACGTGGTTGGGGGTGGGGGTCATGGTGGTGACAGATGCTCAGAGTTGTAAACAACAAGCTTCCCCCAAACGGGGATTGCCATTATTACTGTTAGCAAGACAAGGGCGGCTGTGCTCCTGTATTCCAGAAGGTGGTCGGAGCTTGTGGGTGGGCTGGACGGTCAGGCGGGGTGCAGATCGGGCAACGTTGTAGGGGAGACGCCGGGATCCCTGGCTCCTTCAGCAGTTTCCAGGGATGTCGGGGTGGGAGGAGCCACGGGATCCCTGAGGGGTCAAGGCGGGCAGACCCCGGAGGGGCTGGAGTGGGGCCTCTGGGTCTCCACCAGGGTCAGGGACTGAGGACGGGTTCTGTGGGGGCAGGAGGGGCAGGGCAGGCCCTGCAGCCCCTGAGCCTGGCCCTGGGCTCGCCAGCAGAAGCAGGACCGGATCGAGGGCCTGAAGCGGCATATCGAGAAGCACCGCTATCACGTGCGCATGCTGGAGACCATCCTGCGCATGCTGGACAACGACTCGATCCTCGTGGACGCCATCCGCAAGATCAAGGACGACGTCGAGTACTACGTGGACTCGTCCCAGGACCCCGACTTCGAGGAGAACGAGTTCCTCTACGACGACCTGGACCTCGAGGACATTCGTGAGGCCCGGGCTTGGCCTGCGGGTGAAGGGCGGTGGAGGCCTGGGGGAAGGTGTCCCCAGCAGCTCACACAGCCTCCACGCCCCCACAGCACAGGCGCTGGTCGCCACCTCCCCGCCCAGCCACAGTCACATGGAGGATGAGATCTTCAACCAGTCAAGCAGCACGCCCACTTCGACCACCTCCAGCTCGCCCATCCCGCCCAGCCCGGCCAACTGCACCACGGTGAGGCCTGTGGGTCTGAGTCTCCACGGAGGGCACAGGGGCCGGGGGCTGAGGAAATGTCCTGCAGGAGGGGAACCTCGGTATCCAGGGTCTGGGCCCCAAGGGCTGTAGATTGCCAGTAGGGCGGTTAGGGCCACACGTGGGTCCTGGGTGTGGAGGAGGGAGGCTGGTGCCTGGGGTGCCGAGGAGCCTGGGCACTGGACACCTGGGAAGGGATGGAGGGTTGGATACTCGAAGGAGAGCAGGTTCCTGGACCCTTAAGAGCCTGGCACGTGGTGCTGGCCCCCAGAAGACAAGCACCCTAAGGGGCAGGGTTTAGGTAGGTTCCCCAGTGAGATGAAGGTCATAGGGGCTTGAACAGCTCTGGGGCTGGAAGGTAGGTCAGCTGGGTTCAGATCCGGGGGTTCGGAGATTGGGGTTCAGATCCGGGGGTTCGGAGATTGGTGTCTCTGTCGGGTCCCTAGAGACACACAGGTTTCTGACTGTACCTCTCAAACCTCAGGAAAACTCTGAAGATGACAAGAAGAGGGGACGCTCGACGGATAGTGAAATCAGCCAGGTGGGTCTGATGGGCGTCGGACGTTGATGGGCCCAGCACTCGCTCATTCACTGGTTTCCAGAGGCTTACTGAGGCCTGAGTATGGCCCCCATGCTGGGCTTTGGGGACGCGGTGGGTCAGGCTGCCCTGAGGAAGGCCTGCAGTACTGATGGGCAGGCAGACAGGTGCGTGGCTGGTGCTGTGATTGGGAGATGCTTCTTGGGAAGGCGTCTGCCCTGGGCATTAGAGGAAGATACATTCCCATGTGGGGCAGCAGCAGGAGACATAGGCCAGTCGTGGTGGACGTGGAAGTGTGGAGAGGTGAGCCCAGCCAGGTCTGCTGAGCTGACCGTGAGCGCAGGACCTTAGATTGTCGGGCTGGGGGGCCCACACCAAGTGGACCAGCTCTGAAAGGGCCCAGCAAGCCCCAGAAATGATAGGTCAAAAACCACATAGGTTTCTTTTTTTGGACGCGCTCTGGGCCTTGGCTGCGCAGATGGTGAACATCACAAGTTTCCAAGAGGGGAAGTGCCTCTGAGAGTTTTTTCTCCTTAGTGCACCCTGTGGATTCTGCTCATGTGTCCCAGGGCAGCAGCACACTTTAGGAAATGCTGCTGCACCGGAATGCTATCTTTAGGCAGGAGGAAAGTGAGCCTGAAACCCCTCTGTGGGCTCATCGGAGGGCTGGTCCCGCGGGAGACCCTAAGGGCAGAGTTGATGAGGCTGGTGTGGGACCCGGGTGACCATGCGTGGTGTTGGGAAGGAGTTGATCGCAAGTCCTGCTTGGTGCGGAGTGAGCGTGAGGTGCCCGTGGGGCCTCAGGATGGGTCCAGGAAGCGGTGAGGACAGCTGCCGGGTAGGCTTGAGAGGGATGGTCAGCAGCTCAGCCGCGGGCTGTCAGGCGCACGTTACCCCACGTGCTTTGTGGGGTATTGGTCATTAACGGCCCCTTGAGTTGCTTTTGGGACCCTTTAAGTGACATTCAGAATGACTATCCTATTTTCAGCCCTTCTCTCTTCTCCCCTTGGACTTCTGGCTGGGTCCAGCTAACCTCATACTGAGGACATTGATGTGTTTCCCACTACTGCCCTGTCATCAGGTGGATGGGTTTCTCTTACACCCAAGTGGTGTCTCAGATCCCTGTGGGACATCGTGGGGATGTCCAGGCAGGACATGGCAAGCTGGATGCAGGCTAGAAATGCACGAGTGTTGCGCGCATGAAGGTGGAGGTTGAAGCCATGAGGGCGAATGGGGGTCATCTGGGTCCCCAGGGAGGGGCAGCAAGGCCAGCACCGAGGATGGAGCCTTGTTCCGGGGAGGGTTGTGCGGGAGGCTGGTGAGACCTGCGGCCCACTGTGTCCTGACCCTCTCCTCCCTCCCACCTGCAGTCTCCAGCCAAAAACGGCTCCAAGCCTGTCCACAGCAGCCAGCACCCTCAGTCCCCAGCTGTGCCGCCAAGCTACCCCTCCGGTCCCCCGCCCGCCGCCTCTGCCCTGAGCACCGCCCCTGGCAACAACGGGGCCCCTGCCCCGGCAGCACCCCCAAGCGCCCTGGGCGCCAAGGCCAGCCCAGCTCCCAGCCACAGCTCGGGCACGCCCGCCCCCTACGCCCAGGCTGTGGCCCCGCCGGCTCCCAGTGGGCCCAGCCCCGCGCAGCCCCGGCCCCCCAGCGTGCAGCCCGGCGGAGGCGGAGGCGGAGGCAAGCAGAACGGCGCCACCAGTAAGTGGGAGGCGGCCGGGCGGGGGGTCCTGGGGTGGCTGCCGCAGGCCCCTTTCAGCCCCTCTTCCTTCCCCCAGGTTACAGCTCAGTAGTGGCAGACAGCCCGGCAGAGGTGGCTCTCAGCAGCGGCGGGGGCAGCAGTGCCAACAGCCAGGCCCTGGGCCCCCCGTCTGGCCCCCACAACCCACCTCCCAGCACCTCGTGAGTGTCCGGCCTCGGGCAGGGCTGGGGACAGGCAGCCTTTGGCACGAGGAGGCACGGGGCCGCCCACACGGTTGCCACACGGTGCAGATACGGGCCCTGCCCTTGCCGGTGGGGACTTCCCCCAGAGCTCTCTCCCACCCGCTTAGGTGCTGAGTCCCGACTTCTTCCCAGCTGGGGTGTCGTACACGTGTGTCCCCCAGCTCTGCCCTAGAACATTCCTCGCCTAAGTGGGATTGTTCTCAGAGTCCCCCGGGGACCCGTTGGAACGCTCTGGCTCTCCCTTTCCTGCAGGAGTCTCGTGCCCTGCCGCCTCCTCCCTTTTCTGTGTCCTGCCCCAGGGCCTCCCTCACTCCATCAGGGGCTCAGCGTCCACTTCTTACAGTGAAGGGTCCCAGTCCGTCCTCTCCCCAGCCACCCCTCCAGATCGTAGGTCAGACCATTTCCCAGAAGAGTGGCCCAAGAGAGAGCGCAGTGTCCTCTGTGGGAATGGGGAAGACCCCCCGGATCCCTCCCCCACTCCTCCCCGGGTGCCTCACCCCTGAGCTCTAGGTGGGCTGCTCTGTTGTGTGGCTCTTTCCCACCGCTTCCTCCATGGGCCACTCCGTGTAAGAAGTGGTCCCAACCTGCTTTCTAGAGAACGTTTAGCCGTGTGGTCTCTGGGAGCGTCCTGAGAATGCTTGTTCCCATCTCCGCAGCCCTTCTTTACTGGGAAGTGATGGCAAGGGGTGGGGTTCTCCCTTCGCCCAGAGAGCTTCTCTCCTGTCTGCGTCCCTCAGCTGGCCCCATGTTCTGTGCATTCTCCCTTTTTGACTCCTTTCCCCGATCACCAAGTCTTCTTGTCCGTCCCGCCTTTGGGGACCCTCCTCTGAGCCTCCAACCCTTTGTACCCCTCCCCAGGAAGGAACCCAATGCGACAGCCCCAACGGGGGCTGGGGGCGTGGCCCCAGGCTCAGGGAACAACTCGGGGGGACCCAGTCTCCTGGTGCCACTACCTGTGAACCCTCCCAGCTCCCCGACACCCAGCTTCAGCGAGGCCAAGGCGGCCGGCGCCCTGCTCAATGGACCTCCACAGTTCAGCGCTGCCCCGGAGATCAAGGTGGGCCCCGCACATCCCCGGCGGGCCCCGAGCCTCTCTGTCCTGGCCCTGTGTCTCCACTGCAGATGGTCGCTGTCCCCTGGCTGCAGGTCTCTACCTGCCATCTCCACCTCCAGCCCTCGCTGTGTCGCTCTGGCTTCTCTCGCCTGGCACACCCGCGTGCTCACATCATCTCCGGGCTTCTCTGCCACCCCCACCTGGGTCTCTGTCCCTCTGGGTACTTTCCTTGCTCCTGATTGTACTTGCTTGCTCGCTCCCCGGGTGTCCACTGTCATCGCCCTCCTTCCAGCCCTCGGTCATTTCTCCCCGTAAGACGTATTACTTCACATGACCCATCATCCAGAGCTCACCACCCTCTTGCCTTCTACAAAAACATTTTAAGTCCAGAAAACACTTGACGTCTGCTCTGAGCCACTTTGTGCTGGCTAAATGTAGCCACTTCCCACCTTCCGTACAAGGAGCAGAGTGGGACTGTATGGCGCGCATGTCTGGGTGGGCTGGGGGCCGGGGTGCTGTGGACCCACGTGCGTGCATCTGACTTAACCTGGGGAGGCAGCCCAGCAAGGTTTCTGAGGTGGAACCGGGGCCAGGTCGTGTGGGGTCACAGTGGCAGGCGGGGCTGACAGGGAGAAGCGCCCCCCCCCCCCCGGGCTGGAGTTCTACGGGGGGCTGATGCCAGAGCTGTAGTTAGAAGGCTGGGAAGCAGGGTTCAGCGGAGGCGAGAGGAACGGGGTGCAGGCTGGCTGCAGGGCCAGAGTCTGAAAGGGCAGCAGCAGGATGTAGGGTGACCATCTGGGGCAGTGTGTTTCGGGGTTTATTTTGGGTTTTTTTTTTTTTTGGCCGCGCCACACTTCTTGCAGGGTCTTAGTTCCCTGACCAGGGATTGAACCCAGGCCCTCCGCAGTGAAAGTGTGGAGTCCTAACCACTGGACCGCCAGGGAAGTCCCTGGGCCAGTGTATCTTAACTTCACTTCCGCAGGAGGCAGGGCGAGGAGGGCCCCACTGTCGGGGTCCAAGCCCTGCATTGCCTCCTGTACCTGCCTTCATCTGGAAAATGAAAGTAATTGCAGTCACTCCTCAAATATGATAGGATGCTTGGCAATAGTCCTCATAAAGCTCTCAGGAGAGTTTCTGGCTCCCATTGAGCACCCAAAGTTTAGAAATAGAACGGACGGGAAATTCAGTGTATGCATTTTTCTGGGGGAAAAAATGAGCCTTGAGATTCTCAAAACAGGTCCACAACATTTTTTTTTTTTAATTACTGGGTGAGTGGTGGAAAGGTTTTGAGTAGAAAAATGACAGAGAAAGACATGGCTGGAAAGGTCCCTCGGGGGCCTGTGAGACCAGGACGGTGTGGGGCGGCAGTGCAGGTGCCTCCGAGGGAAGAGAGACCTCGGTGACTGAAGGGCGTGGGGAGTGGGGTGGCGAGAGGAGTGGGAGGCGACTGCCAGTGGCCAGCGGTGGCCAGTGGCCGCGGAGAGGGGCAGGGGGTCTTAGTGATGCACGTGGGGCAGCCGGCAGTGGGCGGGCTCCTCCCAGCGTGTAGGCGTGCAGACAAGTGGGAGCTGCTGCCGGTTCTGTGACGGCGGTGGCGCTCGGGCTCTCCGCTGGTGTGTTACTGTCACAGGGCTGCACAGCAGGGTCCACACGTGCTAGGCGCCCCTCTGGCGGTGGACACTTGGTCGTGTCCAGGTTTTCTCCCCGCTGTTAGGTGCTGCAGTGGACGTGCTCTTACACTAACGGTCTTGGCTTAGCTGAAGCCCCACCAGAGCAGGCGAGGGTGCCGGGGCCCACGAGGACCCAGTGCCAGCCCTCGGCCCTGGACCTCAGGCCAGGCACCTCTTCCCTCCCCAGGCCCCTGAGCCTCTGAGCTCTTTGAAGTCCATGGCGGAGCGGGCAGCCATCAGCTCCGGCATCGAGGACCCCGTCCCCACGCTGCACCTGACTGAGCGAGGTGAGCTTCCGGGGGTGGGGCGGGCCGTCCAGGAGGGGCCGGATGCACCAGCCTCACCGCTCGCCGGCCCCACCTCTGCCCTCCCCGCAGACATCATCCTGAGCAGCACGTCAGCTCCCCCGGCCTCGGCCCAGCCGGCCCTGCAGCTGTCGGAGGTGAACATACCGCTGTCGCTGGGTGTGTGTCCCCTGGGGCCTGTGCCCCTCACCAAGGAGCAGCTCTACCAGCAGGCCATGGAAGAGGCCGCCTGGCACCACATGCCCCACCCCTCAGACTCTGAGCGTATCCGGTGAGGGGCCACGTGGGGTGGGTACGGGGCCCCTGAGTCCGAGGGAGCCTTGACCTGGGCTCCCCACAGGACGCAGGGACTGAGGTGGTAATGCTGGGTGATGTGGTGCCTGAGACGCTCCCTTTGATCCACAAGAGGAGAGAAGGCAGGGAGGCCGGGGGCTGCCACGCACCGGCACTGACCGTCCTGTCCCCCCACAGGCAGTACCTCCCCCGGAACCCCTGCCCGACGCCCCCCTACCACCACCAGATGCCGCCCCCGCACTCGGACACTGTGGAGTTCTACCAGCGGCTGTCGACCGAGACGCTCTTCTTCATCTTCTACTATCTGGAGGTACAGCAGGGCCCCCGGGGCAGCCTCGGGCCCCCCGGCTTCGCCGCCACCGCCGCCGTCCCCCCTCGGGCTGGAGGGGTGAGGTGGGTGCCCCACTGCGGCCACCGGGACCGCACCCCTCCCCCTCCCCCAGTCCTGCCCCCCCCCCCAGACCCCTCCCTGTCCCCACTCCAGTGCTGAGGTGTCAGGTCAGTTGAGGCTGAAGGCTGGGTTGGTCTAGCGCAGCACCCAGGGAGCCCAGCCCCACAGTCTTCCCGATGCCCGTCCCGATGACTCTCTCTGTGCCAGCACGCTGCTCGCTGGCACGTACTCGGGCCTCCCTGGGGACCCGCTAGGGAACTGTCCAACCTCTGCGTGACCCAGTGAGTCACCAGTGACCCCCTCCCTCATCCAGCCTTGAGAAAGTTTCTAAACTGCCTCCTCTCAGCTCTCATCACGATTAGTTTCTCTTCCTTCTCAAAGCTTCTCTGAAAACAATTTCCACCTCCCGTCTCATTTTCCTTCTCCTGACCAGCATTGGTACGTCTTGTGCCCCAGCCCATCCGTACTTGGATTGTCCGGCCCAACCTCGGTCTGTGGCGGGGCCTGGGGTCAGCCCTGTCGCCCTGCCCCGTCCACCTGGCCCCCACCCAGTTGCAAGGCCCCCTGATCCCCCGTTCCATGCTTCCTTCCTCAGGGCACTAAGGCACAGTACTTGGCAGCCAAGGCCCTAAAGAAGCAGTCATGGCGATTCCACACCAAGTACATGATGTGGTTCCAGAGGCACGAGGAGCCCAAGACCATCACTGACGAGTTCGAGCAGGTGAGGGCCCCTTCCTGTGCCCCGTCCACTCTGGTCCTGCTGGCTGAGTCCGGGTAGAGTCCCCACTCCACACGCAGACTGGCAGCCCTGCTGCCCGCTCCCTTTGCCACCACCTTCAGCCAGCTCGGTCCCTCAGGCCATCTGCCTTGCCTGGGACACCGTCCTCTTCCTCACTGGCCAGCTCGCGGTCACCCCAGAGGTCCAGAGGTCCCAGCCTCCATGTCCTTCCTCAGAGGAGCCTTCCCCAGGCACACACACAGCCTGTGCCCCCGCCCCTCCTCTGGCACGGTGGGGGGATGTGGTGTCTCCCACCCAAGACCATGGGCTGCACTGCACGGGGACCTTGACAGTCCCCAGCACCCAGCAGAGAGGGGCTCAGCAAACACGGATGGGGAAGCTCTTTTGTTCTCGTAATTGATTGATTGGGACCTCCCACTTGCAAAACACTCTGGAGCCAGACTACCTGGTTTGGAACCCAGCTCTAGCTGGTGACCGTGGACAATTCACTTGAACATCTGTCTCTATTTCCTTATCTGTAAAAACGGGGTAACAGCACCTACCTTTATGCAGTTGTTATGAGGATTAAATGAGTTAATAACGTGTAAGTACTAAATGGTGCCTGCTATGTAGTGTCATGGGCGTACTGTACTTTATTTCAACTTTCAGTTGCTATGTTCCACAGTGGTTTTTTTCCACCAAATCTTTACCTGATGCCAAGCACTGAACAAGGGCCTTGTCCTCAGGGAACTCAGTCTCCTCCCCTCCATTCCTTCAGGTTCTTTTAAGCATTTCCACCATTCATTCAGAACCCGGCCCCATTCCCACTGTGTCTTCTTGGACACTAACTACAGACATCCTGTCCCCTCCCGGTTTGGTCCAAAGTAATCCTCTAAGTTAGTGTATTTCCAGGCATCAGTCCTTCAGAAGTTCCCACACCACCGCTGTTGCCAGTAAAACGTCTGTCCTGGCAGCGTGCCTGGACGTATGTAGACTCCAAGCCTGTTCCATGGCATCAGGGGTTTTGTGAAGACTAAACCCTAGGACATACATCACGTACTCAGCACGCGATCAGTGCTTGGAAAGCCAAAGCCATCGAGAGAAGCAATAGGATGTTTGTTTGGCACATGTGCCCGGGGTCGAGGCCCAGCTCTGGCATGTGACCTCCCTGCGCCTCCCTCTGCTTCCTCTGAAGCAGGAGTGATAACGTTTCCCACCTGAGAAGAGCCTTGTGAGGGTGGAGTGAGATGGCGTGTGCATGCAGGGCAGTTGGCCTGGTGCCTGGCTCCTCCATGGCCCTAAGACCTGTCCCTCTGTCGGTCTGACCCAGATCCCCGACCACCTCGTCCACTCACTGACCGCCTTCTCCCCCGGCCAGGGCACCTACATCTACTTTGACTACGAGAAGTGGGGCCAGCGGAAGAAGGAAGGCTTCACCTTTGAGTACCGCTACCTGGAGGACCGGGACCTCCAGTGACACCGGCCCCTCCCTCCACCCTTCCCTCCCCCCGCATGCTGATCCCCCTGCCCAGGTGAGGGCCCTGCCCTGGAAGACTGGGGGGAGGCCCCAGGCCATAGGGCAGCCCCCTCCCCCAGGAAGCAGGGAGGGGGCTGGGAGGCTTTCTCTTTCTCTCAGCCCCACCCTGGGGGCCCGGGGGCGAGGGCTGCCCCCTCCTCCCCTCCCCAGTGAGGGACATTTTTTGGTAAACCTATTTTCATTTTGGAAAATATTTATGAATAAATAGTTTTATATGACGGCTGGCAGCAGCGGCCTCTCCTGTACCCCCTGAGTCAGTGAGCCAGGGGGCGTTCCTGCTGGCGGGGGCGCCTGGCCAGCTGGGGGTTGAACTGGGAGTTGTACCGCCTCCGCCGATCGTCCACCTCTTCTGGCTGATCCTCCTGGGCTGCCGTGCCTCCAATCCGGGCCAGCAGGGCCTGTGCCCGAGCCCTCTCGGCCGCTTCCCGCTGGAGACGTTCAGCTCGAAGCTGGTCCAGGGACGGGGGTCTGGGAGGAGATGAGAGTCAGTTCAGGAAGCTGGTAGCCCCAGGAGGCCCTGCCCTCCCCCATTGTCCTCTGGGAGGGAGCTGCCACCTGGGAGGGAAGCAGACTGGTGCTGGGACCCTGAAGCTGGCCTCACCACCTCTACAGGTGGGTGCCCCTCCACCACTAAGCGGCTGTATGGCATTGAGCACAACCTGGCCCTCAACATTCCCTCATCTGTGGGAGAAAGGAGACGCGTCGGTATACCCGATCTACACTCGGGTCTGCATCCTAGGGACACAAACCTGCTTTTACTCTAGCCCCGTGGTTCTCACACTCTGGTCTCAAAAACTGAACCTCAGAGAGCTTTGTTTCAGTGGATTTTATCTGTCAATATCTTGCATATACAAAATGAGAAATCTTAACACAAGCGAATGTTCCACCCGCCACATCAGTGGTGTCGTCTCATATGTAGCCTCTGGGGACCCCGAGAACAAGAGTTAAAAAGTTAAATGATGTTATGAAAATAGGCTTGACTTCGCAGACCCCATGAAGGGGTGTCAGGACCCCCGGGGTCCCTGGACCGCGTGTTGAGAACACGTTATCTAGACCCCAGAGCCCTCCCGTCCCAACCAGAGAGAGCTTCCATGGTGCCCGCATGGCCATGGCCAACCCCCAAGGCCCAGGCTCCTTACTCTTTGGGTCGTTTCTCAAGTCCCTCCTTTTCCTTTCTGCTGTGACTGCCATTGTCACCACTGTGCTTTCTCTTCTTCCCCAAATGTTTCTGCATCTCCCCCAGAGGGTCCAGGCGGTTCTTGATCTTCTCATCTGGTCCTGGACCAGACGGGGGGCCGCCCCGACTTGGGGGGAGCTGGTACCAAGGGAGCTGAGTCTGGGCTTCCGCTGCACTCTGGCCCAGGTACGTCAGGATGCCCAGAGCCTTCTCTTGCCTCTCCTGAGGAAGACAAAATGTGGAAGTGAGAATGTCAAGTGTGTCTCCCCTTGGGGAACCCAGGGACACCCAAGGTTCCCGAGGCAGAACCAGACATTGAGCCCACAGGCCTGTCATGAGCCAACTCTGCCAGGTGCTGGGGACACACAGAGCAGTACGTGTGGGGCTCCTGCTCCGGGGGCACAATGGCAGCTTCAGAAACCAAAAGCACAGGAAGGAGGGGACAGGGTGGAGCTGCTTTAGGTTAGGGTTCAAAGGCAGGCATCTTTGGGGAGACAACTGAAGAAAAACCTGAGAGAAGCAAGCAAGGAAGAGGAGTGACTGAGGCGGGGAGGGAGGGGGGAGGAGGCAAATTCAGAGTTTGATGGGAAGTCCCTGAGAGCAGGTGACTGACAGGATCTGATTTACATTTAAAAGCCCCTTAACACTTCCCAAATATCTATAGGCTCTGGACAGCAGGTTAGAGACCTGAGAAGTCTGTGCCTAGCTGCCGGCAATAACCAACACCTCTTAAGTGCTATGTTTTGGTACGGTTCTGAGTTCCCTACATTAGCTTGTTTAATCCCCACCATATCCCTAAACACTCCTTAGTCACACCTGACGGGCAAGGTGCTCCCCTTCCTCCAGCTCCATCCATGACTCTGACGAAGAGGGCAAGACCGACTTACTTTCTCTCGTCGCTTCTCTTCCTCGTACTCTTTATTGCCTCTGCTCACCCCCTTCCCTTCTTCCAGCAGCTCTCGAAACAGATCCACAGGGCCAGAACTGCTTGGGGCTCCTGCTGCTGCTGCTTCAGCCGCAGGTAGTGAGTTCTGATGCCTGGCTTTCTTCCGTAGGAATTCTGTGCGGGCCTGGGGGAAAAGAAAGGTATAGGCAGAACATTCAGAACCTAGATGTGACTCAAGGAACTGTGAGCCTGGTGCCGACCACAGAAAACCGCAGGCCGTGGTGCTGGGGGCTGTAAAGGAAGGGAGCAGGGGCACTGGGAGCCCAGAAGAGGCACCTATCCCAGCCTGCGGAGAGGGTGGGGGAATGAGGCAACGCCTGGGTTTGTAAGCTACCTTTCAAACAGTAAACCAGGGGGGTTCCCAATCTCGAGTGACACAGTAAAAACAGCTACGAAGGCAGCCAATTCGTGTATTAGGACAGGTGATCTGAATTCCAGGCAGGGCTCCATGTCACTATCCCCAGTTGATTTGCAATTTCTACTGGTAAATGTGAATTTTAAAAACCCTGACTACCTCCCAGCCAGTGTTGACAATCAGATTAGCCAAAGGACAGGAAGCTAGGTGTAAACCAAACAGGTTAGGAGTTATAAAGAGAGCCTCTAGTGTTTGTGTGTGGGCAGCGGTGCAGGCAAAAGGCTCGCCCGACAGAGCGGAACTGGCTTGTTCCACTGTCATTTCGCTGTGTCTTCCTCTCTAAAGCCATCTCACTTCTCTGCACAATGGAAATGACAGCCTCTCTAAGAACGAACAGTGCTTGAGAGATTTGGCAAGTCAAGCGCTCTGCACGGGGCGAGCATAGAGTATGCGCTTACTAAACAGGGAATTTGTGCAGGTAAACTAAAAAGTGGTCCGAGTTTCCTTGAATTGTCCAGGGCTTCGTTTATTCATGAGCTCCTACTCTAGGCGTGGGGAGAACCAAGACCAGGGAGAGCTCGAGGTGGGATACGCAAGAGACCGCACACGCTTCCAGGGAGCCCGGCCCCTAATTCCGCACGGTGTGCATTGCGCCTGCGCGCCGCCCCACTTCCGGTCCCTCCCGAGGCGCCTGGGTGCTTCGCCCGGCCGGACTGGGAGCTTACCTCTTGCTGAGCGAGCAGCACCCTCCGCTCACGCTCTTTCTCCTCCTCCCGGGCTTGGGCCTCGTCAAGCCGCACGCGGGCGACATTGTCCTTGTTCCGGACGTGCCAGCTCTTCTTGGGTAAGATATTCATGGCGCCGTAGCTGTCCACGGACTGGCAGGCCCGCCTTCTAGCACTTCAGATTGGCGAGAGGATGGCCCCTCCCTATCTCGGCCATGGATTGGTCCTGGACTATTTGGCACGCCCCTCTGGGTCTGTAGCGAAAGTTGATTGGCTGAGACGCCCACCTCCCGTTGCCCGGAATTGCGCGTGCTGTCGCCTACCGACCGCCTCTTATCAAGAGTCTGAGTCAATCACAAGTGTCCCCGCCCGAACGCTACTGAACGCGGCCTCTGATTGGCTGGCACTCCCGCCAGGTACTCTCGCGGAAGAGCCCGCCGCGCCGACCCACAGGTAAACACATTTGATTGGCTTATGTCCCGCAGATGCCTTGCCCCGCCTTCTGGACGCGAGTTTCAAAAAGCACTCAGCAGCCTCAGCTGTGTTTATTGGTACTAGAAAGAAGTTCACTGGAGAGTCAGGGACTTAGCAGTGAATCCCAGGGCTGGAAAAGCATGGAGTCTTCTCCAGTTCGCTTATTTTCCAAATGATGTGGCCGAGGCTTACAAAGGATCTGAGGGCAGGTCTGGGTCTGAAAGTGGGAGGTCACCCTGAGCCAGGCAGGAGAGGTCAAAGAGCTCTGTTGGCCGAGCTCAGCGCCACAGCGCGCTGTGCCAGGAAGACTTTATTCTGCGCCTCCTGAGGTAAAGGGTAAAGAGAGGTGGAAATAAGACAGATCTTCTCTCCACCCGTGTCCCTTTCCATATTCCCCAGGACCCCTTCCCAGGGACCGGGCCTGGCTCACCGTCTCTATCTGGCGTTTGAGTTCAGAGATGAGGCGTCCATATGAGTTAGCCAGGGCCACGGTATACGCCATCAGGATGCTAGAAGAGACGGAATGGAAGCTACTCCCCAAACGCCCTTAGAATATCTTCAACGTAGGGCTCTTCAGTAATCAGGAGTCTGGACCTCCTCCTTCAGACTCAAGAAGTCTAGTATCCCAGCCCCCTCCTTTCCTCAGACCCAAGAGTCTGGGCCCCCAGCCCCCTTCTCTCTTGGAAGCAGGCAGCGAGACCCCAGGTCAGACATTCAAACTCAGACCCAGGAGTCTAGGCCTCTCACCTGGAGATCAGCAGAAGGGGCACAGCAAAAGCCTGGGTCCCCAGGAAGAAGAGAAATTTCTGGGCAGTCTGAGGGAGCTTGCAAATAGACTCGGGGATCTCGGCCCAGATGGACGACTGCCCCCGGAATGGACCACACAGCTTAGAAGGTGGGATCCTGAAGTCAAAGACAGGCAGAGCTCAAGGATGGCCAAAAGTCAGAACCCTGGAGGAAGGAGGAAGGAGGGAGGGAGAGAGAGGCAGGTGCCTCTCACACTTACAGGAAGATGCTATAAAGCACAGGAACGGTGGAGATGGCCAGACCCAGGAGAAGGACCAGGGGGAAGAAGAAGTTCACAGTGGAGGCCCGAAAGGTGCGGGAGGCCGGAGAGCAGGTGGAGAAGAGGGTGATCTGGTGGGGGGGGGATGAGGGAATCTGAGCCCCAGACTCTCCTTCTCCACCATCCAGGAGCCCTGGTCCCTGGCCTCTTCTCCTCAGTCAGGATCCAGGAGCCCCAGTTCTTTTCCACTATCAGACACAGGAGTCCGGGTCCCCCCTTCCCTCAGACCTAAAAGTTGGGATGCCCTGGACCCCTCCTTCTCCCACATCCAGGAATCTGTCCTCCAGACCCATCGTCCGTCAGGATCTAGTAGTCCACGACCCTGGCATCCTCCTCCGCCAGGACCCAGTAGTCACATCCCTTAGTCCCCTCCTCCCCCCAGGACCCAGAAGCCCAAGCCCCAATACCTCCCGCTTCAGACCCAAGGGTGCTCCCCACCCCTCACCTTCTTCAAATAGAAAAGCAGCAGGAACTTGGCCGTGTTGAGCAAAGGCAGTAAAGGGCAGAAAAAGCTCCCCACCCAGACCACTGTCTGTGCGTAGATGAGCCCCAGCACTTCGTCAGGCACCTGGAACTCCAGGGTCCCCGCAAAACGACCCAGCGCCCCGGGACAGAGGCCACACAGCAGCCTGAGGGGCGGGGTGAGGCCGGGCCGAATCAGAGGCAGGCCGGCCACGGGTTTCCCCGCCTTCACCGTCCCGCCCACCAATCGGAAGTGAGCATATCTGGGGGTGGGGCGGAGCCTTCAAGGTTCTGGAGGGGGTGTGTCTATAGGGCGGGGCTTGAGGCGTAGAGGCAATCGTGGCAGTAGGGACAGGGCTGCAGGGAAGTGACTACCAAACTCGTGGAGGGGCGGGGTCTGCGGGCAGGGCAGTCAGAGGCAGGGCTAGAAAGGGGCGGGGCGAAAGAGAAAACTGAGTGCTGGGCGGGGCCACAGCAAGGGGCGGGACTCTCACTTCCGAGGAAACTGGATGAGCAGCGTGACTGCCAGGCCGATCAGGAGATCAAACAGCAGGAGTTTGTACATCTCCTGTCCCAGGCGAGTCTCCCAGCACTGAGGAAGGAAGAACGGGTCATAAAGACCTCAGGACCCAGACACCTGTAGACCCGAACGTCTGAGTCTCCAAACTGCAAGCGTATGAGATTCTATCAATACTTTCTCTGGGGGTCTTTAGTTTTTTTTTAAATCCATACCCCTGTCCTCAAGGGGAAGGTATTCTAGCACCCCAAGCTCCCCTTTCCTCCCAAGCCAGGGGGTCCGGACCCACCGGGCTCCTCCTTTCCTTCAAGGACCCAGGAGTCCGTCCCCTCCCCCACCCCTCATCCTCACCGGAAGTTCTTTGTAATTGTAGCCACAGGTTTTGCACTCCTCAGCGTCCGCATCTCCCCCGCAAGTGATCTGATTCCAGAGAGAGAAGAGCAGGACCAGCAGGGAGGCCAGGCGGAGAAACACTGTCCTGGCAAGGGGAAGAGAGAGAAAGGGAATCAGCACTGACCGAGTGCCCACCACGTGCCTGGACCCTCCTGTGTGGAGCGTGCTCACAATTCTCCCCATTTCCCAGATGAAGAAAACTGAGGCTCAGTGACAGGAAGAGTCGGGATTTGAATCCAGATCCCACTGGATCCCATATCCTGACGATTTCAGTCTCTTATTTGCTACAACCAATGTCCCCCGACCAGCCCCACCATCATCCCCAGCCCACCCCAGGAGTCCAGAACCTGAGCAGGATAAAAACGATCTGGCGGCTCCTGGTGTAGCCCTCCAGTGGGGCAATGAGCTTGAACACCGGTGGCAGCACAAAGTTGACCCCGGAGATGAAGATGGACGGAAGGTAATCCACCACGAGCTTCAGCAGTGGCATTCCCTGGATAAGAGGCATCTCCTAGGAGGGAGGGTGGACCAAGAGAAGAGGCTCTGGGGTCCTGCAGGAGCCATGCTTAACGTCCTCCGCCAGCCTCTTCCTCCTTCATCACCCTGAAGTCCAAACATAATCCCCACACACACACCAATCCCTCCTCTCTGAGATTCCAGGAATCATAGGCCTCAGTCTCCTCCACCCCTGGAAATGTAGGTTCCAGGCCCTTTCCTCCCCCGGGGCCCTCCACACCTGCAGCTCCACAGTGGCCCCTGTGGCCCAGTAGACGCCGTAGAAGGCTGCCCCAAGGAGCGCCACCACCGCCATGTTGAGCAGCAACCGCACCGACCACACCCTGGCTTGTTGGCCCAGCGTCCGCACCGCAGCCTGGCGCCGCACCGCTGCTTCCTCCAGCTCCACCTAAGGAAGAAAGAGACGTCCACTTGGGTTCCATTACCCTAGGTGCAGCCTGTGGTCCAGAGCCCAGGCTCAACGTGAACCGATGCAGCACCGCCCCTCCAAGAACATCTATAATCCTTATCTCAGCCCATCCAGGGCCCTCCAGGTGACAATTGAGATCTGGCTCCGCCCCCAAGGCCCCACCCAACACGTCCAGCTCCTCCCAGGACCCGCCCAGCACTCATGCCTGGTGCTTTGGAGTTACAGTTCTACTTTATCAAGCCCTTTCTGGCCACACCCTTCTCTTAACTTTGAACCGAGGAGCTTTAGGTACCGCCCCTTTCCTGCTGCTAGCTTTTTCCTGTACCCTTTGACTTCAGGCATCCCTGTAGTGGCCTTGGCCCCTTTCCCCCAAGGCCCGGCTCCTTAGAAGAAAGCTCCGCCCAGCATCTCTCTGGAGGCCCGGTCCCTGGCCTAGGCCCCGCCCATTCTCTCAACCCCGCCCCCTCGGGTGACATCTGGTTGTAGGCTCCCCCACCCCTAAGCGCACCTGCAACTCAAATAGGATGTTGCGCTGGCGCAGCCGCACGTGGACCTCCCCGCTGAGGCCAAAGTCCCAGGCGGAGAACACCCGGTGGCTGTAGCTGGTCACGGCCCCTGACTCAGCCAACAGCGTCTGCTTCAGCCCAGACACCGAGCTAAGAGAGGGGAGATCCGAGAGACAGGGTGTAGCAGGACAGCCACAAGCAGGGGGGGTACGCTTCTCCCCTTCTGGGGCAAACAGGGAAAATGAACTCTAAGACCTTGGGCATTTGGAGGCTGCTACCTGGTGGAGACACATACAGTCATTGTCGCCAAAGACCAAGAAAGAGATTGAGAGAGGCCCAGAGGAGTCCAGACACCCAAAAAGGCAAGACAGAAACCTAAGAGATAAGGACAGCTCTCCAGAGAGAAGAGAACAGAGACTCTGGGGAGACAGAGATTTAGAGGGAAGACTGAGACCCCCAAAGGGGGGCAGAGATTTCAAGAAAAGGGGACAGAGACTCAGAGAAAAAGAGATGGAGAAAGGTGGGGGGGGGGGCCGGGGAGTCCAGAGACTCAGAAAAGGAGAGGGCAGGTAAAGGGACTGGAGAGAGGGGGACAAAGACCCAGGGAGGGGGTAGAAAACCAGAGAAAAGGAGAGAAACAGAAAACTGAGCAGGAAGGCTCCACACCCCCCTTCGCCGCCCCGGCTCTGGCCCCCATCCCCTCTCAAGTGGGCCCAGAGGCCTCCCACCTGCTCTCCCTGCTAACACGTGTGCCCGGTCTCCGCTCCCAAGCTAGTAGAGCCTTCCTTTTATGCGGATCCGATGGCATTCCCACTTAAAACCTATTCCGCAGCTTCTCTTTTTTTTGGCATGTGGGATCTCAGTTCCCTGACCAGGGATGGAACCCACGCCCCCTGCAGTGGAAGGAAGCGCAGAGTCTTAACCACTGGACCACCAGGGAAGTCACAGCTTCTCTTTGTTCTTGAGTCCTAGGCTCCTTCATAGCATAGCCCCCCCCCCCCCCCGATCTGGCCCCCACCTACTTCTCCAAGCTCAAATCCTGTCCACCCCCCCAACCTCCTCCTCGCCTTTCATTTCCCAACCTCTTTCCACCACAGGGCCTTTGCACTCACAGTCCCCTCTGTCTGCAATGCTGGTGTCTTGGCTTGTTCACCTGGCTGGCTCCCTCCCACCATTCCTGTCTTCCTCTACAGGTCACTTCCTCAGAGAGTTCTTTACTGACCGCTCCATCTAATGAGGGTCCCCACCCATTATTCTCTATCACACGGGGGGCAGCAAACTACGGCCCTGGGACCAAATCCTGTTTTTGTAAATAAAGTTTGATTGGCACACAGCCACAACCAATCATTTTCCTACTGTCCACAGCTGCTTTGGCCCAGCAGACTCTAGTTGAGACAGAGACCACATGGCCTGCAAAGATGAAAATATTTCGTACCTTCATTTTTTTTTTCATTTTTTAATCAGAAAAGAAAATTGTGCTGATCCCTGCTCTATCGTATCCTCCATTTGTTTTCTATATAGTACAGCTCCCAAACTCAAATTGCTGACTTGCTTGTTTATTTAACAGTCTTATCTCGAAATTTATCTCCCCTACTCGACTGTAAGCTGTATAAAGGTAGGGGGACCCCCATCTGGTGTTCCTGGGCCCTGTCACGGTGCCTGGCATTTAGGAAACACTCCTTTTTTTTTTTGTGGTACGCGGGCCTCTCACTCTTGTGGCCTCTCCCGTTGAGGAGCACAGCCTCCAGAAGCGCAGGCTCAGCGGCCACGGCTCACGGGCCCAGCTGCTCTGCGGCATGTGGGATCTTCCCGGACCGGGGCACAAACCCGCGTCCCCTGCATCGGCAGGCGGATTCTCAACCACTGTGCCACCAGGGAAGCCCCCCCACTTTTTTTTTTTTTTTTAAGTTCTTGGTTTCTTTCTTGATCCCAGTCCCTTCCCTTGGGGATCTCCCAGGCTTGTCTGAATGCCAGTGAGTCTCAGGTTTGTAATTTCAGTCCAGACTCCCACGTATGCAACTGCCTACTCAGTATTCCCTCATCAGTCCAAAAGGCATCCCAGAATCAACTGGTCCAAAACTGCACCCCGGATATTCCCCAACAAAACCTGTTCTTTCTACAGCCCTCCCCATCTCAACTAACAGCAAACACCTGGAGTCATTCTTAACTTCCATCATTCACCACACCCCACATGCAATTATTAGAGAATCCTGTGGGCTTTCCTCTTAACATATATACAGTCTCCCTTTATATAAAGAACAAACGGGCCAAAGGCAAGCTATAGTGTCAATAGAAACAATGGTGGTTGGGCACGGGGTTGGGGGAATGTAGTAAGCTGAAGAGATATTGAGGAGCTTCTGGAAGCTAGTCATGTTCTAGATGTGGATGGGAAATGTACCAAGATCTATACTTTGGTTTGTCCATTTTTCTGGATGGGTGTGTGTGTGTGTTGTCATGCCACGCAGCTTTCAGGATCTTAGTTCCCCGACCAGGGATTGAACCCAGGCCCCAGCAGTGAAAGCACAGCATCCTAACCACTGGACCACCAGGGAATTCCCTGTGATTTTTTATTTTTAATGAGAAATATATATGGTCAACTAATATTTGACAAGGAAGCCCACATACTCAGTGAGGAAAGGATAGTCTCTTCCATAAATGGTGTTGGGAAAACTGGATATCCACATGCAGAAGACTGACATTAGACCCCAACCTTAAACCATTCACAAAAATTAACTCTAAACAGATTTAATACTTAAGCATAAGACCTGAAACTGAAAAACTCCTAGAAGAAAACAGAAGAAAATCTCCTTGACGTTGGTCTGAGCAACGTTCTTTTGGACGTGACACCAAAAGAACAAGTAACCAAAGGAAAAATTAATAAATGGGGCTACTAAAAAGCTTATACACAGCAAAAGAAACAATCCAAAAAAGGAAGAGGCAACCTACAGAATGAGAGAAAATACTTGCATATCATCCATCTGATAAAGGGTTAATATCTAAAATATAGAAAGAATTCATAGAACTCAATAGCAAAAAAACAAAACACCAACCAACCAACCAGCTCAAACAACCCCATTAAAAAATGGGCAGAGAAATAGAATAGACATTTTTTCAAAGAAGACAAGCAGATGGCCGACAGGTATATAAAAAGGTGCTCAATGTCACTAATCATCCGGGAAATGCAAATCAAAATCATGAGCTATCACCTCACACCTGTCAGAAAGACTGTCACCGGACTTCCCTGGTGGCGCAGTGGTTAAGAATCTGCCTACCAATTCAGGGGACACGGGTTCGAGCCCTGGTCCAGGAAGATCCCATGGAGCAACTAAGCCTGCGTGCCACAACTGCTGAGCCCATGCGCCACAACTACTGAAGCTTGCATGCCTAGAGCCCGTGCTCCGCAATGAGAGAAGCCACCGCGATGAGAAGCCTGCGCACTGTGATGAAGAGTAGCCCCCGCTCACCGCAACTAGAGAAAGCCCGCATGCAGCAACGAAGATCCAAAGCAGCCAAAAATAAAATATTAATTAATTAATTAATTTTTAAAAAAGAAAGGCTGTCACCAAGAAGGTAAGAGATACAGATGTTGGAGAGGATGTGGAAAAACAGGAACCCTTGTGCCTCGTGCACTGATAACGGGAATGTAAACTGATTCAGACACTAAGGAAAAAACAGTATGGAGTTTCCTCAAAAAAATTAAAAGCAGAACTACCATATGATCCAGCAATCCCACTTCTGGGTATTTATCCAAAGAGAATGAAAACAGGATCTCAAAGTGATATCTGCCCCTGCACGTTCACTGCAGCATCGTTCACAGTAGTCAAGATATGGAAACAACCTAAGTGTCTGTCAACAGATGATATATTTTTTATATACACACAATGGAATATTATTCAGCCATGAAAAAGAAGGAAATCTTGCCCTTTGAAACAACAGGGATGGACCTTGAGGGCATTATGCTAAGTGAGATAAGTCAGACACAGAAAGGCAAATACTGTATGAGATAACACTTATATGTGGAGCCTAAAAAAGCCAAACACATAGAAACAGATTAGAACAGTACTTACCAGGGCTGGGGCGGGGGCGCAGGAGCCGGGGAGACGTGGCTCAAAGGGTACCAACATCCAGTTATAAAATGAGTAAGATCTGGGGATCTAATGTACAATATTCTGCCCGTCGTTAACAGTGCTGCATTATATACTTGAAAGTTGCTAAGAAAGTAGATCTTAAGTGTTCTCACCAAAAAAAGAAATGGTAACTGACTTGATGGAGGTGTTAGCTAACCTATGGTGGTAATCATATTGCAATATATAAAGGCATCGAATCAACACAGTGTACGCCATCAACCTACACAATGTTATGTGTCAATTATATCTCGATAAAGCTGGGGGAAAAAAGAAATTCAATGAAAAAAAAAAAACTAAACTCAAAACTGACCACTTGTCACCACCCTGGTCCAAGCCACCTCCCTTGGTGATTTTTGCAATTGATTGCAATAATCTCGTAACTATTCTACTTGCTGCCACCTTGCCCTTAAGCTCTCTCCCTCCCTTTTCCTCTCCCCAGCTCCCCTCTCTTCCATAGAGCCACAGATTCTTTTCTTTTAAAACCTAAATCAGATCAGGGTGATCTGCTCAGGCACCTGCGATGAGTCCCATCTCAGAAACAATCCCAATTCTTTGCGGAATGTGGGCCCATCCCCTACTGCTCCCCGCTCTCTACTCGCCCCCCACCTCTCTCTGATCCAGCCCCACAGGCCTCCTTGTGCACCCTGAAACGCGCCAGCCCTGCTCCTCCCTTGCTCCAGCTGCACCCTCTGCCTGGAATTCCTTTCCCCAGGTATCTGAGTGACCAAATCCCTCACTTTCTCAATGTCTTTGCTTAAACACCATGTCCTCAATGAAGCTTCCCAGACACCCTATTAAAACAGCAGCCTAGGGGCTTCCCTAGTGGTGCAGTGGTTAAGAATCCGCCTGCCAATGCAGGGGACACGGGTTCGAGCCCTGGTCCGGGAAGATCCCACATGCTGCGTAGCAACTAAGCCCGTGCGCCACAACTACTGAGCCCTCAAGCCGCAACTACTGAAGCCCGCGCGCCTACAGCCCGTGCTCTGCAACAAGAGAAGCACCGCAATGAGAAGCCTGCGCACAACAAAGAGTAGCCCCCGCTCACCGCAGCTAGAGGGAGCCGGCGCGCAGCAACGAAGACCCAACACAGCAAAAAATAAATAAATTAAAAACAACAACAAAACACACACACAAAAACAACAGCCTGGCCTTTTTCCGGTAAGTGGCCTGAGGTGACCTCTAAAAATGGTTCGCTATTCACTTGACCCAGAAAACCCCACAAAATCATGCAAGTCAAGAGGTTCAAATCTTTGCGTTCACTTCAAGAACACGCGTGAAACTGCCCAGGCCATTAAGGGTATGCATATCCGAAAAGCCGCCAAGTATCTGAAGGATGTCACTTTAAAGAAGCAATGTGGATTTTTTGATGATGCTGATTCACTTTGTTATACAGCAGAAACTAACACAACATTGTAAAGCAATTATACTCCAATAAAGATGTTTAAAGAAAAAAACAGAAAAAGCAATGTGTGCCATTCCGTCGTTACAATGGTGGAGTTGGTAGGTGTCCCCAGGCCAAACAGTGGGGCTGGACGCAGGGTCGGTGACGCACAAAGAGTGCTGAATTTTCACGGCACATGCTCAAAAATGCAGAGAGTAATGCTGAACTTAAGGGCTTAGATGTAGATTCTCTGGTCACTGAGCACATCCAGGTGAACAAAGCCCCCAAGATGCAGTGCAGAACTTACAGAGCTCATGGTCGGCTCAACCCATACATGAGCTCTCCCTGCCACATTGAGATGAACCTTACTGAAAAAGAACAGATTGTTCCTAAACCAGAAGAGGAGGTTGCCCAGAAGAAAAACCTGTCCCAGAAGAAACTGACGAAACAAAAACTTATGGCCCGGGAATAAATGCTGCAAAAAATAAACACAAAAAAAAGTAAAAACAAAAAGCCCGCAACAGCCTGGGGAGTTCCCTGGCAGTCTAGTGGTTAGGACTCAATACTTTCACTGCTGGGGCCCGGGTTCAATCCCTGGTCAGGGAACTAAGATCCCACAAGCTGTGTGGTGCGGGGAAAACAAAACAAAACAAAACAGCAACCTGGCCCAGTATCACTGTCAATCCCCCTCACCTGCTCTGCCTGTACCCGATCACCCTCTAACAAGCCATGCAATCCACTTATTAGGGCTTATCGCTTATCACTGGTCTCTCCTGTTAAAATGTCAGCTCCCCCGGGACCAGACTCTGTTGGATTTTTGTTTGTTCGTTCTTTTTTGCCAGCTGCCTAGAACAATGCACGGCCCATAGTATCTGCTCAGTAAATATCTGTTGCATGAGTGAATGAATGACCTCTATTGGTTTAGCATTCTCCCCTCCAGAAAAGATGTAATTAACTTCCTTGCTTAATATCTTACCTTCCCCACTAGACTGTAAGTCACAGGAGGGAGAAACTTCTCATCTTTATCCCTGGCCTGCAGCAATCATGAAGCATTTTAAAATTCGATTGCAACTCAAACGGAGAGAAAGGGACCACAGAGCAAGCCTCGGGATTCTGGAGGAGGGCATCTATCACTGCTACTCCCCTATGGTCTGGGGGGCCTGGGTGTAGGGGTGTCACTGACCGGTGCAGGATGAGCAGCAGGTAGAGGAGGCAAATGGCAAAGGTGGAGCACAGGTAGGTGATGGCCAGGTGTGGGCGGCGCGGGTAGAACCCATAGAAGAGAGGAGACCATTCTAGAAAACCCTGGGGGAGGAAAGGCAGGGCAGGGGTCACCACGGGGCTGGGTAGAGGCAGGGTTCAGGGAGCTGGGCCATCAGGGTCGGGGGTCACTGAAGGCACCAAGGCTCAGAGCGGGGGCTTCCCAGGGACCCAGGCACGCACCTCTCCGGAGAGAAAATTGAAGAGATGGGTGGAGAAGGTGACCAGGCCCTGAGAGCCGGGCATGTAGGAGCCGCAGGGTGAGGAGGCGTTAGGGGCAGGGGGACCAGGGGGAGCCCCTTCCAACCAGGTGGGCAGCAGAATCATGCAGGCTGTAAGCACGGAGGCCAGCACGCTGAGAAGCAGCAGGAAGCGCAGCAGGGAGAAGTAGGACTCGGTGCCGGCGCCAAACTGGCCTGCAGGGGGCAGCAGACAGGCCGCGGGCTCCTTTCTGGTCCCAGACCCCTCCTCCCTCAGACCCGGGAGTCCAGCCCCCAGCCCCTCCCCCCTCAGGCCCAGGGGTCCAGCCCCCAGCCCCTCCTCCCTCAGACCCAGGGGTCCAGCCCCCAGCCCCTCCTTCCTCAGACCCGGGAGTTCAGCCCCCAGCCCCTCCCCGCTCAGGCCCAGGGGTCCAGGCCCCCAGCCCCTCCCCGCTCAGGCCCAGGGGTCCAGCCCCCAGCCCCTCCCCCCTCAGACCCAGGGGTCCAGTCCCGTCCCAAGATGCCAGACCAAAGCCCACCGTACCCCCAATCCTCTTCAGCGTCCAATCCCAGGGCTGCACGGAGCGCAGGCCCTCCCGCACCTTCTCCTTGGACCTCCGAAGCAGAAGAGCCCAGTGGGTGGCCCTGGACCCCGAGCCCTGAGCCACTTGGTTCCTGGCAAGGCCCTGTCTGGGAGCGAAACAGAGTCAGACACAGAAAAGGAGGGGCCTAGTGACCCCAAATGGAAACCACCCACATGTAGAAACAACCCAATCCTTGAACCAGGAAGTTAGTTGAAATATATTCCTAACACGGGATACTCCATAGCAATGAAAAGAAACACACCTAATGCTCGGCATAGGAAGACAGACAGAAAATAGACTGCAGAGTTCGATTTACACAAAGCACAGAGCAAACACAGTTAAACTCGTCTCTTTAGGGCTGCACACACAGGTGGCAACGCTACGAAGAAAAGCAAGGAATGATCCTCAGTGAAAGTCTGGGAAGAAGAAAGCGGGGGTGCCCTAGGTGGCGTTTACCTGGACCCTCACTTTGGGAAAACTCTAAGTTTC
The DNA here is from genome assembly GCF_005190385.1 of Monodon monoceros. Classification (NCBI taxonomy): domain Eukaryota; kingdom Metazoa; phylum Chordata; class Mammalia; order Artiodactyla; family Monodontidae; genus Monodon; species Monodon monoceros. Next base: position 54,505,046 of record NW_021703766.1, read on the forward strand.
TACATGATGTTTCATGCACTTTTCTGTCAGCAAATACCATCATAAAGTAAAAAATGAAAAAAAAAAAGAAGAAAGGTAGGTGTGATATTGTGATTTATAATAAGAAATATATATTTGGTAGTGTATGTGATCTTACATGTGGAATCTAAAAAAACCGAACTCAAAAAAATAAATAAATAAAAATTAAAACAAACAAACCAAACTCAGAAGAGCGCAGGATGGTGTTTACCAGGGGCTGTGGGGGTAGGGTAGGGAAATGGAGACGTTGGTCAAAGAGAACAAACTTCCAGTTACAAGATGAATAAATTCCGGGGATTTAAGGTACAGCATGGTGATTGTAGCTCATAATACTGTGTTGTACACTTGAAGCTTGCTAGGAGAGTAGATAGTCAATGTTCTGACCACTGAAAAGAAATAGTAATTATTTGACATGATGGAGATGTTAGCTAGCACTACTGGGGTAATCATTTTGCAATATATCAATATAAGTACAGGGCTTCCCTGGTGGCACAGAAGATCCCACATGCCGCGGAGCGGCTGGGCCCATGAGCCATGGCCGCTGAGCCTGCGCGTCCGGAGCCTGTGCTCCGCAACGGGAGAGGCCACAACAGTGAGAGGCCCGCGTATCGCAAAAAAAAAAAAAAAAAAATATATATATATATATATATCAAATCAACACATTGTACACCTTAAACTTGCACGATGCTGTATGTCAACTGTATCTAAATAAAACTGGAAAAAACTTTTTAAAAAAGAAGTATATATTCGGTCTTTGTCCTGTTTCTGGCACACAGTTCCTAAATCCTTGAATTTCCTAAGTGGTGACAGTGATAAAGGTGCGTTTTTTTATGTTAATGAGGTTATATCTCCAGGTAGATAGCGTCAGAATTGAGTTGAACTGTTGGACATCAAGCTAGTGTCAGAGCGTTGCTTGGTGTGGGGAAAATTCTCCACATACCGGAATCGGTGTCAGGATTATGTAAGGAAAAGGGTCAGTTTTCAAGGGCTCCCTGAAGAGTCACACAGGACCCCGTTCTCGGAAGGGCGTCCCACTTGCTGTGCTGTTTGAATGCTGTGCTGTTGCCATCTTAAAATAAGTACTAATTGTGGAACAGGAGACCCAGCATTTTCAGCTTTCACTGGGTACTGTAAATTATGTAGCGGGAGAGAGGCAAGAAAGAAATCAAAGAGTGATAGGCTTTGGAGAGGGGGAGGCAGAGACAGACATAAAGCAGAGAGGAAAAAAACCTGACAGTTTCAGACACCCAGAGAGAAATAGAGGCAGACAGCCTTGGAGGGACAGAAGACACAAGAGACGAGAACTTGGGAGAGAGAGAGAGGAGAAAGAATCCCGGAGGCAGGACTCCTTGGAATCAGAGAAGCACAAACACAGACTGGAGAAAAAGGAACCCAGAGGCAGCTCTGAGAGAGGCAAGGACCGACAGAAGGACAGAGTGAGATGGAGACAGAGCCTCCAACAAGTGGGAGGATGGTCCACACCTGGCTGGGAAGTGGGAGGTGGGCCTCACCTGTGTGCCCGTCTGGCCTGCATGGGCCACGGCAGTTCCCGGGAAGGGCCAGGCTCCTGCAGCTCCTTTTGTGTGGCTTCTGCAACGGACTGGATGCTCCTCTGTCCGTCCTCCTCCTCCTCCTGGGCCCCCCAGGGCAGCACCCCAGGGCCTCGGTACCGAAGGGTAGCAGCACTGGGGAGCTCATTAAGCACAGAGGACAGCGATGGACCTGGGGCAGGAGGACAGGGGGCTGGGAGAGTCCAGGCGTCCAGGCCCCCGGCCCCTCCTCCCTCAGACCCAGGATCCAGACCCCCGGCCCCTCCCCCCTCAGACCCAGGATCCAGGCCCCCAGCCCTCCCCCCTCAGACCCAGGATCCAGGCCCCCAGCCCTCCCCCCTCAGACCCAGGGGTCCAGGCCCCCAGCCCCTCCCCCGTCAGATCCGGGAGTTTGGAATCCCCGGTCCCAGACACCAGCCCCACAACCCTGCCAAGCACCCAAGTGTGGCCCCTCCAGGCCCCTCCTACCCCAGGGCTGAGGAGTCCGCTCCTCAACTTCCTTTTCCGTCTAATTCCCATTCCTCAGATATCCTCAGATATTCCAGCCCCTAGCCCTCTCCTCCTCCAAGACTCCGGGTCTCCAGAATCCTCCCCATGACCCAGAAGTCCCAGCCTCTGGGTCCCCTCTCCCCCAGAGACCCGGGAGCCGAAGCCCCTCCCCCTTCGGCCCTGGGGTCCCAGGAGGCAGACCTCCGTTCTCCGCCTCCCTTAGGACTTCTGCCAACCAGGGGAGTGGGACCTGACCTTCCTCGGGCTCCCCTACCTGTTCTGGTCTCCCGGGGTGCCGGCCATCCCCCAGAGGAGGCCCAGGCCTCCGGTTCCCACATCGGGCTCTCTTCAATGGCCCCAGCCGCGGATCTGTTCCCGTCTCTAGGGCCAGCAGAGCAGGGACTGCCCCAGGTGAGGGAGGAGCCTGAGACAGGGGCATACCTGGCCGCCAGGTGGCCCGGAGGAAATACCCGGCACTTCCCATAAACTATCAGGGCCTCTGCTCCGAAAGGTCTCCTGGGAGCTGAAGTCCACAGATGCCTGCGTGGCTCCCAGGGGGATGGGTGGTAGCACATCACAGAGGGATGCGGTGGTACAAGTCCCCCCACATTGATCACCCACAGACATTCCCGCGTAGAGTCTTTGTGTGACACTTTATTAGGAGAGATTTACACATTCTGAGCCTCTTAGGTCAAAGGATGACAAGAGGGTGACAGGAGCGCTGGGACCCTTAGGTGGCTCAGATGGAACCTATGAGAACCATAGTCCAAAGGCCTGCACATATGCGCCTCAGCTTCTCCGTTCCAAGAGGGTTATACTCCATACTGGTCTACTGAGAGAAGAATGGAAGCGACCAGAAAGAGGCCCCCCAATCCCAGAGCCTGCCCTGAAGCTCCTAACCCCACACTGTGGAGCCAAGGAAGGGAAATTTGCCCAAGAAACCATGTCGCCCATCGGCCCCTGCTGTTGGGGGGAAAACGCAGCTCTCTCTGAATACCTGGCGCTGGGCAGGGACAAAGGAGATTCTTGTCTGGACCATATCTTGATTTTTACAGGAGGGGAAACTGATCATCTGGGGCCCTCAGGGCGGAGGCTTTTCCAGGCACGGTGCTGAGCTGGGGAAGCGGGAATCCTCTCCAGGCCCCCTGCCATATTCAGGACTCTTTCCGGGAAAGGAGACAGCAGCATGCTTCACAGAATTCCCAGGCCAAAGCTTGGTGGCTGGACCAACGGCAGAGGGAGCGTCGTGACAGCTTACTCCTCCCGAAGCTTTCCTGAGGCAAGGCTGGTGGCGGGGGGCGCGGTCTTCCGCCGGCTGGGGCTGCCCCCACCTAGAGCCAGCCCCAGCCCGAGGGCCACCAGGGCCAGGACGTGGATGCAGAAGTAGATGGAGGCCCAGTACCGCAGGGTTTCGCCCAGCGAGAGCAGCACAAAGCCCATGCACATGTAGTCATAGGCCCGCATCTTCAGGAACCAGTGCACCCAGTCCCAGGCTTTCTGGCCCCTGGGGCTGAGCCGCCCCCGAAAGGCCGACTCCAGCCGGCCCTCAGCTGCCAGGCATAGCGGGATGGTCAGGAAGCTCAGGTAGTAGCCAGGGTGCAGGCCGTGCCAGTAGGCGCTCAGTAACATGGTCCAGGCGCTCCTGGGGGAGGGGCTAGGAATCAGGACCCGGAGTGCAGGCCCCCTGCCCCCTTCCCTGAGACCTGGGGGCCCAGGCCCCCAGCCCCTCCTCCCTCAGGCCCGGGACTCTCTACTCGCTTCTCAGAAACCCCCTCCCAACACTATCTTCCCTCAGGACCCAGGAGTCAGGTCCCCAGCCACTTCCTCTTTGAGGATCCAGGAATATAAATCATGACCCGTGAAGACTCAGAAATCTCCAGCCATGGTCCCTTCTCCTTAAGGGCTCCAAATGGTATCCCCTGAAGACCCATAAATTTAGGCTCTGATCCCCACTTCCACAGAGAACCCACAAATCAGAGCAGGCTTTGCCAAGGACTGTGGCCTGAGTTCCTGCCCATGGGCATCAAGTTTTCCCTCTGGCACATCAGGGTGTTAAAACTGCAAAAATAACCTAATGACAGAATGACACTAACCACCCTTTCCTGGGGGGGTGCGGGGGGAGGGCAGAGAGTGTAAGGGTCCATAAAAAGGTTGAATTTTCCCTGTTGCCAACAGGGAAGATCTTTTCCTCCTTCTCTTTTCTTAGGCCATTTCCTTGAAAAACCTGTTTGAGCATCTTTCCGTCATCCTTTGGATACAGATGGAAACCTCTGAAATGGTAAAGTAGGCCTCTAGAAAGTGTTACAGTCAGGAATGTTCTTCTCGAGGGCCTGGGAGCCATCTCTTTGAAGCCTAGGTTTGGAGGGAGATAGAGCCTGTCTCCCTGCAGCTCTGAGGGTTTATCCTAGGTGCCAGCTCCGAGCTGTAAACACCTGCTGGTCATAGAGATAGGAGTTTTATTCTTCCTTCAGATAAAGACACTTAACTGGCACAGGTGGCTACCCCAATCACCAGGTGAACTTGGGATGAACATGAGAGCACGCAAAGTGCTTGTGGAGTCCTTCGACATGAGGACCAGTTATGGTGTCTCTTGAGAACACGCTACGTAAAGGGCTCTAAGTGGCGACGGAGAAGACAAAAAGGGTGAGATTTCCAGACAACTAATAAGGACCTACTGTATAGCATAGGGGATTCTACTCAGTACTCTGTAATGGCCTATTTGGGAAAAGAAGCTAAAAAAAGAGTGGATATATGTATATGTATAACAGATTCACTTTGCGGTACACCTGAAACTAACACAACACTGTAAATCAACTATACCCCAATTAAAAAAAATAAAAATAAAATGGATGGATGGATGAACTGTTAAAAAAAAAAGGCTGAGCTTTTTTGGTAATCTTGGTAATCTCAGCAGTGGGTTACTTGAGCCATGCCTCGAAATCTGGTTTAATGCTTATTCAATAACTGTTGTGTTTTTTTCTTTCCTATCTTTTGGCCACGCCGTGAGACATGCAGGATAATAGTTCCCAGAGCAGGGATCGAACCCACGCCCCCGGCAGTGGGAACACGGAGTCTTAACCACTGGAGCGCTGGGGAAGTCCACAAAACTGTTTTCTTTCTTTTCTACCTCTGGTGGAGAGAGAATGCTCTGGGTCGGCAGAACTGAAAGCAGTTGACGGTAGGACACACATCAGCGCAAGCCTGGCATCTGTAACCTCCACGTGTGCACACCTGAGCTCTTGGCCGTTCGTTCCGCCACCTACTCTTCTCTCCCTGCTTCGCTGCCCCCCTGCCCCCCACAGTGAACACTCTCCAAAGAATTGTCTAGGCTCCGCCTTCCGTCCTCTCTTGAACCCTCTCCAATCCAGCTTTCACTTCAGCCCTCCACTCTCCTCCGGTCAAGGTTGCCGGGGGCTTCCTCCCATCACGCCCCACCCAGTGGTCTTCAGCGCACTGAAGCTCCCGGCACCTGCAGACGCACAATCCCCTCCTCGTTCCTTCTCTCGGCTTCCTTCTGGGAATGAATACTTTGCCGATTGTCCCCCTATGTCACTGGCTGCATCTGTGCTGGCTCTTCCTCCTGGTCCCTAGTCTACACCAGGGTTTCTCAATCTTGGCACTACAGACACCTGGGGCAGGATCATTTCTCGGGGTGGGGGGGAGTGGGGGGAGGTGGAGTGCTGTCCTGTGCAGCGCAGATTGTTTAAGAGCATCTCTGGCCTCCACCCACTAGATGCCAGTAGCACACCCCCATTATGACAAAAGCGTCTCCAGACATTGCCAATGCCCCCTGGGGGTGCAGCACAATCGCCCCCCCGCCCCGCATTGAGAATCCCTGGTCTAAACGATGGCGCACTCTGTACTTCGACCTAAGGCTCAGCCCCAGAGCTTTAAGTATCATCCACACCTGCTGACGCTCACGTGTCCACTTCTTACACCAACCCTTGCATTACGCACCAGAATCACACAACTAACTGCCTAGCCAACAACCCCGGCTGGAAATCTAACAGTCACCTCAAAGTCAGGGAGACTAAACCCAAGTCTAGCTTCCTCATCCTACCCACTCCTGAAACTTCCTTCTGCCCAGTTTCCCCTCCTCAGGAAACAGCCCTTCTGTGCCCTACCATCACGCACAACCCATCACCTGGGCATCGAGCTGTTTCCCACCTCCACCTCTCAAATGCATCCACTTCTAGGCCACTGGTCCCTATGCTAGGATACCATCAATGCCCACCGGGCCAGTCCCTGCTTTATTGCCTGATCCCCTCCCCCACCTTAGCCCATTCCCACACAAGGTCGGAGCAGATCTTTAAATCATAAATCAGATCACACACCCAGGGAAGTCTAGCTCCAGAGGCACCATGACTGACTTCTTCATTATAAGAACGTGTCATGATGTATCCTGACCTCATCTGGTGACACTCGGCAGGTTGCCTAAGATCAGACCTCTGATCCCGGGTCTCTTCATCTTTAAAATGGGGATGATGAGAGCTCCTACTTCCTAAGGTTGTAAAGATAAGTCTATCTTATCTTTACAGAAAGTCTCCACTCAAGAAATATCAGATGAGCGAAGGATAATACAAGCTAATCAGGCCTCACATTAAGTGCATTTCACACTTTATCTCACTTATTCCTCACATCAACCTATGAAAACAGGTAACAGCATTACCCCCATTTAAGAGTTGAGGAAACTGGGTTCGGGGGGGATAAATTAGGAGTTTGGGATTAACATATATACACTACTATATTAAAAATAGATAACCAACCAGGACCTACTGTATAGCACAGGGAACTATACTAAATATTCTGTAGTACCCTATAAGGGAAAAGAATCTGAAAAAGAATAGATAGGCAACCACTGGTGGTCCAGTGATTAGGACTCCGCGCTTTCACTGCCAGGGCAGGGTTCAAATCCTGGTGGGGGAACTAAGATCCCACAAGCTGCTCAGTGAGACCAAAAAAAAAATAAAAGAATTAATATGTGTGTGTGTGTGTGTGTGTGTATATATATATATATATATATATAACTGAATCACTTTGCTGTACACCTGAAACTAATACATCATTGTAAATCAACTATACTTCAATTTAAAAAAACTGGGGAAAAATGCATATATGGGGAGGGTGGGAGGGAGACACAAGAGGGAAGAGATATGGGGATATATGTATATGTATAGCTGATTCACTTTGTTATACAGCAGAAACTAACACACCATTGTAAAGCAATTATACTTCAATAAAGATGTTAGAAAAAAAAGAAGAGGTAACTTTAAGAGCTAGGGGATTGTTGATTGTGTTTGATTTTGCTTTTGGGAAAGAGATTGCCTTTTCCTCTTTTATTTCTACAGTCCATGTTTGGGTGGGGCCCCTGCTCCCACAGTTTGTTTAAATTTTTATGTTTACTAGCCAGAAGTTACATAAAGGTTTACAAAGCAGAGTGATTATTTCAATGGCTTCCTCTTGCAGTATGCTGAAGCAATTTATCTTGCTGGGCTCCAAGTAAATGGCTGTATCTCTTGAGGTTTAGTCAAGGGTAATTAAAGTAAGCATTTGGAATTAAAAAAAAAAAGAAGCATGTATGGGAATTTTTGAAATTAAAGAAGTTGAGGAAACAGGGGTCAACTAACTCCTTAAGGTTTCTTAGTAACTGGCAGGGTTAAGATTCCGGAAAGTCTAGCTACTCAGTCCACAGGACTCAGTACACTGCGTTTGTGGAGCGGGGCTGACTTTAAGGAGGTAGAAACGGAAGCCCAGAGAGGAGGAAGAATTGACCCCGGAATAACGCAAATCAGAGCCAAAGCAAGGCTCAAGAAACTACAACTCCCATGACCCTCGGGGTGGAGGCCCAGCGGGGGAAGACGCAGGCGGCCCCAGGGGCAGCTGAGAGATGTACTTCTGTGCCGTCCTCCGAGACAGTTGGGCTCACCTGAAGACGTAGGAGCGCGCGGGCGCGCTCTTGTAGATGTACTGCGCCAGCCACCACTGCACCGTCATGTTCCAGTACCGCATGCCATCCCGCACGCGCACGCAGAAGTCTGTGCCATAGCAATCGATGTTGCGGATGGTCTCATAGTCGTACTCCGTGGAAGCCGCTTTCTCCGGACTGGGGGGGTGGGGGGGGGGGGATGAGGGTGGGGGACAGACATGCAGCTCAGCCAGGCCCCCTCCTGACTCTGGCTACTGTCCCAGCCCCGGATGCTAAGGAGGGGATCCTGGCCAGGCAACAGTTCTCTGGCTATCACGTTTGCTAGGGCAACAGGGGAGGGTAGCCCAGCCTGAGCGTTTTTGGGAAGTGCACAGTTCATCAGCAATAGGGTTCTCCTCTTTGGTAAGGGGGCCTGCAACAGCCAGGAAAAGTCTGGAAGGGCCACGGTTGCTAAGCTATGAGTCCTTAGCAACCTGACCTGCCAATGGTCTCAGATGCTAGGGAAAGGCCATTCCTTAGCAACCAAGCTCAGCATATTCAGAGAAGCCTCCAAGTAGTCCATCCTAAACTGTTGGACACTTCGGTTGTTAGGGAAGCAGCATCCCTAACAATGAGGTGGTCCGTGGTTGCTAGGGAGATGTTTTAGGCCCGCCTGACACCTTGATGGTCTCTGTTGCTAGGGGAAGGGCATTCCTTAGCAACAAGGCCTAGGATGTTTAGAAAAGCTTCCTGAAGGGGCCTTCTCTGGCTATTGGTCCCCAGGATTGTTCTATAAGGGTCATCTCCAGTAATACAGTGGTTCCTGGGTCACTGGTGCCAACCCCCCCCCCCAGAAGTGGGGGATATCCTCGGCCCACCTGAACCATTGGCAGCTTCCGATCATGGAAGGGGGGCATCCATTAGGGGCGGGGCCCAGAAGGTTTAGAAAAGCCTTCAATTCCTGCTTGGCATCTTCTGGGGGATACCTTCTACTATGGCAGTGGCAGGAAATCTGCGGGGGGGGGCCACCTCCCCTGCAATGGATGGCACTTTGTGACTACTAGGGGATTGCCCAACCCTTGTAAGAACGAGTAGCTCAGAATTTACACCAAAGGGCTGCTTTCCCAGCCCCAGCCTGAAAGCTGACCATGACCGCTACGGACAGAGGGACAGGCCATTCCTGGTTGCTAGGAGTGCCATTTCCCTAGTAACACAGGAGCAACATATCCTTAGCAACAAGAGTCTGTAGTTACTAGCTGTGTGACTTACCTAGTGATGAAGGAGCTAGGGGGCTAGTTTTGCCAGCAACAAGGTTAATTGATAGTTACCAGGGGATTTCCTGGGCAACAGTAGGAAGGCGACTTGCAGTTGCTAGGAATGGTGTCCCCTCTGCTAGAGAACAGCACGGTCAAGGATGCCATTTCCATAGAAAAAGAGGGCAACAGCAGGCTGTTATGTGACGACATCCCATGGGGAGGGGCGTGCTCACTCCCAGCAACAAAGGGGCAGTTCAGGGGATGCCGTTTCCTTAGCAACAAAGAGCAGCTTTCTGGCAGGAAGGGGCAGTGCTGTTGCTAGGGAATGTTCTCCCTAGCAACAAAGGGCTACTCCTCACTGCCCAACGATGGCACCCTGAGCAACCAGGAACAACTGGGTTACTGGGATGTCGCTTCCACGGCAACAGAGGGACAGCGTGTGATTGATGTACACCTTCCTTTTCCTAGCAACAGAGAGCAATTCACCATCCCAAGGGGGGACAAGCGCTAGCAACAGGGGGCAATCCGTACGTATCAGGACTACTGTTTCCTTAGGACAGGGGAAGGCGGGCTGTGGTGGCTGAGGGTGACACTCTGCTGACAACAGGTGGGAGACCTGCCCCCCCTGCTCCCCGCTATCCTCCCTGCTAGGGGCAGGGCCAGCCCGCGGTGATTGGGCCTGCCGGGTCTTGGGACACCTCCCTCCCGCCGCCTGACCTGCTGGGGGGTGGGCATTGGAGGGTGGGGCCGCCCCCGGCCCGGGCTTTGGCGGCCACGGGGTAGGCCCCGAAGCCGGCGGCAATGCAGCCGCACTCGGCGGCAATCCAGGCCACGTAGAAGCGCATGCGGAAGGCGAAGAAGACGGGGATCATGTAGAAGAGGCGGGCGGGCAGCGGGCGGGCGTAGAAGGCGTCCTCACGCACGGCCTCCAGCGGGAACAGGTGGGAGGAGAGCAGGAAGAGCAGGCCGAAGAGCGGGGCCGGCCAGGCACGCCGCAGCAGGGGCCGCAGGCTGGGCA